>NC_141696.1:1499497255-1500166255 GCF_964263255.1 Lissotriton vulgaris
TCACTATATCTAGCCATGGTGCCTTCACGACAGCATGTAGCACCACTAAATCTAACGGGTAAACCATTTCTTTTCTTGTAATTGATACATTTCTCCCACGAGGACTTGGGAATGATAAATTACAACATTCAACACAAAATCTGCAAATTAAAAAAGAGCAAAATTGCTATTTGAAATTGTTCTTCTGATTCACAAATATATAGTGACAGAAATGCAAAAACAGTAGGACTGGGAGAAAAGAATTTTATTTGTGACCCCATAAAGATGTTTTGTCAGACCCAAGACAGGGGCACTGCTTTCAGAGTCTTTGGCTCCGAAGGGGGACCCCAATCACCTGCCAGCTCTTTCACAGGAGTGCAACATTTCCATGCTCCCCCATCTGACCAAAGCTTCCATTCCAGACGACAGAGCCCGGTGTCTCACAGAAGATCACACAACCCCACACAGAAACACACCACACACACACACACAACACCAGACACACACACACCACCACACACATAACACTACATGGATAAGACCACACACAACACACCACACACCCCCCCTCACCACACACACACACACACACACCACACACACACACACCACACACACACACACACACACTCACCACCACACACTCATCACCACACACTCATCACCACACACTCATCACCACACACTCATCACCACACACTCACCAGGCACACATACACACACACACACACAACACCAGCCGTCGGTGCACACTTTTAACAGGCACACATAACACCAGCCGTCACTGCACGCTTTCACCAGGAACACACACACACACCACCAGACGTCAGTGCACGCTTTCACAAAACGCACACACACCACTAGCCATCAGTGCACACTTTCACCATGCACACACAACACCAGCCGTCAGTGCACGCTTTCACCAGGCACACACACCACCAGCCGGCAGTGCACGCTTCCACCAGGCACACACACCACCAGCCATCAGTGCACACATCAATTGTTAACGCATCCACAATTAACTATTGTAGCAATCCCAATATGGTGTTTACTTTTACACATATTCATCTAAAGCGCAGCATGCCACCATTGCTACAATTCCAATCCAACCCACATAATTCCACGACACACCACATGCATACACTCCACAACACATGGCTAAAAGACATTGCCATTTACAATGCCATTGGCTCTAACTCAAATAAATCCGAGACTCACCACCACACACTCACCAGGCACACACACACACACACACACACACACACCCACACACCACCAGCCGTCGGTGCACACTTTCACCAAGCACATACAACACCAGCCGTCATTGCACGCTTTCACCAGGCACACACCCCACCAGCTGTCTGTGATGGAGAGTGACTGCAGAGTGAGAGTGACAGCATGAGTGACAGCAGAGTGAGAGTGACAGCAGAGTGAGAGTGACTCTGCAGAGTGAGTGTTCCAGAGAGAGCAGGGTATGCTTGTGCACTTACACGGTGCACTGACACAAGGAGCTAAACAAAGAACAGATGAACACATGTCTTGGGAGCTTCATGGAGGCAGCCGGCCTTCCGTGAGGGGAGCAGCAAGGAGGGGACTCCCCAACCAATCAAGCCCAACTACTCACAACCTACTGTACGATTACAACACAGGCCAAAGGGCAGAGTGTGCAGGGTGAACATTGTGTGAGTGTGCGGGGTGAACAGTGTGTGAGTGTGCAGGGTGAGCAGTGTGTGAGTGTGCAGGGTTAACATTGTGTGAGTGTGTAGGGTGAGCAGTGTGTGAGTACGTAGGGGCAGTGTGTGAGCGTGCAGGGTACGAAAACTCGAACTAAGTCCACCACACACACACATAAGACCACACACACACACACACCACACACACACACACACACACCACCACACACACACACTCTCACACACCACTCTCACACACCACTCTCACCACCACACACTCACCACCACACACTCACCACCACACACGCAACCACACACGCAACCACGCACACACACCACCAGCCGTCAGTGCACGCTTTCACCGGGCAAAAACACCACCAACCGTCAGTGCACGCTTTCACCGGGCACAAACACCACCAGCTGTCAGTGCACGCTTTCACCGGGCACAAACACCACCATCCATCAGTGCACGCTTTCACCGGGCACAAACACCCCCAGCCGTAAGTGCAGGCTTCCACCAGGCACACACCACCAGACGTCAGTGCACGCTTTCACCAAACACACACACACCACCAGCCATCAGTGCACACTTTCGCCATGCACACACAACACCAGCCGTCAGTGCACGCTTTCACCAGGCACACACACCACCAGCCGGCAGTGAACGCTTCCACCAGGCACACACACCACCAGCCATCAGTGCACAATTTCTACAGGCACACACACCACCAGCCATCAGTGCACACATCAATTGTTAACGCATCCACAATTAACTATTGTAGCAATCGCAATATGGTGCACTTCACTTTTACACATATTCATCTAAAGCGCAGCCTGCCACCATTGCTACAATTCCAATCCAAACCACATTATTCCACTACACACCACATGCATACACTCCATAACACATGGCTAAAAGACATTGCCATTTACAATGCCATTATCTCTAACTCAAATAAATCCAAGACCTATTGCATTTCCAATGCTTGTTTAGAGTAAAATTGTGGATCTCCCTGCGAATTTTCTTTCTCCAGTATTGGATCTTTCAGAGATTCACATGCTTGAAACATGTCCAGTCCTGGAAGTGGGAGCCCCATGGTGCAATTAGTAATGTTAAACATAGCTTGGGAAGGCCTTCACTTTATTGTCATAAACTCTATACTTTAAAATAGACCAAATTCCAACCAATTAGGTTGCAGCACCCTCTACGATCCTCCCCTTAGAGGCTTCTGTCTCTCAGATATTCTACTGCATGTTGTGTGAGGGAGTCTCCCTTGAACTGTGCTCAGTTCAACCTACTGCTGAATCTTTAGAGGGATTATTATGTATATATTATCACCAGCTAACATCTGCTGAACACATCTGGCTGCCTACAATGTCAGAACTGGCTTATAGAGGTATTTTCAGACCATGTGGATCTTCTGGGAAGAAGAGGCTGCATTCTGAGAACCTACACAGGGACTACATATACTGCCTCTATCTATCTCACAAGGTAAAGGATTGCATGATCCGCCATACTTTTTTAAAAGATAGAGTAGTTTTTGGTACGGCTTCCAAAGCTAAAAGCCAAGGAGAATATGGTTTCTGGGGAGGATGGTGAGGAATCTATCTCATCGACAAACAAGATTAAAAAAAGGAGAGGTCAGAAGTTGAGTCACCTCATTAACCTCACAAACAGTCTAAAATAAAATGCTCACCATGGGTCTTTTAAGGAGCAATGCCCTCTGATAAGCATTTTCAAAAACATAAGATGCATGATCCTCAGGAAAATCGAAGTCAGAACTTCCCCACCATACCCTCAGGTTTCTCACAAATTCGAGAAAACGCCTTTGCACTGTCGACGGAGAAATCGTTAACAAGAGCACTATCAACAAGAGGGACTACATTACACAGATCATTCAAGCCATAACCGCAGCTTCAGTTCCAAGAGGATGTAGTATGGGTGCCAAAAGCTTTAGTGTCGGATTTACAAATGATGCCCACAGACAAATACAAGTGTTTCCAGTCTACACCAGCTCCACCTAGGCAGGTTACAGTGCCTCCTAAAACACTGCAAGTACATCCTTCCACTCTGCAAACACCATGCAATAATCCAACAGCTGCCTCTAAAAAACATACACCTTTATCCAAAAGCAACCCAGCGGATGATTGTATATCTTCAGATGAAAACGGAGCAAAAGAGGAACTTAGAGATGTACATACTGAGTGGGATGATTATCTAATTCCGGCTCCATGATCTCCAATACCACCACCTTCAGATTCTCCTCCTATGGATATAGGAGGATGTCATAATCTAGAAAGAACAGCAAGGAAATGTGACCTTCCAATGACCACAAATCAATCAGAATGTCTCTTATATGACTTCAAAGAAACATCTTGTAAGACCATCAGAGCTATCCCTATTGTGGATTATATATGAGAGGAAATTATTAAAACCATGAAAAATCCGGCAACAGTAGAGGCAGTGTTACCACGTCTAAACAAAAAGTATAAGGCCCTGGAAAATTCTCCAGCTTGCCTGATTGGACACCCAAAACCCAAAACCTGACTCTGGTGTAACCCAGCACCGTTCAAAAAAATCCATCAGCATTAATATCCGCACCACTTGATAGGGAGGGAAGGCGCCAGAACAACATTAGAAAGCATTTTTCCTTCTTGTCGGCGTTGACATTGCGAGCAGCTAATTCATTGGCAGTACTTGGACAATTTAACCAATAGATGCAGTCTGACATGGCACCATATACAGATCTGCCAGATGATGTCATAGGTGAGAGGCCAAAAAATCCTGCAAAGAGGAGAACGAGCCTCCTTGAAAATTATTGACTGTGTGATGGACATTGCGTCTACAGGCTTCAG
Source organism: Lissotriton vulgaris (assembly GCF_964263255.1). NCBI lineage: Eukaryota > Metazoa > Chordata > Amphibia > Caudata > Salamandridae > Lissotriton > Lissotriton vulgaris. The sequence goes on from NC_141696.1 coordinate 1,499,501,764, forward strand.
ACAGCTAGCAGGAGCAGCAGTCCTACGGAGGCTCAGGAGTGGTTGAAGGACACTTTTTTCAGACCAGAAGTGCTGAGCAAAATTTTAGACCTCCTATATGTTGGTCAAACTCACTTTGGTAAACCTATTGATAAGGCTCTACAATCTATAAAATGGATACAGCAACATTTGGGTACTCAGCAATATAGAAAAATTCCTTTTCGTGGAGCACGAGGACAATTTTCTTATGGAGGAGGTTACCAACCATACATGGATCAAACCTACCAACCTGGATCACAGCAGTTTCGACTGTACCATCAGCAGCGACAACCTCCTTGAGCAGCACCACACAATGCAAACTCAGAGACGAAAGTTGGGTCCGCAAGGAAAGAACACAGGAAGGCGACAGTGGCAGAATACAAGCTCCGGCTCCATCTCCTCCATCATTCTTCAGAGGCAAAATATCCAATCAGATCTCCAAATGGAGAGAAGAACATACCAATAGGTGTTTGACCTAATTATATTGGACACTTGAGTTCATTCAAAACCAACTCCTACCCCACCCCTAAAGTCCCCTCAAAAACATCTTCATCTTCTAAGATTAGAAGTCCAGACGATGCTCCTCAAAGGCGTCATAGAACGAATCCCTGGAAGCCAGAAGGGAAGTGGTTTCTGCCCCCGTTTCCTCTTAGAAAGAAGTCAGGGGAATAGAGACCCATTTGGATTTGAGAAAATTAAACTAATATCTAAGAAAACAGACATTTTGCATGGTCAAAATTCAGGACATCCTTCAACTTCTGAACCATGGAGATTATATGACAACATTAGCTCTGCAGGATGCTTTCGTCCATTTTCAAGTTCATCCTCGCTCTCAAATCTTTACGGTTCATAATAGCGAGCAACAATTATCAGTTCAAAGTACCCCCATTTGGCCTTTAATCAGCTCCCCGCATTTTCACAAAGTGCCTGTCTCCAGTAGCAGCATTCTTAAGACAGGAGTACCACCAAGTATTTTCATAACTCGACGATTGGTTGGTCTAAGCACCTTCTCATCATTCTGCAAAAAGTTCAAAAATCATGGTTACATCTTTTCAACAAATTAGTCCTTAAGTTGAATCCACAAAAATCAGCCCTTCAACCGTCCACAAAAATAACGTTCCTGGGGGCTACACTGGACACAGTGCCGGATAAGGCATAGCCAACATCAGAAAGATGAACAGAATTGATGCACTTGGCCCTTGTAGTACAAGGAAAAAATCACTTTCAGTTTGCCTGCTAGGGATGATGTCCCCATACCTTTCCTTTGATACAATTTTGCCACTTTCGAATGTGGAAATTGCGAGAAAAACTCGACTGACAATGGGTCCAAATGCAAGAATATTTCGACAATATAATTTGTGACACTCCAGGAATATTTATGGCACTTTCTTGGTGGATTCAAGAGACAAAGCTCTCCACAGGCCTATACTTCATAACCCAAGTTTCCCGATTTGTAATTACAACAGATGCTACTTTAGTGGTTTGGGAAGCTCATCTCCAAGATTTGCAAGTTAGCAGCATATAGGAAACATCTCAGTTACTTCTGAATATCAACCTGCTGGAATTCAAACAGGACACCTAGCTTTACAAATTTTCTGCCAAGAATACAAGGGTCAGCAGTGTGTTCATCCACACAGGCCACACTCCAGCTATGCATTGTATCAACAAGCAAGGGGGTTCAAGATCCCAAGCGCTGTCCCAAGAAACACAGAGAATACGGGAGTGGTCAATTAGTGACCAGATAAACCTGAAAGTTGAGCATGTGCTTGGGAAGCAGAATGTCTTTGCGGACATACTAACAGGATGATCAACAACTGCCGCAAATGAGAGATCAGTCATGACGTCATAGAGGTAATTTTTCTTGAATGGAGCATGCCAAATTAGACCTGTGCACAACCTCCCAAAATTTTTGATGGCACGGTCAGGAATGTTTGCCTACTCTTTTTCTCCGACTCCTCTCCCCACAAGGATTTTTTAGAAAGTTGAAGACTGAGCCCTGCAGGATATTTCTTATAGCTCCAAGATGGCCATGGCAACATTGGTTTACAGAGCTACTTCTCCTATCAGAGAGACAGCCCATCCAACTACAACCACTTCTGTCTATGCTGACTGAGAACCACGGCCAAGTGCTTCATCCGGACCCGAGATCCTTACCCTTGTCAGCTTGGCTCCTGAATTCAGTGAGTTTGTGCATTTGAACATCCCTAGAGAATACAAGGATATTCTAGCGAGAGCTAGAGCAGATAGTAGAATTAAAACGTATAGTCTTAAATAAAAGCGGTTTTGTATCTGGTGCCAAAGGTCAAGCATACACCCTATGTCATCTACACCAGAGGAAATTCTTCCTTACTAGTTGCATATGGCACAGGCAGATCTCGCTCATGCTGCATTAATATACACTTAGCAGCCATATTGTGCATCATAAGATCATCAACGTCACCAGTGTTATGGTCTAGCGATCTCATTAAACACATCTGAAAGGGCTTATCCACCAGTAAAACGTCATCCTCCGCTCTGGCTATTTAAAACAGTACTTTCATAATTATTGAAGGGCACATTTGAGCCTATACACAAAGCGGACATTACATTTCTTTCTTGGAAAATGGCACTCCTAATGGTATTAACATCAGGAAGAAGAGTAGGTGAAATACAGGCATTCACCATTCAGGAACCCTTTCTACAGTTCATGAGGGATAGTGATTCTGTGAACAAATCCCAAATTCTTTCTGTAGATACCATCAAACTTCCATTTAATTGAACTGATGGTCTTAAAGACATTTTTTCCAGATCCAAAAGTTGTAGTAGAGAGAAAATTAGATTCCTTGAATGCTAAAATATTTTAAAGTTTTACCTTGAAAGGACAAAACAATTCCGTAAATCAAATCACTTGCTAATAGTGTACAGTACTGCTAGGAAAGGTTATCCACTGCCTAAACAGAGTATGGCAAGGTGGATAGCAAATGCCATACATTTCTGTCATCAAAAAGTTGGCACACCTTGACAGGTTAAAGTGCAAGCTCATTCTACTGAAGTGTATCGACTTGAACAGCTTTGTTTGCCAGTGTGTCTTTACAAGATACCTGCAGAGCTGCAACCTGGAAAAATACACACTTTTAGGCAGCCCTACTGCTTGGATTCCACACTCATCAGAGCTGCTACGGTGGGTTAGGCAGTGTTACATCATCTTTTCAGTAAAGGTGAGCTCTCATTGTAAGTTATACCACGTCATCCACTAATATATTGTACATATTTAAAAATGTGTGTGTATATATTTTTATGTATACGTACAGATATTTTAATATTCATGTATGTTTTATTTAACTGCTATTTATTCTGATTCAAGCATGTGGATCTACGAAAGATCCAATACTGGTTATTTATCTATAATTGTAGTTCTACAGTATTGGTATCCTTCATAGATTCAAATGCTATTCACCCTCCTCCCCTGAGAGCCTCGCCTTCTCTTTGGTACTAATACATATTCACACTTGTGGAGAAGTGTGGCTCAATGGTTAGAGCGGGCAGACCTCGATGCAGAGCTCTGACCAGGGTTCGATTTTAGCCCCGGCGGGTCTCGGGCTCATTAATTCCCCTGACCGGATATTCTCGCCTCAGTGCCTATTCTGATCATAGGTCCCACGCTGCAACTCTGGGCAATAGCTTGCTTAGTCTCCACAACGGCCCCCACAACGTGAGGGATGCCTGGTCTGCACCATGGAGGTGCCCAGGAGTGGACACTTCACAGGGAAAGCCATGAAGGGTTCCCTTGCGGTATTCGTACAAGCGCCGGGAAACCTACAGCGGGTAGCTGTGCGCTATACAAGTACAAAAACATTTACATTTACACTTGCTCTGATAATCTGAGAGACAGAAGAGAGGAGTATTCTAGAGGATGCTGCAACCTGATTGATTTGAGTTTGGTCTATTTTAATTGATAGAGATAGGACATTAAAGTGAAGACTTTATGGCCTTCCTAAGATTTGTTTAACATTTCACTGCTTTTCTAATTGTACCATCTGACTCACATTTCAACGACCGGGAATGATTCAAGCATGTGAATCTAAGAAGAATACCAATGCTGGAGAACTAGAGTTACAGGTAAATAATTTCTTCTCCTGCTTGAAGCTGATCTGAAACTTAGGCTACTGAAAATCTAAGTAGCTTTTAGCATTACACACATCTTTGAGTCCTCTCCAGCTGGTCTCTTCTTGGATAATTGTATCAGGTGCAATCTGCATTTTGTCTTTTCTTTGGATAATTGTATCTTCTCCAATATTATATCTTTCATAAATTCACATGCTTGAAGCATTCCCTGTTGTCGAAGTGGAAGTCCGACAGTGCCTCCACAGCAATACAATAAAGTACACATAGCCTGTAGTGGCTAAAATACATTAATTTCATTTATTTATCCACAATATAGCCAATCTGGTGACAGACAGCACCCTCTAGTACACTTCCCATATAGTCATCTTCCATCAGATTTTCTACCACACCTCGTGTGAAGGGAGCCACTCTGAGCTCTGTGCAGTTCTTCAACAACTTTAACTTACAGCTACCAGATACTGACTATTAAAACGTCAGAGCCATTAAAGAAAGGACTTTTCAGACCCTGTGTAACTTCTGGGAAAAATAAACTTTTTTCTGAAGACCCATACAAGGAGTGTATCTGCTGCACACCCTTCCCATAAGTGAAAAGATTGTCAAATCTGCTGCACCTTTTCCTCCAAAACTATTAAGGAAAGGGAAGGGATGCTTCCCTTATGGCTGCAGAAATTGGAAACAAGAAAGTTTGTTCTTCGTGAGGAGAAGGATGGTGAGGAATCAACTCACTTTCTAGAAAGGTCACAAAAAAGGCAAAGGTAGATGACTAGGAATGCTTTAGATAAGACTCATCATGAGTCTTAAAGAGACAGTGCTCACAGGGAGAAAAAAGAAAAAATCTTCTCAAATTGCGAGGCCAGAGCCTACCACTCCTTCCTCCAACTTGGCTTTATGCTTAGAAAGATCCTCCTTAGACCTGTTAATAAAATCTAGACTGGAGGCATCGAAAATAATAGCAACGACTAGGACAGTAACGCCGACACGTTGACAACAATCACCTTCAACAACAATCCTATTGGCAAAGACACTGTCGACAAAGACACCACTCATACACAAGCCGTCAACGAAAGCAAAGTCGTTAACAGTAAAACCACCGGCAAAAAAGCTTCCGCTGTCCTTTGATATAAGCACGGAGTCGAAGATGACAATGCTGTCAATGAGGGATATACTGTCTCAAGAATGTTTCCGTCTGGGGCATGGCTACGCTGCCTAGCGCAATGGCTGCAAGCTAGAGCCGCTCCATCCTACCTGACTCCCTCACGACAATCCGCGAATCTGGCACCTGAGGGCAAAATTAACTGTCGGAAGGTGTGCCAACCTCAGCGCCTAAAGAATCGCGACTGAGGGACTCCCATAGCTGGGGGTTACAATTGTGCTGAAATTTGGCCTACACTGGCGCCCCAGCTGGGCCCTAGAGGGAACACTGCAGCGAGGGTGCAGCAGCACATCGCAGCAAGGGTCTGGCGCGAGCCTGGGGTCTTGACCTTGACCTTCGAGGGTGACAACATTGAAACCGAAGAACCACTAGCTGAGTAACAGCGCCAGGCCGGAGGCAGCAGAGAGGAACCGGGCTTGTGACCAGCAGTAAATCGCCGGCGGAGGTGGGGGTGGCCCCCAAGAGGTATTCATGTACTGCGGCGCTGTGGTACTGTATCGAGGTGTCACGACGCAGGAGGGGGAAGCTCAGCTGTAGGGGTGGAAGATCGTGGTGAGACCGAGAACCCCCACCAGCAATCCTGTCTAGACTCCCCCAGTACTACTCTGGCATACTGGCGATGCCCTGTACCAAAATGTGTCTGTAACTGCAGCGACTCCGTATCAGGCTTTTAGGGAGTAAGAGAGAGCCCCGCAAGTGGCTTAGACCTGAGTACTGTCGGGCGCAAGAGGCAGAGGCAGACCCACACTGTACATACCACAAGCGGGTGGCAGGCTCCTCTGCAACATGGGCAGTAGTGGCAGGAGCTCTGTGGGCGCTATCAAGGGAGAGGCAGCAACTGCAGCAGCAGTGGGCGGAAATAATTGTGGACGTTGGGAGCGGCCCTCCCACCTATCAAGCGCCATCGGGGGCAATTTTGTTGTTGGCTGCTATCTACATTTCTTTTCCTCCAACCCCTGCCCCATGAAATTGTAACACTTGAGGGACTGGGACGCATTCACGCTTGGGAGAGCAGCGGTTGGACCCAACTTATATTGCCGCCCTACAGCGCAGCGGGAACCATCTCTGTGAGGGCCAGAATATCGTCCACGAGGAGCCCCAAGTTAACTAAAAAAAGAAAAAAAACGGGACCGCTACACGCTCCTGTGACGGGGTGGCGGGTCAGCAGGGTACGAGTAGTGAGGACTCTGTTGTACGTGACTGGTGGTCAGCTGTACCTCCCTCACCTTTTTCCCTCCAGCAACATGCACCTCTTCTTGCGGAGGATTGGACCAGCCATAACTCTGTGAACCCTTGGGACTGCGAGCTAGAAACTGGACAGCGTACCTTTAAGTCCGAGTACCTAGATGACGAGACTCCGCCCATGTTGAACGTAGACACGTTAAAAGAAGGTGGATCCCGGAAGACGCCGGAATACTTTCCCCAAGAGGACGAGAGTCGCGTGGAGTGGAGACCGAGCACGGAGCAGAGCACAAGCGGACGAGTGGAAGACAACAAGCCAGGAGGCCAACGTTCCTGCGAAGCGCCCCGCCACGCTCCCGCGGGAGGAGCGTGGCTTTCCAAGGTACGGGGCAAAGTTGCGGGGTGGGCGGGTTGGAGTGGTTAGACCACTGTGTATACCGCCTAGTCGTTTCCCTGCACCCTTCCCTCACGTGCACTTCGACCACTCGTTTACTTAAAGATTATCACCTGGTTTCCCTCACTCCTGGTCCCTGTGTGGAGCGTCTTTGAGCGTCTCCCTAATATAGTCTCTTTATTTCCTTTCCTTTTGGGTGGCACTCTCCCGGACTTCGCCTGGAGGCAGAAACTGACGTTTCCACTCTGGCTGCAACACCACCCGGACAACGCCGGACCACCCTGGAACTACCTGCTTTTCCTCAAGGCGTCAGAACGGAGCCCGACGAGTTTGCCCGAATAAGACTGACCAGTCGTAGAAAGAAAGCTTACTTGAAAATAAAGCCCTCTCTAAAAGCACTATTTCAAGCCTTCTGATTCCGTTACTGATCCGGTAAACCCCCCCCCCCCAGTACAGCTCCCTAAAGAGATGCTCCAAGACCAACAATCCAGGGATCAAATCCCCGCGGAGACCGGAGGGGGACCTCCTGGAACTCACCCTGAAAGATGTCATGGCAGCAATCATGGGTCAAAACGTCACTGGAGCAGAAAATGGACACAATCTCATCCGAAGTGACTCATTAGGGCTGACCTCACAAAAATCAATGAAAGGGTCAAACAAATAGAGATTAAAATGGCAAGCTTGGTGGATGACATCTCCCACCTACAAAGCGAAATTCAAGAACTGCCAACTTTTTGAAAATTTGCCGAAAGTAAACTAGATGATTGAGGGACGTCTCAGGAGGAACAAACATACGAATTCTGAGAGAGCGGAAGGGCAAACGCAAGACATTTTCGTGGAAGACCTTATCCTTAACCATTTACTCCCCAAAGGCCTGGGAAAGTTTTTTGTAATTGAAAGGGCACATAGAGTTCCTGGGGGTCGGCAGAAACCCGGGACCCCCTTCGTCCGATATTGGCTAGGGTACTCAACTTCTGTGACAGCGCCAGGGTAGCCCCGCCGCTCTGCTACGCAAATGCTGAAATCCCCTTCTTCCCGGACTTCACACAAGCGGTACAGAGGCGATCTTTTCTTGCTATCAAAAAGAAGCTCAGAGAAAAAGGTATGAAGTAGGCAGTGCTGTTCCCGGCTCGGTTCCGGGTGGAAGCAGATGGAAAAGCCTGGTTCTTGGATTACCCAGAGTCAGCTGTTGAGTGGTTGGAGAGTCTGACAGGAGCGGACGAAAATAATCTCCACAGACATAGTGGCTGGTCAGGGCTCTAGTCCTGAGAGTGGGCCCACCCTAAGGAACCATAAGAACTCTTCCCCCTCCTCCCCCCCATTTTGCCGTGTTCATATCTGAGATAGGAACAGCTAAAAAGGAACAAGGACAGACTCTGGCTGATTGGGGTCGCCTTACATTGTAAAGGGCTAGTAATCTTGTGACTCGGCCCATCTCGGAGTGAACCTCCATTGTGGTAGTAAAGGGAGGGAAGGGGGGAACAAGCACCACATCCAACACATTTCTACTTTTAGTTCATACGTTGGGCGACAGGCACTCTGCATAGTTTTATAAATGGGCAGTTTCAAGCCCAGAGTGCAAGGAAACCGGGAGGGGTTGTTGGGTTGGGGGTTCAGAGTTTTTGTATTATAGAATCAACAGGAAAAATGTGCATTTATCAAGAGGATTCCATCGCTTGCACAGAGTCTAATGAGTACACAGTGGGGCAAAAGTGTTAAAATATTGTGGTGGAATGTCAACGGGCTTGGGGATAAGGTCAAACGCTGCATAGTTCTACAATATATTAGAAAACAAGCCCCAGACTTCATCCTGCTCAAAGAAACGCACCTGGTGGGTAACTCCTGTAAGGCATTAAACAGGTGGGGCTCAAGTTGGTGGCCCACGGAGGTTTCACCACTGGCTCCAGGGGAGTCGGTATAATGTTGAGAATATCCTTTCCCCTCTCAAAATCCTCAACATGGTTGAATGACCGGAGTAGCACCCAGATAGTATCCAGCACACTTTTCACTCAGGGGCACATCACAGCCTTTCCCGTATAGACTATCTCCTAGGCAGCAAATATCCAAGAAATTAGACACAATTTCAATTTATAAAGCTTTATTCGACATATGTCATAAAAGCATCCTTCCTAACCCTAATACAATAAATACTATAATTAAAAATAATTCTAAAACACATATTAAACATTTTGACAGCCGAATATTACACAATAAATACAACACAATTAAAATTCAGATCATTTCTATAAAAAGAGAGAATTCATGCAATGCAATAGGAAAATTTAAGACAGCACCATTTCATGATACATTAACATTAGTCTTTAAAGTGCGTGTGCGTATTGACCATGCCCAGGCAAGAAATTTAGCTACGGCAACTACAAAAATTGTGGAGCAATCCGTTTCAAGTATTCTCAAGGCTGTTAATTGACTACGTGTGCCAATAATTTGGCACACTGGCTTCAGCCATTTACGTCTGGGGGAAGCATATTGTGGACAACAAAACAGCAGGTGGGAAATATGTTCAATTTGGTCCTTACAAGAATAGCAATGATCATCCCACATGGGAGACCAATGCTTTTTGAAAGCATTTACCGGTAAGGTTCCAATACGGAATTGGAAATACAGTTTCCTATCGTAAGGGCGTTCTATTATATCCCAATATATTTCACACGACGGATACATTTTAATATCCCAGAAGCGAGATGTCAGTGCTGATTGGGAGCCTTTGCGAAACATTACTGTATACACCATTTCCCAGTACAGTTCTTTCAATTTTGCTTTCGATGGAAAGCTAGCCACATCATAATTTCCCCATAGGTGATCCAATTTTAACAATCCAAGAAGCCCCTTGAGTTCTTTTATCCATTTGATACAATTGAAACGGTCAAACTCAATGACGTCCTTCAAAGCTTTAGCATAATGGGCCAGCTCTGGGGTCACCATCAAGCGCCTCCAATATAGGAGTGGCCGTAGTCTGGCTATATCCTCAATATTTTTCTTGCCGAGGTCCAATTTCAGAGTGAGCATGGGTGTGCTTTGTGGGACCATAACAAGCCCTCGCAAAAACCTATTCTCTGCACAACTCAATTCTCTCAGATTTGAGAACCCCCACAGTTCAGACCCATACAAGCAGGCACCTAATACTTTCATATTGTATATCTCTAGTGCAGATTTAACCGGCTTTGTTAATGATTTACGATGTTTCAGTGCTACTGCACCAGCGAGCTGGTTAAACTTTAATAGAGTATTATCAATATGCGATTGCCACTTCATGTTTCCTTGCATGGTGATGCCTAAATAGGTAAACGCGTCCACTTTCTCTAGGGGGATGCCTTTATACTTAATTACTCCTTTGAAAGAGGACTGATAGTTTAGGCACATGAATTTAGTTTTAGTAGTATTCAATTCAAGTCCTCTACTATCACAAAATTCCCCAAAGGCGTCAACCACTTTCTGGAGACCGCTCGGAGTGCGTGAGAGTAGGAGCGTGTCGTCCGCAAACATTAGAACTGGAACGTGGCGACCTGCTATAATTGGGGCATCACATGGGGATTTCATTAGGTGGTCAACAATTCCGTTAATATAGATTGAAAATAGTGTTGGAGCTAGCACACAGCCTTGCCTGACTCCTCGTTCTACTGGGAAGGAATCTGTGGTTTCACCTTGCTTGCCCCATCTAATTTTAGCAAAGTTATTGTCATGAAGACGGACAAGGAGGGTAACAAATTCCTGGCTTAGACCTACATCAGCCAGGGTCTGCCACAATTTTTCCCTGGGGACTAGGTCGAAGGCTGCTTTTAGGTCTACAAAGACTGCGTACAGCGATCCCTTTTTGAGTGTGACATTTCTCCAATAAATTGTTAAAAAATAGAGAACTTGGTCCACACTACTGGTCAGTGGGCGAAACCCTGCCTGGTAAGGGGATAGTATGTTATTGTCGTCAATCCATTGTTGTAACTTATTCTGGACTAGGCGACCCATCACTTTTTGCGCTGTGTCTATGAGACTTATTGGTCTATAGTTTTGAGCTAGTGTTTTGTCTCCTTTTTTAAATATGGGGATTATTTCCGCTCCCTTCCATGAGTGGGGCACTTCCCCTCCCATTGCCACAGCATTAGCCAGCATTTTAAAATATAAGCACCACGTATTCCGGTCTGACAAAAATACGTCGGCCGGAATGCCATCCATGCCTGGCGCTTTTCCCCCTGCTATACCATCCAATGCTTTAATTACATCATTCTCATCAAATATTTGATTTTTGAAGAAAATAGATGGCGGATGTTGGACAGAGGCATAGGCCGGATTGCGGGCATACTGTGGTCTAAAAAACTCAGTCCATTTATTGATGGGGACATTATTTTGTGGCTGGGCAGCTATTCCTCCCCTCTCCCATTTAACAATAACCCAAAAGCGCTTAGAGTCCTTGGCAGCGCAAGCTTCCTTCAATTCCTGCCACCCTTCTTCATCCCAGCATTTCTTAGCCTTTTTTTGGGCTTGTCTGTATGCATCTCTCGCTCTCCTAATTCCTATTGCATTGCCGATTTTTAATTCTGAACTCAAATTAAGTCGTGCCAATCTGCAACTTTTATCATACCAGCCTTGTCTCTGTAGGGTTTTACCCTCTTTACCAGATTCTACTTTTTTAATGAAAAAACTTTGTAGTTCAGTAAAAAGTTTTTCGTGGGCCTCCATCATATAATCTTGGAAGCTTGACATCCCTTGTTTAGATTTGATATTGTTTACTTCATTTACCACTAACATTTTAAGTGCCTCTAGTTTTATGTTATCTTTTATCATCATTCCCCATTTAAGGTGACGCTGGTTGTTAGAGCATACTACATCCTGTGTCACCATTCCATTATCCTTAGGGTGCGATGAAGGCTTGCAGTGGAAGATAAAGGTTAATTTTAAGGGATTATGGTCGCTTTCTAGTCTAGGTTCTACAACCATGTCTAGCATTTTACTCCAAAATTTTACATCTATTAATATATAATCGATTCTGCTAGATGAGCGCCCATTGACAAACGTGTTATTACCTACTAGATCGGAAGGGGAGCGCCCGTTTGCCGCTCTCAGCCCTCTGGCTAAACAGAGGCTTTTTAGCTGTATTGCCACATTACTCCATTTTTTAATGACAGGCAGATCCAACTGTGGGATTCCCCACTTGGCGTCCTCTTCCTCAGACAGAATCCGGTCCTCTTCCCCCAGGGGCTCAAAGGTTACATTAAAGTCACCACCAACTATTAATTGATTTTGTGGTGGTAATAATTCTATGTTTTGTTCTAAGACTGATAAAGTGTTAGAAGCTTGTCCCCTGGACACTCCCCTAGCATAAACGTTGAAGATGCTGAGCTCTTGGCCATTTTCCCATCTGACCGTAAGAGCCATAATGTCATTTGATGGTATTGATAGTTGTGTTATAATGACATTTAGGGATTGTCGTACCCAAATTAACAAGCCTCCGGAGGGGCGTCCGATGCGGTTTCTAACTGCCGGGATGTAATAATTTAAATATCCCACTTTAAATGTTGGGGTAAGTGACCAGGTTTCTTGCAGCATAATAATATCGTGCTGATTAATATATTCAGCCCATTCCAGTGTATTTATCTTACTTGCTATGCCTGCAATGTTCCATGATACAAGGGATAGTATATTAGTTTTATATTGATCTAGTGGCTGGTCTTCTTTCTGATCGCTTGCGTTTTTTAACACTTCTAATAAAGATTTTTTTCCATCCCTTGAGATAATCTCAGACTCTCCAACCCCAGTACCACATGTATGAACCTCAGTTGCTATCTTGTACACTTTGTGAACGGGGTTTTTACATTTTAGGTGCAATGATTTATTTTTCTCTACATTCAGGATGCCCAGATTAGAGCTAGTTATGTTTCCTTCACCTGTATGTTTTTGCTGCAGCAACTCGATGTGGGGAGCTAGATCGTGGCTTTTGAGTCAATCGCATTCGTTTAGATCAGATAAGGCCGAAAAGCAGTTATCCAAATTTAACCCCCAGTCACCGCTAGTGCCTCCCCTATCCCTTCTAGATCCAACCACTGACCACTTGGTTCTAAGGATAGTTGGTTTTGCTAGTAGACCTCTTCGACTATAGAAGAAGTCTAACGTTAGCGGGATTATTTCTGCCGTTCTTCGTTGGGGTGGGAGAATATTTTGTAGGATGTCTGGCAATACATCTGGACCCTTCAAATTTAATACCACACAATCCCCGGCAAATTTCTTGGGTTTGGACCCTATCCACTTAACTCTTCTTGCTGATAGCAAGTCCTCGGACAACTTTTCCTTACCCCATGGAGTTGCTTGGATATTATTACCTAGCCACTGCAGTGATTTGTTTAGAAGGGAGTCCGGGGTCTCAATCTGATCTTTTTTCAATATTGGGACATTGGCGAGTACTAACACTAGAGGTGATGCTTCCACTATCAGCTCAACAGGATTTAGATCAAGATGGGAATCAGATGTAAAACCATTCTCATTTGTTGGTGGGGGAACTACAACAGTGGGGTTGGTAAGATCACTTGTAGCACTAAGAGCATCAGTCTGCACTGGTGCAGGTATAGCTTTTACTTTCTCAATCACATTTTCCTGAAGCTCATCTATTTTATTTATGATTGAGTTGGGGATGTCCCCCATGTTGTCGTTTGTTGTTTTTACTAGGGACTCTAGTTTGTGTACTTTATCGGACAGTTGATCAATTTTCGATATGAGTGGTTTAATTATTCGTACAATCCTAGATTCTAACATGCCCATGAATTTATTCGACAACAAGTCATCCCAATCTATAGTGCAACTCCCTTCCTCTATTATGTTATCAATCACATTTTTGTGTTTAGAGTTTGGAGGAGTTAGTGGTTTTTTACTATTTGATCGTAGTCCTGGCCTTTTAGTAGGAACTTTAGTAGACCTCTTGACTGCTCTTGGAGCAGGGACAGGTGTTGGTGGAGTGGTACTAGCATCAACTAACACTAGGTCATTACAGTGCAAGTTGGGTTCATCAACCACTAGTGATTCAGTATTCATAACAGATTGTGGAACATTTATAGAAGTGTTTAGTGCAGGAGAAACGACATTTTCCACGTTCACAGTGTCACTTAAATTCATGGCTTCTATGTCCAAATCAATTAGGCAGGACACTTCTGTTTGAGCGCAGGGAGGGGAATCATTAAGCCCTAGGGAGGACCGCCGATCATTAATTATTTTAGTCACTCTGTGCACTAGATAGTTCTCCATGGTATTGACGGGGGTGTCAGGTGTTTTCCGCTTTGACATGGTTGATCAAAGGGGCAGGATAGAATAGCAAACCAGCCCCGTACGTATAGATAGTCAAAAAGCAAGTAAACACTACAACAAGTAACTCACGGTGCGACAGAAGGTAGTGTCCTGGTCCAGTCCAGTCGTGGCCAGTCTTGGACTGTCTTAGACTGTCCGCCCTTTGTCCGGGCTTCGTCCGGGCGTCCCGCTCGCGTCCCGCGACGCGGAGGACGGCGGGATTTTCTAGCGCCTCCGGGCGCGCTGACCCCTGGATGTTGTTCCGGGTCGCAAGGCAGGCTGGGAGTAGTAGTTTCCCTCCTCTCGGCCGCGAGAAGGACTCGAGCGGCGGCGGGAGGGAAACCTGACGAGGCGCGGTCAAGGGCTCAGGCAGTCCACAGCTCCGTGGCAAGGTAGGGCAGCTTGCTGGCACAACACCCGCTCCACCGAGGACGGCGGGATTTTCTAGCGCCTCCGGGCGCGCTGACCCCTGGATGTTGTTCCGGGTCGCAAGGCAGGCTGGGAGTAGTAGTTTCCCTCCTCTCGGCGGCCGCGAGAAGGACTCGAGCGGCGGCGGGAGGGAAACCTGACGAGGCGCGGTCAAGGGCTCAGGCAGTCCACAGCTCCGTGGCAAGGTAGGGCAGCTTGCTGGCACAACACCCGCTCCACCGAGGACGGCGGGATTTTCTAGCGCCTCCGGGCGCGCTGACCCCTGGATGTTGTTCCGGGTCGCAAGGCAGGCTGGGAGTAGTAGTTTCCCTCCTCTCGGCGGCCGCGAGAAGGACTCGAGCGGCGGCGGGAGGGAAACCTGACGAGGCGCGGTCAAGGGCTCAGGCAGTCCACAGCTCCGTGGCAAGGTAGGGCAGCTTGCTGGCACAACACCCGCTCCACCGAGGACGGCGGGATTTTCTAGCGCCTCCGGGCGCGCTGACCCCTGGATGTTGTTCCGGGTCGCAAGGCAGGCTGGGAGTAGTAGTTTCCCTCCTCTCGGCGGCCGCGAGAAGGACTCGAGCGGCGGCGGGAGGGAAACCTGACGAGGCGCGGTCAAGGGCTCAGGCAGTCCACAGCTCCGTGGCAAGGTAGGGCAGCTTGCTGGCACAACACCCGCTCCACCGAGGACGGCGGGATTTTCTAGCGCCTCCGGGCGCGCTGACCCCTGGATGTTGTTCCGGGTCGCAAGGCAGGTTGGGAGTAGTAGTTTCCCTCCTCTCGGCGGCCGCGAGAAGGACTCGAGCGGCGGCGGGAGGGAAACCTGACGAGGCGCGGTCAAGGGCTCAGGCAGTCCACAGCTCCGTGGCAAGGTAGGGCAGCTTGCTGGCACAACACCCGCTCCACCGAGGACGGCGGGATTTTCTAGCGCCTCCGGGCGCGCTGACCCCTGGATGTTGTTCCGGGTCGCAAGGCAGGCTGGGAGTAGTAGTTTCCCTCCTCTCGGCGGCCGCGAGAAGGACTCGAGCGGCGGCGGGAGGGAAACCTGACGAGGCGCGGTCAAGGGCTCAGGCAGTCCACAGCTCCGTGGCAAGGTAGGGCAGCTTGCTGGCACAACACCCGCTCCACCGAGGACGGCGGGATTTTCTAGCGCCTCCGGGCGCGCTGACCCCTGGATGTTGTTCCGGGTCGCAAGGCAGGCTGGGAGTAGTAGTTTCCCTCCTCTCGGCGGCCGCGAGAAGGACTCGAGCGGCGGCGGGAGGGAAACCTGACGAGGCGCGGTCAAGGGCTCAGGCAGTCCACAGCTCCGTGGCAAGGTAGGGCAGCTTGCTGGCACAACACCCGCTCCACCGAGGACGGCGGGATTTTCTAGCGCCTCCGGGCGCGCTGACCCCTGGATGTTGTTCCGGGTCGCAAGGCAGGCTGGGAGTAGTAGTTTCCCTCCTCTCGGCGGCCGCGAGAAGGACTCGAGCGGCGGCGGGAGGGAAACCTGACGAGGCGCGGTCAAGGGCTCAGGCAGTCCACAGCTCCGTGGCAAGGTAGGGCAGCTTGCTGGCACAACACCCGCTCCACCGAGGACGGCGGGATTTTCTAGCGCCTCCGGGCGCGCTGACCCCTGGATGTTGTTCCGGGTCGCAAGGCAGGCTGGGAGTAGTAGTTTCCCTCCTCTCGGCGGCCGCGAGAAGGACTCGAGCGGCGGCGGGAGGGAAACCTGACGAGGCGCGGTCAAGGGCTCAGGCAGTCCACAGCTCCGTGGCAAGGTAGGGCAGCTTCATCCTGCTCAAAGAAACGCACCTGGTGGGTAACTGCTGTAAGGCATTAAACAGGTGGGGCTCAAGTTGGTGGCCCACGGAGGTTTCACCACTGGCTCCAGGGGAGTCGGTATAATGTTGAGAATATCCTTTCCCCTCTCAAAATCCTCAACATGGTTGAATGACCGGAGTAGCACCCAGATAGTATCCAGCACACTTTTCACTCAGGGGCACATCACAGCCTTTCCCGTATAGACTATCTCCTAGGCAGCAAATATCCAAGAAATTAGACACATTCAAGGGGTATCTCCGACCACTCCCCGGTGTGTGCGCAAATAGTACTGGGACAAAGGAGGGTGGGTAGAATTGCTCTCAAAAATCTGTGGTATCTCAGAGACCCAGGAGTCCGAAAAGCACTACTCCAAGCCTTTGACCACTACTTCCGAGACAACGAAGAGTTTGTTGAATCCACCCAGGTCCTGTGGGAGGCATTTAAATTGGTGATACGGGGCAGGCACTGACTGCCACTAATAGCGGGGACACGAAAGGAGAGATTAAAAGAGCTTGTGGAAGCAGAAAATGAGGTCCTCCGGTTGGAGGAAAACTTAGAAGTAGAGGTTACTCAGGAGAAACTGCACACATTACAGCTCAAAAGAGATGACTATAAAGCGCTGGTCACAGACAGGGCTAAGACACTGGGGAGAGAAACACGGCACAGAATATATGGCCTGGGGGACAAGGCAGGGAAGCTAATCGCTTGGCTGACAGGAAGGAATGGGCCAGTAGGCTGGTACCAGAACCGATAGATAAAGATGGCAGGTCCATGACTGACCCTCAAGCAATTTTAAATCAGTTTGCTGCACACCATAGTGAAGTCTACCAAGCAAGCACTTCTTATACTGAAAATGACTCCCCGTCACTAATCAAGGACAGATCGCTTCCCACGATGTCTACAGAAGTCCGGAGCTCACTAGAGAGCGACTTTATAAATGACGAAGTAGCCCACGCTATCAGGAATCTTCAATCAGGCAAGGCAGTAGACCCTAATGGCCTATCTATTGAGCTGTACAAACTCAGAACAGACAAACTAGCTGTGCACTTGCGTGTCATGTTTGAGGAGACCAGGGAGCTGGGTATACTCACACTGAACCAAAGGATAGCTACATTGATAACCATTCATAAGGAGGTTAGACCAAAGACTACCTGCGCCTCCTATAGGCTGATCTCCCTACTCTATGCGGAACCTAAAATTCTAGCCAAATTCCTGACGAACTGCCTCGTCAAAGTAATCAGCGGGTTGGTTCACTCTAACCAATCAGGCTTCATGCCACACCGAAACACCGCTCTGAACTTGCATGAAATGCATGGTGTTCTGGGGAGAATATCCACCATCCAGGAGGCAGCGATAATTGTGTCATTAGATGCGACCATGGCTTTTGACACCATTGAATAACCGTACCTTTTTGCAGTCCTCGTGAAGATGGGGTTTGGACCGAGCTTCAAGTGGGTCAGACTCCTCTATTCGACGCCCCTGGCTCAGGTTGTGGTTAACAACAAAAAATCTGAAGTATTCAAACTGAGTCAGGGGACTCACCAGGGCTGCCCTCTTTCTCCTCTCCTCTTTGCCCATGCCCTGGAACCGCTGGCTTCATGGATTTGTAAGGATCCAGTGATACGTGGACTGCGCTGGTCCTCAGACTGTGAGGATCGCATCTCAGTAAATGCAGACGACATTCTGCTGTTTTTAGCCTCCCCAAAGGCATCACTCATAGGTGTCCTGGAAATCTTAGCAATATTTGGAAGATACCCTGGATTCTCCAATAACTACAGTAAGTCTCTCCTATGCATCCTCAGCTGTACCCTGCCCACCCTCATCCCAGGTCTGCCCTATACAAATCACTACAGTCGGCTTCAAATATCTAGGTATTTTTGTCACCTTGGACTAGAAACTCCGATTCGAACGCAATCTGATTCCATCACTGCAAAGGTTGAAGCAAGATATAGCAAGCTTCCACTCTCGTTGCTGGGCAAAGTGGCTATTTTCAAAAGGATGTCTCTCCGCCGCATTCTTTATTCATTAGATAACTCCTCAGAACTAGTTCCGGCATCCTATTTCAGAGAAATTAGGGGCATGCAGAGAGCTCTGTTGTGAGACGGGGAAACCCCGTATAGCATTGGCTGAACTCACTAAATTTGTACGATGGAGGGATAAGTGTCCCGGATATCAAGAAGTACTACTGGGCGGCCCATCTCGCCATGGACAGGTGGCTCCTGCCGGGAGGGTACTACAACAGGGCATTATATTCAAAACCCCCTTACAGGGCCAACTAAACACTCAGTCCAGATCTGGCTTATTGCGAATAAAAGTCTGGGATGGGAACAAAAACTTACATTGGCAACTCCCCTTTGGGATGCCGAGAAACTAGGCAGTTTGTGGAAGTCGAAAGGGTTTGACAAATGGGATCTAATCAGGATCTCAAAAATTGGAGACTTATGGGTGAAAGGCGACGTGGCAACTTTTGTCTCCCTGCAGCAAGATCACGAGCTAGTTGGCTCAGAGTATTCCATATATTTACAGGTCCGTCACGCCCTACAGGCGCACCTGTCCAAAGGTGCTTCTCCCCTAGAATCATCACCCCTTGAAGGCAGACTGCTGGATGGCTACCTGCCAGAGAAAGCCATATACCTGACTTACAAGAAACTGATCAACAACATAGGGGACCCCCTACAGCACACAAGCGAGAGGTGGGAAAAGGATGGTATTGAATTAGATGATGAAGAATGACAGAAGACCGTAGCCTCCCCAAGGGAAGTGGCAATCTCCACCAGACTGAGATTAGTGCAACTTAAAATCCTTCACAGAATATATCACAGGGCCCTGTCTGGTTCGCGTGTGGAGGGGGGAGAGTGCAGATGACAATGTGGCCGGGAAGGAGCGTTTATGCACATAATATTGAATTGAATTGAATTGAATGTGGGTTTGTAAAGCGCATAGTAACCCGGAAGCATCCCAGCGCTAAAAACCAAGACAGCGATACCAGAGGGGGGAGACGGGGAGACTACGAAGGGGTCAAGGAAAAAGGTGGGTTTTCAGGAGTTTCCGAAATCGGAGATGGCAAGGTTCGCTCCTGAGTTTAAAAGGAAGGGAGTGCAATCACATTTGCCCTACTGGCGTAAAATACACAATATCCTTAGTGAAGTGCTAGCGCTTGCCATCCACCCTGAAGCAAAGAGATGCCTTCTGAACGTATGAGAGCCGACAGACCAGAATAGTAAGAGTAAGCATTGGGTCACCCTGGGTCTAATGCTAGAGAAGAGAGACATTGTGCAATTATGAGGAGCTACACAACCACCCAGAATAGAGAACTGGAAAGCAGACCTAGATTGGTGTATGTTCAGGGAATAGACGGTGTATGTAGCACAGGGCTGCCTCAAAAAGTGGTCCCAAATTTGGAACCCTTGGAATATCTTCCAAGGGAATACCTGTGACCCTCCACGCAGTTTTATTAATGATGATTTACCCTCGCCTGAATAATGTAATTCCATTGTACCTTTGCTCTGTATGAGTTTATGTGCCTGCAAGAAGACTGTAGAGTGGATTCCTCTTTAATGTGAACTGCTTTGTCGATGCACTATGTTTAATAAAAAGAAATGTAAAAAAAAGAATGTTTGCAACTAGAGCATACATAGGGTCTCTCCTTTCACGCCAAGTCTCCTGTTTGATGAGGATGATTCAGATGCTAAGGGTCCCTGTGGAGTGGCCCATAGCACTTCTGAACTGAATGTTAGGTATCAGGATGATAATGAGGAAGAGTATTATGAAGATTACTTTGTTCCACGATAACAACAATACATGAAAAAGCCTAAACAATATGTGAAACACTTCCAACATTATATTAGCTCAGTATTCCGAGAATGCATGGTTCATGTTCCTCTAGCTTTCGTTGAATAGCTCCAAGGCATGTGTCAGAACTATTATAAAAGATTCCCAAGTCCTCTCCAAAGCAGTCCATGCGTCCACCTCATACTCTATCTCGGATAACTCCTCATCCTGTACCCCCACCTCTAACTCCTTGAATGACTCGACCATCGCAGTGCCTCCTGGGATGATGACCGAGAGGATGAGAAAATCCCTGACAATCAATCTACTCCCTATAAATGGGATGACTATTTGGTTCCGACATATATTGAATCAAAAGGAGAGAAAGGTAATACTAGTGGAACCACTCTCTATAGATAAACAAACACCAAAAGAGTGAATCTAAACACAGAGCTAGTATGAGGAGTCACACCTGTTTTTAGAAGATCCCTCACTCACCAACCTAGTTGGTGACATGCTTCATCATTGGGATCCCACCCGAGGGGGTGAATGCCTCTCTGGTGTGCTATGATGCCTGGTTACAGCGGAGCAGATTTTTTTGGGAAGTGCAGTAGTGAAAAGTTAAAATTGCCTTTACTTATCCCAACTATTTTTATTGGTGGAGAAGTAAGGCAAGATTAAAATGTGGTACAAATCGATGTAAAAACTGGATAAATTGACCAGTCACATCCTAATGCGGAAGTGCAAATAACGGTCTTCATGTTTCAGCCTCCGGTTGCGAGTAGCGAGGCTTTCTTCAGGACCAGAGTGCCACGGGGGTATGCACACGCTAAGGTGCACCCTCACCTGTGACTCATAAATACCACAAAACTTACGGTTACAGTGGGCCTTCAGCAATGTCTGAAAGCGAAATAATTATGACCCCTTGGGGTCCTGGATTACTGGAATCACCAGCTGCCAAACGGGTGTCTGGCTTTGGCGTACTTGTGACTACAAGCCACCGACCCCGCTAGGCTCCATGGTGTAAGATCTTTCTACATCTCATAATTATTTTGCTTTCAGACATTGCGAAGGCCCACTTTTAGACCTGGTACCATTGGCGTGAGCTTCCCTTCCACTTTTGCTGTTGTCTCCTCTGTTTTTAATATGTTTTGCTGGTTGAAGATGCTTTTGGCACTGTACCACTGCTATTCAGTGCCACAGTGCAAGTGCTCCCTATTGTAAATTGTTGTAATATATTAGTGACTCTGATTTGCTTATTTGATCTGCTTGTCAGACCCTAGTACAGTGCACCATGTGTGCCCAGGGCCTGTAGAGCAAATGCTGCTAGTGGGCTTGCAGCACTGATTGTGCCATCCACAGAAGCAGCTTGTAAAGTGTGTCTCAGGCCTGCCATTGCAGAGCCTGTGTGCAGTCTAGTACTGCCTTGTTGACTTGGTAAGTGCACGCACTACCAGTCCCTAGACTTTCCCTTTTCTACATGCAAGTGTAACGACCTGATTCTCAGACCAAGCAGACTACCAACCGTAGCTAACCCAGTCGTCACGTAACCACACTCTTCCCAGGCCACTATATACATAACATCTAGAATACTCATCTGAGAAAGTGAAAAATAGCTATTTACAAGCCTATACAGTCAAAGATACCACTAACATCTAATGAATTCCATATCTTATTCTATAACTACCTCATCTTATATTCTTTAACTTCACCCGACGATATCTTTAACGTCACCCGACGATTCTTTATAGTCTCACGACGATATCTTTAACGTCACCCGACGATATCTTTAACGTCACCTGACCATCTATATTAATGGGGATTAACCTTTAAAAGTTATTTCCAAAATGAAGTTCACCTTCTCCCTCCATCATCAGTTACCTTTTCAGAAGGGGCATATCCCATCCTTCTGTATGTCAGCACCTGGTTAAAAGGAAAGGTTAATCCCATTCATAAAAACAACATTCAAAGATATTTAACACTAAATCTTTATTCTACAATTCAGCAGAACAGAATGAGTAAAAGAAACATGAATTGAGTTAGTCGCTACCTGTAACCTAAAAAGGGGGAATAAGAATGAATGATTAGATATATTCTACACTAAGCTCAGAACGCCTCACCTTAGACGTGTGTCTTTCCATCTCAGCAGCGGAGCTGATCCCTCTCTCTCTCTTGCTTTGTCCCGGGATTCTGCTCTCCTTCTATGGCTCACGAATACACGTCTGCACCGCTACGCCTCGTCTACGCTGCCATGGTTCCGGAATACTCGAACCCTCTTCTGGACTTAGTCTCTGCCACTCCTGTATGAGGTCACTACAGGACCCTTAGTCACTTTCCTTCTTCGTTTCAGGATTTCAATTAGCTGATGGTATCAATCTGTCTGCACCAGCCTTTAGACCAACTTCTTCTGTCTACTTCACACGTTACTTTCTCTCTCTCGGTCTTTCTGCTCGCTCCTTGATAATATAGAGCTCTCTTTCTCTATGGAAAATTCCGGTATTAGGGCGACTCCCACCGAATTCCTGTACCAGTCCCCGGCTCCCTTCGCCTTCCACAGTGGCCACCTGTGTATTGCTTCTAGAGCCGGGGAGAAAAACACATTCCTTCGATAAGGGCCAGTCTTGACCGGTTCCTCACTAGCGGACAACAGGCTGAATTCTTAACACTACCTTTACCCTGCAAGCGCCTCGGACAGTCGAGGCAGAGTTACAAAATGGCTTCTCTCTAGCTTTCGAGCCTGTAGGCCCAAGAAATTAGAAAAAGGCACTAAACCCTGTCAAAGCGCATAGTTAAGCCCTACAAATGAATGCAAATGCAACTAGGACTGAGATGGTAGTGGACTATAGTCACCACCAGTCTGAAAATAGACTAAAATTACCCTGTCGCTACAGCGAGTCACCCCTAAGGTAGGCCCTAGGACAGGGTGCATTGTATGTGAAAGGTAGGACATGACCTGATGTGTGTAGCATGTCCTGATAGTGAATTACAGCCAATTTTGTTTTTCACTGTTGCAAGGCTACCTGTCACCATAGGCCAGATTGGGCAGTTTGATTATAACATCTTATGATCCTAACTGGCCCAGGGAACATGGTAGAAAAACGAATTTAATATGCCTGAACTCAGAATGATAAAATACATCTTTTAGTAAAGTTGGTTTTTAACATTCTGTGAGTGACCGGGGCTGGGGGTGGCTCCTGGAACAGGGTGAGTCTGCACAAAGCGGAATAGACATATCTACATTGGAAGTGGTGGGAGAAGTAGCACCTGGTACTGAATAGGGCTGTGCCCGCCTTCCACAATGCTGGCTCCACCTCCTAGGGTGCGTCTTATGACCCTGGCCCACACTGAAATAGGAAGAAGTTATGCACTGGCAGAATGCACCCAGAACTGGTTTGGACTAGGTACAGACACTCTCTGCCATCAAAGACAAAGGATTTGTGTGTTTAAAAAGGGGAACCCAGACCCCAGAACTTAAGGGCACTTCTGGACATCAAGACGGACCGTTTGCCAAGAAGAAGAAGAACCAGAGAATCTGCAGGAGTTTTTGACTTCCCCCTGGGCCAGTTGTAATTGCTGGGGATGGCCTGCAGTGATTTCTTTATTGCAAGGAAAGGAGAAAGACTTTTATTTGCAACTTTCACCATCTTTAAGAAGAATTTCCAAGGGCTTGAACTGTGCTTGCCTCTTGCTGAAGTCTCAGGGATACAAGACTTCACCAGCTCCCCCCTGAATTTCCTTGCTGGGAATTCTGTCTGCAGAGGCCTGCGTGTTGTTGGGAAGCTGGAAACGCCACTCAACAAGAAGAAGCGTGTCACATCCGCAGCTGTCGCATCATCGGAGAAGCGTGTCTCCGTCGCAGCTTTGTGTCGTCGCATCACTGGAGAAGCGTGTTGCAGGGCCTGTTGCGGCTCCAAAGTTAGAGTCTCCGCCCGGCCGTCAGGCGTGCACGCATCGTCTTAACGGTGTCGCATCACATCGGATCGTCGCATCGCATCAAGGTGCCATCTTGTCTCATCACAACCATGACGCACCACGAGATCGTCGCATCACCTCCTCTCTGGTAAGGAACAGACGCATTGCCTACTTAGCCCGAGCACTGAGGAACAGATGCATCACCTCCCCCGAAGCAAGGAATTGACGCATCGTTCTCCCTGGAAACCTTTTGCTTATTTTGCGTGACGCATCCAAAGGTACTTTATGGGAAACATGTCGCATTTACCATCAAAAGTGAACTGAGGTATTTTTTACCATCTTAAAGACATTTTCTTATTACTGTATATTTGATTTTTGACGTTTGGGTCTTGTGTTAAGTCTATATAAAGAATACTTATTTTTATAAAAACCTGTGTTGTGTCCATCTGTAGTGTTTTCCCTGTATTTCTTTGTGTTCACAAATGCTTTACATACTGCCTCCCAGATAAGCCTTACTGCTCGTACCAAGCTACCACAGGGTTGAGCTGGGGTTATTTTAGGAGTGTAGCCCCCTTACCCTGACTAGAAGCAAGGGTCCCTATTTGGACAAAGGTGCAAACCATTGCCAACTAGAGACCCCCAGTTCTAACACCCACTGTAGCTGTTTTGCTGTATTTATGTGTTGCAGGTGAGGGTGCACCTTAGCGTGTGCCTACCCCCGTGGCACTCTGGTCTTTAAGAAAGCCTTGCTACTCGCAACTGGAGGCTGAAACATGTAGACCGTTAATTGCACACCCACATTAGGATGTGACTAGTCAATTTATCCAGTTTTACATCCATTTTCACCACGTTTTAATCTTGCCTAACTTCTCCACCAATAAAAATAGTTGAGATAAGTGACTGCACTTCCCAGAAAATCCCGCTCCACTGTAACCAGACGTAGCAGCACACCGAGATGCATTTGACCCCTCATGTGGGATCCCAATGATGAAGTATGTCACCAACTAGGTTGGTGAGTGATGGATCTATTTGATTCCGACACCATCTCCACCTGCGCTACGACCGGTGGACTCTTCACCTTATGACATTAGAGGTTTCCATAATCTCATGGAACGAGCCGCAAAAAGATTTCTATTGGCTTTGACATTTAAATAGTCTGACTGCTTCATGTATGACTTCAAAGAGCCTACCAAGAAGTCTATTAGTGTGATCCCAATAGTGGATTACATTTGGGAGGAAGGCACAAAAATTATGAAAAATCTTGCTGCAGTCTCTGCTGTCCTGCAAAGGATTGACAAATAATGGAAGATGCCGGAGAACTCACCTGCATGTATGGTTGTGCACCCATGAACAGATTGTGTGGTAACACAGGAAGCTATGTTCTGGTCTAACAATCCTTCAACACCCATCCTTCAACGCCCTCCTCTAAACAGGGAAGGCAGGCGCCTGTATAATATTGGTAAAAAAAATTCTACTGTGTTCTCGCTGTCAATTCACTAGGCATGTACAACAGGCAAATGTGGTCAGACATCGCTGCATATAGATATCTTGCGGAAGATAACAAAGGGGAAGCAAAGAAAATTCTTCAGGATGGTGAAAGAACCTCATGAAAAAAAATAAACTTATCAATATAGCATCAACAGGATTTGGACAATTGGCAGGAGCTAATGTTCTAAGGCAACAAGAATGGCTAAAGGCCAAGTCATTCAAGCCTGAAGTCCAGAGTAAATCTTAGATATTCTGTATGACAGGAGGTATTATTCGGAAAAGATGTTGACGGCGCCTCACAGGCAATTAAGGCGAATACAGATACTGCAAGATCCTTGCAAATATGGAAGACACCTTTTCGAGGAGCACAAGAAAAAGGTTTGTTTTTGTATAGAAGGGGTTACCAGAAGTACCAACAGTCTCAGACCATTCAGCAGCAATATCGGCCTTCCTGTCAACAACATCCATTTAGATCATCACCAGCAGTAGCTTACACAAAGCAGGCTCCTGTAAGAAAACAAACCTCATAGGCAAGAGACCCTGGCAGAAAGCAGTGACCCTATAGAAGTGTCAGTTATATTCTTTACAGACCACCAACCTGAGGGAGCAAAAATGTCCAATTTTTACCATCACTAGTGGCAAATAACATTGTACAGATTGGTGTTAGATCTGATCACCTATGGTCATACCTTAGAATTAATACTAACGCTGCCAAACCCTCCACCAAAGGGTGTGCACCCACATCATCACCTAAAAAGAAATCAGGATAATGGCGACCATTTTGGATCTCCAGATTACAAATACATATGGAAACCATCCTTTCATATGGTAACCCTTCAAGAT
The DNA here is from genome assembly GCF_964263255.1 of Lissotriton vulgaris. Classification (NCBI taxonomy): domain Eukaryota; kingdom Metazoa; phylum Chordata; class Amphibia; order Caudata; family Salamandridae; genus Lissotriton; species Lissotriton vulgaris. The sequence goes on from NC_141696.1 coordinate 1,499,528,121, forward strand.
TTCCTGCATCTCCTCAATCACAGAGTTTACATGACAACCTTAGATCTGCAGAATGCTTATTTTCATTTCCCATTTATTGCAAGTTCCTGAGATTTCCGGTAGCCGGCACTCACTATCAATTCAAAGGCATCCCTTTTTGGTTCAAATCAGCTCCCCGCATCTTTTCAAAATGTCTAGCCCCAATGGCAGCCCACCCAAGGCAGAAGGGTTTCCAGGTATTCCCTTACCTCTACGATTGGCTGATAAAAGCACTGACTGCCCATCAAGCGTTGAGTGCTACAACTGCTTCTCGGCATTATTTGAAAACCAGAGTCTGACCGTCAAACATCAGCCGTCCTTGATTCACCTATCAACGAGAATAATGTTCCTGTGAGCAGTTTTAGATACAAACCAAAACAAAGCATTCTCATCACAAGAAAGGCAAAAAAGTATTAGTGCATAGGTTATTGAAAAGAAAGTACGTTTGAGTACGTCTATTCAAATCACTTCACCCATCTGAGCAGGAGACATTTACAGGAAGAATTGGACAAACAATGGATTCAAACAGAAGGATCATTTGGTGATCTGATCAAGATCACTTCGAGCATCACAAAGGCTCTACGCCAGTGGACAGAAGCCGGCAATCTATCATCATGATTAACATTCTTACCCCAGATACCGGACTACTTAATTACCATAGATGCTTCCTGTAGGAAAGTAGGATCAGCTTTCATGGTTAGACCACCTTTTGACTGGTGTCAGAGTGTATTTAACCTAGCCTGCTGGGATCCTGCTAATCAGGACCTCAGCAACTAGGGTCCTACAATGGTTCTGGTAAATACTTTTGTACCTCCACAAGTGGCTACTGGTGTACCCTCGTAAGTCCATAGCATATAGTACTGAGGTACCCAGGGCATAAGTACACCATGGGGCTCCCATGGGCTGCAGCGTGTATTGTGCCACCCATGGAGTCCACTTAAACTGTGACTACAGGCCTGCCATTGCAGCCTGTGTGAGTTAGCGCTTGTGCCTCTCACACCAGATATACGTTTCCTTATATCTGAGGTCACTGCACTTAAAACCTGTAAGTTACCCTTATGGCAGGCTCTTCAGTCCTGAGGACAGGGTGCTTGGTTACAAGTGAGAGGATGACCCTGCATGAGTAGAACCCTACAAATCCCAGAGTCGATTCTCCGGGCTTTGTAAGTGTGGTTAGTCATATTTAAAACATAAAGTGGACATCAGGCATTACGAGATGTCTAACATGACCGAACCCGGTCATGTTTGGTACCACCGATTCCAGTGTTGGAAGTAGGATCCCATGTACGGGGTGGCTCCTCAGGAGACCCCACCGTACTCCCTGTAACAACCTTTCAGGGTGTGCAAGCAAGCTAGTGCTGCTGCCAACCACAGACATGATTCTGGCCTCCTGCTGCTGAGCCAAGCTCAAGCAGGAGACAGTAGAACAATAGTTTTCCTGTCACAGGGAGGTGTGACCACCTCCCAGACAGCTTGCACAAGGAACCAGACTGCTTTGAAGGGCACAGATGGTGCAATCTTTGCAAACCCTTGGTTCCCGCTCAGGCGCTTAACTGGACATAGGACAGGGGAGTATCTACCCCTCTGTCCAGCCCCTCCTCTGGGAGGAACCCCCGAGTTTTCCCAACCTTTTCCTTTGGGTATTTAAGGGCTCCCCTGTGGGTGGCTCCTTGGATTTGTCATGGGACCAGACTCAACCCTGAAACTGTGTTGCTCTACCATCATCTGGGTAGTATTAGTTCTTTGGACTTCGAGTGGAACCGAGACTGCATGAAGGAACACTCCTGCTGCTCCTGGTCTCGCTGTTCAGGTCTTCTGTGTCATCTGTGCTTCATCCAGGGTCTCTAGAAGACATGTGGGCATCAAGGACAACCAAAGAAATCTCCCTTAAGTTGAAGGAGTCACTCCCCTGCATCTGCAGGCGCCGCTACAAAGCTGACCAGTCTGCTGCTCCTGATGTCCCACAGACATCCCGAGGCTCAGCAACACAGGTGGTGGTTCTGTGGCGCCCAAGAGGCCTGACCCGTCTTTGCTGCAATTTGGAGGATAGTATTCCTTGTTGGGCTTTTGGGACTGAAACCCTATGCACTGAGTCGACTCTGTTGCCCAGGCTTGTTGGCTTTGCACTACAGAGATCTTTGGGCTACAAGAAGCTCCAGCCTCCAGCACCTCATTTTCTGAAGGACAGAGCCTTTGGTGCATCTCCTGCATTGTGTGCCTCTGACTTTGGTGAGCTGCCTGAGGTCCTCTTGCGACTCCTATGCCTCCAGCCTATGGGTCCTCTTGAGGTTCTTCCATTGCTTCAGTGGGCTCCTCCCGGCACGCTGACGTCCGTTTTCTTTTCCGCGCCGCAACGCGGATCCAGGAGAAGCGGATCCTCCTCTGTCCTGTTTGTTGTTTTTTGCCTTACCGACGCCTTTCAGCGTCCAGGAACAGTGTGCCGATGCCTTCAGGCATTAGGTTGTGGAGTGGTGTGGCTCACTGGTTAGAGGCGGCAGACCCGGAAGCAGAGGACGGCCCGGGACCAGGGTTCAATTCCCGACGCGGCAGGGTCGTGAACCAGGGTCAGCAGACAAGATAATTCTCGCCTGGGTGCCTACTCTAACCAGGGATCACACTCGGCAACTCTGGGCATTAGCTTGCCTCATCTCCACAACAGCCCCCCACAAACGCCGGGGATGCCTGGTTTCACCTTGGAGATACCCAGGAGGGAACATCTCACAGGGAAAGCCAGGACGGGTTCCCCAGCGGTCTAAAGCGCCAGGATGCCTCCGGGTAGCAGTGCACTTTACAAGACACACACACATTTACATTTACATCTTGTACGTGGTAGATATCGGCGAGCACCATAATTCCGAGGACTGCGTCGTCTGTCTGATGCTGAAGTCTCTACGGATACATAAGATGAAACTGTTATCCGCCCAGATGTCCCATCCCGTTCAGAGTCCCAGCATTGTCTGTCCCCTTCTCCAGCTGGTGCCCCGAATCCGGGCAGGTTGTGGGATCGTTCCCATCATCGTCAGTCGTCACTCGTCTCCCTCAGGTAAGCATAATCACGGAGGCCATCTGCCTCACATAGTCGTGACGTCTGTGCCCGTTGTTACGGGTTCTTACCAGAGAGGGCACTTCCGCAGTCGGCCCCCACCTACCCACCATTTCTTGGCATTGGGGTGACTAGGGCCCAGATGGCTGCCTAGGCTTTGCGGGTCATCTTTGAGCCGACCCTTCTCCCTGGCGTGCCTTCAGCCCCACAGAGATGGTAGGGACTCGGATTGGGAGCTCGCTGGCGGATTTGTCCTTGGCGTCAATCGAGGACCCTGACTCCAGCTCCAGAGTCGTGGCGACGTCAGGAGCCGGCCCGGTCAGGCCACAGTCTGCCTCCAGCTTTACGGAACAGCCCGGTGGGGCCTCCTGGAATGGCGTGTGCAGCAGAGGACTTGTCTCTGAGTCGACGCCTTCCTGCACCACAATCTCCTATCGTGGTAGATGTCGTGTCGACTCCGTCCCATCAATGGAACCTCCTTCGAAGTGCGGTGGCGGCGATCCGGCGATGTCTCTTATGTCGTTCGACGCCGGAGATGTCGCTTGCTTCTCCTTTTCAAATGGAGGACAAAGCCCCTGGGGGTTCACCTTCCTCAGCATTGTCGTTCTTCGGAGCATGTTGACGGGGAGCACCTGCAGGCCCTTAGACAACCTCGGGCTGAAAGGCCTTTCGCTTAGGGTGGACGGGTCAGCCTCCAATCGTACCCTAAATATGATTTTAAATCACCCCCTAGAATGGCATCAGAGGCTGGTGCATCGTTTGCGACGGCTGTTCGCAAAGCTGCTGAGATTTTGCATTTCCAGCCTCCTTTTATCTCTTTACCCTCTGATCCCTTGTTGGATTTGCTCCCCCGGGGCAGAGTGTGAGCCTTTGCTGTTTTTTGGTGTATCATTGTATGACATTCTTCCAGCGACCTGGGCAAGGCCCTCATCGGGGGACTCGGTGGATCGTGCTATCACACATCGTCCCGGTCCAGCTTCAGATGACCCAGTATGTTTGCCCCTGCACCCTAGGGCTCAAGGGCTAGTCGTCCAGACAGCTTCCACTTCGCTGCCTCTGACCTCTGTTCCGATCCTTCCACCCACTAGGGAGTCGGCAATGGTTGGAGACATGTGGTCGGCAAATGTTTGCACCCATGAGCTCGGCCCTACGGTCCTTGAACACATTCTATGTGTTTGCACTGGCTACGTTTGCCCTCTGAGACTTTATAGAACGCTTCCTTCCTTCCCTCCCTTCCAGAAGGCCCAGGGCTGACCTGGCTCAGATACTCCAGGATGGTCGCGAACTGGATCAATTTTTAATTCGGTCTGCCATGGACACCACTGATTCCATGGGTTTGGCGATTGCCATATCAGTTGCTTTGCATGGCCATGCTTGGCTGCGCAATGGCAGTTTTCCTGAAAATGTTCAGGAGCGTCTTTTGGATTTGCCTATTGATGGGGCCCATCTTTTTGACAGTCATGTGGTCTCGGCGGTTCAGCGTCTCATGTCTGGTTTGCTGTGAATGGCATTTTTTCCAGTCACTTGTTGTGGAATTTTTGTCTTGACTTGCATTGGTTTCAGTATTGTTATTGCTTTTCTTTGGTGTCAGTTACTAGGCTCAAGCTGTTATTTTTCAGATGGACTGTACAGCTTCACAGCTGTTTCTGCCCTTGTTATGGATTCCTTTGTCTAGGAGCAAAACTCTAGAGGGGCCCTTTTTTACTAGGGACGTGACATACCTTATGTGGGGTATGCATTGGTTATTGTATAGCCATTCTAACTTACCACTGCTCCAGGGAGAGTTCTTCCTGGGTGGTGTAAGTCCTTCCTGAGGATGTGGCGAGGTCGTTGGATTATTACATATATCCTTTCTGAGGAGTTTTTTTCTAGTTCCTGCTGTGGACGTATAGCTAAAAGCTTTCTTATTTCTTCACGCTCCACTTGCTTTTGTGGGATTTCTTCTTTGGACAAGCCCACAAGGGTACCGTAGCTCTCTTTGGAGCTTCCATGTTGCTGTTTGCATTTGGTCAATAGTTCTCTCCTGCCTCTGTGCAAACCTCTGTAGTCTATCGTTGGCTTTACGTCCCTTCTGGCTCATCACGGCATGCTCCCTTTTTTCTTGCTCTTGGCTATTTTTCCAAGCATTCCGCTGTGTTTCCATCGTTTCCAGCTATGTTGGCTGTCTGTTCCATAATCCAGCGTCTTTTGTGAGCATGTTGGTCTGTTCCGATTCAGGAACAGTTTCTTCTCGGTTTTCAGTTCTGGCACTTTGTGTTACAGCACACTAGGGGCGTTCACAGGCCTGCGTTGCTTGCTGCTCCTACTTGTGCCACAGCGTAGCCTGCGTTTTTATTCTTGTGGCATTGTCTATTCCTTTCCTCGGGTGTTGGAAGTGCTTCTGTCCCTGGCCTTCCCCCATGGCTCAGACCACGTCTGTTTTTTTTCCTTGTAGGCTTTTGGTTCTTTTTTTATTTATTTTATTGCTTTTTATTTTGGCAAGCATGTCATACAAAGAGAAAACATTATATCCAAAACTAATTTTTGAGTGATTTCAGGGAGAAATCAAGTATACAAAATATGCAAAGTAAAACATCGTATTCTTTCACATGATGCCGCATCAGCCTGACAGAAATACTAAAATATAAGAAATATATAAAATATACAAGAAATCAATAGTAGGCAAAAAGCATTCAATCTTCAAAGTGCAAAGACCCTAACAATTCATCTTATATCCTATAGAATTTATACAAAATTAGTCCATATCCTTTCCATTCTTTCTGCTGCCTTTCGGCTACTATTCTTAGCAAGAGCCTTTTCCATAGAGTATATTTCATGGATTAAGGTTAACCATTCTGTCCTACATGGTGGATTCGGTGAAATCCATGCTCTAGCAACCACCAGTCTAGCACAAGATAGTGCTATGTTTAACCAACCAGTATGGTTATTACTTCTCGTGTTTAAAGCAAGTAAGACCATAGGTGCAATAAGTGGGGAGCAGATTAGTTGTTTTTGAAGTAGGACATTTTCTATTTCTTGCCAGAATGAAGCCAGCATAGGGCACAAATAGATCATATGAATGAGATCTGCTGCCACCAGATCGCATTTAGGGCATTTAATACGATCACTATTTTGTGACCATTTAGAGATTTTCTGCGGAGTATAATAGAGTTGGCTGACCGTCCTGTATAATTGAAGCTTTAAGCTCGAAGAGTGGACTATTTTATTAATATTAACGAAAGCGCTAGATATGTTCAGTGGTGTCACATTTGTTCCCAATTCTACAGTCCATTTTTGTGCCAATCTCGGGCAATCATCCACGTTATGTTGGCTTAGGAGTTTGTATCCAGAGCTAATGAAAGATTTCTTTTTTGTACTATACAAGAAGTCCCACAAATCCGAGCTTGTGATTTTATTCAGTGTAATTTTTCGTATTAAGTAGTCCCTGACTTGCATATATTTGTATAGCATTTCCCCTAGCAACTTATAGAGCAGTTGTAAGGAAAACTGAAGAAAACCATCAGAACCATAAAGGTCTCCCAGTATCTTGATCCCATAAATGGCCCAATCTCTCCCAACTTTATCATTAAAAATGCCTGGTAATTCTGGATTGTCCCATAATGGTAAATCTGTATGAAAAAAAGAAGTATCACAAAATGTCATGATCTGGTTATAAATCGCTACCGAGTCCCTTGCTATCTTAAATTTGACCCTTTTAAAAAATTAGGATATTGTACTCTTGCTAGAAATTGAGATGAATTAGTGCCTAACATAAATTGATAAAAAAAGAAATGGTTTTCATTATTATTTAGTAGACTCCTGAGCCGTCCTAAAAAGGATGCATAAAAGTAAGACTTAAAGTCCGGAAATTCCAATCTGCCTTTTTCTAGAGATAATTTAAGTATCGTCATTGATCTCCTAGGATTTTTGTAGCTCCAAACAAAGCTGCTGCAGATGCCCTCCAGTTTCTTAAAAAATATATTAACTCGAAGGAGAATAGAACGGAAGAGATATGAAAATTTTGGTAGAATATTCATTTTAATCAAATTAATTTGGCCTAAGATATTAAGTTGAATTTTGTGCCATTTTTTAAGAACCGTTGAAGTGTGTTTAAGTAAAGGGTCATAGTTTAGTTTGTTTATTTCACTAGTTTTAGGAGAGATTTTCACCCCTAAGTATACAGCTGAATTGCATAACCCAGTGACTGGTTGATTAATTTGATAATTCATTAAGGTTTGAGTTTTGTTGAAATTTAATTTGTAGCCTGAGATAACCCCAAATTTTTCCGCTTCGTCTGCAATTCCAATTAGTGCTTCTATTACATTTGTGGTATATATGGCTAAATCCTCTGCATATGCAGTAATTTTAAGTATTTTATGTTCATGATCTAATGGTTTTATCTTTTCCTGATTCTGTAGGGCATTAATAAAAGGGTCCATGGAGAGAGCAAACAGCAGGGGTGAAAGTGGACAACCCTGCCGAGTCCCCCTTAAAATTGCAAAAGTTGGTGAAAGTAGCCCCGCATAGCTGATTTTAGCATTGGGTTCCCTATAAATAGCCTGTATGCCTCTAAGAAAACGATCTTTAAACCCAAACTGAGTTAACACTTCCCACAAATAATCCCACCCCACCCGGTCAAACGCTTTTTCTGCGTCCAGAAGTATCATGCCGAGTGGGGTGCGATTAGTAGCAGCTATGTCAAATGTCGTAATTGCCATATTGACATGCGCTGTGGTGTCCCTACCAGCTACAAAGCCATGTTGTTGTTCGTTTACTAAGTGAGGCATAAGGGGTGCCAATCGTAATGATATCAATTTAGAGTAAGCCTTAGCATCAGTATTTATTAAAGAAATGGGCCTGTATGACCCGCATTGTGTCGGAGGTTTCTTTTTTTTCAGAAAAAACATAATTTTCGCCGTTCTCCAGGTTTCCAGAACCTTACCTGTTGTGGCTATTGAGTTCACAACTAAGCACAAAAGGGGAAGTAATTCTTCAGCACAAATTTTGTACAATTCAATAGGAAGCGTATCCTCCCCTGCCGCTTTATTGGATGGGAGAGAGAATACTGCTAAACGTAGTTCTTCCATTGTGTATTCCTCTTCTAAATTATCTAGGGTGACCTGATCTACAAATTGTTTAACGGGGAGATTATCATTTAAGTAGGATTGGATCTGAGTTAAGCTAGCCTTAGTCTCTGGAGTTTATAGTTCCTCATAATAAGAGACAAATTGCTCCATAATATGTGCAGGTTTCGTACACAGAATATCATTGGGGCCTTTTATGGACTTGATCAGTGTTGATGCCCGGTCTTCGGCCACCTTATAGGCCAGAAGTTTTCCTACACGATCCCCGCATTCATGTTGCGAGATTTTATATTTAATTATCTTGCAGCTATGTTTTTCCTTAAGAGAGCTTTTGATATCTGAGCGTAAAATCAGTAGTTTATTTTCCAAAGATAATATATCGGGCCGATTCCTAGCCCCATCTCTTAGGTAGTCAGCTAGTTGTTTCTCTATATTTAAGATATTAATTGTCATTAGTTTTGCTTCTTTTTTCTTTATTGCATTTTGTTTGAAGATATATTGTTGTGCTATTCCTCTAATAAAAGCCTTGCAGGCATCCCAGACTATAAGAATGCTGGCCGTATCCAAATTGTGTGCAATAAACTCCTTTATCTGTTTTTTAAGGGAAGTCACAAAGGCCTCATCCGTTAATAAGTATCTTGGAAAAGTAAAAGGGCGCCCTTCTTTTGCTCTTACAATTAGACCAAATGTAAACATTATGGGATTATGGTCAGAAGAAATTTTTAGCATAACCTGCATAGATCCCTGACGCATTAAATCGTCTGAGGCCCAAGCCAAATCTATCCTAGAGCAGAGTTTATGGGGAGATGAGTAATAGGTATAGCCCGGTATGCCTGGGTAGAGACTACGCCATATATCTTTAATATTGTGTATTTTTGCAAGCTCCAGTATTGCAGCTCTAGTTTTACGCATACGTATCCCTGTCCCTTTCTTTGTTGCATCCTGTTAATAGTTTAATACACAATTAAAATCCCCCATTAATATGAGCTCTCCTTCCCAAGATAATAATTCGATATTCAACCAATCAAATAACTGTGGTTCATCTTTGTTAGAACCATATACAGCACAGAAAACATACATACTATCTTCTAGCCGAATTTGCATTATTGCCCATCGTCCAACCTTATCTGCTGCAGTTTTAATTACTTCCCCTTGCCAGTGTTTTCTCTTTAAAATTGCAACCCCTCTTATAGGCGAGTTTAAGGTGGTACAAACTACCAAATCATATCCCAGCTGTTTCAAAAGATTTTTGGCTTTTGGTTCTACGCCGGATGCGTGAGTGGTGCACATTCTTTTGTGCCCCATTTTTCATTCACATTTCCCTGATAAGGGCTCAAGTCGCTCTGCTCATAGCCTCTGACAGATGTTATCCTTAGCAGTCTCTCTTCAGACATGTTCATTGTACCTTTCTACAAATGTTTCAAGCCATGTGTGTATGCAGGTCTATATATATATATACATTTGTGCCTGTATGTTTTCAATGTTTGCCGGATGTTATGTCCTTCTATGGTTCACGCTGGTGCCTTTGGTATCTGTCGTATAGGCTGCTGTACTTGTCTTGGGCACGCATTTCGAGTATCCCTTGTCTTTCTTGAAAAAAATATATATATATTTTATAGAGGTTTATATAGCACGAACTTGACCCGAATCGGGTATCAGAGCGCTTTCCATAGCACCAGTTGCATTACGTAAGGACACAAATATATATATATTTTTTATGGTTGGGCACGGGGAGATTAAGTGAATTGCCCAGAATCACAGGATGTTCAGCGCCATTGCCGAGACTCGACCCCAGTTCCCCAGATTCTTAGTCGACCGGTCTAGCCGTTCCGCCAAGTCCTCTCCCCTATATAAATAAAAAGCCTTTCATAAATTTATATATATTATATACATGTGTCTGTGTGTGTGTGTGTGTGTCTATATATATATATATATATATATATATATATATATCCATAAGAAACTGCCAAAAGCTTGAGGCGCCACATACAGCCGTGTTTTTCCTTCTCTATTGTCAAGCTGCAGGGAAACGAATATCATTCTAGGCAGCACAAAAGTTTCTCCTTCCAATCCCCTCCAAACATGTTTCCGGCTAACAAGCCCTTGATCACTGGAGTTTGTGATGAGCAGGCTGCATCGGAACTTTCATCGCACTCGCAGTTTTCATTTATAGTCCCGCCTTGTAGGCGTGCCTCCCGGCTGCATTGTGGAACTCGTGGTTTCATAATTTTTCCATCGTGGTGTGCAGCTCGCTCTCACCTTTGGCTTTAAGTTCATTTTACACCTATAGTGGGTTTGCTGTCCCAGGTGACTCTCGTGTCCCCGCACGTGTGTACCTGACAACATTGGACACGTTGTTCCACTGTGCGCTGTCGTCACTCAAACGCTGGAGCCTCCTGGTCAGTGGCGGGTCGCCTCGGGACCTATGGCGAGGCCGCTATAAATCCATAAGAAACTGCCAAAAGCTTGAGGCGCCACACACAGCCGTGTTTTTCCTTCTTTATTGTCAAGCTGCAGGGAAACGAATATCATTCTAGGCAGCACAAAAGTTTCTCCTTCCAATCCCCTCCAAACATGTTTCTGGCTAACAAGCCCTTGATCACTGAAGTTCCTGATGAGCAGGCTGCATCAGAACTTTCACTGCACTCGCAGTTTTCATTTATAGTCCCGCCTTGTAGGCGTGCCTCCCGGCTGCATTGTGGAACTCGTGGTTTCATAATTTTTCCATCGTGGTGTGCAGCTCGCTCTCACCTTTGGCTTTAAGTTCATTTTACACCTATAGTAGGTTTGCTCTCCCAGGGGACACTCGAGTCCCCGCACGTTACCATCTTCCACAGAATGATCATCTGCCCAAATTAAATTGGAGTATCAAATCAGTTAATTGCTAGGAAAGGCAAATTCATAAAAGGGTGGAAAAACAATAGATCACTCTAAATACTGTGTAAATTGCTATGGGAGGATGTACAAACAAACCGGAAATCACAATCTTAGAAGAATTTACAAGTTGCCCTAGACGAATATTCAGCACATGCGATTTGGGATATACCTCTAACTATGGACTCTTTTTTTAAAACCTACTAATAAAACATCTGAACAACTATCGTAGCATGAAGATAAAGGGCCCGATGTAGGTAAATCCCATTTACCGAATTTGAAATACCGAATTTTACCGATTCGGTATTTCAAAATCGGTAAATGGGATGTAGGTCCCAACATCTGGAATCGTTACCGATTCCTTACAAATTCGGTATTTACCAATTCGGTAAATACCGAATCGGTATTTGCTATTGAATCCTATGGGCCTTTGAAGCCCATAGGATTAAAGTCAAATACCGAATCGGTATTTACCGAATCGGTAAATACCGAATTTGGCAAGGGTGCAGGGGGTGTCACTTTGACACCATCTAGCACCCCCAAAACGGGCATGTGTGCAATGTGGCACACAGACATGCCCTAACGGCACGTCTGTCTGTCACATGGCACATGTGTACATGCACAGATGTGCATGTACACAGGAATCGGTATTTTACCATGGATTTGTATTCCATGGTAAAATACCGATTCTGTAAGCCATGTGCTTATGGAACATTGGCTACCTACATTGCATTTTCGGTAATTTTACCGAATCGTTATCATTATCGAATCGGTAAATATTACCGATTCGGTAAATTTACCGATTCGGTAATGATAACGATTCGGTAAAATTACCGAAAAATTTGCCCCTACATCTCGATAGCCCTTTACCGATCGGAAACGGCCGAAAATCGGTATTTTCGGCTGATTCCGATCGGTAAAGGGCTACCTACATCGGGCCCATTGACTCCTTTGTAAAAAAGGTTGCATACATGGACACTAATGAAAGCGTACAAATCCATTAAGGCATAATCATATTTAGAAACACCCTGATCCTTCAAGCTGAAAAATATTTTTTTTAAAGTACGATTTGGCCATATTCGAGGAACATGTTGAGCACTGCTGTGGCTGTGTACAACAGAACAAATACCCTGCAGATTATTTAATACAGGAGAAGAGAATATTATCCATCTGCTTTGCATATTTTAAAAATTGAAGGAAGAAAGTAGAGTGACACTCAAGTGGCATTTTAATATGCGTGGAATTCGGACATGCAGACAAGCACTTATACGGTGTCTAAAGTCAAATGACATAGTTTGAATTCTGCATCTGTAAAATTTATACTAATGATAAAAAAGAAACTAACCACGGATGATTTGATCAAGGGGAACATATAGATTCTATGTGGCAGTTAATTGGTTTTTATAATTTTTGCTCTATTCAGGTTAATAACATTTTTAAATTGTGTACATTTTCAGTTTGTATAATAAGTAGGTTTTTATCCAAAACATTTTTTTATTAAAATGTATTTGCTATATTATGAATTATTATTTTTAATCTATTGTAAGATTTGAAATAATCAAACAATAAATTATTATTATTATTATTACTCTTAAGTCCTACAAGTACATGGAAAATGGTCTCCATGTCAGATTAAAATGAATATAAATTAGTTGGAACTCAAAGCAGTTTCATTGTCTCCAAGCATTACAGGCTTGTCAGTGTTAACCCTCACAGACACAACCACCAGTATGCACTATGTGAACAAGCAAGGGGGCACAAGATCGCTGTCCCTATCCAAGGAAGCACAAAAAATGTCAAATCGGTTTCAAGAAAATAAAAAACATTGCGAGCAGAACATGTTCCATGTACGAACAACATCTTGGTGGACACATTGAGCAGAACCAAATACAGTTGCCACGAATGGGAGCTCAATCACTCAGCTTTGAACAAGATCTTCCACTAATGGGGCAAACAGACACTGGATCTCTTTACAAAGCAAGAACATCGGAAATGCCAATTTTATGTAAGCTGGCATCTACAACAAGGCTCATGGGGAATGCATTTTCAATCAGAATGACCAAAGATCTTTGCATATGCTTTCCCTTGATCCCTTTAATAACCAAACAAAATGAGGAGAGAACCTCGTCGAATAATTTTGAATGTTCCAAGATGGCACAGACCGCACTGGTTCACAGGACTGTTACTACTATTGGAGACAAATCACATTCAGCTGAAGATCTAAGGACACTATTGACAGTGAACCACAATAAAGTACTTCAGCCGAACTCCACTTCCCTGTATTTATCTGCCTGGCTCCTGAAGATCATGAGCTCCCTAGTATAAACATTCCTCAAGACTGCAGGGGTATTCTTGCACAAGCTAGAGTCCTGTAATTTTGCTACGCCCCTGCCCAGCCTGGTAAGCGGTACAGCGGCGATACCTAAGCTGCCCTCCCTCCGGGTTCTACAACTGAATGTTAGATCTCTCGTAAAGCACCATGCAGAAGTCAATACCCTCATTACGGACGAAAACCCAGATATCCTGTTCATATGTGAAACCTGGCTCCATAACGACCAAACTAGCATTTTAAATCTCACGCTGCCAAACGGTTTCTCCATGAAACTGGTTAACAGAGACTCTAGGGGCGGGGGAATAGCCGTTGTATATCGAACAACATACAACTGCTCCTTCACCAAAGAAGAAATCTGGGGCTGCGAATGCGCACGCTTCAAGATTGCCACTTGCCCGCAATTCACTCTCTCTGGCCTTTACATCTACCGGCCACCAGGCCCCTCCGCCAGATTTATTGAGGAACTCTTGGAACTTGCTCACACCTTGGCAGTCTCTTCCCCCAACTTCACCATTTTGGGTGATCTCAATCTCCACTTCGACTCCACCACTGATTCCATTATCAAAAACCTGCTAGCCGACATCACGGCCTTGCAGTTAAACTCCCTGGTTTACTCCCCCACCCACATTGCTGGGCACATATTAGATCCCGTTTTCTCTAACTTATCGGAAGCCACGGCTGATCCCCCTGAACCCATGGGCTGGACTGATCACTTTCTTGTTAAACTAACCATTATGGCAAAAAAACCGCCCCCCAAAGCCGCGGCCAACTCCAGCCACAAACGACCATGGCACAAACTCATCTCCGGAGACCTCATCAACCACCTAGGAGAATTCCACCTCCCTGATGAGAATAGCGATATTAATACAGTATACGCCGCCTTCCACGAATGGATAGTCACAGGGCTTGACGCCTTAATTCCGGCCAAATGGACCAAAACCCGCAGTTCCCCCTCTAACCCATGGTACAATGACTCACTCAAAACATTACGGAAAGAGTGCAAAAAAGCCGAACGCGAGTGGAGGAAAAACTTAGACATTGACAAAACCCTTTACCTATCTAAACTTCGCACTTACCACAAGGCGATTCGCACTACTCGAGCCTCCTTCTACGCAAAGGAAATCGAACGCAGCTCCAATCTCACCAAAACCATCTTCAACTTAGTCCAAAGTCTCCAGAAAATCCCCAATCCAGGCTCTTGCATCACCTCCTTGAAACAATGCGAAGACCTTGCCACCTTTTTCATTGAAAAAGTGAGGAAGATCTACACGTCCTTCCCGCAAGACGATGCTACGCCCACTAATATCCCCCACTCGGCGGCAGAGACATCAAAACTGTTAAGAATACCTGACATATCCCTCGACGACCTTTCTAAACTGTGTAGACAGGTCAAGTCTGGTTCCCCAGCAGACCCCATGCGACCGTCCAAATTTTTGGAATCACTTGACTTCTTCCTCCCCCCGCTTGCCAAACTACTCAATCTCTCCTTTTCCTCAGCGGTGGTCCCCACCTGTTGGAAATCTGCTTGGGTTTCACCCATCATCAAAAAACCCACACTGGATCCCAAAAAAACAGAAAATTTCCGGCCCATTTCACTGCTCCCCTGGACGTCAAAACTGGCTGAAGCTCACGTTAACAAAATACTATCCCACCACATGCAGCAAAACCATGTCCTGGACCCTTCCCAAAACGGCTTCAGACCAGGTCACAGCACTGAGTCGGCTCTGTTGACCACTACGGAGCACCTTCGAGGTATCCTGGACGCCGGTCAAAGTGCCGCGCTGATCCTGTTGGATCTCAGCGCGGCCTTTGACACGGTCTCACACAACATCTTGCTGAAACGACTTGAGGCCATTGGGATTGGCGAATTAGCTCTTGAATGGTTCCAGTCCTTCTTAAAAAACAGGTCCTTTCGAGTTTCAGCCCCACCCTACATCTCTCAACCCCATTCCATCGGACAAGGAGTCCCCCAGGGGTCGGCGCTTAGCCCATCCCTTTTTAATCTATACGTCCAGCCTCTCGCAGTGGTGGCAAAAGAGTGGGACCTCACGCTGGTGTCGTACGCTGACGACACACAGCTGGTCATCACACTCTCAGAAGGCCCATGACCTTCGGCAACCAAATTCAGAGATGGCCTCGCAGCAGTCGCACAGTGGATGACACTCAACTGCTTGCAGCTAAATGCCGGGAAAACGGAGGTCCTTCTCCTGGGAAAAAACCCCAGCCATTGGAGCGATCATTGGTGGCCCTCTGTGCTTGGCCCCACCCCCCTGCCAAAAGATGTTGTCAAAAACCTAGGTGTCTGGCTCGACCCCTCACTTAACTTTCAGTCCCACACGAAGAAAGTGGCAGATACGTGTGTGGGTCTAATGAGGAGCCTCAACCCTATACTTGGATTCTTTGACTCCAAAACCCGCCAGCTCATCATACAATCTATGATCCTTGCCCGGCTGGACTATGCCAATGTCTTACTCTTGGGGGCAAACAAAGCAGAACTAGCAAGGCTGCAACGTATCCAGAACTCGGCCGCCAGAGCAGTAGTTGGTCTCCTACGTAGGTGCTCTGCCAGAGCCACCATCCGCAACTTGCACTGGCTGCCAATTGAATCTCGTATTCACTTCAAAACCCTGACCATGGCATTTAAAATTCTCAACTCTGATTGTCCTGAACTCCTACGCCCGCTTCTGGTACCCTACACTCCCCAGCGCACCCTGCGCTCACTGGGACAGCACCTCGTGATGGTCCCCCGAACTAAGCTCTGTAGAACGGGTGGACGTTCCTTCAAAGTCTTAGGGGCTAAACTATGGAACTCCCTACCTCCACACATCCGTACCCAAACCAATCTGATCGCTTTCCGAAAGGAACTCAAAACCCATCTCTTCTCTGTCATCTAATTCCTCTGTTGGTTCCCCCCCTCTCCTCAGGTACTGGTTAGGTTAGCGCCGGGACGCTCCGTTGCTGGGGCAGCTGTTGCGCTTTAACAAATAAATAACATAACATAACATAACATTAATAAAACATATTAATTAAAATTGAATCGTTTTATTTATGGTGCTTGAAAGCCAATATTCACCCTATCTTGGGACCACCAGAGCAACTACTACCTTACCTTTTATCTTTGGCAAAAATCAGATTTAGTCCACCCTTCTAATAAAAGTGCCTCTAGCAGCAGTCTCAAGGTACAGACATTTATTTGGTTCACCATCATTATGATCTTGTAGAGTAGTTCCTTAAAGGTCTTTTCAGAGTTTTCCCTCCAATAAAGTCTCCTCCAACTTGGCAGCTTAATACAATACTTGCACAACTACTGAATAGCGCATTTGAACCCTATACACAAGGCAGAGGTCAAAATACTGAAATGGACAGTGGCATTGCTATTCTGACGGATTCCTCACCTTTTGGATTCCTCACCTTTTGAATCACCCATTGTGCAGCATTCCACTAAAACTTTTCTCCATAGCTCTCCTACGTCGACGAGGACCTCTCAATAGAACAACATCATCCTAGCCATAAGAAGACCTTGTTGGTGTGCTGACGTCAGTTCCCTTTTTTCCGGGCTGTTGACGTGCAACGGTTTCTCCAGGGCTCTCCATTTATGAAAGTTTCATTGTTGCAGGTTCTTCCTGAAATTGTAACAGTGACATGGCTGCTAAGAAGAAATCTGGTTGCAGGGAATGTGGGGGGTCATATGTCTATCACTGACCCCCATGACGATTGTCTTTGATGCCTTTCATCGGACCACCACGTCCTGTTGACGTATGAATCCAAAGGACCTCAGAGAGGGAGGCCAAACTGTTCAGGGCAAAGAAGTAGAAGTAGGTCTGCAAAAGGACAAGATCGAAGTCTAAATCTCCAACTCGGCACACCTCGCAGTCATCGAGGAAATATAAGAAAAAGCAACGTCATGGCTCCAGACGCGCTTGTCAAAAGATAAGTCAATGAATTCGGGGTCCCTGGTACTCTGGCGTCACAGAAAAGATATAGTCTTGCCTTCTCCTTCGCCTCCAGTGACCCCAGCGCACTCTCCGGCTTCAAGAGGTTCTCTGGCGCCGAAACCTATCTTGCAGCCTCCTCGGGCTGTCCCTAAACTGGCAGTACCCGATCCGTATCCACCCTTTCCTACTCCAGGTACAGAGCCTTTGCATGCATTGCTTGAATGTGATGTTCAGCTTGTTTGCCAGGGTGGCTAACCCTACTGATGCGCCTGTTGGCCACATGGGACCGCTTTAGTACTTCCTTAGAGGTTTGCCACCTCACTTCGCACAGGCACCACTCATACATTTCATGCCAATGACCCCAGGGAGGTTCTCGACGCTGGTGCAATTCCTTGAGGAAAGAGGGCAGATGGAGTATTCTCCGGCACCATCTGGCTCCGGTCCAGGGCCATGTCGGCCTCATCCGGTGCCTTCAGCTGACCCTGTGGAGCCTCCATTGATGCCTGTCCTGAAGTCACAGGCGCCGCATCTGGCACCTCCGATGCCGGTTCCTAGGATAAGGTGTAATACCAATGGGGTAACCTTGTGTCCCTCAGAACCTGGGTATCTTTGCAAAAAGCTACAATTGATTCTATTGAGTAAGAACAATTGTTTCTGCGATCAAGGAATAATCATAAACAATAGGTTTAAGAAAGTAACAACATTACTTGAGAGAATAAGCTGGAACATATGAGACCAACAATTTATGCATAGTAGTAAATATTAACTTTTCCTCTGTCAAAATATTTTCTGTGTGGCTGTCAACATTTCAGTAAAAATGGGGTGCCAATAAATCTAGTGAAAAAGTGCTCAAGTTACATAGGTGAATAAGTGTCATTTACACATTGGTGAGACAAGGACATATACTCTATATACAAAATATACACTGCTTGGTAGTTTGAACACAGAAGACCTGATGGGCCTGGAACGATAGGGAACGTCAACGTACCAAACAATTGCGCAGTCTACCAGAGACACTTGACCCATTTCCATGCTGGCCACATCAAAACATTTCAGTAAAAATGGAGTAGTACTTTCAGTAAAAATGGAGTGGTATTAAGTACAGTGGCAACACTGCTCAAGTGACATAGGTGAATAAGTGTCATTTATACATTGGTGAGAAAAGGACATATACTCTATATACAACATATACACTGCTTGGTAGATTGAACCCAGAAGACCTGATGGGACTGAACAGATACAGAACTTCGACGTACCAAGCAATTATGCAGTCTACCAGAGACACTTGACCCATTTCCATACTGGCTACATCAAAAATTCCTCTTGTGTATATTTTGTATATAGAGTATATATCCCTATCTCCCGTTCCCCTTATTGGTACCACAGGGAAGCAGCCCTAGATCTGCCATCTTAGAGCATGTTTGTCCTTTGTCGGGTGTCACATTGTCTACGGAATTGACGATCTGTTATATCAGATCTCTGGGTTTTGGATCTTGTGCAAAATGAATACGCACTTCCTTTCCGGGAGTTTACTCATCTTTTCCCCCCTCGCCAGGGCTGGTGCTCGGAGGACCAGTTGTTGCTCCTACAACAAGAGGTTCTCTCTTTACTACAGAAAGGGGTGCTAGAGGTTCTCTGGAGTAGGAGAGGGTTCAGAGATGCTATTACTGGTATTTCCTGATCCCGAAAAAGGACGGTCGATTGAGACTGATCCTAGACCAGGGGATCTTGAATTTTTACCTCAAACAGGAAAAATGTAGTATGTTGACCCTAGCTCAATTTCTTCTGGTGCTGAAGCAGAAGGACTGGATGGTGTCAATCAATTTACAGGATGCATATTTTCACATTCCCATCCTGAAACCGTATCGGAAGTATCTCCGTTTTAAGGTGGGATCTCAACACTACCAGTTTGCAGTCCTTCCATTTGGTCTTACATCCGCACCATGGGTCTTCACGAAGGCGATGGCGGTGGTAGCAGCTCATCTCAGAAGATCGGGTATTCCTGTTTTCCCTATCTGGACGTCTGGCTGCTCAAACCAAAGTCGCCAATGATGGTGCTGCATCACACTGCTTTGTTCGACTTGGGGTTTTGATAAATGTAGGCAAATCTCACCTGGTGCCCTCTTAGTGCAGCCTGTTCATAGGGGTAGTACTGGATACTAGTGTGAGTTGTGCTTTCCCGCCTCCTCAGAGGATTCTAGATATCCAGGCTTTGATTCCAATGTTTCAAGATGGAGCGGCTGTTCCAGTCTTGAAGGTCTTACTGCTGCTCGGTCTGTTCTCTTCCTGCATAGTGTTGGTCAACCATGCACGCTGGCACATGAGGGCACTCCAATAGTGCCTCCGCAGGCAGTCGTTTCAACACTATGGGGATTTCAGAGAGGTAGTCAGAATCTCCAGAGACGCTGCAGCTGAGCTGTTATTGTGGAACGTTTCGAGCAACCTGTTTCAAGAGAAGCCGTTTCAACCTCTTTCTCCAGTGCCCCATTGATATTGGATGCCTCCACTCCAGGGTGGGGAGCTCATCTGGGGGATCTGAAGGTCAAGAGTATTTGGTCACCAGAGGAAAGATTGCTTCACACTAATCTTCTAGATTTGCTGGCAATACGTTTGGCTCTCAAGGTCTTTCTTCCCTACCATCGCAGTCGGTCAGTTCAGGTCCTGACGGACAACACTACCGCGATGTGGTACGTAAACAAGCAGAGAGCAGCATGGTTGTATTGTCTCTGCAGAGCGGCTCGGCGACTCTGGTCTAGACTGAGGACCATCAGGTTTGCGAATCATCTGGCCGGCGAGCTGAATATGCGGGCTGACAGCCTCAGTCGGCAGTATTCGGCAGATCACGAGTGGCGTCTCCATCCAGAGGTAGTCCTTCACATTTTCAGGATGTAGGGGTTTCCTCAGTCGAACCTTTTTGCCACCCACAAAAACGTGCACTGCCCATTCTTCTGCAGACTCCAGTATACGATGCTGGGAGTGTTAGGGGACACGTTTCAGCTAGACTGGGGTTCACAGCTTCTTTATGTGTTTCCTCTCATACCCTTGATTCTCCAGTATTGAATCTTTCATATATTCACATGATTGTATCTTCCCCGTCATCATGGTGGGAGTCTCACAGTAAAAGAATAACCATTGCAGTAAAAGAAAAAACTGCCTGGAAACGATAGAAGAGCATATCCTTGGGTAACCACTCAGCCTCATTATGTGGCCTAAACAACAGCCAATCAGCTGCCAGCCCTGAGATACAACATTCCCAGCAGAGCCACCATACCTCAGATTTCAACCGCCATCGTGTGAGAAGGAGTCTCCCTGAGCCTAGCTCAGTTTGTTCTTTGCTGAACTTTTGACCTTTAACAGTTGGAAGTGAGGTACTGTTTTATCACCTATATTTCATTCAAAATGTCTGAAAGCTCTAAAAAGAGACTCTTCAGATCTTGCAGATCCTCCGGGAAAGCCAGATTATTTTCTAAGGATCCACACAAGGAGTGCTTGTACTGTCTGTACCCCAAGCACGTTCCAAAGGAGTGCAAGCATTGTCGCACCTTCTCTGCAAAGATACTTAAAGACAGAGAAGCATGCCTGTTATTATGGCTTCAAAAGAAGAAAACCACAGACTCTGAGTCTGATGGGGGTTCTAAAGGACATTCCTCTAGAAAGCAACCTTTATATCTTTCCTCTCATCTTTGCTCTCCAGCAGTTGGAGGTCACCGTCTTTAACTACGCGGATGACCTCCAGCTCATCTTTGATCTGTCCCCCTCTTCTCTCTCGGTCTCCAATTTCCAGTCTACTATGACATTCATCAGGGACTGGATGAATCACAACCACCTTAAACTGAACCCTGATAAAACTGAGCTGGTTCTCACTGGTGGTTCGTCCAGTCCCTGGAACTCTCTTTTCTGGCCCCCCTCTCTTGGCCCTGCACCCTCCCCCTCCACCACTGTCAAAACACTGGGTGTAAAAATGAACAATCAGCTCACTCTTCACTCTCACATCAGCTCCGTGGTCTCCTCCTGTTTCCTCACTCTTCGAACTATCCGCTCTGTCTCCCGTTTCTTCACCCCTCAGGCCCTCAAGACCATCATGGCCGCCCTGGTAATCTCGCGTTTGGACTACGCCAACGCTCTTTTCCATGGCATCCCTGCCTATAGTTTGCGTAGACTCCAAGCCATCCAGAACCAGGCGGCCAGACTGATATTTGGCCTCCCAC
Source organism: Lissotriton vulgaris (assembly GCF_964263255.1). NCBI lineage: Eukaryota > Metazoa > Chordata > Amphibia > Caudata > Salamandridae > Lissotriton > Lissotriton vulgaris. Next base: position 1,499,549,594 of record NC_141696.1, read on the forward strand.
GTTATCACCACTCCACCCCCCTCCTAAAGAAACTCCACTGGCTCCCCGTGAAACAACGTTCCCTCTTCAAAATCGGGTGCATGGTTTTCCAGGCCCGTCAGGGCACTGCCCCTGCTTTCATCACTTCACTTATCAAACCCTACGTCCCCGCAAGAAATCTCCGGTCCTCCTCCAAGTCCCTTCTCCTGATCCCCCGTTTCTCGCGCAAAAAATGGGGTGGATCCAATTTCTCTACTCTGGCCCCTTCCTTTTGGAACTCTCTCCCTGATAACCTCCGCTCCGCAACTCAGTACCTTTCTTTCCGTGGAGACTTGAAAACTTTCCTATTTAGCCAGGCTTTCCCCGCCTAAATTTTCTCCCCGGTCTTCCTTCCCCTCAGCCACTGAACCTTCAGCGCCAAGAAACCGCAAGGTGTATGCTGCGCTTTACAAGCATTTTAAATTAGAAATTAGAAATTAGCATAAAGCATAAGAGGAAGCCTTCTGAGGAGAAACAAAAAAGGCAAAAATTCTGAAAATCTGAAGAAAGAGAGTCATCCTCTTCTTCTCTGCCTCATACTCCACACAGAACTACCTTGAAGACAAAGGCACAGTCATCGTTGTCGAGGTCGAACACCGACCATCTCGACGACGACTGCATCGTCGACAGCTCTTACGATGACGATTCTGTCGACGGTGGGTGTGAGGCCATCGTCGTTCCTGTCGATGGTGAGCAAGCCGTCGACGGTGATGGTTTTTAGATCTCCAATAACGCAGTCCTCCACATTCATCTCAATTAAACGATTTGCTCCATCGACGGGCAAGAAAGCTGAGTTTTCCACGCCAAAAATGTCACTGATTCTTCCATCCACTATTCTGGATTGTCAGGAGTCTGAGGAGGAAGGGCCTTATGGAGTAGCCTATAGTCCGTGTATGTGTTCATCAAGATTGGAGGGATGAGGAAAAATAGTGTCCGTTTCTTTCCCCTAAGTACTAGACGAGGTTAATCAAAAGATAAAAGGACACTTGTTACACCTTCTAACCTTCGGTTTAAAGGATGAAGAGTACCCTCAAAAACTCAATGCAATTGGAGGTGCGGTATATGTGTTTCATCCGCCCCGCATTGTAGTTATGGCAGTTATCATAGGGTTATCTTCTGTGCGTAGACTGCCAGCCTCAACCCGAGGCACCTCTGGGTTATTTGGTGCAGTGTCCAGAGATCTGAGGGTTTACCCACTATACACAGTGCAAATGAAAAAGAGAAAGAAGTGATGTGCAAAAATTGGTTTAAAAAAAGGGGAAATAGCCCCGGAGGTTTATTAAGGGGTATATTTCCACTGTTTTTTAAAAAAGAACTGTACTTTATGTAGACCGAGTTACTAGGTCTATGAGTATTTATTGAAAAAACGTCGACATGTTTCAGCTCCTTGGGCCCTAGGGATCTATGGAGCTTTCGTCAGGACATACACAAACAAAGACATGGAGATTATACTCACACTATTTGTGCAGTATCAGTTTAGCATTTTTCGATTTCTGAAAAAGAGTTACATGTTAGTATATAAATGCATACTTGTAATCACAGTACAATTTCTTCGCATTGGGGGAACGTAAATAAACAATGTCCTATTGTGGGACAAGGTTAAGTCATGCTCTACTTTCAAGGCAGGGTAGCAGAGGGGAGGGATTCAGTTATTACAAATGGCAAGGAGATTTTGAATTACTCGGCAGGTGTTATGAGTAAGTATATCTTAGTTAGGTAAAAAGGTTAATGCATCAGGCCAACGGGTAAGTTTGTATGAGTTGGCTGAGAGGTCCGCATGGGAAAAATAGAGGAAACTCACTAGGGATGGATTTCATAGATCCATTGAGTACAGAAAATTTCATTTGGGTAATTGAATTGAGGTCACCCTCGCAGAATGCAATTATATACTTTATTGTGCTTATATTAGGCATGATGTATGTTTCTACCGCCCATTATTGTTACTAAGTATGGCTTTGTAACAAACCATGGCTGCGAGATGCGAAGAAAACATACCGCGTAGTATTTTTAGACATGCTCGACAAGGCATTAGCCGATGGGCATTGTGCATGGCGCGTAAACTAGTATGTTAAGGACAAGCGTCCTATCTAGATTAATCGAGCGCTTTGCTACATACTGAAAACATACAGCGTGGTATTTATAGGCATGCTCGGCAAGGCGCTAAGCGATGGACATTATGTATTGCGCGAAGACTAGTACGTTAAGGACAGGCGTCATACCGTGGTTATTCGAGCGCTTTGCCGCGTCGGGGGAGTTCGCTTTTTAAAGCCCAGAGCTGTTAAAAGGAAAGAGATATGTGCTTTGAGGAAGCGTGGCTTAAAAAGTATCTTACCGATATAGCGGGTGGTTCTCCTTCAGTCGCCATTACCCGCGTGTGGGAAGTATCCTGACTTGTGCTGGCTCTGCCCCCGGATACCTTTGGTGTTCCGGTAGCTCTGTTTTTAAAGGAGCAGTGTTTCAGGATGCAATGTATTTAAAGGGGCCTCATTATTTACGGAAATGTGCACCTTGTACTCGTGAGGGGAATGAGCATTAACCTTTTTTACGTTGGGAACATAGTTTTTGACAGAATTATGTATACAAGGGTGTATTTAGAGTTGTAGATGGTTGATTTGACAGGGTGACATGTCTCTAAATGTTGAGAGCTACCGTGCAAAATGGTGCCATGCGATGTCATCATTTAAACCATGCTCACATGTACGCAATCGGTCAACCCACCGCTGCTCTTTTTCATACAGCACCTTTTCTGCATTGTTTGACTTGTCGGTCAGCATCTCGATCACTGTCCAGTGTATGTCATCACAGGAGTGGTTCATTTCTATGAAGTGTGAACACAATTTGGTAGTATTTTTCTTCAGCCTGATGTTACTTTTGTGTTCGCTGATTCTTGTTTTAATTTTCCGGCATGTCATCCCTATATACTGTTTTTTACAGGGGCAGCTCACCATGTATATGACATGGGAAGAATTGCATGTAGTGTGTTGTTTTTGTGTCCATGTGAGACTTTCAGATAGCTGTAGTGTTTTTGAAGCCGACGTTGTCTTGCAGGCTGCACACATCCCACAAGGATAATGTCCTGTTACTGGCATCATTGTGACATCTCTTATTTCTGTTGTTAGTTTTGGTTTTTGGGGGCGCGTGTGCACCAGAGTGTCCTTTAGGTTTTTTGATCTGCGGTTTGCAAATCTGGGTCTTGGCCAGTCAAATTTGCCTGTGTTCACAATATGCCAATTTTTATTTACAAGTTTCTGTATGGCATACGTTGCTGGATTAAAGGTTGTCACACAGGTTGTTAGGTCTGGTATTGGTTCCTTTTGATGAGTTTGTAGGAGGCACTCTCTAGGTTGGTTGCCAGCTCTTTTCTTGCATTTCCTGATTGTTTTTTCAGTATAGTCTCTGTTTTTCAATTTTAAGCTGAGCTCCTCTGATTGAATTTTATAATCCTCACTTTTGCTGCAATTTCTTTTAAGCCTTAAAAATTGGCTATACGGTAAGTTGTCCCTGAGAGGTTTAGGGTGAAAGCTTTTATACGATAATAGGCTGTTCTTAGCCGTTGGTTTCGTATAGGTCTTGGTTTGCAGTGTATTGTTTTCGGTGAAGATAGTGAGATCCAGGAAATCAAGTTTTTGATTATTGCAGGTATAAGTGAAATTGAGCCAAGGGTCCAAACTGTTGAGCCAAATTATGAAGTTGGGCAGATCTTTTTTGATATCCCAAATCAAAAAAATGTCATCTATGTATCTCTTCCAGTATAATATACTGGAAGAGAATGGGTTAGTTTCATTGAGGACATGTTGGGATTCGAATTGGCTAACATATAATCCGGCCACCGAAGGCGCAAAAGCGCTGCCCATGGAAGTTCCATGGACTTGCATGTACAGATCACCATCATATTCAAAAAAGTTCTCTTTTAGAGCCATTTTGCAGCATTGTAGGATAAAATGTCTTGGTGTGTTGTAGTGCCATTCTTCCATGTAAAGTACATCCTCCAGCATCTGCAAAGTTTCATCCTGTGGTAGACTTGTGAATAATGACTCGACGTCTAGTCCAACCATAGTCATAGTATTCGGATCGAATGGAGTATCCATGATCTGCACTAAAAGGTCCCTGGTATCCTTTATGGTATCCTTTATGTAAGTTTCTGTTTTTTGTACCAGTGGTTTGAGGAATTCATCGGCAAATTTAGATAGGGGCTCAAGGACCGAACCTATCCCGGAAACAATAGGTCGACCAGGGGGTGGTGACCTATTTTTATGAGTTTTTGGAAGAGAATAAAAATATGGAATTTTGGGTTCTTTTTGTTCATGCAGATAAGATGGTTCTTAGGACCAGAGCTGCTTTCCTGCCTAAGGCGGTCGCTCCCTTTCACCAAGGACAATCTATAATTTTATCCACTTTCTGTCCCCCCCTTCACCCTTCCAAAGAGTAGGAGAGACTTTACTGCCTGGACCCTAAGAGGGGGGTCAGCTTCTACCTGGACAGGACTAAGGACTTCAGGTTAGACGACTAACCCTTCATTGGACATGTGGGCAAGATGAAGGGCAAGGCTTTCCCTAAGAGAACACTGTCCACAGGTATCATCCTCTGCATCAAGCTCTGCTACGCCTTGCCGAAGAAGGAACCTCCTGAAGATATTCAAGATCATTCTACCAGAGCTAAGTCTTCCTTTTCTGCTTTAGCCAGAGGTGTCCCTGTTATGGACATCTACAAGATGGTAACTTGGGGCTCCCTCCACACTTTCGCAAAACATTATTGCTAGACTCGGAGTTGAGGCGGGACGGCCACTTTGCACGTTCTATGCTGCAGGATTTTTTGGTATAGGTAGGCTGACACCCTCCTCCGGTAGCGGGACTCCTTGGGGAATCAATTCAAAGGAGAGGAATCCACAGGCAGATGTATCCATCAGAAGAACAAGTTACTTACCTTCGTAAACGCTTTTTCTGTTGGATACAGTATCTGTCTGTGGATTCCTCACTGACCCACCAGCCTCCCTGTCACCTGCATATTTGTACAGGAAATTATGTGGTATTTATCACTAGAACATGTCTATGTTTTAGAATTTCCAGTTTCTTTCTTGGTTCTGTATACTGTGTATACTTGTGAAATGTTGTCGGTTCACCTGTTCGCCTCGGAGAAAATGGGTGCAACTGACGTCAGCACGCCAACAAGGTCTTCTTATGGCTTCGATGACATCGCCCAGGGTTGTGAGCAGAGCCATTCTATTTTGACGTCCTCTTAGATGTGGGAGATCTGTGGAGAAAGGTTTCCGTGGAATGCTGTGCAAGGGGTAATTCAAAAGGAGAGGAATCCACAGGCAGATAGTGTCCACCTGAAAAAGCATTATTGAAGGTAAGTAACTTGTTGTTTGTGTTTACATCAGCCAGAAGGGTTAGTGAAATACAAGCATTCATGCATTAAGAACCTTTCTTGCAGTATAAAGATAATACTGTGATACTCAGAACCTCAGAACGAATCCCAGATTCATTCCCAAAGTCTTAAATTGTTTTTATTTGCATGTAAACCAAAAAGAATCAAGGTGACGTGATAAAAGCACTATGTTAAAAGGTATGTTGGCACATTGCAGTACATAACCAGGTAATTACTCACACATTCCTGTCCCCAGCGACACTTTGACCTGCAAATACATCCAACCCTTACAGGTTGTAAGCCTTTCGTGCAGCACTTATCATAGGCATACACAGATTTCCCCGATAGGCATTCCATTTCCCCCACACCTTAGGGCAGACACCCTCTACTTTCGAAGACTTATTTTTCCGCTTGCATACACCAGTCCAAATCTCTCTTCTAGCCCCTTAACTGTGGTGTAGTGTCAACTCCCCAAAGCCTGGCTATGTTTCCTTTGGCCACTATCTGTCCCAGTGCAGCCCAGAGGCAGTCCATGCAGGTGAGATCTGCGTTGCCCCAAATGTTTGAGACAACCTTTCTCTGAGGACTCTAACCCACCTCCACCCACAGTCATAAGTCAGGCAACCACGACCGCCTAATACCTCTGAAGCACTGGGCAGTCCCATATCATATGATAAAACATGCGTTTGTGTCCACACTGTTTGGGGCAGAGCAGCGGGTCTATTTTGCCCATTTTCACTACTGTTGTGGCTGCATAGCAACTCCTATGGAGGACTTTAAGCTGTATGAGACGGAATCACAGGTGTATGGCCACCTCACATGGGGAAGCCAAGGCCTCCAGCCACTCGTCCTCCTTTACAGCACCCAGGTCTCTCTGCCAGGCCCCCCTTAATCGGATCACAGTGTCAAGGGAGTTATTTAACAGTTTCTGATATGTCAGTGAAACACTAGTCATCCAGTAGTCTGTCCTCGAGAGGGGAAGCCTCAGACAGGTCCTCTCCCCTTGGGATTGCATGATACAGGGCGTGACAGACTTGCAAATATTTATAGGCCTTCGTGGGTGCCAATTGGTAATCATTTTGTAGTTCTGAGTACGGGAGCACATCTCAATTTTTACATAAATTACCCACTTGAGACATGCCAGTAAGATCCAGTTTGTTGAAACCCCTCTAAAGGGCCACGGTACAGAGACGTGCTATGTCCCGCAAGGGAGTGGCCTGTGTGATCTCACGCCCCGCCATCCCTTGACCTCCAACACCATGCGCCATAGGGAGATAGCGACGGCTATAGGGTCAAACAGGGATGTGCGGTTTGCCCCTTCCCGTAGATGGCTGGCAAGTAGCCCCCAGGATGCATGTTTCTCCTGTCCATCTGTTGGCTTGTCTCCTGGGAGGTGTATCCAATGAGTGACAACAATAATCTGGGGCGGCCAATAATTCTGTATGTCACGAAAAGGCCATTCCTGCATTGTACCAAACCCTGGTCAATTTCTGGAGTGCTATTCGAAGGGGACTTCGGTACCATAGGAGTGTGCAGGCCTCGATGTCTATGGCACAGAAGTAGGACTGCGGTTTTGGATAGGGCATATTTTGAAGTGCATACAGGTATCGAGGGAGGATCATCATTTTAAATAGAGCTGCCTTTCCTAGTAAGGAAAGATGGAAGGTCCTCCAGTTCTTCACGTTACTCTGCAAGCGTATTAGTGCAGGGTCAAGGTTATGAGTATAAATGCATCAGGATCTCTCTTGAGAAAGATGCCTGTCGGAGGCTGGCTTTGTGTATATGGGGCACACTTATTTAAGTAATGCACCTTGCACTAATCCAGACAACATTTATTAGGATTTTAGTGGTCTTTGATACCCATAGAAAACTCTCAAAGTGGTAGCTATGGAGAGCAGCCTTCTGACTTATCTTGAAGGAGTGTAAAGCAGCTTGTTTTACCAACTTTAATCAGTTGTGGTGTACGTGAAATGAAAAGGAACCTGTGGGCGTGGGAGGAGGGGTAGTAGTAGGCTTGGTTACAGAAAGAGGCTGCAAACCAGTGTATCGCTTCAAACTGGGTTTTATTTTTATGGTGCGCCTGGTCCGAAAGGTCAGTCTGTCCCTTGCAAACTCCAGGTTGTTCGTGGTGGCGGGGTCTTCGGGGTGTCGGTTATCCTGACGGGCGTCTGCAAGGTCAGCTCCAGTCCTCCGTCTCCAGATTACCCAGGGAAAAGGAGACCAACAGAGGGAGCCGTTAGTTTAACAGTCCGATACCGGCGTACTTCTCAGAGGGACCGAGTGATAGTGAGGGAACACCCGTGTATACTACAGTCTGGCCGTCCTCGTGCAAGGGGGAGATTAGGTTGTGAGGAATACGGTAAGGGCAAGGAGGGAGGACGGGTATGGGGTTGGACGCGGGAAAGTCACACACAGGATTATGTACACTATCTACACAGGGGAGCTCTTTTTCCCCACCCAGGCTGCCCAACGCCGCCGTACCTGAGAAAGCCACACTCCTCCCTCGGGAGTGTGGCACGGCGGAACACGGGGTCGTTGGCCTCCTGGCTCTCCTCCGCTCTCGTTTCTCTCGTCCTCTCCGTTTGCTCTACGCTTCCTCTCCGACACCGCTTCTCCGCTCTCGACCTCCGGGGTGATGACACACCCCCCATACAGGACTTCCTGCCCTTTGTCCAGTCTGGAGTCTCCGACGTCAGAAGGGGGCGGAGTCGCGTCCTGATCGTCGAAGTTCCAATTAAAGGCGCCGAGGTCCTTTTCGCCTTCCCGATCTGAAAGGCTGTCCCACTCTGCCCTCGGTGCGTTAGTCTGCAGGGAAGGAGGGGAGTTAGGGACAGGGGTCCACCAGTGCGTATGGCTCCTCACCCCGACCCCGCTACAGAACCACACAGTGTTTACATAAAAATATGTTCACTTATTACACAACACAATCACTAACACATTATGTCTCCTACCCAGAGGTATCAACACAGTACACAAGAATACTTTAAAATAGGTAAGTAGCACAAATATACACTGGTCTCAGGGGTGACCAAGCTATATATTAAAAAAAAGTGGAATGCGAACTGCAAAGGAGAACAGAAATTGGACCAGAAGACTCAGAGAAGCTGAGGACACAAGGAACCACCCAAGGTAATTCCCCCAGGAACCCCACGGAGCCTGTGCAGAGTGGAGACACAGCCGCATGCCTAATTGAAGTCAACGGAGAAGGTGTGGTTGCGGTTTTAAAGAAAACAGACCCTTCCCAGAGGACCCAGAGGAAACCCTTTGCAAGACAGAAAGTTGGAGAGCCACCCCACCCATGTTACCTGCACCAGGGAACCGGGTGCATAGGGATGAAGTGACGTCAAAACATGCCGTAGATGGGAGATTTGAAGATGCCTCTGGAGAAGACTGTGAAGGAGTCCGGGGAATCCAAGAGTGGATTCTTGAAGTGAAGAACATGCAGGCATAGATATCAGTCTATGCCACTCAGCGGTGACCAGGAGGCACGGAAACACAATGCCCACTGATGTCGAGAGGTGCTGAAGAGACGACAGTGACTTTGTCGTTGCAGCTCTGAGGACAAGGAAACACTGTAGAAGACATGGGGCTGTGCATGAGCTGTCCCATGCCTGATGTAAGTGTCTAGGTGGTTGGTGTCCGGCGGAAGCACCAACAAGCCTTGGTAGCAGCAACTGGTGTGGAGAACGAAAAGGAGTAAACGTTTGGACCTTCAAGGGTCTCACCAAAAGCAGGAAAGTCAGAGCAGGCCCCAAGCAAGCAGGAGACCCCACTTACGCAAAGGAAGACCCCGAGAGGACTCTACAGGCTTTAGGCACCCGAGTCGCAAGAGGATATCCTCCAAAATCAGAAGCCCACAATGCAGGAGATGCAGGGTGGACTCTGTTCTTCAGGAAGTGAGGTGCTGGAGGCTGGAGCTTCTTGTAGTCTGAAGATCTCTGGAGTGCGGAGCCAACCAGCCATGGCAAAGGCAAGTCGACACAGTGCAGAGGCGTTTGGCCCCAGGAGCCACGACAAGGGGTACTGTCCTCGGAATTGCAGGGAAGACCAGTCAGGCCTCTTGAGAACCACAGAGCCACCACCTGTGTAGCTGACCATCTGTATGTCCGTGGGACGACAGGAGAAGCAGACCGGTGGGCTATGTTGCTGTGCCTGCAGATGCAGGGGAGTGATTTCTTCACTCCACTGGAGATTCTTCTGGTCTTCTGGAGAACCTGGATGATACAAAGACGACGCTGAAGACTTGAAGAGCGAGACCACTAGCAGCAGGAGTCTTCCTCGATGCAGTCTTTGTTCCAGTCGAAGTCTAACGAAGCCCAAGTGATCAGATGATTGAAGAGCGACGTAGTTTCAGGGTTGAGTCTGGTCCCAGAATGAATCTGAGGACGCACCCACTGGGAAGCCCTTAAGTACCCTAAGGAAAGGGTTGGGATGACTTGCGGTCCATCCCAGAGGAGCGGCTGGACAAAGGAAAAGATACTCCCCTGTTCTTTGTGTAGTTTCGCGCCAGAGCGGGAACCAAGGCTTCCTGAACTGGCTCAAACTGGAGTATGCAAGGAGGGTGTCATCTGTGCCCTTCAGAGCAGTCTGGTGGTGCAGAAAAGCGCCCCACCCCAGCCCAATACACTAAGTCCTGCATTGGGAAGTGGTCACACTTCCATGCAACAGGAAACCTATTGTTCTACCTTCCCCTGCTTGAGCTTGGCTCAGCAGCAGGAGAGCAGAAAGGCTGTTACCAGGAGTTTAGGGGGGTCCCTTAAGGGGGCCTCCATTACAGGGGATCATACTTTCAACACTGGAATCGGTGTTGCGTATGATTCCAACATGTTTGATACCAAACATGACCTGGTTCAATGCTGCCATGTTATAGTTAGACATCTCAGAATGACTTTTTTCACTCTATGTCTTAAAAGACTGACCACACTTACAAAGCCTGAAGAACTGACTCCAGGGTTTGTAGGGGTGTCCTGCTCTTGCAGGGGCACCCTCACATGTATAACCAAACACCCTGCCCTCAGGACTGGAGAGCCTTCCATAGGGGTGACTTAAAGGATTTTAAGTAGGCCTGCATTGCATAGCAGCACTACACTTAGCTGTAGCTGATGACAGTGTGTACTTGTCTGCGCTGTGAAAAAATTGCAAAATAATTGCAAATGGCATCCTGTACAGTGCCAGTTATGATAAAATAAGTATCTCTATCTATATATGCTAAAGTGCATATAGTATTTTCACAAAAGTGAAACTGAAAAATTAGCAAACAGTGAGAGAGGTGATGATTTTGGTATCCTCCCTAACCTAGGGGGAGTACCAAACAGATGCCTTGAAAACAAATAAGCACATCTTATTGAACAGTTTGGTGGTGGTTCCATCCTCCTAGGACCACCCCAAACACATTTATTGGCAAAAAAAATTCCCAACCAAAGGCCCTGCAAAGCATTATGGGATGAGATTAGCAGTGGGCAGTGAATAATATATAGTATCCACTATCAAAATAGTTCTACAAAGAGCTGCAGTTCAACTGGTGGTTACTAGATGTCCGTCACAAGTCAAATGCAAATGCTTGATGAAAGGGTTTCAATGGTTTTGCATTTGACTCGTGAGGGACATCTAGTAACGACTAGGTGAACTGCCGCTCTTTGTAGAATTATTTTGATATTGGATACTATAATATTCACTGCCTACTGGTAATCTCGTCCCACAATGCTTCTTTGCAGGGCCTTTGGTTGGGATTGTTTTTTTGCCAATAACTGTTCTTGGGGTGGTCCTAAGAGGATGGGACCACCACTGAAATTCAACAAAATGTGCTTTTTGTTTATGGTCTGTGTTCAAGCATCTGCTTGGTCCTCCCCCCTAGGTTAGGGGGGACCCCAAAATCATCAGCTCTCTCATTGCATAATGTTTTCATTGTAAAAGTTCACTTTAGTGAATTGGTTATGTTTTTAAGCATGTAAAATTGCTTTTTCATAGCATCTGCGGATGTTGTTGATTTAGCTGCTATGCTATGTGATTAAGCAGTTTTGGTACTGTACTATGCGTAGTATTAAGAATAAGGAAACTTATATCTGTTGTGAGAGGTGCAATCACCAACTCACACAGGCTGCAATGGCAGTCCTTTAGACACAATTTAAGTGGCCTCCCATGGGTGGCACAATACATACTGCAGCCCATACCTATGCCCCAGGTACCTCAATACCATTTACTAGGGACTTAAACGGGTACACCAGTAGCCAATTGTGGAGGTACCAAAGTACTTACCAGAACCCATTTCGGGGAAAAAGTACAGATGCTGGGGTCCTCTTTGGCAGGAACCCCGAAAACTTCATTAAAAACACACTGACACCAGGCAAAATGTGGGGGTAACCATGAAAGTAGATCCTACGTTCCTTCAGTGCCCAAATAACAAACTACCTCTGCAACCACCCTAGCTTCACTGTCATCGGGAGTACTGGAGGCCTTCCATAAAGAAAATAGATCTGGGACTTATTCCCAGTTGATGGTCTAACAAGAGTGTTTGCAGTAGAGTGCTAATATGTTCAAGGCCCTGTCATGTGTGGAGGGCCGGTCGGCCACGTAAAGCAGGATGTTGTCTGCAAAGAGTGAGATATGGCCCTCCCAATTTGCAGTCCATCTCAATCCCCTAACCATGGAGTCGATCTGGACCCATGCCGCCAATAGCTTCAATATTAAAGCAAAAATCAGGGGGAGAGTGGACAACCTGTCTGGTACCCCTCCTAAGGGCAAACAGTGCTGATGTGCCTCCATTCACTACCACCTGAGCTCCAGGGTCCGAGGAGAACAGCCGGATTCAAGAGATGAAGCAGGGACCGAATACCATCTTTTCTAGGACTGCCTACATAAAGGCCCATTCCACTGTATCAAAAGCCACCCGTTCGTCCAAGGACAGCATGAGCACATCTTCATGGATTTCTGAAGCTTACCCCAAATACTCCATACAGCCATCACAAGTTAAGTGCAGTGTTTCTTCCTGGCATAAAGCCAGACTGATTAGGGTGAATCAGAGACCTGATCACTTCAATCAATCGCGCAGCCAAAAGCTTTGCAAGGATTTTAACTTTTGCATTCAGCAGATATCTTGGCCTGTAGGAGACACAGTCATCAGGTGATTTGTACTCCTTGGGAATAACCACTATAGCCTCCAGCATTTGATCCTGAGGAAGTTGGTCGGCCTCACAGCTCTCCGGAAACATGCGTAGGAGAGGCGGGGTAACACAATTGTCAATTTAAAGAGTTCTATTGGAAGACCATTAGGGCCCAACGCCTTAACCAGTGCTTGGTCATTGATAGCCTGTGCCACCTCCATCTTTTGTCAGTTCCTCTTCCAGGGCCGGTCTGTCGTCCTGGGAAAGATCCAGCATCTTAATGTTCATGAGTAGCTCGCAAGATTTACCAGTGACAGCCGCATGTGTTGGAGAATAGATCTGAGCGTAATAATGCGCCAACATGTCAGTTATGCCCTGCCTGTCATATTCTGCTTGTCACTATCGTCGCGGGTCGCGGGTCTTTAGGATCCATTGGGGCGCTGCCTCCTTCTTGTCAAGTCAGGCAAGCAGTTTACCAGCCCTATCTCCGGCCTCATAGAGGCAATATTGAATAGCTCAGTAATGGTTTCTGGTGGCATCCGCTGCAACATCCCTGCATTCCTTCTGTTTGAGGAATAGTGCATGATGTGAGTGGGCCTGGTCATCGAACACCTGCTGGGATTCCAACTGGCTGATGTCTATCTCCAGTTGCTCCAACTAGTCTCTCTTTTCTTATTATATTATGTTCTTGATGGGCTTATAAATACTTTAACTGCTATTTATTCTGAGTCAAGGATGTCAATCTATGAAAGATCCAATACTGGAGACAAAAATAAGTTACTAATCTGTAACTGTAGTTCTCCAGTATTGGTATCTTTCATAGAATCAAATGCTACCCACCCTCGTCCCCAAGGAGGCTCCCCTATTAGTGCTTTAAAATCTGAGATAAGATGTCTCTGTGGGAATACGAATTGGTGGAAAAGAGCATTTGATATTGCTATATATGCTGACAAGACGTTGTTTTACCTGAGGGCGCCGGCGATGTTGCTGCCACTTTTGTTGGAACACTTTACTACTTTCGGAGTCCTTAATCTTTCCGCTTGGTGCCCTAGGTCGTGGAGATCCCCTAGTGCTCCCCCAAACCCTTTATGTTGGGAAACAGAGCAGTTCAGACATCTGGGCATCATAGTCACGATTACCGCTCTAAACAGAAGCAATTCAATATAGACCATGTGACAGAGGGATTGGCCCGCTCGGTCAACTTCTGGAACGCCCTCCCTTTGTCCCTTTTGAGCTAGGTGGCGGGAGCCAAAATGATGTTTATTTATTTACTTATTTTGAAGGTTTTATATAGCGCAAACTAGACCCTTGTGGGTATCGGAGCGCTTTACAGGGTTAATATAAGAAACACAACAGGCATAAAGTCATAAGAATATGTCTCATACAAAGCAAGAATCGTATAAACACAACAAGCATAAAGTAATAAAAATATGTCTCATACAAATCAAGAATCGTATAACATGTAATATACATGGATCAAGTACATTTAGACATAAGAAGAGATTTCACTTCTTTTTTTAAAGATGCAGTAAAGGGGATTCAGTCTGGTTTCTGGGGGCAGTGCATTCCAAATCCTGGGCGAGAAGGAACGGTTGTATGTTTTCTTCTTGGCGAATCGTTGTTGGTTTCGGTAGGTTACTGGAGCTCCTGGAGGCTCTGTTGACACATGAAGGCACCAATTTCTGTGTCGGGTAACTTGGGGTGTTGTGATGTATGTCATATGCGTCATACATGTGATTTTTAGTTGAATTCTGGCTTCAAAAGGGACACTGCCATATTCCACTCTTGGAAATTCTAGTGCTTGAACTGCCACTTTGAAGTCATTTAGGGGTAGGAAGGGTTTTAGTTTTCTCAAGGCGCTCATCTGAAAATTAGCTCCTTTTGTTGCGTTGTTAATGTGTTTCTGCATATTTAAATTTCTGTCCAGAGTTACTCCCAGTGATTTTGCTGAGTCGATAAGAGGTTGGCAATTGAGTGCTGTGTTTCAGCAAATCTTGAATGGCGGTTACTTGTGAGGAGAGTTGTGATTAGGAGGAATTCGGTCTTGAGGGTATTTAGTTTCTAGTGGTTTTTGGCCAGCCAGGTCTGCGTCTTTTGAAGCGTTGAGTGATTTGATGTCCTCTAGTGAGTGGATTTTTAAGTATAGTTGGGTATCATCAGCGTACATGTGATAATGTACGTTAGAGGAGCTGAGGATTTCAGTGAGCGGTTCCATGAATAAATTGAAAAATGTAGGAGAGCGGGATGATCCCTGCGGGACTCCAAAAGCGAATGGGATGGGGTTGGACAGGGATTGATTAACCTTGAATCTTTGCAATCTATTTTGAAGGAACAAAGTGAACCAATTTAGTACTGATCCAGATAATCCCATTTTGTGTTTAAGTAGGTCTAGCAGGTTGTCCTGTTTGATGGGATCAAAGGCTGAAGAAAGGTCAAGTAAGATTAGCAGACAAGCTTAGTTTTGCTCAAGGATTTGTAGCGAATCATCTAAAATGTGTGTCATAGCTGATTTAGTACTATGCCCTCCGTGGAAGCCAAATTTGTATTGAATGAGCAGGTTGAAATGGTCTATGTGGTTGCCTAGCTGAATGTGAACACATTTTTCTAAAAGTTTGGACAAAGTAGGGCTGTTGGATATTGGACGGTAAATATTTAAGTCCGAGGGGTCAATCATATGCGTGTCAGTATGAGTTGATAAGTCATTGAGTAGGTCCATATTTATGTTTTCAGTTTTCATAGTGAAGGAGGCAAAATCTTCGCAATTGGTTAGTGAGTCTGGGTTAGCCTGGGGGGGTGGGGGAATTGGGGGGGGTGAGATGCACCCTTAATTGTGATTTGAGTAGGTCAAATAGTTTTTTGAGACGGTTCTTGGCTTGGTCTAATTGATTACTGAAGAAGTCTGCTTTGATGCCTTTCAGCATTCAATGGATACACTCCCACGGTCAGTATTTAAAAGACTCCATTCCGTACTAATAAAACTGGTGTGGGCAGACGGCAGAAACAAAGTGAGTAGAGATACTACAGCTACCACAGGGAGAGAGAGAGAGTTGTCGCTTCCCAGCTTGGAACTCTATTACTTAGCATCCTAGCTTCAACATGCATTACACTGGCTGACTGCGGAGAACAACTGGGAGAAAGAACTACTGACGGGTGATGCAGGGGGAAAAACATTGCCCCAACTATTACATGGAGGGGGGAGGGGACAGGGAGAAGGCCCCTACTTTATTTACCATACAGCAACACTTTGGGAAAGGGCGGTGAAGGTGGTACTGAGGCGTGCCCTCTTTGGTAGAGATTTCACCTTTTGTGACCTCCAGGCGTTTCTGCACTTGTCATCGGAGGTGGATGTAATGGGCTGGAAAGACAGGGGATGCCTGACGTTGGCAGATCTTTCCCCCAACAATACTCTGATTTCCTTTGAAGCAGCGCAAGACAGTTTTGAGGTGGGACCGGGTCAAATCCTTCTCTACGTCAACATCACTAATATAGTCTGGGCACATCTGGCCTACGTGCCCAGTTGCCCCAGAGTCTTCAGCCTTGTTTAGAATGCTACTGGAGTTATAGGGGGTGGGATGGGAAGACACTTCATATCACACTTGTACAACGCAATGATTATGGACAGACCAAGACCAAGGACGAGACTGGCATGGGAGGAGGAACTGGGGGAGCCATTTGCAGACTCAGAATGGAAGGAGGCCTGTAAATCAGTAAAAAAAGGGCTCATGTAACACACGATTTAAACTAGCCCACATCAATTTCCTACACCGCACATATAATATATCACTCCAGTGCTACTACACCGGATAGACCCCAAGCAACCAAACACATGCCCACGATGCCTCGCTGCTGCAGCTGTTAGATAATTAAAAAATATCCCAACTGGTAATCGTATATGACAAATAAGCATGTATGCAGCAAGCATTACAATAACAGAAATAAGGAGACCACTATTTAGCTGATTTAAGAATGTTAATCATCTTATATTTTTTAGAAAATATTTTTCATGGTCGGGCATATACAGTTAAAGCAGCACTGTATAGAACAAATTGAGTGACAACCATAATGCACTTGGTGCTCAAGAACGTGTACGTGAAGAACGTGGCGACGCAAGTGATAGGGTGAATAGCGTGGACGGCGCACAGTGAACAATAGTGTAAATAATGTACAGTGGGTGGCTCAAGTATGGTGACAGTGACATCACTGTATTAGGTACTTTGTAATTTTTATTGAGCCACAATGGAAGGTGCGCCTAGTGTTGCGCTGCAGAGTCTACGGCGTTTCGATCCTCTTAAATTGGGATCGTCATCAGGACATGGTTGTCTTGCTTGTGAAGTGCTGCGAAGAAGAGGGGACAATTCAGGAAGAGGCTAGGGGGGGGACTCGTACGGATGGCTATGCGCCGCGAGAGGCGGTAGTGAGTAATGGGCCAGTTAGAGCCTGGTTTGGAAATTGGCAGGGGTGCAGACCATGGCCAGGGACTAGAGGTGGTAGTTATGGCAAACTAAGAGGGGGGCGTGGGAGTGGTGATATACCGGTGGTAAAATTCTGTATGTTGGCCTGTGGTTATTAGGTAAGGCAGTGGATGGCACATGGGTGACGAAACAGCGTGTGGGAGGACGAGATCAGAGAGTCAAAATGCATGCCAGAATTCGAGACAAGGACTTGCATGATAATGAGTGACCCGGTGGGGTAACTGGGGGTGGGTGGAGAATAGTGATGTCTGGGCGGGCTGCTGTGTTGAACCATTGAGTGTCGAAGGGGCCTAGCCAGCACGGGTGAAGCGGCGCGCTGGGGTAGTGAGGAGGACTGGGTGTGAGCGGGAGGAGCGTGAGGGCAATTACAGGGGTCAAAGTGCCTGCCAGAATTGGAAACCGGATGATGCAAGATAATTTGTGTCCAGGGTAGTGACAAGGATAGGCGGAGGATTGGCGGGTTGCTAAGTTATTCAAGGAAGGCGGGGTCTAGCATGCTTGGGGGAACAGCACGAAGGGACAGAGAAGGTGACTGGGGTGGGCGGGAGGAGCGAAGGGCATCGCATACCTGTATAGCGAGCGGATACAAGGAAGTGATCCGTCTTCAGTGGACGGCAACGTGTCTGCACGGGTGCACTGAGGGGGGGGGAAAAGGAATCGTGAGGGCCGGCGGGAGGGGAGGTAGCAAGCGATGTGAAGAAAACCTTCTAATTACTAACATGTTCCCGATGAGTCAAAGGCCGTCTAAGTCTCGGCCAGTCAGGGGGCATAGGTCCTGTAAATAAATAAGGTGTGATATAAGTATGAGCGAAGACTCAAGAAAAGGGTGGGGGTTCTCGGAGGACGAAGACGGTGGGAGAGGAACTTGTACCTGTATCAAGCAGCAGGCCTGCAGTGGAGTTAATCCGGGTGCTAGTTGAGGTCAGCTGCAACTGAGGAGCTGCTGTACTTCCATGTTTGGGTTGGAGAGAAGATCTGTGTAAATTAACGCACCCAGGCAAAACACATTACCTACTGGCACATTATAAGATGGCAAACAAACCACAATCAATAATGATAAACAACTGTTTTAGCACGTAAAGTACATTTTAATTACATACAAAAAATATTATTTGATAAAATCAGTAAATCATTGATGAGACTTGATAAAACATTTTAGCATTATAGCATATGCATTCATTAGTAAGAAACGAGTTATAATATAAAATAATGGATGGTTTCCTGTCTATGCGTTTCGACACATGACCGTGTCTTCCTCAGGACTGTACCATCATGATGCTGTTTAAAAAGATCTTTAGTGTGAGTTTCTACTTCTTTTCGGAAGTAATCTTTGCGCCACTTGCAATTGCGGCGGCATTTCTACACTTGGCCTTAGATTGTCCTGCAGTATACACTTATTGGGGCTGGGTAGTTGAGACACTACAGTGTGTTGGGGGAGCGACACTAAGGCCAGAACCCACAGCTTGTTTATTGGGTATGCTTAAACAATGTAAGGGAGGAAAAATGCAATGGCGATTCGCACAACTGGTGCTATTACTTGCGAAACGGCGATTAGCCATGACCTGGATGGGCACTGTGGGAACTAATTTGCTATGGTGGAGTAAGGATGTGAAAGAATGGGCTTTGTTCCAGATAAAAAATTCTTCCTTCAACTAACAGGACTTCCATAGGGAATTGCGCAACCCCCAGCTACGCAAATCTCTTCATGTACAAGTTCGAATTCGACAATATCCTCAGAATGGAAACTTGTAATAAGCATCTAGTATCTTATCTAAGATAAGTAGATGACATCTTAATTGTGTGGTAAGGACCTAAACAAGATCTAAAAATGGTCATTGAGTCTCTAAACCAGGTTAATGACTGGGTCAAGTTCACATATAATACCGATCACTCGAAGATTAACTTCTTAGATGTTGTAATTTACTTCAGCAGCCAACAATTGAAAACCACTTTGTACAGGAAAAACAAGGACCGCAATAACTTACGGCATTTCTGCAGTTTCTATCAACATGCTCTCAAAGCGCATTTGCCTTATTCCCAGTTACTAAGGGTAAAGAGAATTGTTTCTGAACAGGAACAACTATCCTTGAACATCACAAATATAGTGGATCACTTTCACGACAGAGGTTATCCAACAAAAATGTTGAGCGATGCTACCATTCCAACAGTTGCGATATCCCGTAACCATCTCTTGACCACACAAAAATGAGCAACGCAAACCAAATGAGCGGTTTTAGTTTCCAAATTTTCAACTGAAAGTTGGGGATTCAAAAAGATCATATTAAAGCATTGGCCAATGCTTAAGGTTGAACCTGATTTCAGACAATCCTTCTTGGAGAAAACACTCTTTGCTTACCAAAGGAGTAAAAACTGGCAGAGCTCATTAGAACAAACAGACCTGTAACCAACGTGACTACTCACAAAGTCACTGTGCAATGCCATAATTGTGGCAACTGTAACATCATTAAAGGGAACACAGTGAACCATCCGATAAAAGGTATCGAAATCAGACTCTATAGTACAGACATGTGCAATTCTAAAAACCTGGTGTATCTAATTAAAAGTCCATTTGGACTGGCATACATTGGCAAAATTGAAAGGAAGATTAAAACCAGACTCAATGAACAGAAAAGTGACATTAGAAATAAAAATCCCAAATCGGTGGTGGCCACACATTTTGCCCTTTAGAATCACAACATCAGTCAATTGCGGTTTTTAGTTTGTGAAGTTGTAGACTTCAGAGAAGGAAGAAGTTTCCAATGCAGCGTGAAACATGTTGGATTATGAAGATGAACACGTTGACACCCAATGGTCTCAACGACCGGATTGAATACAGTTGTTTCTTGTGATCCATGTTGCCTATATCGACTATCTATAATGTCCTTATATGTGTATCACCACCTTTTTTCTTTCCCTTTAAGTTTACTTTTTAATTATTCCTCAATTTCTTATGCTTGTTTTCACTATAAACCCCAATTTCATCATTTAATTTTGTCATATTGTGCTGCTATTAAAACGTCCACAGCAAGAACTTTGATAATGGCGCTTCCATGCACCACTCCAAGATGGCGGCCACTCTTGGTGTCACAGGGTTTAGTAAAGCCGTTTTCACTTTCTGAACTTTTGTTAATAATGGCGATTGTTGGGACGCGTATCCAGAGTCATTTGTATACCTGGCGGCATCCACCATGGCAGGTCCCGAAGTTCAGCGATCGAAGGTAAATTCTTGCAGTTACATGAGCTGTGATACACACGAAAGCATGCATGTGAGCTGCGTTTTTGTGCAATTATTTAACGATTTTCGAGCAGTCGAACCGTGTATAATAATCTCACGACTTTTTTGTAATACACTTGCTCACCCATAGCGTCGATAATCACACACCTCTTCACCGGTTTTAGCTCTTCCACGTTTCTATTCACAGCTTGTTATAAGCTTGATTTTAGTTCGCTCAAAATCATCACAGTTACACCTACATTTCACGCTCTGCCAAACTGTTTTAATTGTAAGCACCTTTAACTTTCATTCACCCATTTTTAACCTTCATCGTACTGTCTTATTTTCTCCACTGAATTTCTCTCTGTTACCATGGGACTGTAAGACATGAGGAATCACGTAACTCTGCATGTTATGCATTAGAGATGGAATGAATATTATTTTCTTTTATAATATGATGTCTCATTCGCTCGTTCTTGGTTTCTGTAGGAAGTTAACACATTGATGAAGGGCGAGTACAGGCACGAATGGCATTGGGGCAAATACATATGCTTAGTTTATTGATCATGGAAGTATACAGATATGAAGAAGTATATATCTCATGAATTTAATGTGATTACAAACCTACAGCTCACAATAAATGATGTGCTGAAACTTCTATCGAAAAGTTGAACATTATTTCACAGATCTGATAAATCCAGACTGGACTTTGCCTGTGCATCCTGATGGACACTTCCCATTGGGAAAGTGCAACAGTGCTATTCAGAATACGCCCCGGTCTAGGGGATGATACCTCGTTGCACACCCTCAAACTACCTATATTGCAGAGCTTTGATTTACACTTTCTTAAACTACGGAGTGCAGGATCTAATACCTTTTGAAAGAATAGGCTGTAGCAGACAAAGGAAACACAAGGAGATGTTGGATGGAGCGCTGAAACTTTTAAGACACTCACCCTCAGTCACCGATCTGGGTTGAATCAATCCTCATTTTTTAGCTCACTTCACTGCCTCAGTC
This sequence comes from Lissotriton vulgaris, assembly GCF_964263255.1. Taxonomy (NCBI): domain Eukaryota; kingdom Metazoa; phylum Chordata; class Amphibia; order Caudata; family Salamandridae; genus Lissotriton; species Lissotriton vulgaris. The sequence goes on from NC_141696.1 coordinate 1,499,570,782, forward strand.
TCCGCCGGGGCTAGTGGAGACCGGGCTGGGTGCTGTTTCTGGGTAACACTCTTTATCAGCCAGGCTAGCTTGAATCCAATGGCAAAGTAAGCAAGGGACCCACGTCTGGGCATACCATGCCAATTTAGGGCGAACAAAGCAAACACAAGGAGATGATGGACGGAGCTCTGAAACCTTTCAGACATTCACCCCAGCCACAGATCTGGCTTGAATTCATCATCATTCTTTAGCTCATTAGCTCACTTCGCCATGTCAGTTCAGACCCAGCCATATGCAAATCAGTCTTGACTCAGCCTGAACTGCCAAGCCAAGTCTTCCCTGAACCGGAAACAAGCATCCTGGGACCCACGTCTGGTCATACCCTGCCACCTTAGGGCGAACAAAGCAAACACAAGGAGATGATGGACGGAGCACTGAACCTTTTCAGACACTCGTCCCTAGTCACAGATCTGAGTTAAATCCATCATCATTCTTTAGCACACTTCGTCACCTCTGTTCATACCCAGCCATATGTAAATCAGTCTTGACCCTGTGCCTCATGGGAACAGTCCAGCCCAAACTTTCAAGCCAGGTCTTCCCGAAACCGGAAACCAGCATCCTGGGACTGGTTTCTGGGTAACACCCTTCATCAGCCAGGCTAGCTTGAATCCAGCTGCTAATGAGCAAGGGACCCACGTCTGAGCATACCCTGCCACCTTAGGGCAAACAAAGCAAACACAAGGAGATGGTGAACGGAGCGCTGAAACTTTTCAGACACTCACCCCCAGTCACAGATCTGGGTTGAATCCATCATCATTCTTTAGCTCACTTCGCCCATAGTTCAGACCCAGCCCGAACTGACCTTGCTCACTTTGCCACTGGATTCAGCTAGGTGGTGAAGTGGGTTAAAGAATTATGATGGATTCAAAGCAGAGCTGTGACTGGGTTGAAAGTCTAATAAGATTCAGCGCTCCATCCATCATCTCCTTGTGTTTACTCTGTAGCAGAGGAACTCCGGCAACGCGTGTGCAGCGCAGATGAGCATGCAGAAGAGGAATTGGTATTATGGAGAGAGTCCATTGAGGACTTTGAAGCAACAATAGCAACTGAGCAAGATACAGGGAATTCAGACTCTGTTGAGGAGGGAGTTGCCTCGCCTATGAAAAGTCCTGAACCCGGACCGTCCTGTGCTCCTCCGGTCCCGCTTTGGGAGCTGTGGGTGCCCGGATCACCGCCGAGCTTGGCCCTGCTGATCTGCCGCTGCCGGCTTTGAAATTGAGGCTGGGGATTGCGGCCTGACCTGACGTCCGGCGATTCCAGACACGGGGGCCCCCCGCAGTTATTGGGGTGCTAGTGCGGCGTTGTGACCATGGAGACACGGGGCGCCTTGGTTGGCCGATCTTAAAAGCCGGCTGTGGCGATAACGGCGGCCGCCGAGAATCGAGGCCGGGGATCGGGCCTAGCCGAGGCGGAGCAGCGGACTCGCCGGAGGACCTCCCACTGTCAGAGGCGGAGGTGAGAGCGGGGCCCTGGATTGCCACACCGGCCGGCTCCGGAGGTGGAGAAACGGCCCGCCGGTGCTGGTGGATGTGGCGGCCTGCGTCTGGTCGGGGTGCCTGGTGTGGAGGGCTACTAATCGAGGCCGGGGATCGGGCCAAGAAGCGCCGGAGCAGAGGACTGACCGGAGAACCCCCATTGCCATCCGGGGGGCCCGGCAGCAGCAGAGGTGATATCGGGGGCCAAAAGTACTACACGGACTGGACCGGGAGGCGGAGTCACGGTCTGCCGGTGCTGGTGGCCGTGGCGGGCTGAGCCTTGTCGTGGTGATTGGTACGGGGAGCCCCACCGCCCCTGGAGTCCTCAGCAGTGACTGGAGGGTTGCACTGCAAGCTGCCAGCGCCTCACTGAGACCCGACCCGTAGATCTGCATTGGGCCCTGGCTTGGGGGTGAGAGGACGCTGTCCACATCGGGACGAGCCGCGTGAGTGTGGGGTCCGGAGATTGGACCAGCCTATTGCGCCTGCAGCAGGTAGGATCCCTCAGACACTTGCCGAAGGGGGTATCCTAACCCCCCTCTATAGGGGTACAGTATAGGTGGACACTGCGTGGAGGGGGGCCTGGGCCCCGATTGCCCGGAGGGGGGGGGCTAGTGGAGACAGGGCTGGGTGCGGTGTTCTGGACCCCTGGAACAATTCTCTCCTGGTGGTAGAGGGACACACGCCCACAAGACATCTCTACCAACGCTGGGGCGCAGGATCTGAAATACAACGTCTGGAGGTACAGTGGCTCTGAGGGGGTACCCTCGGGGGAGCGGCTTTGCAGCAGCTGGTGATGGGAGGATGGCAAAGATTCAACTCAGATCTGTGACTGGAACGGGTGTCTGGACCTAGCCTCCTCTCTCCCTGTAGTACACTGGATCCTGTGACGCACCCCAGCAGGGTCCTCTTGGCTATGAAACAGTGCCATAACTGGGACGTGCCTGGGCGGCGGATCTAGTGGGCCTGGAGCCCTGGTGCCAAGACTGTATAAGGCGTCTGAGGGAACTGCCGACGATCTAGAGATTAGAGGACGCTGGAGTGGCCCTCCCTCGTACTTCATGATGCGCAAGGATAGAACGCCCCGGGCGGTCCAGCCCAACACCATCACACAGTATACAACACAGAGGCTCCCTTCGCAGATACTCACTCGCCAGTCTGGCCAGGAGGAGGGTGGTCCAGCGCCCGAGGAGCCGTCACGGGTGGACTTACTGAAGGCGATACAGGGTTCCCACTCGGCTTTGGAACGTCAGATTGAGACTGTGTCAATCGACCTGAACCTGTTGCGGACTGACCTGCGCAAGGTAGCCGATAAAGTCACGACTGCAGAAGGGAACATCACTCAACTGCAGGGAGAGGTGGCGTCTCTCAAGAAAACGGTCTCTCAACTCTCGGCTGCAACGAAGGCCCTCGAGTGGAGAGCGGAGGATGCAGAGTGGAGGGCGCGCCACAGTAATATCCGCGTGCTGAGTATTCCGGAACGGGCAGAGGCGGGCCACCCGGAACGCTTCCTAGAACAATGGATTTTTATGGTGTTGTGCCCTGAAGGCCTGTCGGATGTTTTTGTAATAGAGAGGGCACACAGAGCCTTGGTCCCACCTCCGAAACCCGGAGCCCCTCCTCGGGCCCTCATCGCAAAAAGTTTGAACTACCGTGACAGGGATCGCATTCTACGAGCGGCGAGGGAAGTTAAGGACCTTACCTTTGAGAATGCAAGGGTGTCCATCTTCCCGGACTATACGCAGCTAGTCCAAGAACAGCGCAAGTCCTTTCTGGCAGTCAAACAAAAGCTCAGGGAGATGCATCTCCAGTATATGCTACTATATCCGGCGAAACTCAAGGTTTTCTCCCAGGGAAAGGCTCACTTCTTCGAGGCTCCGGCGGATGTATGGGAGTGGCTTGAGATCCGGGGAGATGATCTCCCTCCTGGAGAGCGAGCTGGAGCTCCGAGCTCATGGGGGACCAGACCGCGGAGGAGGCGCAGCCGGTGACAGCGCCCAGGATCCTGGGAGGATGAGAGTGTGGAAAGTAACAGAGTCAAGTAGTGAAGTATTGTGGCTCACTGGTTAGAGGCGGCAGACCCGAGAGCAGAGGACGGCCCGGGACCAGGGTTCGATTCCCGGCGCGGCAGGTTTCTGGACCAGGGTCAGCGGACTCGATAATTCTCTCGCCTCGGTGCCCACTCTGATCAGCGATCACACTCGGCAACTCTGGGCATTAGCTTGCCTCATCTTCACTAACGGCCCCACCAGACCGCCGGGGATGCCTGGTCTCACCCTGGGGATACCCATTAAGGGACCATCTCTCAGGGAAGCCAGGAAGGGTTTCGCAGCGGTCGAAGCGCCTTGGGACCCTCCGGGTAAGTAGCGCGCTATATAAATGCCTATACATACATACATACATACATACATACAGTCACAGTAAGAGAAGATGGATCCCTACACATAGAAATACCGGCAGAGTAGCAGCCTGCTACTCCTGGGGAGATCCTGGTCCCTGATACATTACTGCCGTCTGCAGAGGAGATTTCTCCGACCAGTGCAACGGTCCCGGAGACGGCTGGAGCGCAGGGGCAGAAGCCAGATGGTTTGTCGTGAGGAGCAGCTTGGCTCCTGACTCTTTTCTAAAATTCTGGACAAAAGACTGGACACTGCCTGGACAGTAAGAGGGTTGTGATGGAGGGGGGACACTGCCTAATGTTGAGATCTGGATTTGCGGGACGCGGGGGGCGGGGGGCAGGTTCGGGGACGGAGAACAGTGCTAATGAGGATCTCCTTTTTCGCTAACACAGAGGTGGAGGTTGTTTTCAGGTCCTGGAGGGCGGCCTGGGGGGAGTCGGGTTGGGGGGGGAATTTTTGGGAAGGATTCCACTGTTTGGGTATTTGGGAATAATGTGTACGTCCTGGCACCGGGCAGGGGAAGGGCATATTAGCATGTTTATTTGTTGCAGTAATATTGTTCGTGGGTGGGGGGCGGTTGGGGTTGAGGGAGGTTCAGTTGGGGGGGAATGTTGCAGGCATCAGGTGTATTACAGTTCGGGCACGGGAATGGTGGTTCACAGGATGTAAGGCTGTTCGCCCGGAGGGGCACTATCACCACGGATGGCACACAAGTTTTTAAGCTGGAATGTGGGGGGCCTAGGCACTTGTACCAAGCGGCATAGGGTTCTATCCCTCCTCCGGAGACACAGGATCTCTATTGCGTGTCTACAAGAGACCCATCTAGATGAGGAGGGTGCCCAAAAGTTGGCAAAAAAGTAGAGGGGTCAGGTGTTTCACTCCTCATTCTCAACGTATGCTAGAGGGGTCCTCATTTGGGTGGCCCCAGGGGTCCCGTGCGCTGTTCAATATGTGGAGGCGGATATCAATGGGAGGTACCTGCTTTTGCAGGTGAAACTGGACGGGAGGGAACTCTCCATTTTAAATTCATACGCACCGAACGTAGACGACCCTGACTTCTTTTTGTACCTACAGGAGGTCCTTGTATCGGATCTGGAGGGCCCACTGCTATGGTTTGGGGACTTTAATTGTGTGTTGGACCCTGTATTAGATAGGCCCCCCCGCGCAGGGACGAAACCGCGCATGACAGCGCGACTCAGAGAGGTGATGCAGAACCTGGGATTCAGTGATGTGTGGCGCCTGGCCAATCCGGCTCAAAAATTATTTACGTGTTTCTCCCCCACCCATAATACACATAGTAGACTAGACAGGGTACTGGTGGCCAATGTGGACGCTTCTCTCTCTCTAACGGTCACCCATCAGGCCCATTTTTTGTCAGATCACTCTCCAGTAACGTGCGTTGCACAGTGGGAGAACCAGCCCTCCTGCACTCGCACTTGGAGGATGCCGATAGATCTGTTGCAGGACCAGGTGGGGAAGGACCATGTGGAGACTGCCCTCATGAATTACCTTGACTTGAACTGGGGTGGTGACGATCTTGCCTTCTCCACCAAGTGGGATGCCCGGAAGGCGGTTGTTCGGGGTGAGTGTATGGCCCTCACCTATGGAGTCCGGAAGCAGCTACTTCGGGAATTGCGGGATGGGGAAGATGCACTCCTGCATCTGCAAACCTTGCCAGATCCCGACGACCTGGGTCAGGAGTCGGAACGGACGGCTCGCATGTGTGTCCATGATATCCTTACTCGCCTAGGCAAATACACACTGGGCCAGTATCGGCAGCGCCTCCATCTGGAAGGGGACAAATCGGGCCGATTGTTGGCTTGGATCCTCCGGTGTGAGTTCGCCCCAGAGAGGATTGTGGCCTGAGAGGCCCCACAGGAGGAATGGTGCACTCAGAGGCAGGTATCCTTCGGGTCCTGAGCTCCCATCTGCAGACAGTGTATGCGGCGGATCCCACGATTACGGGGGACTCCTTCCTCCCTTATCTCCAGGGGCTTACCCTACAGACACACTCACGAGAAGATGCAGAGGAATTGGATGCTGTTTTAACGCTCCGGGAGGTGAAAGTGGCAATGGCTAGCCTGCCGAGGGCTAAATCCCCGGGAAGAGATGGTTACCCCTCCGAATTCTACCAAGCATTTGCGGACGTCCTTGCCCAACCCCTCTTGCAAGTGTACCTGGAAGCATTTGAACGGGAGGCACTCCCGCCCAGTATGAATCAGGGGGAGATCTGCATGATCCTGAAACCGGGTGGGGATGGTGGCGACCCTGCGGCATATCGGCCCATCACCATGATAAATACCGATGTGAAGGTTCTGACTAAACTTTTGGCTGCCAGGTTGGCGCCACACATGGCGCACCTGGTACACTCTGACCAATGTGGGTTTATCCCTGGCCGCAACACCGCCATGAATTTGAGACGACTGAACAACATCATCCACGAGGTGCGAGACAGAGAGGACCAAATGGTTCTGGTGTCGATTAACATTACTAAAGCCTTCAACACCGTGGACTGGGGGTATCTTTTAGAGGTCCTCCGGATGGTGGGGATGGACCCCGGCTTCTGTCGCTGGATCCGCATCTTGTACAAAGCCCCCCGGGCCAGAGTGCGACTAGGCGCAGCACATTCGGAAGAATGACTCTTGGGCCGGGTCACGCGGCAGGGATGTTTCTCACGCCGCTTCTTTTCGCCCTGGCAATCGAGCCTCTGGCAGTCCAGGTCCGGGCGGACATGGAGCGATGGGGCATCACAGTGGGCGACACGTGCAATGTGATCTCTTTATATGCGGATGACGCCCTCTTCTATTTAATGTCCACGCGGGAGTCAGTGCCGGTCCTCCTACTGCACTTGGATCAATTTGGTGCGGCCTCAGGACTGAGAATCAACTGTGGGAAGTCCCTGATTTCCCCTCTGACGGGCTACAGCGGTGGACCACTGACGGACCCGCCGAATCTCGGGTTGCGATGGGAAGAAGAGGTGTTCCGGTATCTCGGCATCCAGGTAACACCTACGTATGCACAGGGGTTGGCCCACAATATTGACTGAGTAATTCGGTCCTTGCAGCAATCGGTCACTTTCTGGATCTCCTTGCCATTATCTCTTATGGGGAGATTGGCCGTTGCAAAGATGGTGATGCTCCCCAGGACGCTCTATGTCCTCCAGAATTCCCTGTGTCCACTCCCCTCGCGAGTCTTTCGCACACTTAACACGCTGCTCACGTCATTGCTGTGGGGGGGACGGCGCAGCCGAGTCGCCCTCCACACTATGGTCCGAAAATGGGAGGAGGGGGGGTTGGAGGCACCTAGATTTGACTTATACTACTATGTGGCACAGTTGTTGCTGGCGGCACGGTGGTTCGCAGAGGGGGACAGCTGAGAGTTGAGTCTGCTGGCCGGCAGGGCTGAGGAGCAAGTATTGCAGGTGGCACTGATTCGAGGTCGGGGAGCTGATGCGTACCTGCCATACGTGGTACGCCACGCGGCTGCGGTTTGGCAGCGGTTTGTGGAGAAAATACTGCGGCGAGCCCCCTTTCATAGGGAGTTGCCGGTGTGGATCCTAGCCCCTGTAGTGGATATGGCGGAACACATGTCCTTTAGGGATTGGAAAATGGGAGGCTGTGAGACTCTGGCGGACCTTTACCCCAATGAGTCATTCGTGTCCTTTGAGCAGGCCATTGAAACCTTTGGCCTGGGGAAAGGGCAATATTTGCACTATCGGGGTCTTCAGGAGGTTGCGAGAGGGACGTGGCGCCACTTTACGGAAGCGCCCCCTCTGTCCCACACCCTGAACATCCTCCTCTCTTGCGGCAGAGGGCGTAGGTTGATATCTCTGCTATATTCACCCATGGGACAGGACTCGACCTCGCCAGTTCCTCCTTCCTGGGATGCCTGGGAGGTGGACCTGGGAATCACCCTAACTCCGGGACAGCGCAAGCGCATAGGAAGTCTTACCCGCAGAGTGTCCTGTAATGCGAGATTCAAATTGACACACTTCAACTTCATGCACCGCACCTACTTGACCCCGCTGTCCTTAAGGCATTTCAGGAGATAGGGAGGACAACTGCCCCAGATGTGAGATGGAGGGGGCGGGATTCCTACACCTGGCCTGGGACTGCCCCTTGGGCGGTAGCTTCTGGAGGGGGGTGGTGGTTCGTATCCAGGCCGTAACCGGCCTCCGGATTGATCTGAGCCCGCTTCACTGCCTACTAGCCCTGGTCTCTAAACCTAGAAAGAGGAACCTTTCCTACAAACTTTTGCAATTAATGTTGGTGCTTGGGAGGCGTAGGGTGGCGATCACCTGGATGGGGCGAAGAGCTCTTGAGTTGTCAGCGTGGCGTTTTGATGTAAGGGAGTGGTCACTGGCTGAGGAGACTCATATGCAGAGGTCCCGCAGGGATGTGAAGTTGCAGGACGATCTCCTTGCATGGGGAGTTATGTGTGCCTCGGAGTTGTCTCACAGCGATTCGGATGGCACGAGTGCGGAACTTTTTTCTTCAGGGGACTCTGGATCTGAGAGGGAGGGGGGAGGGAATGGGGAGGTTGGACCCACGCCAATGTAGGTGCATTGCCTGTTCCTCAACAGTATTTCACGTTATTGATGTGGTTATTATGATGATTACAAATACAACCTGAACTGTACTCACTGTACCGTATAGTGCCATAATGAGGTTACCGTATTGTATACACCTGCTTGATGATCGATGCCACGTTTGGGGGGGGATTGTTTCTTCCGTGTTGCAAAATCAAAAATAAAGGTTTTAAAAAAAAAAACGAGGAATGATTCAAGCATTTAAATGTATGAAAGTTAACAATACTGGAGAACTACAGTTACAGGTAAGCAACTTACATTAATTTGTGCAAGGAAGGTTTTGTTGTCTTATTACCGTGCTCTAATCAATTAAAATCAAAGCTCAGTCAATTTAGGTGCTTGCTAGTTCTAGACATCAGTCGAATTGTCACTATGGGAAAATATTCTAAAGGTGGGCAGAATGACCACAAGCGTTATTTCAAATTGCAATATGACAAAATAAAATGTACATGTATGATCGCTTTGTTATCTCTTTGCGTCAGGTCTTGTATAAAGAGAGCCAGGAAGGGCAGTTATATCTGGTAGACACAGATGTTGCCACACATGATGTCCCATACCACGATTACTTTTACACCGTGAACAGATACTGCATTATCCGTGCATCCAAACACAAATGCAGATTACGGTAAGCTTCAAATAGTGGCAATGTTGTTTTTGTTTAAAATGCTGTTGAAAACATGCTGTGTGCTAGAAGCAAAGCCATGTTTTCTTAAGGTAAAAAATGTGATTTGTTACACCAATGTCTTATATTGCAGTAATCACATTGGGATTACCATTGCATAACAGTTTTACTTGAGCAGTACTTTACTTTGCACTTTAGGTGGTGAGCAGTACTTTTAACACCTGCATGTGTGTGTGTCTCTTTCTCTCTCTCTCTCTCTCTGTATAATCATGTAATTCAACGTGCAACATGCCAAAAGAAAATATAATATGCAGCAGATAAAATATCAGAATCAGATTTTTTTTCAAATGGCAGAACCAAAGGAATGTTGTTATCCACAATGCTGATAAAGGGGGCAACATCATCCTTTGGCCAGTAAATGACTACTTGCAGGAGGCCTACAATCAACTAAATGATGTTGATTGTTATATAAAAAGTAGCTTGGACACAGTGAAAGCAATATTGCAGGCAATTAACAACATGGAGAGATGAAGGCTTGCTGAGTTATGAGAAATAGCAATTTATGATTTTCCTAAGATATCTAACTTATACCTTTTACCAAAGGTACATGAGAACAAATTGCATCCTCCAGGTAGACCAATCATTTCTCCTCAGGATAGTACTCAAGTTAAATTCATTTTTTCCCAACTTTTGTTAAGAACGTTCCATCCTTCCACATCTGTGACGTCCCTTGGTATTCGGACTATTTGTTAAGGACCCTTGATGTCTCTTCGTTATATACGAGCATGAATCACCAGGATGGCTTGAATTTCCTCAGGAGTTGACCACTAAATATGTTGGAACATATTTGTACGCTATTGCGTTTGATCAAGTGGTCTAGGAAAGTAGGATCTGCTTTATTGGTTACCCCTACTTTTTGCTTGATATGATGGTGTTTCTAAGTAGTCTGCCTAGGATCCTGCTAATCAAGACCCCAGTCTCTGTGCTTTCTCCCCTAAATTGGTTTGGTTAGTACTACTAAGTAAGTAAGATTCTACACTGGCGTAACCTTATCAGTCCCTAGTATATGGGTACCCAGGGCATAGGTACACCAGGGTTCCCCCTTGGGCTGAAGGATGTATTATGCCACCCATGCATGACCACTTGGTTTGTAACTAAAGGCCTGCAAACCGGGTAACATTGTATTTCTTCTCAGATCTTCACGAAGACACAGCAGATGCGGCCTCATCACTGTCATACTAGAGACTGGATCTGTTCTAGATTTTAGCTTCTGAAACCAGGTAAAAGATGGCCCTCACGGACCCTTATGTTTATCTTACCTAGAACTTGTGGTCCGGATACAGGCAATAAATGCCATCTTATGAGGGTCATTCACCTAACGCCTCCTTTTACAACAGGTAGCACAAGTTCTAAACAGGCCTTTTTTCTCCATGTCTTATGATGAAAAAAGGGAAAAACAGCTTCCTGAAGAGAATACAGTTGAAATTCAAAAGTTGAAGAGAAATCTGAGCAGAGCTCAGTGGAGACTCCCTCAGCACAACCTGCGGTAGAATATCTGAGGCTCTGAGGCTCTCTCATGACGGTTCTATGAGGTGAGGCTAATCTGATTGGGTGTTACAAAATTTTGGTCTCTTTTACAAAAAGAGGTAGATATGCTACAAAATGAGATGAGGCCTAGGCCTTTCCTTCTCTTTTGTACATACTGCTATGGCATTTTCAATTAACCGAGGCTCCCAGGCTGACGACGGGGAATGATACAAAGCATGGGAAGCTATGAAAGTTACCAATACTTGGGAACCAAAGTTACAGGTAAGTAACTTGTTTTCTTCCCTGCATCTGCAGGCACCACAACTAAGCTGACAGCACTGCTGATCCTGGACTCCCACGGACTCCAAAAGACTCAGCAACACAGGTGGTGCTTCTTCTCAGGCCTAGAGGCTTGCCCTGTCCTCTCACCAGGTTTGAGGCCAGTATCCCTCGTCGGAGCCGCAGGAACTGAACCCCTGTGCACCACGTTGACTTGCAGTTGCAAAGGCTTGTTGGTTTCTTTCCACCAAGATCTTCGGGCTCCAAGTAGCCCCAACCTCAAGCATCTCCTGTGACCAAGATCTTCGTCCTCACCACATCACTTGCATCATGGGCTTGCATCTTCGTTGAGCTGCTTGAGGGCCTTTGTGGCTCCTGTGCCTCTGGCCTGTGGGTCCACTTGAGGGTTGTATTTGAATTCTTTGGGCTCCCCTGATTGCTCAGGGCCTGCCCTGACTCCCCTGCTTGTGGTGAGTCTCCTGGACCTTGCTGGTCCTGACATTGCACCTTCTTCAACTTCCACGTTGGTTGCAGTTGCCAAGGCTTGTTAGTGCTCCCGCCAGACATCTACCGCTCAACTCTGAACATCTGACGTGGGAAAGGTCGTGTACGGCTCCTCGTCTTCCACACCATCGCCTGGTCCTGATAGCTGCAGTTTCAAGGTCACCGTCGGCTCTCCAGCAACACTCGACATCGGTGGGCATTCGTCTTCTGTGCCTCCTGGTCACTGCTGAGTGGCATAGACTCTGTCATCGCTGCTTGCAGGTTTTTCACATCTTGAGTCCACCTTTGTATTCCAGCGGACACTTTCACCTTCTCCAGCAGCAGCATCTTCCTGAAGTCCTCCATTGGGTTTAACAGCAGTGTCCTACACCCCTAAACTCATGTGCACCCGGCTTCCCTGGTGCAGGTATCCTGGTTCCTAAGGTATACATGGGTGGGGTGGCTCTCTAACCTTTGGTCTTCCAAGGGGTTTCTTCAGGGTCCACTGGGAAGGGTCCTGCACACAGCCTCCGTGGGGCTCCTGGTTACTTACCTCAGGTGGTTCCTTGGGTCCCCAGCACTTCTACGTCTTCTCGGTATAGTCTTGACTGTGTATTACATGCTACTTACCTGTTTCCATTGAAAAGTATTCTGTGCATCTAGTATATCTCCGGCTAGGAGATACCTGTATGTGTTAATGAGTGTCTTATAACAAATACATATTTTTATAAATACACCGTGTGGTTCTTTTTCACTTAATCTATACCTGTAAGATTATGTTCAGGTAAATACAGCTGCTTTACACTCCTGGACTGAGCCTGAAGGCTGCTCTCCACAGGTACCACTTAGAGAGATTTTTAAGTTTGTCTAAGACCACTAAAATCACCATAAGGGTTGTGTGGATTGGTGCAAGGTGTCCACTTACATATGTGTCCACCTTATACCAAGCCATCTTCTCAGAAGTGGTGTCTGGACATTTTCCACCAGAGGTGTGGCACTGCGATGGGCACTTGCTTCGCCCCCAGTTACTCATGTGAACACATGGGCTAGTGGGAGGAGCAAATGCTTATCACTGATCACAGTACATTATGGAATGTTCATGTAATAGGTTGGCTACGATATATTGATGATCTTTTTGTGGTTTGGAGGGGTACATTATAGTCAGCCTAGTTATTTATTGACTTAATCATAATCATAATTCGATTAACCTCCAGTTCTTAACACATATTAGTAGGACCCAAGTGGAATTTCTCGATCTGCAAGTGTTTATTAAACGCAATAAATCTGAGTCACACTTACCTAGAAAGGCTACTGCCAGTGACTCCAGCTTCACGCCATGAGTTTCCATCTGATACATCTCAAAAACAGCATCTCTTATGGAGAGAAGCTTAGACTCAGGTGGAATTGTAGTTTTCCTGATGACATTTTGGCAAGCCAAGATGAGGCTGCTACTAGATTTACACAAAAAGGATATCATAAATACGTACTTGATAATGAACTCAAGAAGGCCAATCAAAAGAGCATGGAGAAGTTGCTTTTTAATAGGTGTTCTAGAAATTCTGCCTCCACCACTAGATTGATCTTGGGGTTCGGCAAACAGGAAAAACAACTCAGGGCCATTATGAAAAATCATTTGTCACTAGTCCAGGGAGACGTCATACTAGGGCCCATACAGCCTACAGCACCATTCATTGCTTTCAGGAAGGCTCCCTCTATGAGGAATGCCTTAGTGAAAAGCAGTCCTGAACGAGTGGATAGGAAGAATTGGTTATAACCTAGAAATGGCTTCTACAAGTGCAGTTCATGTAGGGCCTGCAAGTTTGGGAATAACCTCAGTAAATACACAACATCCTCCAGTGAGAAACCTCAGAAAATCAGAAGCACAATCTGATAGAGACTACTAGCCGCAGATTCCTTAACCTAGAATTATCCCCAGGCGTGAGACTTGATCCGGAAACTTTCTTGCCCAGCATCCCTGCGTGCCGTGGGGACGACATCACGCGGCTTCCCCCAGGTCACAAGTCCCGCCCGGGCACATACGTCAGTTTTTTCCTTTTCCGCGTGGAACGCAGATCCGGTTCATGCTCTAGCATGTTTGGGCTTTCCCTTCTTTCCCTCGTGTGTTGTGGGAACAGTATGCGAAGGCCTTCGGGCTTCAAGTCTTGTGGGCGCTTGATGACGGCGACGGACCCTCACCTTATTTGCTTGTGGTGTTTGGGGGAGGACCACGGCTCCACTGACTGCGAGGTGTGCCAGCGATTGAACCTGAAGTTGCAGCGGGAGCGCCGAATGAAACTTCTGTCAGTCACATGTCCAGAACGGCTTCGTCGCCTCACTCAGCCTCTGTGGCGGTTCTCGGAGCGGCCGGCATCGTCGTTGTCCTCATCCCTCTCCAGTGCCGCAAGAGCATCGCTCGTGGGGAGTGAGTGTTGCAGCTTGTTCCGGAGGGCTGGTTTCTGGCCTGTTGGGGGCGTGGGCTCTCCACGGGTGATGCAGCCCGCGTGTCGTCCCCTTATCCACCGTTCCCCAGTGAGGGTGCATAGAGAGCCCAAATCGAGTCATATGCGGCGGCTTTGCAGGCCTTGCTGGTTTCTCCTCCTTCACCTCTTGGGACGTCGGCGGATCCCTTGCGCGGTGCGGGGTCTTCCGCGGCTTCGCCGGTAGCTTCGGCCCGGCGCCGGCTAGTCCAGAACCAGGCTCGAAGGATGTGGTGCTGTTGGGGTGCGGCCCGTCGAGGTTCCCTCCTTCAGACCACGCCGCCTCTGCTTTGCCGCAAACGCCTGCGGGGGTCCCTGTTGTGTGACGGGAGGACGTCTGGCCTCGGGTCGCATCCCCGAGGCCCTCTCGGTCCTTTGACAAGGTGGTCCTGTGTAAGGCTGGAGTGATGCCGCTACGGCGCCGGCAGCTGCTGGCCCTGGCTGCGCCACAGTGGTTGGCGGACCCCTCTCGACCTGTTTTGGGTCGGGTCTGGAAGGGGACCCCTTGCTCCTCTCCGGGGCCTTCTCGTTCATCCACGCAGGCAGCTGCCTCGTCGGAGGTAGAGTCTGGACCGGCGGCTCCACAGGGGTCGGGGGCCCATTGTGGGTCCCCTGGTCCCTCTTGTGCAGGCGGATGTCTCGCCGGAGGTCGATTCGGACCGGGTGCCACCGTGGGGATCGGTGACCCTCTCTCATCCCCCCCCATGGGCCGAGGCTGGCGGGGGACTCCTTGTCGCTTTGCCGTGGCTTCTCGTTCCTCCACGCAGGCAACTTTCTCGTTGGAGGTCGAGTCTGTGCCGTTCCGGCACTGCCCTTTGACTGCCTCAGCTCTATCCCAGCCGCAGTCCCCGGCGCTGGGTGGAGAGGTGGTTGCCTGGCCAGCGTCTCCTGTGGTGTGGGATGACGACAACGCCCTGCTCCAGGTTGCGGATTCTACAGCGCCGGACTGGCGTCAGATTGTGGATTCGTCCTCGGACGTTCCCTCTTCTCCAGAGGCTGTGCGCCTGCTGGTGTCGTCCTCACTGGAGACGGACCGCGGTGTCGTGGCGTTCTCCCCAGCATCATCAAAAAACGGCTCCTTGTCATCGCCGCGACCTTCGGCAAAGGAACCACAGGTCCCCAACTCTTTGGCTCCTCTTTCTCCATTTCGGACTTGAACCTTGTTCACTCCGGTTGGCTTCGGGGATGGCCGCCTTAGCCTACAGCTGCTTTCTCCTCCACGGGGCCCTACAGAGGCAGGGGCGGCCTTTACTCGTGGTGTTTCCATGGCTATGGGGATTCTGCGCATGGGAGATCCGGCTGCCCACTTTCCCGCGGACCACCTCTTGGAGGTTCTCCAACAGGGCTCTGGTGGACGGGAACTTCTCCTCCCCCTTTGAAGGTTTTCTCAATTCCTCTCTGATGGGGGCTTGGAGACGCCCCGCCACGGGGGATTCGGTGCCCCAACACCTTCTTCATTGGCACCTTCCGGCGCCGTGTGACCCGGAGTGTCTTTCCCTCCACCCCTCTGCCAGTGGGCCCTTGTTGCTGACCGTCTTGCCTACCGCTGATGGGTCCACCTTCCCGGGAGGCCCGTTGGCTGGACTCTTGGGCCCGCAATATGTTTCCTTTAACCCTCTTAACACCTTGTGTGTGTGGCTAGGGCCACCTCTTGTTTGTGGGACTCGGCAGAGTCCCTTGGATCCACAACTTCTCAAGAGGGCACAAGCCTTTGAGGACAAGATTGCCAACATCTTAAACAATCTCTCCCCCTCAACTGGCGGTACTGTATACGACTCCATCTCGCCAGAGAATGGGAAAGAGTGTACTGAATCAGGGGAGCTGAGTAACTTCCCTCTACCATCCTTTGAGGATTTTTGCTCTTTGGCGGACGGGGTATCTTCTGGTTCACCCTCTGATCCTTTACCACCCAAATTCTGGAAAATCTGTCGTGAAGAGCTGTTTCCCCCACTATTTTCCATCTGCCAGTCTCTCACCTCAGCACGGGTGCCAGACTGCTGGAAATTGGCGGTGGTCTCTCCACTGCTTAAAAAGGAGAATCTGGACCCCACATGCCCAGCCAACTTTAGGCCCATCTCCCTCTTGCCATTTCCCATCAAAATCTTAGAGAAACTGGCCACAAAACATCTCTCGAACTTTCTTGAGATAAATGATCGTTTGGATGTGGCTCAGTTTGGGTTTCGACCGGCACATGGGACAGAGTCGGCTCTGGTGACTGTTCTTGATGACCTTCGGACGCGTGCCGACCAGGGTCAGGCAGCCTTTCTAGTGCTGCTTGACATGTCGGCCGTGTTCGACACGGTCAACCATGCAATTCTGATCAGGAGATTGACAGAGGCTGGGGTGTCGGGCTTGGCCCTTGAATGGCTGGTGTCATATCTCGATCAAAGGCACCAGGTAGTTGCACTGCCACCCTTTCAATCGAACATCAAGAGGGTTGGGCAAAGAGTACCCCAGGGCTCTATGTAGTTAAGGTATTGTTGATGACAGGGGCCAGAAGGGCTGCCGCAGGCCTGCTTGCTTTGACCAGGTCCATAAATTCATTGTGTGAAATGTGTTGGAAGGAACTGAGAGGATTGATTAGAGCATTCTTGGATCCTTGTTTTGTACAAGGGTTAGTGCTGGTGCTTTTTTTCAGTTTTAAATATGAGTCCAACGTGTCTGCTTTGTCCGTGTAATGGTTTGCCAGTTTGTCTGTGAAATCTTGAGTAACAGGATGAGTTCTTTCTAGGCAATATGGTTTGCGAAATTCATTGAGTATTTTATAGAATTCCTATTTGCACATTTAGCATTTTGAATTTTGTCTGAATAGAACCTTTTCTTAGCTTTTTTGATAGCTGACTTGTATAATCTGTTAATTTTCTGTAGATGAAGTTTGTCTTGTTTGGCGTTTGTTTTGAGCCAGGTGCGTTGCAGCTTTCTAATTTGTTGTTTTATGTCTTTTATTTGTATGTTTCTCCAAGGTGCTTTTTTCTTTTGTTCTGTTGTGTGGTTTTGAGTGGTATCAGGGTGTCAAAAGCTTCCTGTAGCCACTCATATAGATTTTGAGCAGAATTTATGGTTTCCAGATTTGTACTGGATGTTAGTTGTGTTTCTAAGTGTTCCAAATTGAGTTTGTTCCATGGCCGATAGGTGGATGGATGTAAGGTAGTTTTAGGTGAGTAGCTTAGTGTTGTTTTATGTTGGAAAGCAAGCAAGTGGTGGTCTGACCATGTGACTGAAGTTGTAGTTTGAAAGGTAACTAGTTCAGTATTAGCAAAAATTACATCTTGGATATGTCCAGCGGTGTGTGTGTGTCGGATTGTGGACAATGCGTCTAAGCCAGTGATTGTTTTTGGATGGGTCATATTGGGTTTATCAAACCAAATAATAAGGTTACCCAGAACGCATAGGTTGGAGTGTATTGTTATCAAGTTTGAAACTGTGCCTAACGTGTGTCTGGGAATGTTTTCTTGCTAGGTGGAGGTCTGTAAAGGAGCAGGAAGGAAGACGGTGTAGGATTGCATCTTTTTTTTTTTTTTTGGAAGACCTTTATTGCAAGTGATACAGTTATACAGCAGCATGCCTACAACCCATTGAGAGGGCCGGCTGCAATCAATTCGATAGCAAATAGAATGAAGCATATAATCAATGGCATCTGGCAATATCATGCAAAATAAGTAAAAACCATTGCTAGCCAGTATTCCAGGCTCAACTTATATCTTTCAGTAGTATCATACATATTTAAATGCGGTCTCATTTTGTGATTTTTATAACCAACAATACAAAACCCCAACACCCCTCCACCCAAACATCCCCGGTTTCAGGTCATAGCAATGTCTTGTAGTACCAAAGCGCATAGGTTAAGCAACACACAACACGCATTAGTGCAACAAAGCAGTTGGTCAGCTCTCGCAACCCCTGATCGTCCAACCCTGCAGTTATCTCTAGTCATTGGCTGACATATGGAATGCCCACACGTTGATATAGTCATTTCTCAAGTGACAACCTGTATAAAGGGGAAAAAGCAGCACACAACAGGCATCACCGTATTAGTCGCACACACGTGTAGTTACATAGACCCACCCTCACCTGTTGATGGACCCCCACTCCCACTCCCAGTGCTATCTAAGCATGGGCGGAAAATCCGTTCCGCTCGCGGATTTTGCGGATTTTCGGGAAATTCGCAATCCGCGAGATTCGCGAATCTCCCGCAAAATCCGCGAGCAGCGGATTTTGCTCGCACTGCTCGCACTGTTCGCGTGAGTTCGCGCCCCGCGAATAAGTGCAAAATTGCAGAAATACGATTTTAGCAAAACTGAAAGTAACTACTTACCAGGTTCAAAAGTTCAGGCTCATCATTAGTAGCCATTTCCTGTAGTGCTTCCTGAGGGGCCCCTCCAGAGTTCAGTTGCCAGTTGAAACTATTATGTGACCCTGCTCTGAACCTCAGAATAGTTACACATATGCCACAAAGGTCCTGAATTACAGCTAAGGGAGACAAGCAGGAGCCAGGCTGGAAGTTAAAATCCATTAATCAGCCCCTAATTCATTATTGTCAGTTGGGGCAGGGCAGGTGTTGTAACTAATTTTGCAACAATGAAAGCACTTAGCAAGTGCAAAAGATCACTAATCAGGGCGCACTAAGGAAGCAGGTGCCAGCTAAAAAAATATTCTGTGACACATTAATCAGCCCCAAATTAATTCAGGTCACTTGAGGCAGGGAAGGTGTGCTTTGCTTTGCCGAAAATAATGTACACTGGACAACCAGAGGGTGTGGTGATGAAACAGAGGGTGGCATGGGTGGGCCAGAGGGTGGCATGAGTAGTCAGAGAGTGGCAGTGGTGACAGAGAGTGGCAGTGATGAAGAAGAGTGTCCCAAACAGGCTGGACACGTAGAAACAACAAGTTCGCAAAACTTGCGACCCGATAGGTAAGTTCGCAAATTGCGAAATTGTAAAAACCCTCGCGAACTGGCAGAAACACGGGCGAACACAAAAAAAAAAAAATCCGCAAATTCGCGGGAATTCGCGGATTTTGCGGATTGCGAATCCGCAAATCCGCAAAATTCGCGGATTGCCAATCCGCAAAATCCGCTCATGCTTAGTGCTATCGTCATCAGCCAGGGAAAGCATATATGCCGTATATGGGCCCCAGATGTCACGTGGTCGCGACCTTGCAGGAAGTCCCTCATAATAGCAAACCAGTTGATCCCTGCAATATGCCATGTCTGTCAACCACAGTTGGACATCAGGTGCCCGTTTCCCCCCCCAGACCATAGCAACGCTCCGTTTAGCTATCTGTAATGCCAGTACTATCAAGCGCCGCTCTCCCGCCGGCACTCCGGAGGCCACTCCCAACAAGCACAGGCGTATGTCCAGCGCAACCTCAGTCGACGTCATTTTAGAGAGTGCCTCAGTCACGGCATGCCAAAAGGCATACACACGTGCACATCCCCAGACCACATGTACGAAATCCGCATCATCCATACCACACCTGACACATTGAGCCGTATCTCGAAGACCATACCTAACCAACTGCACTGGCGTATAGTACCATTGATGCAGAAATTTATAATGAATGAGACGAAAATTGCCGTTGGCCACATAACCCCCAGTCATGGAGCAGCATTAAGTCCACTCATCATCAGTCAGCGGGTCTGGCAGGCATCCATCCCATCTAGCCCTGGCCATCGCCGCGCCTCCCCCCTCGTCCTCCTGCGAAGCTCGGTATAGTCTGGAGAGCAATTTAACTCTATCTGCTGTGGTATACAGTAGCTGTAAAGCTCCTAGCGCCAATGGCTCCTCCGGATATGTAGGATACAAGGAATGTATGGCAGCCCGGAGCCTGACATATATAAACGTAGACATAACTGTGTTAGGGTACCGTTCCGTCAAAGCCTGTAACGAGAGGAATGAGGCACCTGGGAATAGATTCCCTACCGTGTTTAGCCCCGCACCTTGTAGGACCTGCAACGCCCCAATTTCACTCGAGACCGAATCTCCGTGTGATACAGCAGTGGCATACTAGGGGCATACAACGGCAGCCTATTTGCTCGTCTACCCAACTCTCGCCAAGCGTTAGCGGTTGATCGCACTGTGTCCACTTCCCCCTTATCAAACGCTGAGTGAGTGTTGACTATCATTACTTTTAGAGGAATGGGTATGACTGCACTGGCCTCAAGCGCCACGTGTGGGGTATACGGTGGGGCCGACAGCCAGTAGGTGGCAAAGTGCGCCTGGGCGCACAGATAATAGTTTCATGTCTGGAATGGCGAAGTCCCCCAAGTCATATGGCTTAGTCAGCACATCCCATTTCACTCGTGGTTTCTTACCAGCCCAGGTTAAGGCAATCAGTAATGACTGCAGGCTAATGTGACTTTAGCGGGAGAGGAATGTTAACAAAAAGATATAAAAATTTCGGAAGTACCACCATTTTTATCAGCAATACACGATCGGCGAAGGTGAGAGGGAGCCGAGTCCAACGTGCCACCTGGTCCTCGAGTTTGGAGATAGCCACTCCATAGTTAGCCGGAATAACTTCCTGGCTATCTCTATGCATCCAAATTCCAAGATAACGCACCGGTTCCGTCGCCCATTCCAACGGGAATTCCAAGGGAAAGGGGAGGGTAACGTCAGTGAGAGGCAGTATAACAGATTTCTCCCCGTTTATGGATAGACCCGAGTGACGACCAAATCGAATGAACTCCCGAAGTATGGATTCAAGATGTAGAGCAGGCTCTCGCACATACAGGACCATGTCATCTGCATACATGGACAGCGCTAGAGACCGAAGAGGGAACTTCAGAGCTGCGTCCGCATATCTTTGCCTCAAAACACAAGCTAGGGGTTCCATCACATGAGCAAACAGTAAAGGCGAAAGTGGACAGCCCTGTCTAGTCCCCCTCTGCACAGGAAACGGATTCGAGACATGACCGTTTACCCTTACGCGCGCTATGGGATTCGTGTATAGCAGAGTTATTTGTGATGTGAAGAAGGGCACCCCCATACGATGCAATATTGCTATCATATACCGCCATGCAACTGAGTCGAAGGCTTTCGAGGCGTCAAGCATGACAGCCACCGCCGCCAAGTCCGGCTTGAGTCGATGCAACACCGCAAACAGAGCTCTTAAATTGTGAGTGGTAGACCGGAGGGGAATGAATCCAGATTGATCCGGTAACACCATGACCGGGAGGAGAAGGCGCAGCCTAGTCGCCAGTACTTTAGCTATGATTTTAACATCGGTATTCATGAGGGACAAGGGACGATACGACTCGCACCTATTTTGGGGTTTACCCGGTTTTGATAGTGCAACCAGAAGCGCCTCCCTCATTGTGGTCGGGAATTGGCCCTGTTCCACCGCCTCCTCTAGGACCATTGCCAGGTGTGGAAGTAAAAGATCCACATATTCCTTGTAAAATTCGGATGGTAAACCATCTGTTCCAGCTGCCTTGCCGTTTGGAAGGGCAGCTATCGCATCCCTAAACTCCCCTTTCGTTATATGATGCATAAGAAATTCCTGTTGACCCCTCGAGAGCCAGACCAGCGCTATGTCCTCAAAGTACTGTGCTATTTCCTCCTCACCCACCGTCTCCCTATACTCATACATCTGTTCATAATATTTCACAAAACAATCTAGAATGCCAGTCGCACTAGTTACAGTGGTCTCTCCATCCTCTATCTCCTGCACAGCATAGTGTCTAGCCCATGGGTCCTTAATTCGATCCGCCAATCCTTTCCCTGGGCGCCCCCCTCACCATAATAACGCGCCCTAGTGTATTTGGATAGGAATTTTACCTCCTGATCAGCTAGATCGTTATATTCAGTGACTTTCAATCTAATGCTGGTCAATAAGGACTCCTCAGGAAGCTCCTCCAGTTGGCGTTCAAGCGTCAACAATTCCCCTTCCAACGTAGTCATGGCATCCCTTAGTGATGTAAGTACACCTGATTGTAGGCCTATACATGCTCCCCGTATGGTTACTTTAAAAGCTTCCCACACCGTGCACATGCTCTCAACCGACCCAAAATTCTTATCAAAGAACTCCTCAATTATCGTTCTGAGCCGCTCACGCAACACAAAGTCCGTCAAGGTTCCCGGTGGTAATCTCCAGGAGAAGGGAGCCGGGGCATGCGTTGGCAACCACACTTCCATGTGCACGGGTGCATGATCTGAGAGCGTACGAGGTAGGTGGCCAGCATCCATCACCCATCCACTGACATCCTGGGTTACCAACCAATAGTCCAGTCTCGACCACGTGTCATATGCTGACGTGTAACAAGTGCCCTCCCTCCTCCCAGGTTGTCTCAATCGCCATACATCCATCAGTCCAAGCCCACTCATACCATCGCGCACTGCATCAGCTGCCTTCTTACGCACGCAAGGCCTATTATTTTTCCTGTCCATCGCTTCATCGAGAGTGACATTCAAATCTCCACCACAAATTATGGCCGATGGAGGCAGCATGTAAATCTTATTCCAGAGAGTGACATAAAATTCAGGGTTATCAACATTTGGACCATATACATTAATCATCGTAACCAGAGTGCCACATAGTTTCCTATGTAATATAATATATCGGCCATCCTTGTCAATCTCCTCATGCAGGGTTACAAACGGTACATTTTTTTTTATCAGAATCATAACTCCACGTGCATACGATGAATAATTTGTTGCAAGTCTGGTGCCAGCCCAGTGCTTACCCACAGTTTCAGCCGCCTTTCCCCTAAGGTGCGTCTCCTGAATAAAAGCAATTTGCGCACCGTGTCTATTCATAAATGCTAACATTTGTCTAGTTTTCTGTGGAAGATTCAATCCCCTAACATTCCAAGTGATACAGGTAAGTTTACCCCCCCAATCCATACGTCCAGCTCTTAAGTATAACCTGGAAACAGTAGAACAATCTTGATGTCCAACAAAAGATATACAGCGTACAGCAATCAAGCAATCGAGTCTCTGCAAGAAGTGCCTCGTGAGCTAGGTAATATACTGACCAACATCGCTTCAACCTTTGTTCAGTCCATCCCAACCTCCCGCCATAGATAATGAAACATGCCGACCTGCCCCGGAATCTCCAGAATCCCCCTATCCCCCCTCCACCCACTTCAGCATCCCCAACCTGCCAAAGCCGTCCCCAACCACCCAAACCCCAAAGTCCCAACAGTGCAAACATAAGTGTGTGGGGATCTCCCATATGAGGGGGCGTAGTAGCGCACAGCTCCCGCCAGTAAACTAACGAGAGAGCAGACCGTGCAAGCCATAGGGACATCCCACCCCTCCCACCCCAACTCCATAGCATCCAGGATTGTAACGATTCAAATTCGCACAGCGTTTAGCAATTGTCATAGTAATGTCTCTAATGTCACCTCATTGCAAATCTCACTATGCTTTGTACATCTCACAAATGGCCACGCCAGTACAGCAAACACCCCCCCCCCCCCCGAACATAGCCTACAACCGTGCAATTCAGCATCAGTGCTTGGATGCATGATAGACCAATGCAATAATCACCGCAACTGTGAGTTACCCCATGCGTGAACCACATTCAATAGTCAAGATCGGCTGCCGCATAAATCTTGTAGATGGAGCTAGTGTTCCCATAATACATAGCAATGGATTCAAAGTCAGTAGGGAGGTGAACAACCTGAAACTGAGCGGCAACCCTTCTCATTGTATATAGTTATCAGCAATGGGTCACCAGTACAAGAGCAAACAGTTAGGCCACCTCATCTTGTAGGCCCTCCTCCCCATCCTGCGCCACATTCAAGTCTCTTTTACGTTTTTTCTGCTTTTTCGCATAGTCCATGGCCGCCTTAGGGGAGGCAAAGATTTTGTTGTCCGACGGAGTCCCAATCCGAAGACGAGCTGGATACAGCATGGCATAGGGGATATTTTCGGCGCGAAGAAGCTGTTTCACCAGGGCGAATTCCTTCCGCGCTGTCTGTACCGCCACGGTGAAATCGGGATAAAATTCCAGCTTATTTCCCTGATATTCAATAGTACCTTTCTCTCGTGCAAGGCGCAAGATGACATCACGATCCTTATAGTTAAGAATTCGAGCAATTATAGGACGAGGCTGCACCCCAGGGACTGGTCGTTTTGCCAAAGAACGATGTGCCCGCTCGACTATGAAGACTCGTGACAGTTGGTCTGATCCAAAAATGTCTACCAGCATGCGCTCCATGAAGTCTTCCATCCGACCAACGTTCGTAGATTCCGGCAGACCCGTAACGCGTATATTATTGCGTCTGGACCTCCCTTCCAACTCCTCGTTCTTCGCCTGGATTACCGCCAATACTCTCTCCATATTAAACACCTTAGTGGTTACCGTAGCCAGCCCGTCCTCCGTGGCAGACACTCTGCTCGACTTCGCCCATCCTTTCATTTTGCCGGTCAAATTGTGTCGCCATGTGGTCGAGTCTATGATTGACGCCTCCATGGTACCTTCTATGGATTGTAGCGTTTTTTGCATCGCCACCAGTGTGGCCTCCAGGTTCGGGGTACCGCCAACCGCCCCGGCAGGCTCAGCGTCCGGTGGCACCTGCGAGGAAGACAACGCCGTCTTCTTTGCCTCAAAAGTTATCTTGGGCTGATTTCTCTCTGGCCTGCCCATGGCGACTTCCAGGGCCTTTAGCCAAGCCCAACAGTGGTATCTCGTGGGCAGAAAGCAATCCAAGCACCCCCGCAGCTCAGTTCTAGTTAGCACCCGAGAGTTGGTAGGGTAAGAAAGCGTCCGTGCTACCCCGCCGACTCAGCAACCACTTCAGAGCAGGGATCTATATTGCCAATGCAGGGGCCATGGATCCTCACATAGACCGCCCCCGAGCTCCTCCGCTGCTCTCCACTGCGGGTAGCGACCCCCCTATATCTGCTTGGCACTCCTGCAGCACTGCCCCTTCGCCGAGGTCCGTTCCCCGCCCGCGTCCCCGCCGGTCGCAGCTCGCACGGTGCCTCCGCAGCCCCGGACTCGCCTAGACCCCTACCCCACTCACCGCTTCTAGCAGGGCCGAGCTCCAGGCCGTAGGATCACCGATCTCCCTTGTTCCGGCGAGGCGTGCCCACGTTTTCTCCAGCGCGTGCCTTCTGTCCTCCGTACAGCACCTTCTGTCAGGGGGAAGATCCGCCGAGCCCGGAACAGCCGCCAGGCTCGAATTGCAGGGCCACACACCACCAGGCCCGGCGCCGGCGCAGCCCGTCTCCGCCGGTAAAACAGCTCTTGCGTTCCGCTCGGCAACGAAAAAGTGCCTCACTTGTCGCCTTGACGCTTCAGCTTTCGATTGCCATCAAATTGGCCGGTGTGGATAGCAGGATGTGCAGGATATGTAAAGGATTTTAGTCGGTTCCGGCAGAGCCTCACATGAGTGCGGCCATCTTGCCCGGCACCCTCTAGCGCCCCCAGGATTGCATCTTTTTAGAAGAGCCTCACAATTCTTTATGGAGATGTTGTCAATTTTAGTGTTATGTATTGTTTGCCTGAATACAACAGATAGGACTGGAGTCCTATCCTCTCCCAACCATGATGCGGTTATGAATAGTATGTCTGGTGTGGCATGTTGCTTATATTTTTGCCTGTGTTTAAGGCAGAAGGTGTATGATTCAGGGGAGGTGTTGCAGCATGTGGGTCATGGAGTAATGTTCTAAATTGTCCAATGGATGAGAGGCGGTTAGAAGAGTTGCTGTATTGCTGTATCTGTGTTAGGTGTGGTGGAAGAGGGAAAGCTTGGCATTGGAGTTTGTTCCTTTGTGTGGTTCGAAAGGTGGATATATGTTTGTATTTTGTGATGGTAAGTATTATGAGGTGTTGCGCTTTGAAGATCTTGTTGTGCTGGTGTGTGATATGTTTTGTTTTTGAGGATTAGTGAAAAGGGGTGCCGATGTAGGTTTCATGCAATGGATTTGGTTGTATAGTATTGTTTGTGAGAGGAGGTTGTGACATATAGGAGGTGGTGATGTGTTTGAGTAGAGTGTATGTTGTGTGTAGGAGGGAATGTAGTAGAGGTGAGAGTGTTTATCTTAGACTGGTTTGTTGCAAGCGTTACAAAGTGTGGTGATGTGCAGTGTGTTTGTTGTGCGTTAGTGTTATTATGGTCGAAGGGATAGGAAGGTGCTTGTTGGACAAGTGATGGAAGGATGATTATATGTTTGTTAGTGATAAAAGGTGGTCTGTTAGGTGTAATTTCAGTAGGGAGAGTGTGTCTGAATGGCATGTAGTTATGTATGGTGTTGATTGGCATTGTGTTAGTGATGAGTGTATTGGTTAGTGGTATAGGATAGAGTGGTGTACTGGTTGTAGGTGATGGTGGATATGTGCGGTAGTTGGAATAGTAGGGTGTGTAGATGTGGTTTGGTTCGGTTTGTAGTGCTTACTGGTGCATTAATCTGTGCATAGTGTTGGGCATGGTGTACATTTGGTGTGAGTGTGTTGCTCCATTTGTGGATAAATTCAAGGAGATATATACAAATTCACCAAAGTGCAAATATCGTAGCATAATTAGTAAAGAGTTCCACCGGGCCTAAAAGCCATTCAAAAGCAGTGCAAGGTGCAAATGGGTGCCCTCCCAATATCCTGAAAAATAGTAGCGAGAGACATTCAAGCCCCTAATGGGCATATATCTTATCCAGGATCAGTAACGTAGATAGATATGTGTGATAAAGCCCTAATGGGCATGAGCCACATAAGCATAGGTTGGACACTTAGTGCACAATATATACAGTGAGTCAAATATATACAGAAAAATTGCAAATATCAGAAAAACGTACGACAAATAATAGTATGTTCAGTGGGGGGGGGGGCGCACAAAGTACTCAGGCTTTAGACTATATGCACCCACAATTCTTCCTCATTGTTAAGCCCCTGCGGGGTTTTAGTTGCCAGCTCTACTGTGTACCTAAATTCCAAGCATCTAAGTGCCTTCACTCTGTCCCCTCCTCTCTCCTTTTTGTCAATTTGATCAATATAAAAGAATCTCAGCAAATCACGTTTGCTCTTGTGCATCTGTTCGAAATGGCGTGCAACTGGGTAGGTTTGATCTTCCTTGACAGTTGCACTCATATGCTCAAGAATAATTTTTTGGGCAGGGTGAATGGTACTGTCAATGTACTTTTTGGAGCAGGGGCAAACCGGACAGTAGATCGTAAAATCAGAGTTGCAATTCAAAAGTTTATCTTTTTAGATGTTTTGGAACCTTCTCTTCCTACCTCATACTCTGTAGTTTTTTGTTTGCTGAACTTACAGTCCTTACAATGAAGGCAAAGAAAAAACCCTTACTTCTATCAGTTTTGTTGGTGCCAGATGTAAAATGACTGTGAACCAAGTGGTGTTTGATGGATGTACTATGTCTGTAAGTGTTGACCAGGTGTGGCGGTAACACCTGTTTCATCACATTGTCATTTTTCAGTATGTGCCATTTCTTTCTAAGGATCTGTGTGACCTGATTTTTCATGGAATCCCGTGATCATTCTTATAGGGCCTGTTTTTGAGACAGTTCTGGTTTTCTCAGCTAACAGTGTCTGTCTCTCTGTCACTTCGGTTTTGTGGATAGCTTCTCTCAAAATGCCCTCCGTATACCCTCTGGCTCAAAACCTCTCTACAGTTTATTTCTTAGCTTTCACAAAGTCTTCATTTGTGGTATAATTCCGAATTGACGCGTAGAAGTTTGCCAAACTGTATGTTTTTTATCAGAGGTCTGGGGTGTTGACTTCCATCATGTAATATGGCATTGCCAGCAGTGGGCTTGCAGTAGAGTTTGGTGAGCAGTTTTCTACCCTCAGTGTAGACTTCTAGGTCTACATAGACACTATCTGCACTAATGGTGGCAGTAAAAGCA
The DNA here is from genome assembly GCF_964263255.1 of Lissotriton vulgaris. Classification (NCBI taxonomy): domain Eukaryota; kingdom Metazoa; phylum Chordata; class Amphibia; order Caudata; family Salamandridae; genus Lissotriton; species Lissotriton vulgaris. The sequence goes on from NC_141696.1 coordinate 1,499,598,478, forward strand.
AGTTTAAGGTCGTTGTTGTTAAGACCCTCTCCAATCTATATCGTCCTTGTTCCATGAGTGCACAATAAAGGGTTTGTGCAAAGTTCTCTTGGTGTGTCGTCTCTGTGTCCTTTTAACCAACGGGACTCGGAAGTTGTGGATATTAAGAGTAGCGGCTGCTACTACCGACGACATCAGCGGTGATTGGTTGAGGATCGCTCGAGCAGCACTTTGAAGCATATATATATATATATATATATATATATATATATATATATATATATATATATATATATATATATATATATATAAAATCTCAAACACAAAGGTTGTCCCTCACTTCAAAGAGCCCACTAGCAGGTAGGTGTAAAATTTCGTTTAATGGGCACGTCTCTCGTGAATGATGCGGAGCACGGAGGAGCAGGGAGGCCGACCAAGCACTATCAGATGATGAGATACCACCAATCAAACCTATACTACGTTTGACCAGGATATATAGTCGTGGGATCTTAAATTCAAAAAAGACCCAAGTCTGCATCAAAATAGACTCGTGGCAGATGTCCGGTGGCTCTTCCGTTGCTCTTCTACTCTGTACCTTAAATTGAAAACAGGTCACAGTGGAATTTGAAAGAATCAAGGATTTAGAGATCCGGTTTTTTAGAAGTCTTCTTAATGATGAAAATAGAAACTTCATAAATATCAGATTAATGTTGAACTGTCAAAGTGTCCTGAAGAAGGTGTTAACTATAGAAACGAACACCGAAACGCAGCGTCGACCTTTGTTCTTTGACCTTTTTTTAACTGTTGAGATTTATTTCACTGATGTGAATATTTTATTGGTATTTTATTTTAGATTGTAACCCTCACAGGGAGGCATTTTAATAAATTGTGTTTATACCTTTCCAGTTCTTTTTGAGTGTATTTACCTGTTATACTTTGATTATTGATTACAATGTCATGTGGAGATAGATATAGAGACAGTGCTTAGTATTTACATTATCTACAATTGAGTATGGAGTTATTTTTTTAGGACCTGCTGAATAAGCTTTGCCCCAGTATAACTTAGTCTCAGTCAGCATCACTGACTACATTTAACTCACCACAAACCACAGGTTTTTCCTTTTTCGCAGTACTTTACCCCTACCTGTGTCTAACGATCAGGGTAATCTTCCATATATTTTGTTGCAGATTACATCGTAGACAGTGAAAACAAAGTCCTAGTTCAATCACTGCAGCCTGACGCGTTTCATGCTCTCCGGAGCATTTCTTCAGAGGCTAGTGGGCGTTGGCTCCCACAGAGCCTGCTGGTACTTGAAGTTCTGTGTTTTGTGCTGGTGCGCTGCTCTCAGAGTTGAATTGTAAGTTTTCAATTAAAACCCCAGTGGGTCCGGAAATTCTTTCCCACATGTATATCTATATATATATATATATATATATATATATATATATATATATGTGTGTACTGGAGGACCCACCAGGCTCCACGCCAATGTCACCTGCGGGGCCTAATGGATCAGGATCCGCTCTGGTCATGCCAACGCGACCTTCCCCGACGTCTGCTCTAAAGTCAGTGCCTCTGCCGGCGCCCACTTGTTGTTCCGATTCAGAAAAGGGGGGTGGTGATGAACAGAGTGTCTGAATTAAGCAGACCACTCTTACCCAGTCCAAAGTTCAGGGCTTGATCCATCACCGTTATTTATCTCACTGCACCATCCCAGCTCAGAACCTGACAATATGCAAATCAGTCTGTCCCTGGCCCAGTGCATCATGGGAACAGGGCAGACTAAACTACCAAGCCAATTCTTCACCAGAAAGGAGACAAGCTACCGGGGACCGGTTTCTGGCATTTCAGCTGTCTTCGGCCCGGCTTGCTGTTCCAGCCTCATTCGGATACTCATCAAATTGGTCAACTCCAGTGCCGACGGAGCACAGAGGTTCTTCCTCAATGCCAGTTCATTTTGAAGAAGTTTCAGGCATGGGTGAGGAGTGGGAGGGGTCCCTTTACCCTTTGGAACACCAGTTAAACGTCCCTTGTGAACATTTGGACTGGTATGAGTACCTTGGAGAAGGCTGTGGACTGGACACATCTCCAGATACTTACATACTCTCTACCTAGTATGACTGTGGAGGAGGGGGGCATCTTACCCCATGGTGGTGAGGAGGGCAGCAGAGCTCCTTGACCTGAAGCTACCCTCAGTGCAGATCAGGATAAATCTCTTGACCGAAGGGCTTCATAATGGGGCTACCTTGTCCAAACCCCTTTTGCCTTTTAATGAAGCACTGAGAGATGTCTTTCTAGGCATGTGCACCTGGCGATCCAAGTTTCCTCAGCCAACAGCCCACCCCTGAGAGCTTGGTGGTTCCGGCTTGAACATCTCTTGGAGCATTTCCTTCACCTCTTCCGGACTGGGAATACAAGAGGCTGGACGCACTTGAGAAGAAGATGTTTTCTTCTGCCAGCCTGGCATTGCGGTCAGGAAACACTGTATGCTTATTGAGCAGTTTCTCGTTCACCCTTTGGAAAACAGTTGTGCTAGTGCTGCCACAAGTCTCGGAGGAGGCCTGGGCTGTGCTCTCTCAGGCAGTGAAAGATGGGATAGATGCAGCAAAGTTCACCATAAGATGTGGTCTAGATACAACTGACCCGCTGGGCACTGCAGTTTTGTCGACGGTGAGCTTTCGGGACCACACCTGGCTGAGGACATCTGTCTGCTCTGGTGATGTCCAAGCTATCCTCATGGGCGTGCTGTTTTCACGGGACTCGTCTTTTTGGTGAGAAAGCGGACTCTGCTTTGAAGCACTCTCGTGCTACGGCCAGATCCTTGGACCTCTCAGTTACACCTTGCTGCCAGTCTAGCATTTGATGCTTTTGTGGCAATGGAAGGAGTTATCAACTGCATCAGCCATATCTCAGCTACCGTCCTGTGCAGACTCCACAAGTTGTGCGAGGATGTGGTTCATTCCAACCTCATGACAATGGTAGCCAGAAGTCATCTGCCACACATCCCCCATAAGCTGCAGCCTCAAAGTTTTGCTAGTTTGGTTCTACAAGATCATGCCAATCTAGTGGGAGGGAGAATTGACCACTATCTTGTCCGCTGGAGGTCTATAACATCGGACAAATGGGTCTTGCAGGTCATTCAGGATGGCTATTCTCTTCCCTTTCTTTCTTTTCCTCCTCCTTTACTGCCAACACAAGAACGGCTGGCAGAGGATCACCTAGTATTGATCCAAGAGGAAGTTACATCTCACCTGACCAATGTAGGTATAGAAAAGGTTCAGAGTTCAGAAGTAGGCAGTGGTTGTTATTCCTGCTACTTTCTGATACTGAAAAAGAACAAAGATCTACTGCTCATTCTAGACCTTTGGACTGTCAATCTCTTCCTCAAAAAGGAGAACTTCAGGATGCTAACGTTGCTCGGGTGTTAACCAAGGTGTTAGCGGTGGTTGTAGCTCATCTGCGCAGGTTAGGGGTGTCAGTCTTCCCATACCTCGAGGACTGGCTGTTGAAGGTTTCCACACCCCAGACTGTCATTTCCCACCTCCAGACTACTGCGGACCTCCTGCATTCGTTGGGGTACACTGTAAATGAGCAGAAGTCACACCTGACTTCTTCTCAGGTGCTCCCTTTCATCTGAGCTGTTCTGGGTACAGTGCAGTTTCAGGTTTATCCTCTTGAGCACCGACTACAGGATATTCAGGTTATGACACTAGTGTTTCAGCCTCTGTCCTGGATTTTGGTGAGAAAGACACTGAGGCTGCTGCTACTCATGGCTTCCTGCATCTGGCTGGTAAATCACGCCAGATGGCGTATGCAGGCTCTGGAGTGGGACGTGAAGTTCCAGTGGGCGCAGTATCAGGGGAGTCTCTCCGATATGGTCCAGATCTCAGAGAAAACTGCAAAAGACCTGCAGCGGTGGTTGATGAACCACGATTGGGTCGGAGGCAGACCACACTCCCTTCCCCAACCAGATCTCACAGTCCTGTTAGATGCATCACTCCTAGGAGGGGCGGCCATCTGGGAGAGGTGGAGATCAGGTTACACTGGTCTCTGGTGGCATTAGAGCTACACATCTACTTGTGGCTTCGGGCAATCCGGCTAGCATTTTAAGCATTTCTTCCCTCTGTCTAGGGAAAGTTGGTGCAGGTGTTAATGGACAACACAACTCCATGTGGTACTGCAAGAAGCAGGGTGGGTTGGGGTCCTGGACCCTTTGACAAGAAGCCTTACGCCTCTGGGCATGGCTGGAACAGCAGGGCATGATCCTAGTGGTTCAACACCTGGCAGGTTCTCTGAACGCTAGGGCGGACACACTCATCCATCTATGTCAAGCGTATCATAAATGGTGTCTCCTGTCTGATGTAGCGCAAGGTCTCTTTCAACAGTGGGGAAAGCCTTGGTTAAATCTGTTTGCCTCCAAAGAGAACACGAAGTGTCCGCAGTATTGCGCGCTGAAGTGTCCATGGCGGTTATCGCTCTGCAACGCATCTTATTGCGATTGGAGCTCAGGCCTCCTGTAAGCCTTTCCACCCAGAGTTCTCACGAATATCAAGAATAACCAGGCCCAAGTCATTCTTGAAGCTCCGGACTCGTCACGGAGAGTCTGGTATCCAGAGATTCCTCGAATGAGCATTGATCCTCTGATCGGGCTGCCCCTCTGGGAGGATCTTCTGTTGCAGCAACAGGGGAGGGTCCTCCACCCGAACATGTCAATTCGCTGCCTTATTGCGTGGAGATAAAGCAGCAACAGTTGATAACTTTGTACCTTCCTCCTAAAGTATGTAATGTTATTTTGGCGTCCAATCGGCCCTCCACAAAGACTGTATATGCCTGCCAGAAAGGTCTATTGATCCTCTTTTTGCTTCTCTATCTAATATTCTTCTTTTTATTTTTACCCTTGCCCAGCAGGCTCTGCTTTGGGTGCTCTCAAGGGTTATCTTTTTGCTCTGCCCTCTTTCTTGAGGCTGCCGGAACAACCCTCTTTTTTCAAATCCCCTATTGTAAATAGGTTCTTAAAAGGGCTTGTACATATGTTTCTACCCAGGCCCTTCATCATGACACAGTGGAATCTCAATCTGGTTCTCATATCTCATGTGTGCTCCCTTTGATCCTTCACACAATTGTCCCCTCATGCTGCTTACCATCAAGACAACCTTTCTAGTGGCGATAACATCTGTCCGGAGGGTGAGTGAATTGCAGGCTTTGTCATTCAAGTCTCCTTACCTGATGACATTATATATATGGGGCGTCAGTAGGGCCCCTCTGCCCAGCCCATTTAGGGGACCCTCGGGCGTGTAAATTTAAGGGCAGAGTAATACGCCTGTGCTGTTTTCGGCTCTGGGAACCCCATCACTTGGGGCCAAATGCATTTATTAAGGGTCTAGGGGCCACGAGGTCCCACTCTCCCAGCCTTGAAAAGGGCCTAGAAACCCCTTTTCCCAGGGACGAATCACTTGCTCTGTTCCGGGGAGTCCATCTCCGGGACACTTGAGATCTGTTTTATTGCCTGCAATGAAGAAAACGGAACAAGATATTTGCTCTACCCGAAGGGAGCAGTATAATTTGCTGCTCCCTTTGGGTGGGAGCAATGCTGGCTTCCGCCTTCCGCATCATGCGGGGAGCCAGCTGGGGCCATGGGGCCTGGAGCTCCCCCTGAGGACTGCAGCCTTGTGCTTGGTGGTTTCTCAGGCTGGCCACCAGTGCACCCACCTATATTAAATGCAGGCCCTGGATGTTGGGGTCACCAGGCCTTTAGAAGGATTGTAGAAGGGGGCAGCGCAAAGCCCCACCATTATTTAATAAAAAATATGGCCCGGAGGATGGAGTATTCGGGGCCAATGAAGACTCTGGGGGGGTGGGGGGGGGCACTTGGCATCCTCTCCAATTTTTTTTTAAGACACTATTTTATTGATCATAATACAGGCTTCAAGTCACCATCATACCGAATTGGTGTAGCAGGAGAGACATGCAACACAGGTATTACAGTATATGATGCGTATCTTAACTCAATTACAAAATATTAGACAATCACATTCTCTTGAAGAACACAATAACAGCACTCCCGTGCAAATGTGGAACATTCCTCACATCGTCTACCAGTGGCCTCTATACTTAACCCAAGCATCCCATATCTTTTCACCTTTACGTGGGCAACCCCAGCTCTCTTAAATCACCCGTTCCGCCCCACAGCACCACTCCAGATCTTGCTTCCAGGCTGCAAGTGTGGGGGCCGCCCCTGCCCTCCTCTCCACTTTTAAATAAGGCACGACCCTGGGAGGTGTGATCCTCGGGGCCTATGAAGGCTCGGGGAGGGAGGCTGTTTTGTCCCCCTCCCCTTTTTAGAAAAAATAAAGCCCCAGTGATGGGTTCCCAAGGGCCTAATACGGCTCAGGAGGTGGGGTCACTTGCCCCACTCCCCCTTTAAGAAATGGATGGTCTGGGGATGGGATCCCCGGGCCCTAATAAGGATGGAGAAAGGGAGCTGCGTAGCCCCCGTTGTTTTTTTATTATATTTGGTCCTAGTGGATGGGGTCTCTGGGGCCTACTGGGGCTCCATCAGGGGGGCCAAGCGGCCACCAACCCTTTTTTTTTTTTAATTGTATTTTGCCATGGGTATGGGTTCCCAGGCCTATTAAGGATCAAGGAGGGGGACAGCACTTCCCCTCCTCCCCTTACATTTTTGGCCGGTGTAACGACCGGATTCTCAGACCAAGCAGACTACCAACCGTAGCTAACCCAGTCGTCACGTAACGACACTCTTTTCAGGCCACTATATACATAACATCTAGAATACTCACCTGAGAAGGTGAAAAAGAGCGATTTACAAGCCTATACAGTCAAACATACCACTAACATCTAATGGATTCCATATCTTATCCTATAATTACCTCATCTTATATTCTTTAACGTCACCCGACGATATCTTTAACGTCACCCGACGATATCTTTAACGTCACCCAACGGTCTCTTTAACGTCACCCGACGGTCTCTTTAACGTCACCCGACAATATCTTTAACGTCACCCGATGATTCTTTATAGTCTCACGACTTTCTCTTTAACGTCACCCGACGGTCTCTTTAACGTCACCCAACGATATCTTTAACGTCACCCGACGATCTATTCTAATGGGGATTCACCTTTAAAAGTTATTTCCTAAATGAAGTTCACACTCTCCCTCCATCATCAGTTACCTTTTCAGAAGGGCATATCCCATCCTTCTGTATGTCAGCACCTGGTTAAAAGAAAAGGTTAATCCCATTCATAAAAACAACATTCAAAGATATTTAACATTAAATCTTTATTCTACAGTTCAGCATAACAGAATGAGCAAAAGAAATATGAATTAAGTTTGTCGCTACCTATAACCTAAAAAGGGGAAATAAGAATTAATGATTAAATATATTCTACACTAAGCTCAGAACGCCTCACCTTAGACGTGTGTCTTTCCATCTCAGCAGCAGAGCTGATCCCTCTCTCTCTCGCTTTGTCTTCAATGTTCGGGACTCTGCTCTCCCTCTATGGCTCACGAATACACGTCTGCACCGATACGCCTCGTCTACTCTGCCATGGTCCCGAAATACTCCAACCCTCTTCTGGACTCAGTCTCTACCACTACTGTATGATGTCACTACAGGACCTTTAGTCACTTTCCTTCTTCGTTTCAGGATTTCAACCAGCTGATGGTATCAATCTCTATGCACCAGCCTTCGGACCAACTTCTTCTGTCTACTTCACAAGTTACTTTCTCTCTGTCTCTCTGCTTGCTCCTTAATAATATAGAGCTCCCTTTCTCTATGGAAAATTCCGGTATTAGGCCGACTCCCACCGAATTCCTGTACCAGTCCCCGGCTCCCTTCGCCTTCCACAGTGGCCACCTGCGTATTGCGTCTAGAGTCAGGGAGACAAACACATTCCTTCGATAAGGGCCAGTCTTGATCGGTTCCTCACTAGCGAACAACAGGCTAGATTCTAAACACTACCTTTACCCTGCAAGCGCCTCAGACAGTCGAGGCTGAATTACAAAATGGCTTCTCTCTAGCTTTCGGGCCTGTAGGCCCAAGAAAACGGAAAAAGGCACTAAACCCTGTCAAAGCGCATAGTTAAGCCCTACAAATGAACGCAAATGCAACTAGGACTGAGATGGTAGTGGATTATAGTCACCACCAGTCTGAAAATAGACTAAAATTAACCTGTCGCTACAGCCAGTGTGGTGGTACAGTCCCCGGGGCCCAAGAAGGCTTGGAGAGGGGGGCTGAACGACACCCTTCACCTTTTTTAAAATTATATTTGGGTCCAGGGGATGGGGTCCCTGGGCCTGTTAGGGCTCAGCAAGGAGCAGGTGCAGCCCCCTTCCCTTTTTTTAAATTGCATTTATCCCCAGGGAATGAAGACCCCAGGGCCTATTGGGGATCGGGAGCGAATCTGCTCACTCCTCTCCCCTTAATATATATGTTTTGGATTTGGGGATGGGCTCCCTGGGCCGGAAAGGCAACTTTATATCATGGACTACAAAGGCTGGGCGTGGCATGCAGTTGGCAGCTTGCTGGAGGTTTGGACACAGGTCCTGGCAGCAGGCCAAGCCCTAAGGCCAAACCCCCGGTGTGCATGTCCAAAGCCTGTGTGTAGCGTGGGGTTAACAGCCTGCTGGGGGTTTGGCCATAGGTCCTGGAAGAAGGGTAAGCCCTGTCACTAACCATCGCTCTGCACATTTCAGATGTCAACAGTGATGTCATAGAACATGTCATGAATGATGTAATATATGAGGTCATAAGCAGTGCATGGGGAGGGCGCAAGTTATAAGTAGCTCTCCTAACTAGAACTGGTGAATATCTGTTTTTTTAGTTGAGATCATTGATGTTGTCACTGACCAGTTCACCTAACTATAACAACACTTTAACCTTTGTTTTTTAGTTCTTCATATTCAAATTCATATTCAAAATAACTCTCCATCAATCATTGACCTAGGAAAGCATCAGCATTCCAGCATGTATTACATCTATTGCTTAATCGGGATAAACAATGGATGCAATATACACTGGAGTGCTAGTACTTGGTGATTTCCTTTGGCAGTGATTGAGGATTGGAGTAGTATTTTGAATATATGAGAGCTTGTTTCAGCACTTTTTACCATGCAACGTGGAATTTGACATGAGCTGCAGTGAAGAAGATTATATATATATATTTATTTATAACCTACTGGCGATTGCCAATTGGTATTTTTTCAACTTTTCCATTAGAACAAGCGTTTTTTGTTTTGCGAATAACTTTGGTGCCTTTTGACAAATCTTCACCAATTTTCCCCCCAAAAAAGTGGCCTGCTTTGCCTAGTGCTTGGAATGTTTTGTGGAGAATAAGGGGGAGGGGTGGTCCCTAAACGATTTTTCCCAATGCAATGTCTATGGAAATTTTGCAATTTCTATACACCGCTATAAGACAAACCGCTAAACTGATTTACACCAAATTTGGCAGAATGCTAGCTCCTGGTCCAGGAGTCATGAAATAAAATAAAACTTTGTATATCCAGGAACTTGGACCCTCTGGGGGATCTGCAGGAACCCGTGGTTCCAATTGTATATTACTTTACTTTAAAAAAAAAACCCACACAATTTCACTGAAAAAAACAAAGGTTACATAGACGTTATAGTTCATGTTTTACCCACACAAAACCATAGAAATTCAGCAGCTATAGTTATACTTATAATTATACTTATCTGAAGAAATTATAAGTTGTGCCGTTCAGGAACTTCAGACCACAAGCTATTTTTTTCATTGAAAATCCGCATGAAGCGTTCAAAAAAAGATAAGTCCATCCTCTCTGGCTTCTTTATGAAACGTGTTGCACCCATCTCTTAACGCGGTGTCCCACAGTGCGATATCTTGTATTAATTCCAATAGAAAAGTTTTCTCTCAAATGAAGAAAAAAGAATTACACCACAGTTGGCAAAAATTTAGAACTTTACGCGGAAATTGTGCTTGGTTATTTTGTGTAAATTTGGTCAGCTGATTTGGAGAAATTTGCATTTACAAAAGTTATCAGGGTTAGCATGCAAGCTTTAAGGCTGGAACAACTTTAGAGATATCTGGACCATGGTCCTGATGTGCTCTGGACTAGCTGACTTCAACATAGAACATTTTGTGGTAGCCTTAACTCTCTCCTGTTTATATGGGATGTCTCGGGGCTGCTCTCAAAGTCTCCTGCGTCGGTCCTTGTCGCACTCCAGTATTTCTTCATTTAAGTCTCATAACAAGAAGTTGAAGCACGCTAAAACTTATCGGCATCACTCCCATTCTTCGGACAACATGAGAGAACAACATTTCAAATTACGACCACTTGCAGGTGGTTCCTGTGCAGCTGGTGTCAAAAACTGTGTCACTGAGAAGACAAATGGTCCTGTCCAGTCCCCAACTTCCCATAACTGTCAGGGCATGTTCCCAACCACTCCACCAGATAGGGAATCCAATAGGCTGGATACCTTCGGTAGGAGGATTTTCTTTTCTGCCAGTAAGTAACTGCAGTCGGTAAACACCACATGCTTATTGAGCTGTCATTCCCATACTCAGTTGGATAAGCACAAGAGCAGCCCATTGTTCAGTATGAGGACCAGGCCATACTTTCCCAAGCTTTAGCTGATAGGGCCAGGCCAGCAAAGTTCACAATTAGATGTGAGTTGGATACAAACAACTCACTGGGAAGAGCCATTGCTTCTTTCTTAGTGCTCAGTTTGCGGATTACTGGCTTTTTGGGGGCCAAGCCTTGCTCATGGACATGCCCTTTGTTGGGACTTGTCTCTTTGGAGTCCAGGTGGGTTTCGCCATGGAGAGATTCAAGACAGTAAGGCCATTGTTAGGTTGTTGGGGCTCTCTGTGACCCACATGACCACCGCATTCTGCCCCTTCCGTGGCTATGGTAGGGGCTATCACCCGCATCCATTTCTCCCTAGCTACCACAGCCAGCAGACTCTGTCCTTTCAAGACTGAGGACGCAGCTCCCACAAGCCTCGTGGGGCCAAAGCCAGAGCTCCGCCCAATCTGCTGTCATCCTGGCAGCCACACAAAGCCTTTTTAGTATGCCCTTAGTCTAGCATGAGCAGAAAGAAAAAATGATGGACTGAATGCTGAACAATACAACATTCACCCCCCAGTCACAAAGATCTGGGTTTAATCCATTGTTCTTTTGCTCACCACGCCACCCCAGTTTGGGCCCAACCATATGCAAATCAGTCTTGACCCTGTTCCTCATTCGGGCAGCCCGAACTGCCTAACCATGTGCTCCCAGGACCAGAAACAAGCATCCTGGGAACGGTTTCTGGGCATCACTTCTCATCAGCCTGGCTAGCTTAAATCCAGTGGCGCAGTGAGCATGGGCCCACATTTGGGCACACCCTTCCCACTTAGGGTGACAAAAGCAAAAGGAACAAAAGATGGACGGAATACTGAACAATGCAAACATTCCCCCCCACCCCAGTCACAAGAATCTGAGTTTAATCCAGTGTACGTTTGCTCACCATGCCCCCCCTCCCCCACTCTACACCTTCATGCGTGGAGATTAAGCGGCGACAACTGACAGCGTTTTCCCTTCCTCCGAAGTCTGTGATGTTATTTTTGCAGCCAAGCATTTATCCACCAAGCTGGTATACACCTGCCATTGTGGTAAATTGGTGACATGGCCTGGCCCAGCAGGGTTCTGCTCTGGTCACTGTTAAAGGCTACTTGTTGCCTTATCGGCATTCTTGCGAATGACGTCTTTGTTTAGGTTACCTGTTGTGATTAGTTTCTTCAAGGTTCTACAACACCTGTTCCCTCTAAGACAATTCATCATGCCCCAAAAGGACTTCAATCTCATCTTAACGTTTCTCAAACATGTGCCCTTCAAGCCACTGCACAATTGGCCCCTCCATTTTCTCACCATAGAAACTGCTTTTCTGATTGCTACATCATCATCAAGTGGGGTCAGCAAATTGCAGGCACTCTTTGTGCACATTCCCTACACAACATTCTACCCAGACAAACAAGTGCTGAGAACCCATGCTTTGATCCTTTCAAAGGTAGGGACTCCTATCCATGTAGGTCAAGGTATCACCTCAACTACTTGCTTTGCACCACCTCCCGTTTCTAAAGAAGAGGAGTGACTCCACCGTCTGGATCCAAAAAGAGCATTGTCATTCTACATTGATCGTACTAGAGAGTTCAGTTAAACGATCAACTGTTTGCTGGGTATGTTGAGGTGAAGAAAGGAAAGGCTGTGCAGAAAAAGACCATCTCACGATGTATAGTGCTCCCTCCATCCCACCAGCACCTGCCTGGAATCTTAATATAGTTCTCACAAGACTTGTGGGCCTTCCTTTGTACCAGTACATTTATGTACAGTTCCTCACATGGTAGGTAACCTTCTTTGTAGCTATAATATCGCTTAGATGAATCAGCGCTTACTTTGGAAGAATCCGTCTTCCATGTCCGTCCTAGTAAACTAGTACTAAGAAAAAAAAACAAATTTCTCCTCAAAGTGATTATTTCTTTCCATGTAAACCAAACCATCTGATAGAGACATCTAGCCACATATTCCTTAACTTTTGAATTTTCCCCAGGCGCCAGTCTGGATCTGGAAATTTTTCAGCAGTACCTCTGCATATTGTGGGATGGCATTGTTCGGCTCCGCGATAACGTTGACTCTGGTCATGATGTCGGTGGTGCCATATAAGTCCCGTCCGGTGCGCGGACGTCAGTTTCTTTTTTTCTGCACTGTAACGCGGATCCGGAGAAGTGGTGTCTTTGATCTATTTTTTTACCTACCTCGATAACTTTGCTGTCGGTGGAACAGTGAGCATTTTCTATGTCTACAGGTTTTAAACCTTGTGGGTCTTGTAGTCGACATATGTTGGTGACGGACCCATATGCAAATTGTATCTGATGTTAAGGCAAGCACAACTACGCCGAGGATTGTGGAAACCGAAGTCATTAAAGGAGCGGTGTTTGAAGTTGATAATGGCGCGCATGTCATGGTCCTCGTATGCACCAGCCTCGGTCTTCATCGTCCCGGTAAGAGCGTTTGCAGGGTCGATCTTGGAGCTGAAGCCGTTCTGGAGGGCGTTGTTTTCTGTGGGAAGTCAAAAGCTAAGGGAAGGTTGAAGTTGTGGCATTCTCGGACTTCACCGCATGGCTCCTCCCGCTCGATAGTTGAGGAGGACGTACGTGACTCTGCATCGCGTCTCCCCATCTTTCCGGGAGCCGGTGAATCAATTGCTCAGATGAGGGAATATTAGAATTCCTTGCACCTCATCTTTGGGACCCAATGTCCGGGACCCCATCTCCCTCTGGACCGCCTTTAGGCACCAAGGAGGTGAGTGGGGCGCCTTCGGAGGGTTTGCCCTCGGTGACAGTTGAGCTGTTGAAGTCGAGGGATCAACGTCGGCTGGCGCTTCTTTGGCGTAGGTCTGCTGTCTTTCGGGATCTCGAACTAAGATGCCAGACTTCGATCAGCCGACACTAATACTGACGTCGGCGGCGTCAGTCGAACTTGCTTCTCCACTGTGTAGGGGTTGTGCGACATCTGATGGGGAGTAGACAATTCAGAATGAGGGGGATAGACAAGTTTTGATTTCTTCTCAGGAAGAGGTTGTTGAAAGACAACCTGTGTTGTTTGGGGCAGGGTGTGTGAGAAGTTGGCCTGATATATAGTGCTCACTATTCTAGTGATCACTGTGTATCATACCAAACGTCCCTTATTGATGATTGGTTGTAGGTCAACCTTATAGACCAGCTATCCTAGTAGCGTGGACAAAAGCAGTCTTTAGGCTAAACTCTAGAGGGCGTGTTAAGCCAGCTGTTTTACCATCACATATACCCCTTGAACACCAAGTGAAAGGACACCACAAGTCTACCCTGAACTCTTTAGGAGTCAGGGAGCTAAGCACAATACAAAACTCTTACGAAAATACTTCAAGTTGCACATTTACACAAATGCCGAGGGGCACGAAAAACCATATACTCTAAAAGTGGAATGCGAAATACTAGCAGGTAAGTAACAAGATCCAGAGGCTTCAGGATCGCTAGGACTACACTACTGAACCCTAAGGTTAGGAGCAGGAGGCCTAGGGAGATCGGGTGCAGAGTGTGCACTCTCACGCGGGATGCGGGACAAAGTCTATGGAGGCTAGTATTTCTTAAGTTACTGTTTTCGGACGAATCCGACTAGGTAGACTTAAAACGACAAAGGATCTGGACACTTGGATAGTGAACCTGCGTTGGAGCACCGAAATGCTCGGGTTACCTAGCCCAGGGGCTGCGGCTGCATAGGGTTCAAAAGACGTCTGGAATCCTTGTTGTAGTCTATGGAGCCTGAAAGAAGAAGTTGCTGGCAGGCGACCAGTGAAGAAGTTCGGTGTGATCCAAGCCTGGATCGGTGATGGAGACGACCTGAAAGCAGAGGGGACTCAGTTCTTAATCACTAGCCAGTGATTGTGTGGGCACCAGAATGGCACCGGATGAAGTCACCTCAATCGGGTGAGTGGGCGACGCTGGACTCTGCAGTCACACGGGCCAGGAGGCGTTGTCGGCGACCAGGCTGGAGGTGCGAGCTGTCCCACGATGGTCTCTGCTGTTGGCGATGCTGGAACCTGGATTGGAGCAACAAGCCTTGGCAAAGGCAAGCCCACGCGGTGGAGTCAAGATGGCGTCTGGAGTGGACCAGGAGGGTCAGGGGTGCTCCTCTTTTGGAAGGGAGCAAGGGCCAGTCTGGAGCAACCAGACCAGCGATGAAATCGTCGTGGTACGTCGTCAAGAGGGCCACTAGCCAGCAGGCAAGTGGTCGGACAACGCGGTAAGCAGCAAAGAGCAGAAGGGCCCACGCAGATCTCGTGGATGCTGGGGGGCTGGACTTCGGTGCTGGAGCTGCTCAGGGTTGGGGCTTCTCAAACCCCAGTGCACTCACTCGAGGATCCCTCGGCGGTCGTGCTGGGTAAGCGTCGTGCAGGTTTTGAAGATGGCCGGTCCCTCAGGTCTCGTCACACCCACGAATCTCAGCTGGGCTGACGATGCAGGTAGAGGTCAGAGATGCCAGGGAATCCGGGTCTCGTCGAGCTGGTCAGTCTTGATCCGGAGGATGGACGTGCAGCGAACCGCGATGCTTAGGTGGTGTCCGCTGGTGCAGGGTGGCTACTCCTTAGCCACAAGGGAGAGTCTTCAGAAAAAGTCAAGAGTTCCTTTCGTGGAAAGTAGTTCAAGATTCAGAATTATCTAATTTGGGAAGGGGGCCTGCTCCTACCTTTATCCTAAGAAAAGGGGCTGGCAAGCGACTAGGTCCTGCCCATGGGTGGGACCAGGAGGGGGGTGGTTACACCCCTCTCTCCTGTCCGGACTTTCCCCAGCTCAGGGGCTGGTGTGCCCCTGGAACTGGTTTGAGCCAGCATATTTACAGTGAGCACTGGGGTGCCACTTGCAGTCACCTTCCTCTCAGCCCTGCCTACCTGGGATACACAAAACCCTGTCTGGGATGGTGCTAGCACCGCCCCTGACAGGAAACCCTTTGTCCAAGCTCTCCTCGCTGGAAGGACTCCCAGCAGCAGGAGGTCAGACTTGTGTCTGTGGTGGCAGCATCCATTTTGTGATGCTGAGGCTCGAGTTAACGTTAACCGGGGTTCACAGTTACATACATGTCGTGTCCCTCTAGAAGGGTGGAATGCTAACCCCGTCGCCAGAATTGGCGAGGGGTTAGTATTCCAATTTGTATGACACCTTACTCGACATGTTTTGATAAAGCGATACCAAAGTTGGCAAATAACCGCGAGGATTATAATGCACTTAAGAGTATATGGTACGCGTTATCATTGAACAGCTATTAGGACTTGGTTCCGCAAGCTGCAAACGGGCTCAGCTCATGCCAGAGCACCATCTCACATAATTCCAAGCACTCTGCCTTCAGGATTCATAAGGCCTGCCATAGGAGTGACTGATAGGAATATATGTGTCCATTTTAGGGTTAGATATAGGGATACTATATCTAAAGCAAAGGGTGATTACACCACCTTGCCCCAGCTGTCGTTCAGCCAGTTGTGTCAGATTTGGGTGGCCAGCCAGGGGTGGCATAATACATGCTGCAGCCCCTGGTAGGCCCTGGGTACACCTATGCCCTGGATACCTAAGGTATGCTGTACAGGGACTGATAAGGTGGCCCAGTACCAATTGGTAAATGCACCTAAGGTACATGTGTGTCAATTTAGAGAGAGAACAGCTAGGCTGTGGGTCTGATTAGCAGGCCCACAGCCAGGGAAAGTCGTAAACCAGTGAAGCAAAAAGCAAAAATCAGGGTTGACCATAGGATTGCAGACCCCACTCTCCTACAGGGTCCTTTCAGCCCATTTCTGAGATTTGTGTGCTTGAGATGGAGGAGAGCTTGTTGTCTGCTCTGCGAGAGGCTAATGGCCTGGATTCTTCTCCATCTTCGGGGTTGTTTACTCCTCCTGGCCTTGGTAAGGAGGCAAGTTCCTCCTTTGCAGTCATGCTAAGGAAAGTGGCTACAGTTTTAAACTTGCCACTTCCTACGGTGCAAAGGTCCACAGACCCTTTTGATCAAGGTCCTTTTTCCTGGACAACTGTGGAAGAACCCGTTTGGGGAGGCTCTTTTTGATATTTTATTAGGTGCTTGGGCAAAGCCTGCGTCGGGGGGGGGGGGGCCTCGGTGCACCGAGATATTGCACGTAGACACCTGCCTGCACCCGGGGAACCAGTTTGCCTTCATAGCCACCCTTCCACCTGTAGCTAGGTGACTCAGGTTGCGACTTTTTCGTAGGATGTAGATTCTGTTCCTAAGACTCCAGTGTGTAAGGAGTCTAGGACTCATGATGCATATTGTAAACACATTTTTGCTTCAGCAATTTCAGCCTTGAAATCCACAAATACATATTGTGTGCTGGCCGATATTCCCATGCTTTATGGGATTCGCTAAGGAATGTGTTACCATCTCTTCTGGATAACCTCCGCTCGGAGATCGGTGATTTGATTAAAGATGGTCAGCAGGTTACTAGGCGTAACATAAGGTGTGATATGGACACAACAGACTGTGGGTCAAGCGATGGCATTAAGGCATTGGCTTGGTTGGTAACTTCGGGTTTCTTGGAGGCTGTCCAATCGACCCTGGTTGACATGCCATTTGATGATGCCCACCTTTTTGGGAGTCGAGCCGATGCAGCGTTAAGACGCTTGCGTGACAGACAGAGATCTTCAGAATTGTCGTTTTTCGTTGTGTGTTAGTGTGCAACTTGTCTTTGTACTTGAGATGCAGACTATTTCTTAAAAAGCGAGTAAGCTTTATTAGGGCATTTTACATGTCTGTTGTTGGTTTGACCACTTGGTGTCCTGCGAGAGCAGATGTTTTATTCTCCGTACCATTTTTTCCTTGTTTAGGATTGGTTTAGATAACTAAGGGAGGTTTCCCTTTGTCCCTTGGTATCTGAGGAGGAGCTTTGTGCTCGAGGTTATTGTTAAGAGACGAGTTTTCATGTACAGGAGATTTTCTGACTCGCTTTTTTGAAGCGGTTCAGTATGGTAAAATGTGCATGGTGACAACCTTTTCTAGTCTCTCACAGGGACATGTTGGTATGCTGGTTTTGGTATATTGGAATGTTCTGGTCTTTACTCGTTCGAGTACTCAGCGCAGTATGTCCTCCCTACTCACGTGGTGTGCATTTGTATTACAGCGCTGATGGATTCAGGTCCTACTCTTTGTATTCCTTCATTAAAGTCCATTTGAACTATGTGTTTTATAGTGCATGTTGTTTTCTCCTTCTGAGCGGACTTCATTTTAGCAAATGTGTTTCACTTTTTGGAAAATTGTGAGAGTAAACTCGGAGTTTATGGTATGTTCTTTGGACTCAAGTTAGTTGCTTTCTTCTCTGTGGAAGGGATAGGTGATTCATTTGTTCATCCCTAGAACATAATGGGTGACCTCTGTATCTTATGCTATGTGATGGGTAGTGTGGGAAATCAAATTGATGGAGACTTCTACCTGCAGTTTCCTTACCTGTTTTGGCCTTACAATTTATGTTTGGAGTTGTTAGGCTTTATAAGAAGCTCTACTTATTCTCCCACAGTGCTTTTTGCATCTGTCTGGAGGATATATATTAGCTGTCTTTTTGGGTATGTATCTATTTTCTTTGTGTTTTGAAGTACTTGGGAAATCATGGCTGTTACTTCTTGAAGTGGCCTTGTGATCGAATTGTGTTTCGTAACACAAGTGTTGTTGCATGTGCTTGTTGCTAAAAAGGAATTTGTTTATATATTATTTCCTTTTTAAGGTTTTGATTTTTCCTTATTTAATGTTTTGATACTGCACTAAAAGCTGCGTTCCCTTTTCTTTCGCTTTTCATATTTTAAGTGCGCCCACGGCTCTGGGTTATGTTCAGTCTTTCGGTCCATCGCAATAAAGACCATGCAGGTGCAGGCTGTGTAAATACCTCCAGTCCTGCAGTACATGTTGGCTAGTGATACACTATGTGTAGTCGGGTCACTCTGGATCTATTGGGACACAATTTTATATACATTATGCATATGTCTAGGTGATACACCTTTGTGGCAAAAAAAACGTTTTTTACAATGGCCCAATTAATGAATATCAATATTGAATTCAACCTAATGGAGCACATGACCGCCGTTGTCTAGACAACGCCGTTCAAACATCAAGCTTGACGCCCAGGTCCGGCCTTTCTTTGATACGGACCCCATGTGACTGCATGCGTCATGACCCTCCGCTCGCTCCCATTGGCCCCACACGCTGAGACCCACCCAGTCACCACGTAGCCACGCCCCCCTGTAAACGAGTCTCGTTTTTTGCCGAGCACTTTTAAACAGCATTGCCGGCTTCGCTCGGTATCTTCGGGGTCCGGTCGAGGGTTCAGCAGGTATACTGAGGGTGCCTGGCGTCGAGGGCGTAAGTAGACAACCAGCCTTTGGTGAATCTGATCCTGGTGGCAACATCGTTAAGATAAGTAACATTCTGCCTTTTTCTGACCCTGTTATGTTTTCTTTCCCCCTTTGAAGGGTGTGCCAATTACGCTACCACCCCCTTCCCGAGACACATGGTGTACTCTGAATACACCTAACAAGTGAGACATTTTATTTTTATCACTCTGAACACAGGATTCTAGACCTTTGGTCAATTGATCCTGACCAGGAACACACGTGCCCTTTTAACTCCCTGCGCTAGTTCACTGGTAGCCACAACACTCCCTTACTATTAGTGTTTATGTGCCCAGGAACAGAGGTGGTGTTAAATATACTGCTAAAACGCCACCCACTGTCCACCCACATTAAATGGAGCACCATGGATTTACCTATGTGTATAGGATCAACCATTAACTGTGTGTCCTGTCCTTTGTGTATGTCTATGTCGTTTTCCTTTTACAGGTGCGGAAACCAAATTTGGGAGCCTCCTAAACCAGGAGTATTTAGGAGGAGACACCTCCTCCTTGCTGCACTTTTTTGTCACTTTCTTTTTTACTATTTCACTTCCCTAGGTAGGGTGGGCCTTAGCGTGCTCATACAGCCAGGGTTTAGTACACTTCTATAGTCCTGACGAATGCCTGGTAAAATTACACCGTTTCAAGGCAGAAACATGTTGACTGACAGTAGATTATTTTGGAAATAACCACACAACTAATTGTGGACTCTTTTCCTACACTAATGTTTTTACTTATGCCCTAGTGATCAATTAATAAATATTTTTGGATACACTGAAGACATTTTTTAATCCCTCACCACCATTTAATTTGATTCTCACTGCACGCCTGAACTCACAAAAAACCCTCTCCGCAGTAAATCTGACGTCGAAGCACACTAAAGAGGCACTCTGCCTCTTTATTGGGACCCAATGATGAAGCATGTTACCACCAGGTTGGTGAGTGAGGGCTTTCTTAACTAACCTAAGTGAGGCTAGTTTCTTTTGCTCTTTTTGTGGTCCTTTTGAAAACCATAGAACACTCTTCTTTTGTTTAAAAGATATAACCAGGAAATAAAAGTGTCCTGTAACTCTCCCTGTCTCTCTTTGTTGTCATATAGCTTCAGGGTTACCACCATGAAAGTATTATTTTTCATCTTTCTTTTGGTGCTCATTCATCTCAGTATAATGGAATGAGTCTTGAGAGTCCTTGTTTTGGATTTTATCAGGATAGTTCTTTCTCTGATATTTCTTTATTGTTGTGAAAAATGCAGATTACATGTCTTTTGTCTTACGCTCGGCCCTTTTGATCTAAGAGTTCTCTTTTCCCATGAGGATAGAGGATAATGTCTGGTAACTGACATGTGGTTCTTTAGGGGTCCCCTTCCCCTTTTTTGTCCTTCAAGGGGCGATTCTCTTGGACGTGTAAGCTTGTTTTTTATTTATATGTTCTGTGACAGTGATCATGGATTCTATTAAGAGCAAAGTTCTTGTTCTGCTATTCCTACATACATTTGGTTGGTCGTTAGGTATGACCGGCTGGTACTCTTTAAGAACTTTTGTAAGATAAAATCGCAGATCCTCCTCCAGTGGAGTATAGCTGTGGTATTTAATTAAAAAGTTAAGGAATCTGCTTCTATAGTGACTCCACTTTCTGGTGCAGAAGGTTTCACAGAAGAAACTGACATCCGTGCGCCGGAGGGGACTTATATAGCTCCACTGACGTCATGACCGAAGTAGAAGTCATCGCGGAGCTGTATGATGCTGTTTCCCTGGCGCGCAGAGGTACTGCTGAAAATTTCCAGATCCAAACTGGAGCCTGGTGAGGATTCAAAAGTTAATAAATCTATGTCTACACTGTGTCTCTGGGCCGGATTCCTACACTTAGCCAGGGAATGCCCAAAGGTACAGGTATATTGGGTACACGTCTTCGAAGCCCTGGAGAAGATGACATCTGTCATATTGGAGTGGAGTCCCCTACTTGCGCTTCTGGGTTATACCAAACAGGTCCCTAAGCTGTATCGTCGATACATTACCATATCGCTACTACTGGCTAAGCGCAGAGTGGCTTGCAGGTGGGGTAGGGGCGAGCCCCGAAATTTAAGGAGAGGCTGGATGACCTGATCTATTGTCAGGAACAGCTGACCACTTACGCTGAAACACTCCCACGTGCTTCTAAGCCCTAGGATATATGGGATCCTCTCCAGAGGTATCTTTTGATGCGGGATACAGTAGGTTCGACCGATTCACTCCCAGAAGTGGGTACTTAATGGTGGCACTATATCTCCTTCACAACAAATTCAGCGTTACAGTGATACTGCCAGCCAGCTGGAGTGTCAACTACTGGCCAGTAGACCTGAGCACCCCTCCTGTAAAGTCTACTGCTGTAAAGAGCCTAGGGATCACGCTCCATACGGACCTGTCCTTAAAAACCCAGGTGGGTGCCGTGGTTTCCGCAAGCTTTTTCCAATTGAGGAAAATAAAAAAAATTGCTCACTTACTTACCCAGTCTGCCTTAATCCAGGTCACTATTGCCCTGGTTATGTCCCGCTTGGACTATTCCAATAGTGTCTACCTGGGACTCCCAGTGGGCCTATCAAAGAGACTTCAATTAGTCCAGAACCAGGCGGCTAGACTCATCCTAAAACAGCCAAAATGGTCTTCTATCAAACCAGGACTAGAAAAGCTACACTGGCTCCCGATTTCCCAGCGCATTGCCTTTAAAGCCGGCTGCATCACCTTCAAGGCCACACAAGATAAAGGCCCTGCCTTTATTCGCAGCCTGGTCTCTAAATATACTCCCACTAGAAGCCTGCGCTCCGCTCAAAAATCCTTATTGGAGGTGCCTCGCTTTAAAAGGAAGCGACAGGGCGGCTGCTGCTTTCGCCATCTAGCAGCTTCATTTTGGAACTCCATCCCCTTGCCGATTAGGCAGAGTAAGGATTTGCTCACCTTCCGCAAGGGACTAAAAACCTGGTTATTCTCTCAAGCCTACCATTAACCTCTGTCAGTTTAGTGTTATGTTGTTCGGACTCTTCATACTTCCTACAGCGCCATGAAGCCCACGGGCGTACGAGCGCTTTATAAATTGATTTTAACATAACATAACATAACGAAGTGTCCTGTGATGGCGATGTCTCATGCTCTGTAGACCCTGTTGTAGCTAATACTGTCCGCCTCCCCATAATATGCGAGATATGTCATGTGTGTAATATATTGCAGATTGCCCACCCGGAAACATCTATAGTGCACCGAGTGTCATGTAACTGAACTAAAATAGAACTGTCATGCCACAATTTGTTGTTGCATTATCAAAGATCTATTGCTTTATCCTTTGCTCTTTGCATCTACGAGACAAGAATGACGAATGTGCAAAACTGATCTATGTCTGTAACTATGAACCTTAAAGTTTGTAATGTACATTACATTTGATGAAAATAAATAAATAAAAGTTAAAGAAAAGACGAATAAGATCGAATCAGATGTAAGGTCTGCTGCACTCTTACTCTCGCCCTCTCCTGTCACTTCCTTCTCCATTCCCCCTCCAATGCATCACAGTCTCTCACCCTAAAACAATGCCTGTTGGAGTCAATTCACACCCCTCATTAACATTACCATCCTCAACACTCTCTCGATCCTTAAATCCTCAAATCACTTCAATGACCCCCCTCCCACCCAACTTCTTTAAAGAAATGATAGGATCACTAGCACCGCTCTGGTCAAAGATCATCAACGCCTCTCTTCGGCAAAGTGAGATCCCGGATTGCCTGAAGGCCTGCCTAGTGCTCCCCATTCTCAAAAACCCTCCACTGACCCTGAAGAGCTGAATAACTACAGACCAATCGGAAACATCTCTACCCTGGCAAAACTACTGGAGAAATGTGTTCATGAACAACTGCGCAAACATATTGAGCAATTCCAGCTGCTCGACCTATTCCAATCAGGCTTCCGCATTAGTCACAGCACCGAAACTCATATAGTGGACAACGCTCTCACTTTACTTGACCAGAATGAAGTCTGCCTATTAATTCTTCTCAATTGCTCATCTGCATTCGACACTGTCAAACATGAGAATCTATTCTACCTCTTGGAATGCAGGATGGGGTTCTCTGGCACAGTCCCTAAATAGTTTGCCTCTTTCCTCAACAACAGAACACAGAGTGAAATCCAATTAGACTCTATCCACCCAAAGTCCCTGTACGCTGGGTGTTCCCCAAGGGTCCTCACTCTCCCCCACGCTCTTTAACCTTTTTTTGGAACCACTGACTGTAATTCTTGAAGCCTCCAACATCCAATATTACATGTATGCGGATGACACCCACCTTTACATGAAAAAAGCTTCCCCCGAAGACATCAAAGTTCTCAACGGAACCCTGCTCAAAACCCTAAACTGGCTAACCTCCAACCTTCTCAAACTAAACGCCCTCAAGACAGAATTCCTCCTCATTGCACCAGCTAGGCAAACCCTCACGGTTGTGAAATATCTCTGTAACCTCACCATTCTCAACTGCACTATACACATCATTGATTCCACGAAATCACTTGGATTTCTGCTTGATAAGAACCTAAACATGCAAGATCACCTCAGAGCATCTACCAAAGGAGCAAACTTCCAACTGCGCATCCTAAGAAAACTCAAACCCTACCTTCCCAAGGAAGACTTCAAAGAGTTCATCTCCTAAAAGGAGCAGTGGAGTCAGTGCCAGAGCAGGAATGGGGCCAGAGGTGTTATGCTTGTTACTTCCTGGTGCTGAAAAAGCCGTTTGGCTGTGCCCCATCCTGAATTTCAGGGATATGAACTTTTTCCACAAAAAGGAAATGATTTAGATGCTGACCCTAGCTCAAATTTGACTCCCATTAGAGATTGGAGAGTGGATGTTATCACTCAACTCTCAGGATGCAAATTTTCCACATTTCTATCCTGCAGTCACCAGAAGTACTTGCGATTTGTGGTGTGTGATACACATTACCAGTTTGCTTGTCTTTCCTTTGGCTAAACATCAGCACCTCGAGTCTTCACGAAGATGATAGTAGTTATTGCGGCCTTTCTCAGAAGTTCGGGCATCCCCGTTTTCCTGTACCTGGACAACTGGCTAATCAAGGTCTGTTTACTGGAAGTGGTGTTTAGTCATCTGCAGTTGAGAGCATCTCTGCTGCACGACCTGGGCTGTTTGATCAGTGGGCCCATATCTCACCTGTGGCCCTTCCAATGTCTCTAGTTAACAGGGTTGTTACTGGTCACAACCCTTCTCCGGACCTTTGCTCTATCTCAGAGCATTGCCGATATCCAGGACATGCACAAGAGTTCCAGCACTGAGAGTCGTAAGATTCCTAGGTCTGCTGGCTTCCTGCATTCTCCTGGTCTTGCATGCAAGTTGGCGCATGAAAGTAATGCAGTAGTGCCTGCTCAGGCAGTGACTACAGTACGGGGGAAAACTGATTCCATTGTTCTCTCAGCTCTGCGGCGTAAGTGGTTTGGTGGAGGAATGAGGCGAACCTGAGCTTGTGCGATGGCCTTTACTCCCCCTCTGATCGTGACCATTGTGGTAACGAAAGTCATATCATATATCTTTATTTAGAGTCATAAAAGGACATCCATAAAAGCAATTATGCGCATATAAAAAGAACAGTACAAATAGACTAATGCATCCATTTCCATTCCACTTGAAACATTATTTTAGTCATTTAACACATTAATCCTTAAAAATAAGTGTTTACATAAAATTTTCACCCAATTCATGTAATTAATGATTTACCCTCATAGTCCATATATACATAGCCATATCCCTTTATTAAAATATAAAGTTGTAATTGGCCTTTATGCATTTGCTTCTACCGATATTCATATCCTCTTTATTACTCATTAGATGGAAGAAACTAGAATATTGGTGGAGCACTATTCCACGCTGTGGGACGCTTTCAAGAGACAGTAGAGAGAGAATGTAATTACAGAGGGAAATATCATAAGGCACGTCAATATAAGGAGGGGGATAGCCCCGGAACGATGCTTGCGGCCCTGGTTCGGCCTCCACGGTTCTCGAATACGGTGCTGGAGATTGAGGGGAAGGATGGACAAATGCATAGCGACGCGACTGAGATTGTAGAGATCTTTAGGGAGTTTTACAGAGGGCTGTACAAAACTCACAGAGCTCATCCAGTTGACTTCACCCCCTTTTTTGAGGATACGACGATAGCCTGGCTGGGAGATGGCCGGAGGGAATTTCTTCTGAGGCATCATGAGGATGAAGACATTATAACAGCTTAAATGCAGTTACAGTCCGGGAAGGCCCTGGGCCCGGATGGCCTCCTGACCGAATTTTATAAAAACTTCCATTATCTACTTATCCCAGTGCTGAGGCACGTGTTTGAAGAGGCTCGAGAGACTAGTATACTCAACCCCCCCTCCCTCTCTATCCTGGAGGCACGTATTATATCCATACCCAAGCCAGGCAAATTGCCTACCTCCTGCACCTCGTATAGACCTCTCTCTTTAATAAATGTTGACGCAAAAATCCAGGCCAAACTAATTGCTAATCGTATTAGTCCCCTTATGACAGCGCTGATACTCCCGGATCATTCCGGTTTTGTACCCACTCAAGGCACCTCCCACAACTTGCGGACGCTATTTGCACTTCTTCATGACATTGACCCGGACGCCAACGCTGTAGCGGTATTCCTCGCCGCCACTAAGGCGTTCAACTCCCTGGAGTGGAACTATCTCGCATTCATCCTGCAACGCATGGGGTTTCCGTTTCTTTTTTTGGAGTGGATCAACTTGCTCTACTCGGGGGTGCGAGCCAGAGTGATGGTGAATGACATTCAGTCGGTGCCCTTCTCGATCACACGGGGCACCCGGCAAGGATGCCCCCTGTCACTGCTGCTCTTCGCTGTAGCTATTGAGCCTCTTGCGGCGAAGGTTAGACAACACTATCGAGATTAAGAAAATAAGAAATAAGAAATACAGAAATTATAGAAATATGATTTTTAGGGGCTATTTAATGTTTTATATTAAAATGAAATTCTATGTGTTAGGGAAAATGCTGTTTTGTATATAAGTGTTGTTTTTTTATTTTTTTTATTTATTTTTTTAAAAATTGTAATCATGTATGTATTTTATAGTAGACTTTTATGATTTTTATTAATCGAATAAAGTGGTATTGACTGACTAACACTATCGAGAGTATGCCCTGATATACACTGAGATGCACATTTTAATCTCCCTATATGCAGATGATTTAACAATATACCTTCGGTACCCCGCGATCAGCCTTAACCCCATTCATCGGCTGCTCATTCTATTTGGCCAGATATCTGGAATAAATGTGAACTGGAAGAAATCCCAAATATTCCCCCTTACAGACGCCACAGGGGAGTTCGTGCCTGACTTTCCATTGAAATGGTGCCGAGACACCATTACTTATCTGGGTATTAGGATTTCTCGAGATCGGGAGGAGTTGATGCGCTCCAATTACGGACGCACACTTGATCATATCACAGACAGGATAGCTGGGTGGATCTCGGTGCCTCTTTCCATGGGGGCTCGGGTGTCATTGATCAAGATGATAATCTCACCCAAACTCCTATACCTTTTTACTAACATCCCCTATGCCCCCAGTCGTTATTTTTAAAATGCATCAAAACCCAACTAATTAGGTTAGCATGGGGGATAAAGCATCCCAGATTAGCCTGGGAGATTCTGACTCGTCCCTTTGAGGACGGGGGTTTTGAAATCCCTGATATAGACTTCTACTTTGTCTGCGCTCAAGCACACTTTGTGGCGTACTGGATTCATCCTCCCCAATATATGCCTCACCTGGCCATTGAAGATGGATACATGACACCCACACCATGCACAGCATATCTTAGCACAAATAGGGTACCTAGGCATTTAGCGGTCACAACGGTGCAATGCACGACTACCGCATGGCACGACTTAGCGCGTACACTTAAATGCCCCCTTCTTTACTCACTGTTAGCACCCCTACAGGGGCAACAGGATATACCAGGCACTACGGAGGGGGGGGTGCCGTCGCATGCTGCGAAAAATGTCCTGTCTTACTTGGGGCCAATTCTACAAAAACGGGAAGTTTAAAAATAGTGGAGTTTTTTGGTCCCAATACCCCCACTCCCCTAGAATGTTTTTATTATGAGAGGCTCAGGCAGGACATATGGTCTCTGACTCCGTGTTTCCCGTCGGAGCCCGCTATCATGGTTCCTCTCCTAATCTTCTACAACAAACTCCCCCTGAGCATGTGGTGTCGCAATTATATCGCTCCACTCAAAATCAATGGGACAACTAAAGGTAAGTGTGAGGCGGAGTTGGGTGCTCCCATCACAGACAAACAATGGGCCTATTGCTGTCGTCAAACAGGGGTCATCTCTGCTAACAGCCGACTATGCCTGATACATTATAAATACATCCATCGATTATACTACACACCTGCCCGGCTACAACGGTTCCATTTGCGGGATACTGACTGCTGTGACAGATGCTGTGCGAGGGACACTGACTTTGGACACCTGGCCTGGGACTGCGCGCCTGTCCAGGAATACAGGAGGGAAATGCTTCAAGCACTGGATGACATGACTGAAGTACATGTGCCTGACGATCCCCTTACCGTCCTTTTAGGCTACACGGAACAAATTCCTGCCAAGGTGCGGATGTTCACTTCCCTGGTCCTCTTGAAGGGCGAAACAGCGTATAGCCTGCTGATGGGGACGCGGCCAAGCCCCTAAATTTAAGGATTGGCTCAATGACCTCATACACTGCCAGGAACAGCTGCACACTTACGTGGAACGTATGCCTCCTTCCTCACGTCCTAAGGATATCTAGGGCAGTGAGGAGACTGAGCCAAGCCTGGAGCAGGTGGAAATTGTAGAACGAGATGGGGGGGTCCGGCAGAGACAGAGTATTCCCAGGATGTGGGTTCACACTCACGCTTTGGGGAGTAGTGGGATGTGGGGCACACTCGTGGGACAGTGCCCCTCAGCTGAGCATGATTGAGTGTAACCTGAATGGAAACTGGAGCGTGTCTATTAGGCGATGGATGTGGCTTTATTGTGACTAATTGATCCTGTTGGGGTATTGTTTTAAGGGGATGTAGGCACCCGGCTGTGTTACATTTAATAAGGTCAATAAAGGTCGATTTCAAATTCAAAAAAAGAAACTAGAATATTATTTTTCCTGACATAAAAGGCGGCCCATAGAAATTAACAGTCCCTGAAGTAGCTCCCCATTGAAGGCAGATCCTCCTATAAAATTGCCTGCATTACTCACAAAGCCCTTTAACAGAAGACCCCATCCTACCTCTCCACTAAACTGAAAAAAGCTGGCTGTGCCCGAACACTGAGAAGCTCCAACACTCTCCTTCTCATTCCCCCCTACTCAAAAAAGCTGCTTCCAAATCCCACTCCTTCTCAGGCAAGGCCCCAACCATTTGGAATGCCCTACCCAAAGACCTTCGATGCAACCCCTCCTACCCCAGATTCAAAAAAGACCTTAAAATTCATCTGCTCACTACATTCTGGGGAAAATAAATCCCGAATCTCCTTTCTGACAACCTCTCCCCCTCCCTCCTTAGACTTCTCCCCCTTCCCCATTCACCCCCCATTTTCCTTTCGTCGCCTCCCTTCCCCCTCCCTTTACCACCCACTACTTACTATGGGCTAGATGTAGGTAAATCTAATTTACCGATTCATAAATACCGAATTTTACTGATTCGGTATTTATGAATCAGTAAATTGGAAGGAGGCAGATGTAGGTAATTTTTAAAATACAATTACCGAGGCTGTAAGAATCGGTATTTACCGATTCGGTAAATACCGAATCTGTATTGCCTACTGATTCCTATGGGCCTTGAAGCCCATAGGAATCAATAGGAAATACCGATTCGGTACCGAATCCTGCAAGGGTGCAGGGGGTGTCACTTTGACACCCTCTAGCACCCCAAGTACAGGCTTGTGTGACATGTGGCACACATACATGCCCTAAGGGCATGTCTGTGTGTCACATGGCATAGGTGTGCATGCACAGATGTGCATGCATAGCTGAATTCAGTATTTTACCACCCAATAGGATTGGGTGGTAAATACCGACTCCTAAAGGGCCTGTGGCACTCTGTGAAGTGCTACCTACATATTGATTGACAGAATTGGTAAATTTACCGATTCGGTATTTTACAGATTCTGTATATTTACCGAATCAGTAAATTTACCGATTCTGTAAATCAGATACCCCCTACATCTCAAAAGCCAAATACCGTTCGAAACAGCCGCAATCGGCCGTTTCCGACCGGTATTAAGGCTCCTACATCTGGCCCTGTGTCCTTTGAATCTTCCTTGATATTCTATCAATTTTCCTATCTACAATAACATTCTGGTTGCTGCAAATTACTATTGTATCACTACCTATATGTGCCTTCAATCATTATTGTTTTCCCTATATTATTACTTGTATTTTGTATTGGTTTTAACACCTATATAACCCGTTTGTGGTCAACTACTATGTTTATTTTTTATTGTGTACTTCCATTGCTGATGTAAAGCGCTCTGATACCCTCGGGTGGAGCTAGCGCTATATAAAACCTTCAAAATAAATAAAATAAAATAAATCCTGAAACTCACCTCCAATATTGGCAATGTTTGCAAGAAGAGGTGTGCAGGGTGGCATTGTGCATGAGATAAGTGTCTAATACGCGGAATAACATCTTTTCTTACACATAGAGTAAAATTTACAAAATAGTACCACATGCATAGTATCCTGGGGCATCTTATCATAATGAAAGGCTCCACTCTTGGGTGGGAAGGTTATCTGGAAGATCTGGAGATCACAGGCCTCTGGTCTCCAGAAGAACAAATTCTTGACAGCAACCTGTTAAAACTGCGAGCGATTCCGCTACCGCTCAAGACCGCCTTCCCTTCCATTCGAGGTCGGTCCGTCCATATCTGGATGAACAACAAAACAGTGTTGTGGTATGTGAACAAGCAAGACTGACTAGAGTCTTCACCCCCTTTGCCTGGATGCTTTCAGAGTATGGTTTTGGGCACACCTCCAAGGGATCTGGCCCACCACCAATCACCTAACGTGGTGTCTGAATGTCAGAGGCGACAGCTCGCACTGGCTTTATGTTGACGATCATGAGTGGAATGCAATATATAAGGGACCCCTCCAAGGATACATAAACGGTCAGGGAGAAGAGGGGAAAATGCAACACAAGAAAGAAGTCTCCCTCCAGACCTATATTCCTTTTCACTGATTTAGTACAAATTTAAGAAGTGGGCTAACTCTCTATTAACAACAAAGTACTAAGATAATTTACAAAATATATTTTTATTTCATTTCTTTCATCAAAAATGTTTTCACCATATTTCTCTTTTTTTCCATTATGCTGTACATAATCAACTCAACACATTGTTATCCTAGCAATTGTATAATCACATACCAGTGGAAAATTACAGAGGAACAATAAATAATGAATAACCCCAGGTAGAGACAGGAGTTCCAGATTCTCTGGGTAATGCCAAAGAATGTACAATTGTAGGTTTTAAGCTTATTAAATTTCTTTGGCTTGAGCAGCAGTGTGCCGTGATCCTTGTGGGCCGGGAGACACCATATAGTTCCAGCTTATTTGTCAGGTAGAGTGGGGTATTGAAGTGTAGAGCTCAATGGTCATACAAGCAATCTTTGGTTGGATCCTTGCCTCAAAACGAGGCCAGTTGAACGATTGCAGATCCGGGGAAATGTGGTTGGTCTTCTTGGAACCCATGATGAGTCTAGTTGCAGCATTTAGAGATGCTCTGATGGGGGCTAAACTGCGTTTCGGCAGTCCACATAGAGTAGCACTGCCGTATTCTAGTTTAGAGAGGACCACTTCTTGCACTGCCGATTTGAAGTCTTCTTGGGGAAGGTAGTGTTTGAGTTTTCTTAGGATGCGCAGTTGGAAGTTCGCTCCTTTGGTAGATGCTCTGAGGTGATCTTGCATGTTTAGGTTCTTGTTCGTATGGCTGGGTGGTCTCTCTTCCTCTCTCTAAGTGAAGGTATATATAAGAGTCAGGGAAAAGGTGTCCATTGTCGGAACTAGGGATGCCTCACATAACTTACTAGCTTCATGACTGCTGTCATTTTGCCAGATGGTTGTCTCGTTTCATTATCGGCTTCCTGCTCCAGCGTCAGGCCGGCGCTGCAATGCCTGACGGGTAGCACAAAGTGCTACGCTCTTATGGAGTTCTTTTGTTCCTGGCCGTTGATCGAGTGTGTGTGAGGGGCCCAAGTGGTGGAGTAGTGAGCGTGAAGGGGTGTGTGTTTAAAAAAGGTTAGTATAGTCTACTAAGATAACTTTATTCATGTAGCTAACTACCTTGTTAAAATTGGTGAAGGAAGGGGTACCGGGACCCAAAAACTATGGGGATTGGTCCCATTCAACCCTCGCCTATGATCAGGTCAACATGTTTCATGCCCTATCGGCAATTCTTCAGGACCTAGATTGTGCTCATAAACTCATAGTAAGCCCGCTACGGGCTAGGGAGTATGAAATATACAACCTGAGGGGTCGAAGACCGGAGCAGGAAGGTGTCCTGCGTAGGAATCCACCCTAAAAGGAAGGAAAAATAAAGAAATAAATATTCTCCGCAGACTCATGCATATTGAAGGTCAATGTTGTATATATGGAGAGAGACACAAGTCCCCTTAAGCGAGGCGTTGATTTTCGCCCAATGGGGTCATGTGAATCCGCTGTGAGAGAGAGAGACAAAGAGATTCTTAACATCTTTAATATTTAAAGACGGCCAGTTATGGCCACATTGGGCGTCCAACAAATATTCCGTGACTCATGCATATGTCAGTTTATATTAGTTGGTACTATGAGGAATGTGGCCAATTTCTCAGACTCCGCAGGAATTGTACCTCGACCACAGACTACCAATGGGAGGCGAACATCTTACAACATAAACTCCAGGATAGAGGTTACCCGACAAGATTACTGAAACGATCGGTGAAGAGAGCACTCAACAATAACAGAGAATCTCTCCTGGAAACACACACAAAGGAGAAAGAGGATATCATCACCTGTGTAACCTCTTACACGAAAAATTCCTCTTTCATCAAAAAAACAGTGAACACTCACTGGGGTATTTTGAATTCGGTGAACCTGGACATCCCCCGCCCTCGTTTTGCCTTCAAAAGAACCACTAATCTCAAGGACCAATTGGTTCATACCCGACCAAGGAAGACTAGTACCCGCCCTCAGAACACAATTTGGGACCTGCCCCCAGTTGTGGGACATTTTCGGTGTGGCAATTGTGTTGTCTGTCCCCAAACAACACAAACAAAATCAGTCTAACTATCTGACACCTTTACATGGCATCTGAACAGACACACGAATTGTAACAGCAGCAAGTGCATTTATATGCTGACCTGCCCATGCGGGTTGAAGTACATTGGAATGACGATGTGCACAGTCAAGGTACGCATTATGGAACACAACAGCAATATCCGCTGTACCAAGACTCATACCCTGCTATATGAACATTGCAAGCAACAAGGCCACGCCGCTGAGAACATGCAATGGGTGATTTTGGAATGGCATCCCTCATCAAACCAACAGGCCCTATATAGAATTGAACCGAGATGGGTGCACCGTTTACATTTAGACACCGAGGAACTGAATGACTCCGTCCCCTGGAATACGCTAACTAAATAAACTTTAGCTAGTATGACATACCTCCCTGTTTCGATGCCGACCATATCCATGTGCACTGACCCTGTATGGCATGGTCTCAACACATTGACAACGCATACTGATTCGATTACCTCCAATATGGTACTGAGGTGACACACCAATTTACGTTGCCCTACTCTTAGTTCTCCCTTGCAGCTATTATGCTTCCAGAGATGGGATTGTCACTCACCAAAACGACTTCTAACACGTTTAATCCCAGCATAACTCTTCCCTTCCGATAAGCCCCTCCTCCACCATCACAAAGATCAATGTGTCCGATCCTGCCATAATATCATTCGGATTGGTATGGATTAATTGACAAACTACCACTTAACTTTTCTATTTCCAAACCCCCAACATAAGGCACAAAACTAAAATTACAGGCACTCTTAAGGTTTTTACCCCATTCCAAGATGGCGTGTTAATCCGAAGCGCCGACGCATACGCGTCATTACCCTGCACCACGCCTCAGGACCTGCTTAGCCGCGTTGCCAAACAACCAAAGGCGTTACACGCCCCCAAATTACGGCCTCGAGGGAGGACATTTAACGGCGTAAGGCACAACAGAACACCGCCCGCTGTTCTGCGTGCCGAGCCACGCCGGTGTGTGGGTTTAGGTGCCGAGAGGTAAAGTCCTCGCGTTGAAAAGGTAAGGAGGTGCGATGTAAAAGGCGCAAGTCCCTGAAACTTTCCGGGCTTAAGGGACCTTCGAACGAGGCCATCTGGGTCTTGTTTCCCCGCCATTCAGGGGTTCTTGGAAACTGCCCTCACCCGGGTGTGTGGCGTGGGTGCAGCACACGTGGCGCCCTCGGGTCCTCGACCACCGTGGTGGCTATTTTCGAGGGCTGTCTCAGCTTCTCAGCCCCTTTCCATCGACTCCGAAACATAGGGGTAACTACGCCAGCAAGATGAACTATGGTTCACGCATGAGAATGCGCTGTGGTTGGTTTGGGGGCCCGATCGATATCCACTGGGTCTCCGCTCCCGCTGCAGCCTGCCCTGAGTGGTATGTTTTTACGGGTACCGACGGGTGGTGGGCGAGACCACAGATGGATTGTTGGTCGTTTCCGCCCTCAGCACATATTCCTGCCCCTCGGGAGAATCATCCGTTCTCCTAAACCCACTTCCCTCCCTCCTCCCTTCCCCTTCCTATCTTTTACAGATACTTACGTTACAACGCAGGTCCCACGAGAACAGTCTGTGGGGACCAGCACCAGAGACTGAGGGTAAGATCGACAACAAATTTTTTTGCCCCTCCATCCTGCTCTAGGAGCGCACATGGCGCCACATTCCTCATAGTACCAACGAATATAATCTGACATATGCATGAGTCACGGAATATTTGTTGGACGCCCAATGTGGCCATAACTGGCCATCTTTAAATATTAAAGATGTTTAGAATCTCTTTGTCTCTCTCTCTCACAGCCGATTCACATGACCCCGTTGGGCGAAAATCAACGCCTCGCTTAAGGGGACTTGTGTCTCTCTCCATGTATACAACATTGACCTTCAATATGCATGAGTCTGCGGAGAATATTTATTTCTTTATTTTTCCTTCCTTTTAGGGTGGATTCCTACGCAGGACACCTTCCTGCTTCGGTCTTCGACCCCTCAGGTTGTATATTTCATACTCCCTAGCCCGTAGCGGGCTTACTATGAGTTTGAGCACAATCTAGGTCCTGAAGAATTGCCGATAGGGCATGAAACATGTTGGCCTGATCATAGGCGAGGGTTGAACGGGACCAATCCCCATAGTTTTTGGGTCCCGGTACCCCTCCCTTCACCAATTTTAACAAGGTAGTTAGCTACATGAATAAAGTTATCTTAGTAGACTATACTAACCTTTTTTAAACACACACCCCTTCACGCTCACTACTCCACCACTTGGGCCCCTCACACACACTCGATCAACGGCCAGGAACAAAAGAACTCCATAAGAGCGTAGCACTTTGTGCTACCCGTCAGGCATTGCAGCGCCGGCCTGACGCTGGAGCAGGAAGCCGATGATGAAACGAGACAACCATCTGGCAAAATGACAGCAGTCATGAAGCTAGTAAGTTGTGTGAGGCATCCCTAGTTCCGACAAGGGACACCTTTTCCCTGACTCTTATATATACCTTCACTTAGAGAGAGGAAGAGAGACCACCCAGCCATACGAACACTACCCCCTGGGGAACTTTGTACATCATTTGGTTACAGAGTGATAGGACACGTACACTGGACCCCCATAAATATTGTCCTTTTTAAGTCCCTCCCTGTTGCTTACCTAATGTTTAGGTTCTTATCAAGCAGAACTCCCAGTGATTTCATGAAATCAATGAAGTGTGGAGAGCAGTGGAGAGCTGTGAGGTTACAGAGGTATTTCCCAACCGTGGGGGTTTGCCTAGCGGGTGCAATGAGGAATAATTCTGTCTTGAGGGCGTTTAGTTTGAGATGGTTGGAGGTTATCCAGTTTAGGGTTCTGACCACAGTTCCGTTGAGAACTTCGATGTCTTCAGGGGAAGCTATTTTCATGTGAAGGTGGGTGTCATCAGCACACATGTGATATTGGATATTGGAGGCTTTAAGAATTACAGTCAGTGTTTCCAAGAAAAGGTTAAAGAGAGTGGGCGAGAGTGAGGACCCTTTGGGAACACCCAGCGTACAGGGACTTGGTTTGGATAGAGTCTGATTGGATTTCACTCTGTGTTCTGTTGTTGAGGAAAGAGGCAAACCATTTAAGGACCGTGCTAGAGAGCCCCATCCTGCATTCCAAGTGGTAGAGTAGATTGTCATGTTTGACAGTGTCGAATGCAGATGAGCGATCGAGAAGAGTTAATAGGCAGACTTCATTCTGGTCAAGTAAAGTGAGAGCGTCGTCCAGAATATGAGTGGCCGTTTCGGTGCTGTGGCCAGTGCGGAAGCCTGATTGGAATTGGTCGAGCAGCTGGAATTGCTCAATGTGTTTGCACAGTTGTTAATGAACACATTTCTCCAGTAGTTTTGCCAGGGTAGAGATGTTTGTGATTGGTCTGTAGTTATTCATGTCTTCAGGGTCAGCCAAGGGTTTTTTGAGAATGGGGAGCACTAGGCCAGCCTTCAGGCAATCCGGGATCTCACCTTGCCGAAGAGAGGCGTTGATGATCTTGGACCAGAGCGGTGCTAGTGATCCTATTATTTCTTTAAAGAAGTTAGGGGGGAGGGGTCATTTAAGTGATTTGAGAGTTTAAGGGTCGAGAGAATGTTGAGGATGGTAATGTCATTGAGTGGTGTGAATTGACTCCAAGAGGGATTGTTTTAGGGTGAGAGACTGTGATGAATGGGAAGGGGACGATACAGCTTAGGGTCCTGTAAGGTATAACCCAGAAGCGCAAGTAGGGGACTCCACTCCTGTGTGACAGATGTCATCTCCTCTAGGGCTTCGAAGACCTTTACCCAATATTCCTGTAACTTTGGGCATTCCCTGGCTAAGTGTAGGAATCCGGCCCTGGCATGTTACATATCTCGCAGCAATCATTATATTTCAATTTGAACCGAAACATTTTCAAGGGGGTAAAGTAGAGACGCTGCATGAACTTATCATTTATTACACGTAATCTACAGCTAGCAGAAATGTGTGAGATTTGCAGGCAGCAATATGTCCACTGTTCGTCAGTTACCTCCCTCCCAAGTTCTGTGTTCCAGTGTGTACTACTGTGCTAGGGGACTCTGGCTGTTGTTTGCGTATGTTATGATAAAACAAGGATACCCAGTGTCCTGCGTCAGCGGCCCCCTACATTTGATGTAGTGGTGCAAGACTTGTGGGTTCCTGAGGGAAGTCCGGAACAATAGAGCACATTTCCTCCATAAGTCGGACATAGAGGAATACGTCAAGGCAGGAGGGTTGCATCTCATGAAAAAAATGGTCAGAGGAACGAAATACGCCATCATGAAAGAGATCGCCCCATTTAGTAACGTTGGTACGTTCACATAGTTTGTGAAAGCCGCGTCCCTCCAATAGGGGCATGCAGGGATGATAGGACAGGGGAAGCCGCGGTGAATGCAACATGGGGGATCCAAGGACTGTAAGGACATATCTGTGACAGTAGTGGGTGGTATGTTGCGTGTGCGAGTCGTGTATCATTCCATCCAGAGAGAAAGGGTCAGCCAGCCATTGCTCCGCCGCTACCTGTGGCATGTATCTGGGGAGGTTGATCCAGTAATAAGCATAATGAGCTTGTGCACACATAAAATCAGTTCAAAGTCCGGAATGTCGAAACCACCCTGCGCATTAGGTCTCGTGAGGGTCAACCATTTTATCCGCGGCTGTTTACCACCCCAGAAATATCTAATCAGTTCAGTGCGAAGTGCTTTAAAAAAATAGCGACCAGGATTATAAGGTATATTCATGAATAAATACAGGAGCTGCGGAAGCACCACCATTTTGTTCAAGGAAACCCGTCCTGCGAGTGAGAGAGGAAGGGAAATCCAACGGGTAACACTGCTGGTGAGACAATGTATATCTGTACCATAATTGAGGCATATCAGTTCTTCCTAGTCACTGGAAATTTAGACCCCTGAATAACTTAGGTCAGAGTAACACCATTCCAGCGGGAAGTCGAGGGAGAATCTGGTGACCGCAGGCATTAGAGGAATATTTGTGACTTCCCCCAATTAATATGTACCCCAGAGAGTCTTCCAAAAACACTGAATTCCCGCAGCAGAGGATTGATATTTTGCTGAGGGTCTCTGACATAAAGGGTAATATCATCTGCATAGAGGGAGATCAGGATTTGACATGTATAGCATCGAAGTGTCTTGTCCTGCTGGTGCTGATGCAGCTTGGACGCCAAGGGTTCTATGGCAAACAACAAGGGGGGACAATGGTCATCCCTGCCGGGTGCCCCTCGAGATGGGAAATGCAGATGATAAATGACCGTTTATAAACACTTTAGCCATGGGGCATTGATACAGTAATCATATCCAGGATATGAATAGGGAGGGAAAGCCCATGCGTTGTAGCACTACAAGCAGATAGGCCCATTCCACTGAATCAAATGCCTTAGTGGCATCTAAAAACACTAGATCTAGTGGAAATTCGGGCGCTACGTTCTGGAGTATGGAGAATAGGGTACGAAGGTTAGGGGCAGTGGCACGTCCGGGGACGAAGCCCGACTGGTCAGGAAGGACAAGTTTGTCCATCAATAGGGCTAACCGGTTAGCAATGACCTTAGCCAATATTTTCTTGTCACAGTTTATGAGCGACAACGGTCTATATGAGTTGCAAGAATCCGGGGATTTACCAGGCTTCAAAATGGAAGTGATGAGTGCCTCCTTCATAGATGGGGGAGCGTGCCACTTTCAAGTGATTCTTCACAAAGTTCCTTGAGAACTGGAGCCATAAGGTCTATATGATTTTTATAAGATTCAGCGGAAAGGCCTTCCAGGCCCGGTGCCTTGCCAGATTTCATCTGCATTACTGCCTTGCGGATTTCGTCGAGCTCAAAATGGGCGCATAAGAACTCCCTCTGTATGTCTCCAAAGCAACCGAACGCTACATCACCCAAGAAGCTGTCAAGTTCAAACGTGCCTCTGCGTTGTGAGGTATATAGCTTAGAGTAATGTGTGGTAAATGTTCCTAGTATGTCAGCTGTATCTCGTTGGATCACCTACCCAGGCCCCTTGATTTCTAGAATGTAATTAAAGAATCATGGTTGTTCTATCACTTCAGCTAATGCTTTCCCTGGTCGCCCACCCTCTCCATATCTGCTGGATACCCAGTATTTTCCCCTAAATCTCGTCTCTCGCGCTGCAGTGTCAGCCTAGTCTGACAATTTCTCTATGAATCGCCCACAGCGATTTGTGTTTCTAACGCCTTGAGGTCTTTCTCCAGCTTCCTTAATGTTCCCTGTATATCTCTGAGTACTCCAAAGACTTTGGAGATGCAAACCCTCTGATTGTGACCTTAAAAGACTCCCATATCGTTTCCACACTGTCCACATATCCTCTATTTCTCTGAAAAAAATCCTGGATTTCCTCACCCAGCTCGCTATTAAAAGTCGCATCTAATAGTAGTAGCATTCAGGGCAGACAGCATGGCATTGTTATAGTGCTCAGTGAGGTCGTTAACGTTGTTCAAGTTTGCTGGTGGCGGAAGGGAGAAATTTCAGTGCACTATAAGCTCATTTGCACTTGTGTTATGAAGCGATCTTTTCCACTGTTTTTAATTTTAGTGGTTGTGCACTTTTGGGGTTCCAACTTTCGAGGATAAGGAAGTTGATATAGTGATGGTCCGACCAGTCACAGAGGAGAATGGATTCGAGATGAATGGAGTTGGGGCTGGAGATGATTAGATCTTGTGTCAGACCTAAGTTGTGTGTGGCTCTGTTGCAGAATTGAGTCAGGGAGAGGTCAGTTAGGAAGTTTTTGAGAGTGTTAGCTGCCTGATCATGCAGGTCATTCCATTGGAGATTGAAGTCACCAAGGAAGATCTGGCAGCAAGAAACCCTGAGCTGGTTCCAAAAGTCCTCTAATTCTCCACTTACTCCTGTAATCCTCCACATCATGAGACATAACTGCCCATCCAGAACCATGCGATTGGGATACCTGTGGGGAACCCAAAAGATATCATGACTCCAGACTGATAGGAAAATCCCAAGAAGGTTCCATCATCACTTGAAACCATGCATGAAATCTCCATACCAGCAAGATCGCCACCTGTGCCACCAACCGCATCCGAATTGAAAACGGGTGAAATGCGTACCCTATATCCATACTCCAGTCTTGCAGGGATGCCTCAGTCGCTGCCGCTTGCGGATTCGGCCTCCAGCGAAAGGCCTGGGCTAGGTGACAATTGAGGCGAGAAGCGAACATGTCCAGCGAAAAAGGCCCCACACACTCTGTATCGCGTGGAACACATCCGGATGAAGCCGCCATGCAATGAAATCCTTAAGGTGCCTGAAATGCCAGTGGGCCACCTCGTTGGATATCCACCAAAGGTACTCCACATTCACCAACATTTCTCGGTCCAGGCAATACTGTCGGAAACCTTTTGCCAAACCCGCCAACAACTTGGATCAGGGACTCCCTAGGTGGTTGATGTACATCATCGCCTAAATGTTGGATATTTTCAACAATGAACACTTGACCTTGCCCTTTGTCCAACAGCAAATTACAAAATGGCCAGCTGAGCTCTCCAGACAATTTATATGATGTAGAGACTGTTTATCCAAGGACCACTTTCCTCTTGCGGATACACCCTCACAGCTCGCTACTGAACCTATCAGATTGGCGTCGGACTCGATAACCACGTCTGGACTGGAACCGAAGATGGCCCTCCCGGTCAGGTCTCCATCTGATTTAACAGCCATCTGATTTCCTCTTTGACCTCATCTGAG
Source organism: Lissotriton vulgaris (assembly GCF_964263255.1). Classification (NCBI taxonomy): domain Eukaryota; kingdom Metazoa; phylum Chordata; class Amphibia; order Caudata; family Salamandridae; genus Lissotriton; species Lissotriton vulgaris. The sequence continues at coordinate 1,499,638,454 of NC_141696.1, forward strand.
GGTGAAACCAGAGCCGTTCAAAACGAACCCTTTTGCAGGTGACACACCTCAAGCCTTTGAAGTGTTCTGTAGTGAAGTGGACCAGGGAAAATGGCTTGAATGGACAAATTCCAATAGACCCACCAGTCTGGCCAAATGCCTGAGGGACGAGTGTGAGCGCGCCACCATTTGGCATAGCTTGTGACTAATTCTGGTCATTTGTTTGGAGGGCAGACTGAGTGGAACCCTGAGAATTGATAAACCCTAGGAAGGTCATTGTCAGTGCCTGAACCAGTAACCGCTTTTGTTCATTGATAACAAACCCCGTCTTTCCAGCAAGTCCACCCCCGTATGAGGACACTGGTCCATCAGAAGGATGTCGTCCAAATAGACAATCAGGCGAATGCACCTGCAACGAAGAATTTCCAACACAGGCTTGACATCCTTGTTGAAACACCCAGGGGTGGAGGGCAGGACAAAGGGAAGAGTCTGAAACTCGAAAACCCGATGACACCAAAGGAACTGCAGAAACCTGCAATGAGATGGGAAAACTGGAACCGGGCGGAAGGCATCCTTTAGGTCCAGACCAACTAACCAATCCATTCGCCTCAGAAGGTCGCGGAAGAGATGGATGCCCTCCATCTTTAAGTGGCAGTAAACCAGCCACTTGTTGAAGTCCTTGAGGTTGATCACTTGACCGTGATCTCCATCTCTCTTCTCCACTAAGAGCATATTGCTTTGGAACTGATTTGGATGCATGACTGATTGTACAATCGCGCCCTTCCTTAGAAGTTCTGAGGTCTATTAAACAATTAAGGCGGTCTGAGGTTGAGGGAAAAAACCAAGGGAAGCGACTTGACCTGCTGGATGGGGGTACCCCGAAACTCTAGCCGAAAACACTGCATAGGCTGAAGGACCCAGGCATTGAACATTTCTTCCCATCAATTGTATTGAAACAGTGCCTGCCGCCCTCCCACTCTGAATTGGAAAGAAAGGAGAGTCCTTACATTGAGAGGATCCTTGGGAGAGGCCTCGGCTGCCTCCTCTGCCTCTAGGGTTATAGTGAACAAAGGTCCTTAGCTTATTTAAGAATCAAAACAATACAGTATAGGAACACAATGGAAAGCTATACGATTTACGATTTCCAAACCCAGCCGGGAAAGGAGTTTATTTTTAGGAAGCAATGTCCAATCTTTCAATACAAACGAAATAACATGACACAAGCCTGTGCCGTACCAAAAAGAGGGAAAGGAAAGATAGGATTAGGGTGAAAGGGGTGTCTTTCAGGCAAAGGAAGAGAGCAAGGACAGGGCACTGTAAATAAGTCAGAGATCAATAACAGTGTCGCCTGGAGTGGAGTGTACACAATCTCATTTAACAATATTATAAGTGTAAACCCACTCATAGGTGTCGACGTTTCGATCCCTATTGCTCAACTAGATACATGGGATCATCATCAGGACTTTTATAATGAACAAAGCATGCCTGAATGAGATAAAGCCTCAGTGAATCAAGGTGAGAAGCCTCACATGGGAGGTGTCCTTCATTTCAGAATGGAGCAATGATGCACGTAGTTACACGTCGTGGAGGTCTTTATGGGGGTCCAGACGAATTGCTAATTACAAGAGTTACGGGTGCAATTCGTAGTTCGTTTTCAACTGCATATGATGGCAGCACTTACTCCACTCAACGTGAGAGCCGGTTGCATTGACCGAGCAGCCCCAGGAGAGACGAGTCTTCATTTAGACTTTCGTCTGAACGCTACACCGTTGGCACTCCGCGTGTACAACCACTGTTGCCTACACGGTAAAAGCTACTCCCCGCTCTCTTGTTGAGTGGAGTAAGTGCTGCCATCATATGCAGTTGAAAACGAACTACGAATTGCACCCGTAACTCTTGTAATTAGCAGTTCGTCTGGACCCCCATAAAGACCTCCACGACGTGTAACTACGTGCATCATCGCTCCATTCTGAAATGAAGGACACCTCCCATGTGAGGCTTCTCACCTTGATTCACTGAGGCTTTATCTCATTCAGGCATGCTTTGTTCATTATAAAAGTCCTGATGATGATCCCATGTATCTAGTTGAGCAATAGGGATCGAAACGTCGACACCTATGAGTGGGTTTACACTTATAATATTGTTAAATGAGATTGTGTACACTCCACTCCAGGCGACACTGTTATTGATCTCTGACTTATTTACAGTGCCCTGTCCTTGCTCTCTTCCTTTGCCTGAAAGACACCCCTTTCACCCTAATCCTATCTTTCCTTTCCCTCTTTTTGGTACGGCACAGGCTTGTGTCATGTTATTTCGTTTGTATTGAAAGATTGGACATTGCTTCCTAAAAATAAACTCCTTTCCCGGCTGGGTTTGGAAATCGTAAATCGTATAGCTTTCCATTGTGTTCCTATACTGTATTGTTTTGATTCTTAAATAAGCTAAGGACCTTTGTTCACTATAACGCAGTTATACCCATGGTACTTAGCTATCCGTTGGGTCCCCCTTGTGTCTTAAAGAATCCTCTGCCTCTAGGGTCACGTTGAAAATGACAAGAGGGGAAGAACCCCACAAATCGTGCCGGGTCTGGATACTGATTTTGACAGGTGCCTTGGCCTCTCTGAAAGGAATTGGCGGTATAGCAGCTGGACAAGTGCCCCCCACCCTCCACACCCGGCCCCTCCAAAAACCTTGAATGAGAAAATATTCTTAATGGAAGCCAGTGCCTAATCCAGAGAATCAAATGTTTGCACAAACTTGCCTAGCTCCTTAATAAAGAGGTCTCCTAACAGCCCCCTTGCTCAGTAGGACCTACCTCTGAGGCAACTAAATCCCATAACTTCTGCTCCACTTTGATGAGGAGGGACCTCCTACCGTCTGGTGACAGAGGTCAATTGGCATTTTCCAGGGGGATAACAGCCCGTTGGACCAGCCAGGAAGAATCTCGGGCGATATGAGGGACCCTGATTGCTTGGCCCCTTCGACCATGTCAAGGAATTTGGTGATGAGCGCTGTCCTATCCAACAGCTTATCTTGGCATGACCACCAGGAGTGGTCCATGCCCTTCTTATAGTCCCTAATATAATTTGCCTTGAAGGTCTCTCGTCTATTTCTGGCTTTACGGCCAACTTGCCATCCAGCAAAGGGTGAGGACATTCCGTCCATAGAGGGTACCAGGCATCCTTGTTTTGGTGCTCTCGCAAACAACTCGCCGCATAGGTTGCCACTTTGTCACTGGTAGACCACATTCAAGACCTGGAGTGGAGCAAGTCATCTGGGCCCTACATGTCCGCTTCTAGGTTATTCTGCGGATCCGGTGCAGTGTGGGATATCACAGCCTCATCTGTGGAAGGGCACCACAACCTAGAGGGGCCTGGATCGCTGTCTGAGTTGCCCTGAGAGTTGTCTCCCCACTGGGGAAGGAGACCGAGAGATAAGATCAGAGTGGTCCTCAATTGGGCAGATGTGGTTGTGATTGGAGGAAGGCTTTCTTGAGATGCGAAACTGCACCCTTATCGATGCTATGCTCCATAGGACAGGGGGCCACTGGGGGTTCAGACTTTATTAGGAAACCTTTCTTGTGCGCGTTACTCAGCCTCTCTATATTTTCCTCCACAGGTGCCAGTTCCAAGGATACTACATGTTGTATAAAGGCATCCACCGCCTCACAGAATTCGTCATCTAGAGACATAAAGGAGGCTGATTTCTCCTCAAAATATGCAGCCTCATAGTCTTCCATGTTAGTACTAGCTGATTGGGATGAGTCTCAGACTCAGACAGCTGGGGCCAACACCCTATTGAATTCCTAGGGGTAAATAGCCGTTGCTGAATAGCCTAGTGGCTGTGACTGGAGAAGCATTATAAGCCCGAATCGGGCTATGGGCCCTTTGCAAAGCAACTGCCAGGCTTAATAGGCCTATGGGCCCTCAGGGGATTAACTGTGCAGCCAAAAGGGCAGAGGTACCAAGGAAAGTAACTCAACCATACTTGGGCATGTGGGATTAACGGAAAGGTTGCACAGGACCTGCTGCCATGTTCAGGGGCCCATTGGGGTTAAACTGTTCCAAAGCCATTAAGATGGATGCTGAGGCTCCCTGGCTGATGGAGTAGTCTCTGAAGGCTAAGTCTCCAGCGAAGTGCTGGGCAGCTTCTGCAGTTGAATAACAAAGCATGCAACGCCCAAGGAGCTGAAGGAGAATTTTGCTACCTTCTAGTGCCCTCTAGCGGTCAGCACAGCTGCCACGAAGCTCCTTACACAAGTAGACCCACCATGTGAGGAGCACTGACAGGCACTCATGTGACTACCTGCAAATGAAACAAAGAGCGTTAGGCACAATCTCCACCACAATGCGAGTGCACTGTAAATGCCACTATAAATGTCAACAAACACTGAAAGAGGGGGTATGAACAGTGTTGATGGATTTTTTTTTTTTACGGAGTTTTATATAGCGCGGTATTAGGTATCAGTGTGCTTTATATAGCACCAGTTGAGTTACATGAGGACACATTCATTTTTATTAGGAAATGGGAGATTAAGTGATTTGCCCAGATTCACAGGATGTTCAACGTCATTGCAGAGACTCGAACCCGGTTCCGCAGATTCGAGGTCACCCGCCCTAGCCATTTTATTGCTCTGATTTCTCTTGAGATTCGGGTAAAGGTCGTTTTGTTCTTCAGTAAGGCTACTGTTAAAAATAAAGCGAAGAAGGAAGAGCATAATCTGAGCCTTTGGTCCTGACATAGAATTACCCTTTCCACCTTCTATCCTCTCCTCATCCTACTTAAGAGGTTGCATCAGTTGGATCCTAGGTGGCCGGTAAATAACTACCTGAACCACACCACAGATTTTTGTTTGATCAGGTTTTATTTTGGGTACGTCAGAAAAAAGGTTAGGCAATGCAAAAGAGGACACCCTCTCATTGTATCATCCTCTGCATTAAGACATGCTATGCTTTAGCTAAGAAAGAACCTCCTGAAGAAATCAGAATCCATTCCACCAGGGCTAAGGCTACATCTTTTGCACTTTCTAGAGGGATTCCAACTGCAGAAATCTGTGTTAGGCGGCAACTTAGACATCCTTGCACACCTTTGCAAAGTACAACTTCCTGGATTTGAGGTGCACAAGAATGAACAATTTGCCTGGTCTATTTTGCAAGATTTCCTTGACTAACCATCCATCAACCCTGATTTTGGGTAGGGTACTCTACTATGTGTCATCAACTCACCTATCTACCTCAACGTAGAACTGCTCTGTCATCAGTCAGACAGACATCCCCTCTAAGAAGTCCAAGATCACCGAGGAGAAGGCATCATACTCGCTCTAGATCTAGAACTAGATCTAGAAGACCATCTACCTTAATCCAAGCCTTTTTTTATGCAAAACCATCAGGTAGAAGATGGACAAGGTCTCAATCTCACCATAGCAGATATTCGCCTTCAACTACCTCACAATCTTCTATAAGTGATTACTCTCCAACCCTGATAGACACTCCTCCAATTGGAGTCTCTCTAGTAGATGATCTGCCCTCCTTTAATGATGTATTAGTGAGAAAAGCTATGAAATTAGGCATCACAATACTTACCACAATGACTTCAACGTCAGTCATGTTAGAAACCAAACAACCTCTTCTGGACCTCTATTGCCTTTTGTTCCAGGTCTTTTAGCAGCTATTCATCACACCTGCATTGATTGTTTTTATCCTTCCTGAATTGTAAAGAAGTACAAATCACCGGATCAGGGACCCCCTTTTCTAAAGCAGGATCCCACTCCAGATTCAATGATTGTAGCTGAAGCAAAAAAATTCCATACAGTTACTCCTACTTCTACTTCCCCACCAGACAAAAAGAGCAATAGGATGGATTCATTGGGCAGAAAATTGTATGGAACATCTGGAACAATTATAAAGGCAGCAATTGTGACAGCTCTATTGGGAAGATATGATTGTTCCTATATGAAAATCTTTAAAAATAAATACATTGACAAACTCCCCAAGGAAGACAGACAAGACTTCCAAGAGGTCCTTAAGGAAGGAATGCTAGTCTCAAATCATTGTGGCAGAGCAGATTCTTCAGACTTGGCAGCGCATGGTTACTGCCATGGCATCTCCACAAGACGCAGCTCTTGGCGGAGACTGACCTGCCTAAAACCGGAAGCGCAATAGAGGAGTGTGAATATACCATGTTTAGATTCAATATTACTTGGGTCATATGCGGATGATGAAATGTCACAAATTAAGCCTAAAATTGACATTTTAAAAGCAGTTGGCTTGGAGAATAGAAAGAAGTTCAGAAGGTGATGTAGGCTTTATGACAGGTGTTATTTCCCTTAGTGGGTACAAACTCCTCATTTGCTCCATCAACATCAGCAGTAACCAAGTCAACTGTACCACCACAGGGAATCTTTTAGAAGGAAAGGAGAGGTCTCCAACAATTGCAAACTATGTCCACAGGAAAACCTCCAGCAAACAATTATTTCCTCCTTCTCTGTCACCTACTGCAGTAGGAGGGAATATGAGCAATTATGTCCAAGAGTGGTGCCACATAACCCAAGACAAATGGGCCTTGAATATTGTGTAGAATGGATATTCACTATCAGATCCCCTTCTCCTTCAATACCACCAAACAAGCCATTAGACAGATCTGTTGTAGAAGGAGGTCAATACATTGATGCTGAAGAAGGCATTGGAGGAGGTTCTGCACTATCAAAAAGGATTTGGTGTTTTTCCTGGTACTTTCTATTTCAGAAGAAAGGACCCAAACAAGAATTCAGACCCATACTAGACTTAATACTGTATAATAAAGGAAAAGTTCTGAATTTTGGCATTACACCAAATATAGCCCCAGCTACAGCAAGGAGACTGGATGTGTGCTACAGACCTACAAGATGCCTATTTCCACATACCGGTCATACAGAGCCATCTAAACGTTTTACGATTTGATGTAGGCTCCAAACATCTTAACGTCAGTTTTTCCATTTGGGATAAAACCATCTCCCAGGACGTTTTCAAAATGCATGGCTGTTGTCACAGCGTATCTAAGAAAGCAAAAGATATTAGTCTACCCCTATCTAGAGGATTGGGGTAATAAGGAGTTCATCCTAAGAAACAATTCTAAAGTATTTCCAGATATGTAAGTACACATTCTCAAGACTAGCTCTTCAGGTCAACAAAAAGAAATCAATAGTATGTTCTGTCCAAAAGATACAATGTCCCAGTGTAGTTTTGGATATCCAATCCTCAAAAGTGTATCTTTTGGAGGAGAGACTGTCATCTAGCCACTTGAAATGTCTCACTCTATTGTGAGTTCATCATTTTTAAACTCGACAGATACCGCCTTTACAAACATCAATAGGTTCTTACATATTCATAGGCCCCATGCCAGACTTCACATGAGACCACTGCAACTGTGTCAAGATGATCAGAGGAAGCAGTCCTTGAACAGCTGAGAGCAGAAACTAACTCTCACAGTCGACACTCTAATTTCTCCCATGGTGAACCAAGATGAAAAATCTAAAAGTGGGAATCCCTTCCTTCAGGACCTCCCACCCCAAACTCTTGTTCCAGATGCTTCCCTCCGAGGATGGGCTGCTCACATGGGTCATTTACAGACTAAAGGTATATGGTTGGATGAAGAAGCGTCTTACTATATCAATCTCATAGAACTGAGAGCTGTCCACCTAGCATTGAAGGACTTCCTTCCTTCAATAATTACAAACTCCATTAGATCAGACAGACAATACTACAATGATGCATTACCTGAACAAACTGGGAGGGACGCATGCCAGACCTCTGTACCTCGAATCACACGCCTTATGAAAATGGCTCATAGGAAGGAACCTAACAATTACAGCTATGCACCTTCCAGCATTTCAAAATACAGAAGCAGATTCCATCAGTAGTATTATTCAAGACAAGCACACCTGGAGGACATTGTTCAGGAATGGGGCTATCCCGAAATAGACTTGTTTGTAGATTTTGAAAATAAAAAATGCCTAGACTACGTCTCCAGATTTTACATGGGGAATGCCCTTTTGATTGACTGGTCAATGACATTTCCCTGCACTTTTCCAACAGGCCCTGTTATTCTGCCAGTCTTTATCAGACTGTACAAATCCAAAACCAGAATGATGCTATCTGAAAGAAACAGGTTAGTATTAGATTCCTTACCTTAGAATATCCCCAGGCGCGTCAGTCAGGATCCACAAATTTTTGTGTAGCAGTACCCCTGCGCGTCGGTATGCGTCGTCTGCGGCTCCGCGTCCGTCGTTGGCGCCGGGATGACGTTGTCGTAGTACTTAGATGCCGCCCTCGCGCGCTGACGTTAGTTCTTTTTTTCCGCACCAGCAAGCGCTGATCCGAAAAAGTGGTACCCTTAGTCAATTTTTGACTAAACTTTTTTGATCTTTTTGATCTGTTTTTCGAGTCGAACGACTCCATCGCTGCCGGTAGGGATGGCCGGGTTCAAACCCTGCGCCGACTGCAGCCGACTGATGTTGGTTACCAACCCCCATCGCTGGTGGCTGCATTGCCTGGGGCCCGACCATGATGACAAGTCGTGCCCCGACTGCCGGGCCTTGACGTCGAAGTCTAGGCAGGAGCGGTCCCGTAAGTGCCTCGAGCTCCGGCAGTCGGCCCCGCGCTGCTAGAGGTCCCGGTCACGGGGCCAGAGTCATCATAGCTCGGCGAGTAAACACCACTCGTCGGGCTCCAAGTCCTCAGGTCAGAGGCACAAGAAGTCAAAGAGGTGACACCGCTCTTCTGACTCCCCGCAACGCTCGTGCAATGCGGCCCGGGGTTCAGGCGATACCACCCACGCGGCTCCGCCGGAGCCGCAGGTGTCGCTGCCTGCTCCATATCCACCGGTCCCTGGGCAGAACGCGACGCCGGAGGAGATCGATGCCTTTCTCATGGCCATGAGGTCGCTCACTCCTCCGCTTCAACTCCTTCCGGCCCCGCAGTCCCGGCTTGTAGCCCAAGCGGGCCGGGTGCTTCGGCCCCGGCGCCGTCGGCTGCTTCGGCCCCAGCGGCAACTTCGGTCCCGATGCCGCAGGGCCTCACTGGATCCAGTTCCGGAACCCGGTCACCGATGGTCGACCTTAAGACCCCGCCGGCGTCGACCCTGAGGGTGTCGCCCCTGACGCCATCCCCGGACAACATCATCCCCAATCCCCCCCTCGATCCGGTTCCGAAACCCTGTCGGCGATGGTCGACCTTACGACCTCGCCGGCGTCAACCCTGAGGGTGTCGCCCCTGACGCCGTCCACGGACGACATCCCCAATCCCCCCCTCGATCCGGTTCCGACGTCGGAGCGGCGTTGCTCGACGCCGCATTCGACGTTGAGAGAAGAACATTTCTTCTATGATCCGGCCCCATCATTTGAACCTGAGTACCAGGAGATGGGAGACGAGGAAGATTGGGAGGGGTCTGAGGACCCTCTGGCACGGGAGTGGCAGTCTTTTCAGGACTGGGCAGGTGAGCTACTAGGGAAGGCCAGTGGTTTGGACACTTCGCCCAAAACTGGATTTGTCTCCAAGCTCTTCAGAGCCTCTACTGCCGTTTAATGAGGCATTGACTGACGTTCTTTTGGGCACTTGATCCAGGCCCGCTATAGGTCACCCTGTAGATAGGAACGTGGCCAGACGCTACCGCCTGGCACCCGCCGACCCTTGCTTCCTGTCCACCCACCCCACCCCGAGAGCCTGGTCATCCAGGCCTCCAACTCCCAGACCGCATTCCCGACAGCTCCCCCTGATCGGGAATCCAAAACGGTATGAACAATATCTTAAAAAGATGTTCTCCTCACTGAGTTTGGGGTTGCGGTCGGTTAACACTGCGTGCCGTTTGGGCCGTTATACCCACTCTCTGTTCGACACGGTGGCGGACATGCTGCTACAATGTCCGGAGGAGGCTCGGACTTAACTCGCCCAAGCCCTTGAGAAGGGAAGAGATGCGGCACTGTATTCCATCCGATGTGGGCTGGTTACAACAGACTCGCTGGGCAGGGCGATTGCAACGACGGTGGCCGTTTGCCGCCACGCCTGGCTGAGGTCCGCCAACTTTTTGGCTCATGTCCAGAACACCCTTATGGACATGCCGTTTGATGGCTGTCGCCTTTTTGGCGACAAGGCAGACAGTGCGCTTGAGCGCTTTAAAGACTCCAGAGCTACGGCCAAGTCCTTGGCCCGCGCCTGCAAACTGCTGCCTTTCGCTCTTTTCGTGGCCAAGGAAGGGGCGCCCCCACACTTCCTGCCAGCCATGGGCCACAGACTAACATCCAGCGCGGTGGCTGATGTTGGAACTGCTGTGGCGGTGCCTGGGGACAACAGCGAGGCCAGTCCACATCCACCCCCGCAGCATCCGCCTCAAAGCCTTCCTAGTCCGAGCTTTCAGGCCCATTTGACGCCAGTGGGGGGGCAGGGTTCGCCATCACCTCCTCCACTGGCGCACCATCACATCAGACAGGTGGGTGCTGCAAATCGTCCGAAGGGGCTACTCCCTCCCCTTTGAGGCAACCCCTCCAACCATGCCACCGCAGTACCACTGCGTGTTGGGGGATCACTTGAATCTTCTGCAAGAGGAAGTTACGGCCCTCTTGGCCAAGGGGGCCATCGAGCGCGTTCCTGTGCCAGAAGTACGGTGTGGTTGTTACTCCCACTACTTTCTGGTTCCCAAGAAGGGCAAAGGGGGCCTAAGACCTATCTTGGAGCTGCGGAACGTCAACGGTTTCCTCTGGAAGGAGAAGTTAAAGATGCTGACTTTGGCCCCGGTCTTAGCTGCCCTAGACCCAGAAGACTGGATAGTAGCGATGGACTTGCAGGACGTATATTTTCACATCCCCGTCCTGCTGGCCCACCGGCGTTACCTGCGGTTCACGGCAGGCCACGAGCACTTTCAGTTTACCGTGCTCCCCTTCGGCCTTACCAGCGCCCATCAGGTGTTAACGAAAGTGATGCCGGTGGTCGTAGCTCATCTGCGCAGATTAGGGGTGTCAGTCTTCCCCTATCTCGATGACTAGTTGTTGAAGGCGGGCTCGCCCCAGACAGTTGCCTGCCACCTCCAGACTACGGCCGACCTCATGCACCTGCTGGGGTTCTCCATCAATGTGCCAAAGTCACACCTGTGTCCCTCTCAGAAGCTCCACTAGATCGGAGCGGTTCTAGACTCGGCGCAGTTTCGGGTTTATCCTCCCGAACAGCGGGTTCGCGATATTCAGGCGCTGAATCTGATCTTTCAGACTTTATCTCGAGTCTCGGTCAGGTTGACGCTACAGCTTCTGGGGCTGATGCGGGCTCTGCAGTTGGACCTGAAGTTTCAGTGGGCCCAGCATCAGGGCAACTTGTCCGACCATGTCTTGATCTCGGAGGGCACTGCAAGACAGTTGCAGTGGTGGCTCACGGACTGCGATTGGGTCAGCGGCAGATCCCTCTCCCTACCCCAACCGGAGAACGTAGTTGTGACGGACGCCTCCCTCCTGGGCTAGGGGGGCCACATGGGAGAGGCGGAGCTCAGAGACCTCTAGTCTCCGGCGGAGTCCCGGCTCCACATCAACCTTCTGGAGCTGCGGGCGATCCGGCTTGCACTGAAAGCATTCCTCCCCTCTGTCTGGGCGAGTGTAGTGCAGGTGTTCACGGACAACACCACCGCCATGTGGTACTCCAACAAACAGGGCTGGGTGGGGTCGTTGTCCCTGTGCCAGGAGGCTCTGCGCCTCTGTCAGTGGCTGGAACATCAGGGCGTGACCCTGGTGGTTCAACACCTGGCAGGTTCCCTGAACTCCAGGGCGGACGAACTCAGCAGTCGGTGAATGATGGATCATGAATGGCGTCTGAGCTCGGACTGAGCAAGGTCTCTTTCAGCGATGGGGAGAGCCTTGGTTAGATCTATGCGCCACAGAAGAGAACGCGCAATTTCATCAGTTCTGCGCGTTGGAATTTCCAAGGCGGCACTCGCTCGGAGAAGCTTTTTGTCACAAGTGGAGTTCCGGTCTGTTGTACGCCTTTCCGCCTATACCACTTCTGCTGAAGAAGATCAGACGCGACCAGGCCCAAGTCATCCTTGTGGCTCCGGACTGGGCACGAATATACTGGTATCCCGAGCTACTCAGCATGTCAATCGATCCCCCAATTCGTCTGCCTCTTCAAAAGGACCTTCTGCCGCAGCAGCAGGGTACGGTCCTCCACCCGAACCTGTCCAGCCTCCACCTCCATGCGTGGAGATTGAGCGGCGACAGTTGAGGCCATTTGACTTGCCTCCTGAAGTCTGTGATGTCATTCTGGCAGCCAGGCGTCCCTCCACAAAATCAGTATACGCCTGCAGGTGGAACAAATTTGTGGCATGGTGCACAGCAAAGGCTGTGGACCCTCTTTCTGCCCCTCTTTCTGAGGTTCTCCTCTTCCTTCTTTGTCTTGCCGGGCAGGGCTCTGCTCTTGGCACTCTCAAGAGCTACATGTCTGCCATTTCCGCCTTTCTAAGGCTACCTGATCAGCCCTCTTTGTTGAAGTCCCCGGTTGTAAATAGGTTCTTGAAGGGCATCACTCATATGTTCCCACCTGTTCTTTTCATGATGCCCCAGTGGGACTTGAACCTTGTTCTGACCAGGGACGGGACGGGCCACCCCCCTTGGTGCTGCGGTGCCACCGGACTTGGACTTGGAACTATTGACCCAGGTACTGCTCTCCGAGGCACTGGATTGTTTAACTGCTTTTTGTAGCCTCTTATATACGTTTGAGCTCTATTCACTGTTGCTGGGAGAAGGGTCGTAGGGACCCAAGTTGTTTAAATCGCCTGCTAATTGCGGAGCCACTGGGCAAAGTAGTACTCATAGTACAACGATTTGACTCTGGGGTAATAAGAGTGATTAGGCTGTAGGCTTAAATATGTCTAACCAGCCTAATACACGCTCTGTAATGAGTAAAACCCACAATAGAGAGACCCCCAAACGCACGAGAGTGCCAACTAAAGAGCCTGCCTCTACTAAAGGAAATAAACCCACGGCAATTGATTTAATGTTAAAAAAGGTCTCGGGGGAAATAGAACGCATGGAAAGGAGTTTATCCTCCTCACCTAATCTTAATGCAATTACTTTAACACCCTCTAGAGAACCAGCAGTTGCCGATAGTCCAATTATAATAGTGAATGTGACCCAACCAAATAATGAAACTGATGATGTCCCCTGTGCACAATCCCCGGGGACAGAAATATCGGGCCGCAGCGAACTGGCCCACCAGAGAAAACCAAAGCGTCAGGAGAGGACCAAAGGGCCACAGAGACACAGGAAAACACCTGTAGGAGGCAGTCGCTCCAAGACGAGCCAAGAGGTCATCCCAGTAGAAAATAAGACCCAAATAGATACAAATCCCCCAGGATGGGTTGAGGCAGTCCTAGGAGATCTAAAAAGACATTTAGAATCCTTTATAACTGCGCAGTTAAAACCAATTATAAGTAAGGTGGACAAAATTGCGGCTGAGTTGTCTAAACAAAGTAAGGCAATATAACCTACGCTCAATAAATTATCCACTGGCCCTAATCAACCAACTGAGGTGGTCAACATTGATAATGTTGACAAAAATATATTGCCAATTAACAATTGTGTTAGTCATACTCCACACACAATTGCCCAGATCCATGAGGCACCAAAAATTTCCCAAAACCTTAGAGGGGAACCCAATAATGAACAGAAAGGGGGACACACTCAAAAGACGAATTTTAAAATCACGGACAAAGCCCCTCTACAACCACTAATGCAATGGAGACAGGAAGACTCCTACCAGAGTAATGGGAATCACGGTCCATTTTATAGGGATTCTGACCCTTTCCTCACCACAAATAGCATCGCCCCACATTTAGAACTCCCCCCAGAGGCCAGCCCATTTGGAATAATCTTCGCAGGGGTACCAGAAATTAGGACTTCTGAGAGAGAATCACACTCCCAATTTCATGCAAAAATCTCCAAGTGGTTGAATATACATAGACCCTTAAACAAGGGGGATAGAGGTGAGATAGTGCATGTAAGAAGAGTGAATTGGCTTGGCGGGAGGAAAAAAGATATAAGAGGGGACTGCATAGTGGCAAATTTCAGAGACACCGGGCTGGTTGATTACATCCTGAAGAACCCCAACAGGAATCAAACTAGCACAATCCGTGCACTCCCACTTGGGTATTTTTACCCAAGGAGTGGGGACACTAATGGGGCTCATGAAGGTGGGTGGAATCCGGGAAGACCTCAATGCATACAAAGATCAAGACCCGCAGGCTTCCATGATCAGTTCTTACCTCCGCGAGATTACTCTCAGTGGAGAAACAGATTTGCCCCCCTGCAGTCGCTTGAGGATAATGATTGACTCATTCCAACAGAAAACAAACCTGTAACACCCTTAGCTACTGGTGAATGCCCAGGTCTTGAAACAGAGGATAGTTGCCTGAGCGACGGGAATGAACAAATCTCGAGGTTAGAAGAACCAACTTCACATGGGGAGGAGACTGAAAATACCATAGAGCCAACAGTAGTGGACGAGGTTAAAATAAGTGAATTTAGCACAGTGAGTAGGAAAGAGAATAGGGCTGGACTAACTGTGATATCCTGGAACATAGCAGGCCTGGAAGCTAAACTAAATAACAAGGAGTGGAAAGAATCCATAAGGGGCTTTCATGTTATAGCTCTCCAAGAAACATGGGCGAGAGATTCTGACCTCTGTCAATTGGAGGGTTATAAATGTTTTTTCAGACCTGCCCAAGAGACGAAATCTGGGAGAGCAAAAGGAGGCCCAGCGATATATATAGATCTAGACCTAAAGGGTACCTGGACGCAGGCAGACTGGGCTTCAGACACATTACAAGCAGTATCACTCCAGGGACAGGGGCAGAGACTACTTTTTCTAAATTTTTATAACTCGGGCCCAGTTGATGGGAATTTTCCTATACTACTAGAGCTTGAGAGCAGGATAAATGAGGAAATAGATCTAAGGACGAAGGGGCCTGAACCAACTGTCTTGCTGATGGGGGACTTCAATTGACACCTTTGCCCTTGGTTGTTTCCCATTTCTGCTGATTGGTCTACCTGCCGTCTTGAAAAAGGTCCCCACTTCGAACACAATAAAGAGGGCACAATGCTGATGAAGCTTCTAGGCAATTTTGCGCTCACCCATATTATGGACCTAGCTGAACTGAAAGCAGGGGAGACACCCATACCCACACTTAAAGGGAGAGGCTGTGGGTCTATAATAGACTTTTTAATGATCTCTGCTCACTCTAAAGATCAGATTATAAGAACAAGAACGGAGTGGAGTCCCTTCAGCGATCACAATCCCCTTTCCCATGGAAATCAAATACAAAGACCTACCGGGGGAAAATCTAGGGGGTGTCTCCAAAATTCAACCAACGGACCAAGGGAGACGTATAAGGTGGTCAATGATCAACCCGCAAGAGTTTTACACCAAGTTAGTGGGAGAAGGGAAAAGGGCATATAGAGACCTGTTTAGATCCCACAATAGAGGGCAGAGGAGTGGTCGTGGCTTTTGAATCCCTAACTAATATAATAGAAGGGTTATTGACAACTAAGAGGCCTGTCAAGCAATCATCTTCCCCAAGATGGTTTGACACTGACTGCTCAAGGGCTCTAAGAGAACTAAAGCAGAGTTTAAAAATGGTCCCGAGAAACAAGATTCAAATTGCCCGATGCAGACAGAATTATAAAACACAGGTAAAGAGAAGAAAGAGCGCCCTCCAAAAAGAAGTTTGGACAGACCTTAGAGAGTCAGGAGAAAATAGGGACTATACCCAGTTTTGGAGAATTATAAATAGGCCCTGTTACCAAGACTCAAGCTCCCCAGTTATCAGTACTAACATACTACCAGATCAATGGACTAACCATTTTAAATCTCTGTATAACCAGCAGGAGGTAGATATGGGAGATGGGACCTGGAAGGGACCCAGGCCAGAAGCATTTGAATTCTCCCTGGAGGAAGTCCTAAAAGCAATCACAGGGTTGACGCGTAATAAAGCCCCAGGCCCGGATGGCACCCCCACAGACCTTTTTTTTAAGCAATACTGATCTATGGGCACCAATGTGACTAGAGTACTTAATGCAGCAATTAAATCTGGCCTCCCGCGTTCTTGGTCAACTGCAGTGATTGTCCCTATATACAAGAAAGGTTGTAGGGACAATCCACAGTGCTACAGACCAATCTCACTGATTGATGTCTCCGCTAAAGTACTTGGGAGGGCACTTTTAAACCGCTTAATAGAGTGGACGGACACCCATAACACCTTGGTGGATACCCAGTACGGGTTTCGAACAGGCAAGTCAACTAGTGACCAATGTCTCAATCTATACCTGCTCGCGGCTAAATATACTATGACGGAGGAAGGGACTATGTACATGGGATTCATGGACTTAGCAGCGGCATTTGATAATGTTAATAGAGATAAACTCTGGACACTTATGTATAGATTGGGAATTGACCCAGATTTGATCAATGTACTTAAGGAGTAGCACTGGAACACCACTGCCAAGGTCCGCTATAGCGCGGGGGTGAGTACTGATCCCTTCCCGTGCTCTGGCGGGGCGAGGCAGGGGTGTATTCTTGCACCGTTTTTGTTTTCCCTCTACATAAACGATCTGGAGAGCGCCCTGCTAGCTCTGGGGACTGACTGCCCAAGGGTCGGACCGCGCCACATACCGGTATTCTTGTATGCTGATGACGCGGTCCTCCTCGCTCGAACCACAGTCAGTCTCCAGCTCCTAATTAGAGGTTTCGCTGAATTCATGCAGAATCTGGACCTCTCCGTCAATCTGACAAAGTCTTTCATCATGGTAACAGGGAAGAAACCACACAAGAGATTTGTGTTCAAAATAGGGGATCATGTCCTGGACACTGTGACCACTTTCCTGTACCTGGGTCTCCTATTCGACGAAAAGATTAAATTTGCCCCACTGATTGAGGAGAGATCTAGGAAACTTGTGTCGGCAAATGGGGCTATATTAAATTTTGCTCGAAGAATGGGTTGTTGGTCTCCTGAGCAAGTGATGACACTGTATAGTGCGGTTAGTACCTCGAAGGCTATCTATGGAGCAGAGGTCTGGGGTTTTAGGGATGCGCAACAGATACAAGGAGAGGAAGACACATTTTTTCAAAAGCTGTTAAATCTTTCCCAGAGCATCTCAGCAGCAATCACACATAAAGAGCTAGGTACCCCATATATATCTGACCTGATCAGAATGAGACCAATTTGGTCCTGGCTTAAAATTTGGCAAAACTGTGGTAAATAATAAGCTAGTTATTTACGCCGTTCGGAATTTCTATAATTACCCAAGAAAATGGTAATGCATAAAATGAGGAGCAGAGTCCGTGGTCTTCGAGTTGAAAGGGTTTTATTCCAGAACTCGAGTTAAGGGAGAGCTCCTTCACCAAGCGGGTTCAGGAGTAGTCTACTTTGCTTGAAACATAACAGCACTTATATACAGTACGAGTACAATCAAAAAGAAGGAGTTTCCCTTAGACTCGATTCAATCATTCATGATGTAATCATACAGAAGACATAGCATGCTTGTTCTCGTTTAAAGAATAACCTGAATAGCATTTACACATAGACAAACATATTGCATCGGGGCGATTGTGGTGGCAAGTTACAGAGTTGCTGGTATCTGAGGACAGAGAATCGAGGCATTGTTACAGGGTCATTTCTGTCAGAAAGGTAAAGAGGACGAGGCATTGTGCGTTCTTTACTTCGTACACAAGGGCGGTGAGGTCTCACAATGGTATGTGTGTGCAGCGGGGAAGAAGGAGAATGGGCTGTAGTAAACTATTCTTCTTCGTGGCAGTCTCGTGTGCTTGATTATGTTTTCCCTTGGTTGTTAACCCAACCCGTGGCTGTCCTCGCAAACTAGGAAATCATTGACGAGCGAGAGCTGCTCGTTCGGTGACAGAGTTAGGGAGGGGGTTTTTCCGAGTCACCCATCCGACTGACTCTGTTCTGGTCTAAAGGAAAAACATCGATCGGGACGGAAACCCATAGGTTACATGGTAGCTGGACATTATTCTTGGCATGTGTCAGTTTTACGAAAAGAGAGCAGGCAAGAGGGGGTACAACGGGGTTTGTGCTTGAAGTAGGAGGATCGGCTTGCCTGGTCGATGTCAGGGTGGATAGGGTGCATGATGGGACACCAGAGAAAAAGAGAGCTTTTTAGTCAAATTCCACAAAACCCTAATGCTGAATTAACCAGGCAGATCATCAAGGACTGCTTACAGAGAGACAGATGGCTCCAAATCCCCTGGTTGAAATACATTAAAGAATCACTAGGGTCCATCAACCAAGAAATGTTATTCTCTGACCCCTCAAATGTGGATCCCCCCTGCAGACATTATGTACATAAGCAATTAATGGAAAAATATGATTGTAGGAGGATGGAACTTGATTCTACTAAATCCACGGTAGTAGCCCACTCGCTTGTATGTAATGAAATTGGCATGGAACCATATCTCTTTTTATTGTACAGTCCACATGAGAGATTTTTAATGACTCGTTTTAGGCTCAATTTGTTGCACAATATTTTAGCTTACCCGTCTGGTTTTACGCTAACAATTGAGCAGAAGGGTGCCTGCGGCTGCGACAATAGGTCTCCGCAGGACACCCTTCATTTTGTATTACTTTGTTCTTTTTATAAAACCCCGTGTCGGAGGTTTCTGGTGGATATTTTAAAGGAATCAAAAATTAACCATGCCAAATTTGCTCTACTATTTCTGCAAAGAGCAACTGAGATGCGTACCTTGTGTGGCATTATGAGTTTTCTAAAAACTGTAATCAAATTAAGAAATACAAGGGGCTGATGGTGGACGAAGTGAGATGAAATGAAATGTGCTGTTCTCTCTTTTCTTATGCCCAAAGTCTGTATATAGCATTAACAAAACCTTTTTTTTTTTTTTTAAACATGATTTTAACTCTGATGTTCAGTATGTTTTTATGTTGTATGTAATAATATGCATTTTTATGATGGTTTTCAACTATCGAAATAAATAAAGAACTGAACTGACAAGAAATGCTTTCTTTTTAAAAATGAAAATAATATTTGGACTTTCTAGCCTGTTTATAAGCTGTAGTTGATGTGAATGTAAAGATTTTTTCAGATTGATGTATGTATACACACATGTATTTTATAAGTGCTCCATGGTCCCCATGCGTGAGTGTGACTATTCAATGCTTATGTCTTAGTTGAGGATACCCCTAAAAGAGAACTAGGGTTACAGGTAAGTAACTTTTCCTGCATTGGGTGGATGCGGCAAAGTGAAGAAAGTCTGAAAGGTTTGAACTTGGCCATATGATGGGCTGAAACTACCTTAGGTAAGAAGTAGGAGCAGAAGCTAAGAACCATTGTTAGTATCTGTTTTTCCGTGCATTATCTATGTGGTTGGAAGCTGTCTTCCAGAATTTCACCAGTGAAATACTCAGCTTTTGAGAGCAACTCTATCAAATGTCTGCTCAAAAGACAAATGACTCCCAGCCTTGCATACAGCGCAACACGATAAGTCTCTTTTGCATCCCCACAACGGCCATGTTGATCCGTTTGCACCTCAGATCCTGAAGTGCTCTGTTTTGTAAACCTAGCAGTCACCATGTTGAAAAAGCAAACCAAAACAAAATGGTCACCATGCAGCAAGATGCATGTGCACAAAAGCGTCATGTAGCATGCATGCAAATGTATCATGATACATTTGTGTATGTGCATTTTGACGTGTGTAGGATCTGACGGCCATCTTCGGTAAATTGTCTTTAATAGAAAGTCCGATGGAAGGTTGCCAGCCATGCGTGTGCACGCATGATGATAACAAAAACAAAATATCTGGCAAATCCAATAGCTCGGGCTGGCATTGCTTTGGGTTTTTTTTGGGGGGGGGGGGGGGGGGGGGGGGGATACAACATTATGATTGTGCTCTAAAATTGGATCCAAAGTATTTCAATAGTGTAGATGGTTTAGCTGCATAACATTGAAATCAAATCTCATTTCGGCTAATGTGGGTTGCTGCTTTGATCCTCTACTCCAGGGTTTCCTCAGACATCAAGTACAGGAAGCAGCCATGGGGACTGATTCGGGCTCTGATCGAGAAGAATTCCGTGAGCGGGCTGGAGGACTACTTCAGGCAGTTAGGTGAGCATTTCATGTGTCTCTCCCCTCTCATGTCATGTATGCGAGCGGGTTAATATAGCTGTTCCCAGCAGTGTTCTGAGAGAGACGTCCAAAGCACTGTGTGGACAGAAGCTTTTCCTCTGCAGTCTTTCACCCTCCCTATAGGTACAGCTAACGGTCCAAGTTAGAGCTTATTTTAGGCCTAATTTGGAGCAGTGTCGAGGTCGATTCTCGTTACCCCTTGTAGGCTAAAAGGCAAAACGCTCAACTTGGCCAACTCTATTTCTGTGTTTTTTGATTGTTGCTATTTTGGCAGATGCGTACTGTACCGCTTTTTCTGATCCCTTCCACTTTTTCCCTCCTCCTTCTATTCCCTCATCCCACCTTCATTCCTGCCCTTTGAGTTCTGTTGATAACTGAAATCGTTGTTCAATTCACCAGCTGAGTTTAGTAGCCATGTATTGTCGGAAACTTGAGCTTCTTCGCATAGTGGGAGACGTGTACGTGTGGCAGTAGTTTGGGTATAATTCACTTTGTCTATTTTACATTTAACCTTTGTGAAATGTCATTCGAATTGTGGATTACATTTAGTGAGTGGTCACATCTGAATAACTGTCATCAAACTCTTGCAAGTTTACAAAACAGTCTCTTGATAATTTACAATGCCTGAGCAGAAAGGATATCATTTAATATATTTATATATATGTCTATCTATTTAATTCAGAATCTGATCTGTTAATGGAAGAATCTGTATCAAACCAGTCCCTGGTGGAACCTGGAAAGGCCAGTGGTTTGCGCCGAAGGCGCCGCTCATACAGGAGTGTACCAGAGAACCTTCACACGCATGGTGGCCAGCTGGCTTCTGGAGACAGGGACCTGGACACTAGCGCGGATTCCTCGGGTGAGTAGGTTCATGGTTCTTTTCTGGTTCACTTCTCATCATCGCCTCAAGATCACCTAACAGAATCGACCAATTTACAGATCAGCAAATAGAGCTGCCTAAAATACTCGACGCCACATTGGCAAAGACTTTTGCTCAAGTGCATAGTTACTTATGTATTTGGTCAAAATGAGCTATGTATTTGTGGAACTGTTGAGATGGCAGTAGGTGGGGGTGATGGAAACTGAGCTAGTCAAATGATTTTCCCAGTGGAAAGAGCCGGTAGAGTTTACCAACAGCCTAACTGTTACCAAAGATCTATAACGAACGGTCTATGATTTTATTGATCTGATGTGTACGTTTTTATCACTCAAAATGTAGCTCACTTAGCGAAATCTCAGTCTCATATGTTATGTTATGTTATGTTAATTTCGATTTATATAGCGCCAAATCACCGACAGGTCTCTTAGCGCTTGCTTTGGGAACCCGTCCTGGCTTTCCCTGCGAGATAGCCCCTACTGGGCATCCCCAAGGTGAAGACCAGGCATCCCATCGCGGTGGGGCTGTAGTGGAGATTAATCAAGCTATTGCCCAGACTTGCAGAGTGTGAACCCATGATTCGAGTAGGCACCAAGGCGAGAATTATCGAGTCCGTGGACATTTTGAGCTCAAGACCCTGCCGCGTCGGAATTGAACCCTGGTCCCGGGTCTGACCTTTGCATCAGGGTCTGCCTCCTCTAACCAGCGAGCCACACTTCTCCACATGCGTCCACCAAATACTAAAATGCACTCTCAGATATGAAGATCAAGTCCTATGGCAGTTGTGGAATAATAACCTGGTTCACAATACAAATCTGTGACATAGCCGCATCAGTATGAAGGACACAGAACCCGAACTTCATCTGAAATGTAATTGATGCAGATCACAAGACGGCTGGGCTTTCCCTAAACAGCGAGAGTCATGAATGGGGCTTTACTCAATCACGGATGAATACATGGGAGAGGATGTGAAATTACCTACCGATGGGACGAACATATTTAAAACTATCAAGGACACAGAACAGTGGCTAATACCGTGTGCGATCAGTTTATTACTGGCTGCAGCCAAACAACACAAGCATTGGCATAGCAAATAGGTTGGATTTAAAGTGGTAACACATACAACCACAGCAAAGACATGCACGAATAAGCACTGACCATTTTTAGATCTCATTACAGACAGCTGACCTGTGGTTTCCGATACATTACATATAGAGTGAGTTTTGAGTCAGTCCCTTGCTTGTGATTGGCTGGCCTTGTGTCTATCATGTGCATGCTCATAATGCAATGGGTTTCCTCCCTATTCTTGTGTCTGGTCGCAGTGTTTTCTTCTAGTGTTGTGCGTGATGAGGAAGCCAAGATTTGAGAGCAGAAAAAGCCAGTTTTGGACTAGCATTTGCATATTTGGCCTGTTTTCAGATGCGATTGGAAAAAATCATTAGCAAAGCAACCAGCTCGATCTTTTAGAACCAATACATATTGGCTCTACTACCAAGGCTTGTCATGTCTCTTTCTGTACCTTCTTTATATGTGCTTGTTTTTTACTCTCCAAGTATGCATTGCTGCATGGCGCAACTGACATAGGGGAAAAAACAGCGAGGCCGGTTGCACAGAGACATGGCACAGAAAGTCTGCTTGTATTTCTGCATGACTCTGTTTGCATGTCCGGTCATAGGTTTTCTGCTTGTGTGTGTCCTGTCTGCTACGATCTTTGCAGAAGATGCGCATATTTTACATTGAAATTTCTATGTCCGCTAATACTCTCAATGTAACCAGCAAACTATACTTTTTTGCATCAATTTGATATTACTAAGAGTGAATGAAGTTTAACTTGCACGCATGACTGGTGTCTTGACTTTTGTGGAAGATCACCTGCTTGCCTTTAGAGGTAAGGCAGATTTCTGCATTGTAGAATCTTACAGAATATTGTAGACCTAAACAGAATATTTCCCGCTATGTTTGGGTACCCTGGAACACTTCTTCTCCAGTATTGGGGTGTCTTTCATAGATTCACATGCTTGAATCTATGATAAATAGCAATAATATACTAAATATATATATATATAAACATATATACCCATATATAATCAGAAGAAAAAACCTGAAATATGCCAAAGAAGAGGCATAGATTGCCTACCCAAAATTCTACATAGGAATGCATGGGAATAGAAAAGACCCAATGCAGCCTATCCTTGTCATTATGTTGGTCCAAACTGCAGCCAATCAGGCGACAGCAGCCCTCTAGAACCTTCTCCTCAGAGCTCAACACCTCAGATTTTCTACCGCACGTCGTGTGTAAGGGAGTCTCCCTGAGCTCTGCTCAGTTTTCTCTTCTCTTCAGGTTTTTTCCTGTTCTCTACAATGTCTACTAGTAAGAAGTCTCTTTTCAGAGCCTGTTCATCCTGTGGAAAGTCCAGACTTTTTCATGAGGACCCACACAGTAAGTGTATTTACTGCCTTTACCCTGACCATGAGGTGGGAAGCTGTAAGTTCTGTAGAACTTTCTCCACAAAGACATTAAAAGATAGAAAAGGCCGTTTACTACTCTGGCTTCAGAGGCTAAAGGATAAAGACAATGTACTTTCTGATGCTGAAAGTCTCATTTCAGGCCATTCAAAAGCAGCTTCTAAGCGTGGTAGTGTGCAGGAGGTGCCTTCTCCATTTTTGAAAAAGAAGAGGATGTCTCTCTCCTTAACCCCTGCGGTGTCTTCACCACTTTCTACCACTTCTGGCCCCACGAGACCTGGCTCTCAGGCTCTTTCTGCTTCTACTTCCAGTTTCTCTGTGAAGAAAACTGTTTTTCCGTCGACGACGGTAGCTACAGTTCCGTCGTCGAAAATGGCTGTCTCTGGATCAAAATCGACGACGACAGTCACGACGACGCTTGCTTCTGGATCGTCGTCAGCCCCTGCGTCGACGTCATCGTCGTCGATGAGGGTCATTCTCAGTTCCAAGACTGTCTTCAATTATCCCAATTTCGTCCTAGTCGACGAAGAAACCTCCGTCGTCTACAGTCCGATCGTCGTTGACGAAAGGCTTGAAGATGTTGATTTCGTCGACGCCTTTGACGACGAGTGTTCCGTCGACGGTTGTCCCGTCGACGAGAGTGTCGTCTTCTTCTGTCCCGTCGACGCCTATCCCATCGACGACTGCTCCGTCGAAGACTGTCTCGTCGACGAAAAAGTTAAAACTGAAAGTTCCGTCGACAGCTACGTCCATGAACGTTCCGTCGACGGCTCCACTGCTGACGTCTCCGTCGACGATGTCCTCATCGACGACGATTTCGATGACGGCTGCCTCAAAGAAATCCATTGCATCGTCGATGTCTCAGATGGCCCAGTCGACGGATAGATTGCCGTCGACAAGGTCGCAAGATGCAGTTTCAATGTCAACTTCATCATTTGCCTCACTGCCTTTCTTGCCGCTGTCTTCCAGCAAATCGGACCACTGCAACTTTTACAGAAGGGGGAATGGCTCTTCCACCCTCTCCTTTGTTTGCTACGGACTCGGATCAGGAGTCTGACGGCCAGGCTCAAAGTCCTTCAGACTTGAATATAAAGTGCCAAGACTTCAGTAATGATGAAGAAGAACAATATGGCCAACATCATGAAGTTCAGTCTCAAATGCCAGCTGCGATGTTACCTTTATCAAAGATTTCAAGCCTCCAAAGCATGTTGGATGATTATAATCGGCGTTTCCCGCCATCACCACAAGTGTCTACTGTCCCATTGGTTTTGAACCCGATTACAGAGCCGTCAACCGCTCCTTCGCAACCAACACCGCCTGTTACCGTTCATAGAAGCACATCAGTTCAGGTTCATGCAACTCTTTATCCTGATGATGACGGTGAGAACCCTCCAGAGCGTGAGGATGGAGCAGTTTCGGATGTGGATGGTGATGATGATCAGATGGTGGAGTGGGATGACTATCGTGCACAGACACCATCCCCATCTCAGGTGACTCCAGGGGATTCTCCTCCGGTGGATATTGCAAGCTTCCACCAATTGATGGACAGGGCGGCACAACGTTTCAAGTTACCACGATTCCAGAGAGAGGAAGATTGCTTCCTGTATGACTTTAAGAACCAACCGTTCAAACAGATTCACACTGTCCCAATTATAGATTTAAACTGAACTTAAACTGAACGGCGAGAAGACTGAGGTCTTGATGTTCGGTCCCAACCAGAACATCTGGTCGCCTGATTGGTGGCCGCTCTCTCTGGGAGCTTGTCCCACACCCTCGGAGTCGGCGTGGAACCTGGGGGTGTTAATTGACCCCGCTCTATTCATGTCTTTGCAGGTAAATAGAACGGTGGCGACCTCTTGGGGTATTATTAAAATACTCAGAAAAATAAAGCACTATCTGTCCCCTCGGGCGCGGAGCAAGTGGTGGTAGCTCTTGTCGCTTCGCGACTTGACTACTGCAATGCGCTCTACATAGGCATGAATAAGAACCTGCTACAGCGTCTTCAGACTGCCCAAAATGCGGCAGCCAAATTTGTTTTGGACGCCACCAGATCAGCGTCAGCAACAGCAGCCAGGAGGGCCTTACACTGGCTTCCAATTGAATCGAGGATTACTTTTAAAATTCTTTGCCTTACTTATAATGCTCTCTCTGGTAAAAGTGCTGGGGGCGTTAACAAGTTGCTTTCACCATATGTTCCGGGGAGAGAGCTCCGCTCCTCTTCAAAGAATCTGCCTGTGGTACCTCGTTTCCGCAGGATTAAGTGGGGTGGTAGGGCTTTTTCTACAATTGCTCCTAAGCTATGGAACACTCTCCCTGGCGAAATTAAATCAATGTGCTCCGCCTTGCTGTTTCGAAAAGCCTTGAAAACTTGGCTACAACTACGGGTATGCCCTTTCGCTAGGGCATACCCGTAGTTGTGTTTATACTTAGTTCATGGTTTTCTGTTAGGCGCCTTGATGCCTTCGGGCTTAGTTGCGCATTATAAGATTCTTTTCATTTCATAGATTTCATCTGGGCTGAAGGGGTAAAACTCATGAAGACCCCAAACTCTTTACCAGCACAATTACCAAGATTGGAAAAGAAATATAAGGCGCCGGTGATATCTCTGGCATGCTTTACGGGCCAGCCTAAGCCTGATTCTGTCGTTACGCAGGCAGCTCAGAGAGGATCGTGAAATCCAGCATCTACTATCACTGCTCCTCCAGACCGGGAGGGCCGACGACTTGATGCAATAGGTCGCAAGTTTTCCTCGATGTCTTCTACAACTGTGCGAGTGGCTAATGCATTGGCCATTTTAGGTCGCTATGACCGTCAAGTTTGGGCAGATATGTCCGCCTATGTGGCGTTACTTCCGGATGCTCCCAAGGCGGAAGCGCAGCAGCTTCTGAAAGAAGGTGAGAGAGCTTCCGGAGAATTAATTGATTGTGCAGTGGATGTGGCCTGCACTGGTTTTCAGCAACTCGCTGGAGCGGCCGTCTTACGTCGGCAAGGTTGGCTGCGCTCGACTTCTTTTCGGCAGGAAGTTCAAACAAAAATTCTTGATATGCCATATAACGGCGAATCCCTTTTTGGAGCGCACATTGACAAAGCGGTGCAATCCATAAAGAAAGACATTGACACCGCACGTGCCTTAGGTACCCTTCAATTTAAGAAACAGCCCTTTCGGGGTGCTCGAGGACGAGGCACTACCTCCAATTTTCGAGCAGGAAACAATCAATATCGATCCTATAACCAAGGCAACCAGCGTTTCTCCGGAAACCGACAACAGTCGTCAGCAGCCGGCCAAAACCTATCGAGGAAAGTCCACTTACAGGGGAATTTCCAACAAGCGTCAATGACTTGCCTTTCAATCTGAAATTTGGAGGTCGAATCTCTCTGTTTGGTTCTCAATGGTCCTCCACTTCAACGGACCGTTGGGTCGACATTGTAGAAAAAGGCCATGCATTGGAATTTGTCGAAGTACCTCCTCCGACGCCACCTTCCGGACCGCCACCTCCGCACCTCAAGGAACTATTTCATCAGGTTAGCCTTCTGATTCAGAAGGGTGCGGTAGAAGTAGTGCCAAGGTCTCAGAGAGGAAAGGGGTTTTATTCCCGATTTTTCCTAATTGTCAAGAAAAATGGAGAATGGAGACCCATATTGGACTTGAGAGCGCTCAATCAATATCTCAAGGATCAATCCTTCCGTAAGCTAACGCTTGCAGAAATCTTGTGTTTGCTCTCGGTCGGAGATTTAATGGCGACTATCGACCTCCGAGGCGCCTACTTCCATATCCCAATACTCCCAGGTCATCGGAAGTTCCTGCGATTCAAGGTGGGGCACCTGCATTTCCAGTTCAAGGTCCTTCCATTTGGCCTCCGGTCCGCCCCCGAGTCTTTACCAAGATATTGGCTCCGGTCATGGCTTTTCTTCGCCTCCAAGGTGTCCAGATATTCCCATATCTCGACGACTGCCTCCTGAAATCGCAGTCCCGCTAACAACAGCTGCACTATACCTCCGTTTGTCAGAGGGTATTTTGTTCCTTGGGTCTGTCCATCAACCTGGAAAAATCCCAATGCAGCCGACAACTTGCAAGGATTTCCTAAGGGCCACACTGAACACCACGCTGGCAAAGGCTTTTATCTCCCTGGAACGTCAACAGAGGATTCTACGCCTAGTGTTTCTTCTACTGTCAAAACGGTGCATTTCAGTTCGTCTGTTGAAGTCCTTTCTAGGGATGGCTTCTTCGTGCATCGCTGTCATCCCAGACTACGTGCACGACCCATTCCGAAAGAACTGGACGGACAGTGGCGTCAAGTCACCGGTTCCTTCAACGATCAGATTTGCGTCACGGCTCTCATGAGAAAAGCGCTCAAATGGTGGGCACAGCCACTGCATCTTGCAGCAGGAATGTCTTTCCTGTTAAACACCAATTGCGTGTGTTCTATACACATAAAGTTGTTTCAGTCTTTTGTTATGCATTGTGTCTATGGAAACTTTGTTTTTTAGTACGGACTGCTAACTATTCTATATTCAAGCATGTGAATCTATGAAAGACACCCCAATACTGGAGAAGAACAATTGTTACTTACCTGTAAACAGGTGGTTCTCCAATATTGGTGTCTTTCATAGATTCACATGCTACCCTCCCTCCTCCCCTCAGAGGCTCTCTTCCCCTCATAGACTCATTGGGTCACTCTGTGCTACGAAAATCTGAGAGGCTGAGCTCTGAGGAGAAGGTTCTAGAGGGCTGCTGTCGCCTGATTGGCTGCAGTTTGGACCAACATAATGACAAGGATAGGCTGTATTGGGTCTTTTCCATTCCCATGCATTCCTATGTAGAATTTTGGGTAGGCAATCTATGCCTCTTCTTTGGCATATTTCAGGTTTTTTCTTCTGATTATATATGTTTATATATATATATATATATATTTAGTATATTATTGCTATTTTATTTACTGTGGGACTCCCACTCCGACGACGGGGAATATTCAAGCATGTGAATCTATGAAAGACACCAATACTGGAGAACCACCTGTTTACAGGTAAGTAACAATTGTTCTTCAGTGCTATACGCCTCATATATCTATAACGTCGTAGAAAAGGTGAGAAATTAACATATCAATATGTTGTTGAACACTCCTGAAAACCTATCATAGGCAAGATGATGTTGCATCTCCAAAAACAAAACTTTTTTTCAAAACTGCATTGCATCACCTATAAAAGTAGAGAGGAAAGGCTTGCATTAAAAGGGTTGAAAAAGACACCATGTCTATTAAAGGCCCATGGAGCTTACACTACCCATGATTCGTAAAAATGTCAGTTTTCTCAGTCGGTACTTTTTTCTGGCCCTCCTGACTAGGATCCTAGGAACACAACAAGTGTTTTCATTTTTTTTCTCAAAGAAAAAAGAAATCAAATGTTTCACTTTCACTGAACGTTTTTAACCTTCACCTTGAGTCTAAAGTTTTTTTTCTTGCACTTCTGAAGAATGTATCCTCTCAGAAAGCCACCCCTTTATATGGTAATTGAAAACATATGACTCACGAGCCGCTGCCGCTTTTGCTCCCGCAAGGCGGATGCCAGCACAAGGACGAGTGCATTTGCCTGCACTTTCGCGGCCTTGGGGCTGCGCCACGCTCCCTCCCCAGGAGTCCCCGTGGCTAATACCCTATAAACATCACGAGCCGCCGGAGAAATTTTATTGCCTGCAGGTTAAAAAATTACTGCTTTCCTGCGAGGGCGGCGACGGGCTTGTCTGCTTGCAGGCACGAGCATCTGGCTTGACACAGACACGGTTTGTGACACACATGTGTGCACATGCAGGCTCTAGCAGCAGGCTTGTGGCACACGCACTTGTGCACCTACTGGTTCGAGTAGTGGGCTTGCGATGCACCTGTGTGTCTGCTAGCAGGAGGAGAAGGCTTGTGACTGTAGGTCTGTGAACAAGCCTGCTACCACTCTCTTGTGTAACTGTTTACATGCCTTTTGGCTGCTGTAGCTTGTGAGTTTAGGCCTGTGTGCCTGTCAATGGGCACTCCAGCACATGGCTGCAGGCTGTGTTCCAGTCTGCTTTCTCTTTAGTTTGTGACTGTCAGTGTCCCTGTTGACTGCTGTTGCGTGTGACTGTAGGCCTATGGGTGGGCCTGTTGGCCACTGTAACTTGGGGCTGTTGGGCCTGTACGCCTGATGGTGACTCTATCTTGTGACTGTAGACCTGTGACCTGTGTGTGCATCCGATGGCCACTCCACCTGGGGTTCGCAAGTTCGGGAGTGTGCCTGTTATCCACTCCTGCTGCTGGCCACAGGTTTGTGTGTGCTGTTGGGCGGTAGTTTTGTAAATGTAAATGTAAATGTAAATGTAAATGTATTGGCATTTATATAGCGCACTACTTACCCGTAGGGTCCCAAGGCGCTTCGACCGCTGCGAAACCCTTCCTGGCTTCCCTGAGAGATGGTCCCTTAATGGGTATCTCCAGGGTGAGACCAGGCATCCCCGGCGGTCTGGTGGGGCCGTTAGTGAAGATGAGGCAAGCTAATGCCCAGAGTTGCCGAGTGTGATCGCTGATCAGAGTGGGCACCGAGGCGAGAGAATTATCGAGTCCGCTGACCCTGGTCCAGAAACCTGCCGCGCCGGGAATCGAACCCTGGTCCCGGGCCGTCCTCTGCTCTCGGGTCTGCCGCCTCTAACCAGTGAGCCACACTACTTCAGTGTGCGCCTGTTGGCCACTCCTGCTAGTGGTGGAAGGTTTGTATGGCCTGTTGGCCACTCCAGTCGGTAGGTTTGTGTGCGGCTGCTGGC
Organism: Lissotriton vulgaris; assembly: GCF_964263255.1. Lineage (NCBI taxonomy): Eukaryota > Metazoa > Chordata > Amphibia > Caudata > Salamandridae > Lissotriton > Lissotriton vulgaris. The sequence goes on from NC_141696.1 coordinate 1,499,668,718, forward strand.
CACTGCAGGCGGTAGGTGTGTACGCGCCTGTAGGTGTGTACGCGCATGTTGGCCGCAGCAGCCTGTGACTCTAGGCATGTGCGATGCCTTTTATCCACTGGCTTGTGTTTGCCTGTTGCACAATCCCGCTTCCTTGATTGTACCGTGTTATTGGAAGTCGAGTGCTTAAAATGTAGCTGTCTAGTTCTTAAACCTGTGTAAACAAGAAATGTATTTATTTATTTTTTTAATTTATACATGTTTTTATTGGTATTTACAGGTTACATGTACCAGATATAACAGACGTTTTGATTGTTATTCGCCGACGTTTGTGCAAAACAAAAAGTAGACAAACAAACATAAAACATAAACCCAGAGTGGGGGCGGTTTGTTGGACAGGTATAGGGCCTTTCCCGTTCAGTGGTCGGTGGGCCTATGTTGGAGGAAAAGGTGTGGCTATGGCAGTTTGAAAGTGTGTCCATGTGTTTGTCTAGTTTGGTCCACATTGCTCGGTTGTGGTGTCTACCTGGTGTGTTTCTAAGGCTAGTGGTGTCCGCTCCCCTTAGGAAGATCACCCAGTTGAGCCAGCCTTTGAAGGTGGCCTTGGCTGTATCTTTCCAGTTTGTGAGTATAATTTTTGTTGTTGTGGTGAGTAGAAAATCAAGGAGGTTCTTGTCTTCTTGCTTATTGACTTCTTGTGAGATCTGTGCTGTGGCTAGAGAGCTCAAACAGCACAGCGGACCCACGCTGAAGAAAAGCAAGAGAGAGACCATTGCGTCTCCTCCCACCCACCCACGAGCAATTCCACCAACTAAGCGACTTAACCGCCCACCCAAGCGGCTTCTCGCCCGACCGAGCAGGGAGCAACGGACTCCCTCACTCTGAGTCCCTAACCCAATGAGGATTCGTTATACTACGACCCTTGTACCAGCGTCCCCCAAAAGGCAATTCAGCCCCCGGATACTGTAAACCTTGAACAACCAACTACGTCTGCCCAAGACCGACATAGAGACCGGACAGGCGTCCTTAAAAGAAACAGGCAGTGATCAATACAGTCCTGATGATGATCCCGGTTCACTAGGAGCCTAGGGATCGAAAAGTTGACGCTTATAACAGTGTTGCATGATACTAAGTTGTACATTAATCTGTATACACTGTATGTCGGAATTTGCTTAGATTGATTATGATATTGCAAACGACAGTTGGCTCCAAAAAACTCTCTTTTGCCTTTAGGAAATTTTCCTCTTGATTCACGTACCCTTCTTTACTTTACGCTCTTTCTAACTCTTTGGATAGGTACAGGCTTGTGCCCTATCTGAATGTTTATATGTGACCCTCTTAAGGTCAATGTACTTTTTCTATTTTTGAATTAAACTACTCCTCGCCCGGCTGGGTCAGGACGTTGAACTTTAGTGCTCATTGTGGGCTATAAGTTTTTTTTTCCAGTTATTGATTGTCCTGAGGACCGTTGTTCTCCTTAAAGTGGCTAGAGAGGCAAACGTGTGCTTGATGTTGCTACTTAGTGTGTCGTTGGTGAAAGCCAAAACCTGTGTCCAGAAGTTTTTGACTTTAGTGCAGTTGAGGATGATATGTTCTAGGTCCCCCTTTTCCAGGCCGCAGTTCCAGCATCTATCATTGTCTAATAGTCCTATTGATGCTAGCCGTGCTGGTGTCCAATAGGCTTGGTGTAACAGCCAGAATTTTGTTTGCGCCAGTTCTGGGGATATCATGCACTTAGATGGGGAAGCCCACAGTGTGTGTAGCTCTTGTTGTGACAGTTTTGCCTTAGTTTGGGTTTCCCAGTAGGCCGTTTTTTTGTCGTTGAGTTTGGACATGGACGGTCGGAGCAGTTTATACAGAAGCGAGACCTGGTGGCCTTTCTTGTTTATGTTCTCCATTAGTTGGAAGATAGAGGGGGTTTGTCTGTGTATCTTTGCCTTCGTTATGGCTGTCTTAATGGCTAGAAAGTTGTAGAGTTCTATGTCTGGAAGATTGTGTTCTTTTTTCAGGTTGTTGAAAGTGTAAGGTGCTCCTTCCGGTTCTAGTTGTATTGGGAATTGGATCCCCCGGCTTTTCCAAGCACTCCTATCTAAGGTTTTACCTCTGTATTTAATTTTGTGGTTCCCCCAGAGTGTTTCCCACCGTGAATTTATGATGATGACCTCTAGTTTACGGTCTATTATCAGTAGAGCCTGTTTTGTGAGCTTTAGGATGGGGTTGTTGTTGAGTGCATTCTTGTTCGCTGTTAGTAGAGTGAGTGAGGCAGAGTTGTTTAGCATCGCTCTCTCTATGGTTAGCCAGGTTGGTGTGTATTTTTGGGTGGGTAGCAACCAGTGCATTCCTTTTCTGGCTATAAATGCTAGTTGGAACGTTTTAGGGTCCGCTATGTTGAGCCCTCCTAGTTTTTTTGCTAATCTGAGCTTGCGTAGGCCTATCCTCGCTTTTTTGCCCTGCCATATAAATTTGTTGATCATTAAGTCACATTTTTTGTGGAAGTCTTCTGTCAAGGGCAGTGGGAGCATGTCTGCAAGATAGTTAATTATTGGCGTGACCATCATTTTGATTGTTTCTATGCTGCCCCACCAGGTGATAAACTTGGGTGACCATGAGTCTATCAGGGTTTTAACTTTGGTCAGCGTAACTGTCTCGTTCAGTTCTAGGGTGCTTCTTAGATTCCTTTTGAATTGGATGCCCAGGTATTTCATGGCCTTTGGTTGCCACGCTAGCCCTATATTTCCTATTACTTCTCTGGTGGTGTGCACGTTGAGTGACATGCAATCGGATTTGTCCTTGTTGAGTTTGTAGCCTGAGCGTTTGGCATATGTTTTTATTGTGTACATGGGTGCTGGTATGGATTTGGCGGGTCGTTTGTCAAGATTAAAAGATCGTCTGCGTAGGCAGCGATTTTGGCTGTTGTGTTGTTTATCGATATTCCTGCAATTTGTCTGTTCGCTAGGATATCCGTGATCAGGGGTTCCAGCGCCTGTAGGAATAGTAGCGGGGATAGAGGGCAACCCTGTCTCGTTCCTCTTTCAAGTTCGAACGGTGCGGAGGATCCTCCGTTTAAGGCAATATTTGCTATGGGTTTTTTATATAGCGACATTACTTTCTTTGTGTATTCATTTCCTACGTTGTATTGTTGCAGGCACTTCTCGAGGAAGTGCCAGGAGACTCTGTCAAACGATTTTTCTGCGTCTAGTGTGATAGCTACGGCCGGGTGCATGGAGTTTGAGGCGTGTTCGATCATCTGACATAGCAGTCTGGTATTGTCATGCGACATACGGGATTTCATGTATCCTACTTGCGTGTTTCCGATTAGCTGGGGTAGGAATTTGTTGAGTCTGGTGGCTAGTACTTTTGCGTATAGCTTGCAATCTAGGTTGATGAGAGATATGGGACGGTAGTTTTTGGGCAATTGTGTGTCCTTGCCTTCTTTAGGGATGACTATGATGTCAGCTTATGACATGGTTTCTGTTGTTGTGCCCTCTGTCGCACATTGATTGAATGCTTTTGTCAGGACTGGTGCGAGGAGATCATTGAACTTTTTGTATAAAGGTGCCGTGTAGCCGTCTGGCCCTGGTGCCTTATTGTCTTTTAGTGAATAAATGGCAGTTACTATTTTGGATTGTTTGAAATCTTGGCCTAATGCTCTAGCTTCCTCATCCAGTAGTTTGGACAGGTTGAGTTTTTTTAAGTAGTCTATGGTGCCTGGTTCGTCTATGTTGCTGTCTTTGGTGTAAAGCTCTTTGTAGAACTCTCTGAAGGTCTGTAAGATTCCTGTATGGCTTGTGTGTGTTGTGTTTTGCTTGTCAGTAATATTTGAGATGGAGTGTTCTCTGTTTGCGTTTGAGGTATGAAGCTAATATCTTCCCTGCTTTGTTGGCTTCGCATAGGTTGATCTGTTTGTACTTCTTTTTTTTTTTTTTTTTTTTGAAGTTCAACAAAGTCTTTATTGTCGTGGTTCAGGCACAGTTGACACAGCCTTAGGCCTACAACCCTGGGGCCGGCCGCGTTCTGTAAGATCGTAGTATCAATAAACAACACAGCCTTACAGCTGGCAACCCGGGGGTCCAGCGGCGTATCTGTAGCAACACAGTAGGTATGTATCGTATGTGTGCGGTGCCAGCTGACTGCTACTTTACATGCAACTTCATTTTTGGGGGTGTTGAGCCCCTTTTTGTAGAACAGTCAAAAACAGTGAACCTAGGAACCCCTGGGAAATACTACACTCCGACACTTTCCGTGTGTAGCATGGTGAATGTGCGATAAATACAGGTCTAAATCATTGAGCAGTGTAGATAACATACTAGATCAGTTGTTTTAAGGGCAAGTCACATTAGGCAATACAAATCTAGTCCTCCATTTCTTCTCCCTCTTGGGTCATTAGAACGTCTGTCAAATAACACCAAAAATTCTTTGGTCGCGACCTTCTGGGCAATTCCTCTTCGTACGTGAGCAGCATGTCCCTACAATATGTCAGATCCGTCAGCCATGCTTTAACATTCGGGACTTTTTTTCCTTCCCAGCACCTGGAGACCTGCCTTTTAGCAATCAAGAGAGCAATAGCACAAAACTTCCGTTTCCCCGCTTTAACATTTGGTACCAGCCCCAATAGACTGTTCTTTATAGTACACTCCACCTCGATCCCCACCATTTTACTCAGAGTGGTTGTTATCGTGTCCCAGTATGCGTTTATCTTTTGGCAATACCAAGCTAAATGAACGAAATCCGCCCGTCACATCCGCAACGTCTGCACCTGGCATCTTCCCGTAACCCATAATCATGCAACCTATGCGGTGTATGGTATGTTTGGTGTACGTATTTAAGGTGTGTAATGCGCAGGTTTCCATTTGGAGTGAGGAGTTTTAGGAGCGTGCAGGCAATAGACCATTCACGCTCTGTTAGTGCTTCCGGTAGCGAGTCGTTCCATCTTTGCAGGGCCCTATTAGTGTTGTGTGGGATTTCGCTTTGTGCCATCCTGTATAGTTTAGAGACCAAATGGGAGGTATTCGATGAGGTGATTATAAATTGCAGTAATTGCAAGGTTGGCGGCTCTTCTGGGTAGTTTGGGTATAGTTCCTGGATTGCCCTCTGTAGTCTAAAGTGTGTGAATCTGAAAAGTAAGGTTGGGTTGCTGACATAGGTCAGATCGTCTGTTTTGCGAAATGCCCCCTCGTGGTATAGATCCCCAAATGAGTCCAGTCCTATGTTTTTCAGTATGTCCATTCCAACTTTCTCATTGGTCACCGATATATTTGGGTGGAAATGTAGTGGGAGCGCCGGGGCGTACAGCGGAAGTTTGTGAGTCATCCTGCCAAGTGTTTTCCATGCGTGAGCCGTGGTATCAATCGTGTTAATATCTTTTGAGTGCAGCGGCGGTCGCTTATGCGTCACTATTGCATTCAGTGGAATCGGCGCTGCGTCACCCTCCTCCACCGCTGTGTGTGTGAGATATGGAGTGGGATGATACCAATGTGCCGCGTATTGGGCCTGTGCGCACAGATAGTAGAGCCGAAAGTCCGGTACACAAGACCCACCTTTTTCATAGGGCAATGTTAATGTACACAGGTCTATGCGCGCCTGTTTGCCTGCCCATATAAGTTTAAGCACCAGGAATGTTATGTGGGTGAAGACTGTTTTAGGCGGTGTGATCGGTATATTATTGAATAAATACAAAAACTTCAGTAGGACATTCATCTTAACTATCGCAATTCTGTCCGCCAAGGACAGCGGCAGCTGTATCCATCTCTCTACTTTACCCTCCAATTCTGTGAGCACCCTCCCGTAGTTTGTCCTGATCACTTCTTCAGGGTCCCGGCTGTACCATATGCCCAGGTAGCGCGAGGGGTCAGACTGCCAGTCCAGGGGGAAGTCAGGTGAATATGGAGTGGTGGAATCAGTGAGTGGGATGATTAATGACTTCTCCCAGTTAATTTGTAACCCAGAATGGCGACCAAATTTCACATATTCACGTAATAATGGGCTAAGATTCTGTTCGGGGTCCCGCACGTAGAGAAGCATGTCATCCGCGTACAGCGAAATATGTAGGGGCCTCCCGGGAAAATGTAGGGCTGAGTGGTTATGTGTCTGCCTGATTATGCACGCAAGTGGTTCCAGGGCCAGGGCGAATATTGAAGGCGACAACGGACACCCCTGTCTAGTCCCTCTAGCAATATTAAAAGGTGCCGATATGTATCCATTTACCCGTACTCTAGCTATCGGCCTCGTGTATAGCAGAGACACCCATCTGTTTGTACTTCTTGATCCACAAACCTGCCCTCTCGCTTAGGATTCTGTTATATTCATATTTCTTACTTGTGAGGGTGAGGAGGAGGTCTGAGTTTGACATTTATTTATTTGTTTATTTTCTTATATAGCGCAGGATTCGACCCCCGAAGGGGTATCTCCGCGCTTGCGCTTTGATACAGATGTTGGACTGTTAACTTAATAATTAAACTACCAGCAGATTATGAGGTCGAGTATAGATGGGTTTTAAGGAGCTTCCTAAAGTATTGGAAATTTTAGTTAATCTTTAGGGCAAGTGGAAGTGAGTTCCAAAGAATGGGGCCTTTATAAGAGAGGGCGCGCCCTCCCTGTCTTACCCTCTTAATCCTGGGGACCTGAAGCAGTTGCTGGTTACTTGAACGCAAGGAGCGTCCAGGACTATAGGGGATGAACTTGTCCGTTAAGTATTTAGGGCCTGACCCAAAAAGACATTTGTGAATGGTACAGCAGATTTTGTATTTAACCCGCTGCCGAACAGGCAACCAATGAAGGCTGTCCAAAAGCGGGCGGGAAGGAGTCCTGGGCAAAACGTTGAGCACCAGTCTTGCTGCGGTGTTCTGGACCACTTGCAAACAATTTAGTTGTTCCTCATTGGCCGAGATGAGCAAGCCATTACAGTAGTCCAGTCTACTGACAACCAGGGTCTGGACCAGAGTCTTACGATGATAATCAGGCAGGAATGGGAAAATGCGTCGCAGGAGTCCGATGGTATGGAAACACAAACCGGCGACTTGATTGGCATGTTCTTTAAGCACCAGTGCCTGATCCAGATGCAGACCAAGATTTTTAACGGTCTGTTTTGGACTCAGCACTGGCCCAAGATCTAGAGGCCACCATTCTGGGGACCACAAAAGCGGAGCCTCTCCGAATAACATCACCTCTGTTTTGCTTACATTGCACTGGAGGCAATTTGTAGCCATCCAGTTAGAGACCGCCCTCATACCATCTGCAAAAGATTTTCTTATTGCTGGAGTGAGGGACTGGAAAGGGAACAGGAGCTGGGTGTCGTCAGCATAGGACACCGGGGTGAACCCATATTCTCTCACAAGGTCAGCCAAGGGGGCCACATACACATTAAATAGTGTAGGGCTTAAACATGAGCCTTGTGGCACTCCCTTGGTGAGCTCCCTAGAGATGGATTGAAGGGAGCCCAATCTGACACCCTTTGACACCATATCATCTATGTGTTTTGCTTCTAGTTGCTTGATGTTGCTATCCAGTTTATTTAGCTGTGCTTTTGCTTCCCTGTCTCTCCTGGCTTTGATTTCTATGGGGTTGCCTCTTATAGTCGCTTTCAGGGCTTCCCACAGGCATTTTGGGTTGGTGCCCTCTGTATCGTTTTCTCTAATGTAGTTTTTGGTCACTGTTTCTACTGTTTCCTTACCCTCTTGCCTAGCTAAGGGTTATGTTGTTGAATCACCATTTTCTGGTGGTGTGGTTGTTGTGTCTGCCCGTTAGATGTAGACTTATTCAGGAGTGGTCTGAGATCATCCTAGTTGCTAAAACTGTGTGTTAAATCAGGTGTGTGTGTGATTTAGAGATAAGAATGTAGTCAATTCTGCTATAGGTATTGTGCGGGTTGGAGTAGAACGTGTAGTCTCGGGTGTTGTAATCTCCATGGGTCTTGTAATTGAAATCTATTGCAGATAATTTTGAGGATGTTGTGGGAGGCTGCAGGTTTTGTCTTTGCGTGTGATTGCCTGTCTAAGGTGTGGTCTAGGACTAGATTGAAGTCACCTGCTACAATGTTTAGGTCATTTGTGTGGTGTCTTCCTAGTACCTTGTTCACTTTCTCCCAGAATAGTGGATTTTCAGTGTTGGGGCGCGTATATGTTTGTTACGGATATTGTTTCTTCTCCTCTTTTAAGTTGTGTGTGCAGAATTCTTCCTTCCTCATCATTTTCTACACTTTCGATTGTTGTTTTGGACCTGGAGCTCACCAGGGTGACCACTCCTCTCCTTTTTAGGTCTCGCGACCTATCGATGTGCGCAAGCGCATCGAGCGGAGCAAGAATTCAAGTGGCGAAAACATCGTCAAACTAAGGGCTTTCAGCCCCGCGGTTTTCATGAAGTTCACGTGAACAAGCACGCGCATTCAGGGCCAGCCCAGCACATCAAAGGGCTTCTCCTCCCCTTTCATGGCCGGCCGCAGGCCGGCCGTACTCTGTTTCCCAAGCCCGCCCCCATCCTCCACGCATCTCCTTTCACCATGCCTGCACTCTATACAGCCCAGCACATCAAAGGGCTTCTCCTCCCCTAATTATTCATGGCCGGCTGCAGGCCGGCCATACTCTCAGTTTCCCTTGCCTTGCATGCAGTGAGAGGAAACAACCCCCCAAGACCCACAGCTCAAAATTGTTTAAGAGCTGTACATAATATCATGGTTTCAAAACTAAAATTTCACAAACTGTATATTACCTTGCCCTGTACTTTAAATATTCAGGTTCAAAATAGTGTTTGACTTCGGATTTCTTCCTTGGGTTTACCCCGGTTACCTGCATATTCTTACTTTTTGTTCCTATTCCTCTTTTCTGCAGCAACATGTATTTTAGTACAGTCTATTTTTTTACTAGGGTTCTGACATTACAGTATTTTAATTTGACACCAAATGCTTCTATAGATTCATTATAGTTCTCGCCTCAGAAAGCCACACCTCCTCCTTTGATGTATTAGTTTCATAACTGTGCATTGCATTCCAAGCCTCGTTTTGAGCCACTTCTTGAAAGCGCATTCTTGCTTCGGACAGTGATGGTCGCTCGCTCGGTCTTTCACAATACTGGGGCACGGACTCCAGAAGACGCACATCAAATGATCTAGCTTACTGTGGGTAATCTACCCATCTTGGCCTCTTCTTTCAGACGCTGCTACTCCGGAGTGAGTAATAACAATGTTGGTGTATGCCTGGTACGCTTTCCTTTTCACTCGTCATTCATTTGTGATGGAATACATTTTAATTATTTTTCTCCTGCCATTACAGACTTAAATTCCAGAGCAAGAAACAGAAGGTTTTCACCCAAAACTTTGGGGCGTGCATGCGCACTTGTTCATATAGGACTTTGAATGGTTATATCCATCCCTTGTCTAGAAGGGGCTTTCAGGTACACTCCTTTGGATCTTTACATTAATTACACAACATCGACTACAATTTTTGACTAAATCGACTCCATTAACTAGTACAGATATCCCCTCCATTTTCGATATCCTGAGCACTAGCGCCGCCAGTGACCATGAAGGATGCTTTTCCTGGACACCGGAATGAGCCATGGCAAACAGTCTGAGGAAGACTCACGCCGCACTGTACAGGAGGTATCGGTTATTGAACCATGGACTGCTGAAAAGTGCCTGCAATTCTGACCGCAGCAGCATAGGCCCCTCCCCAGCTCTGAGCACTTAATCACTCGAACGGATGGTGGCCGCTGAAGAAAGCAGCTTCATGAAAAGGAAAATAAAATCAGGCCATAATGCACTGAATTGAAAAAGATCAAACTACGCAACTACTTAAAAAAAATGAGGACGATCAAATGTAGGGTGCTAGTAAAATCCGAATCACAGCCTTAAACGTGACTTTTAGTCTGCTCTCCCAATGAATTTCCACTGTTTAACTTCGTCATGGGGGGGGGTGTTTAATATCGCCACATCAAAGGCATCAACCACTCTCCCACAGGCTTCCCCAGCGCTGCCCCGCCCCCTGCTTCACGGCCAGGCCATCTGTTCCCAGCAGCAGCATTTCTCCTGCGCCAGGCCACATCAAAGGCTCTGTGCCACTTTCACCCACACAGCACCACTATCACCCACGCAACACCACACTCACCCACGCAACGCCACTCACCCACGCAACGCCACTCACCCACGCAACACCACTCACCCACGCAACACCACTCACACATGCAACGCCACTCATCCACGCAACGCCACTCATCCACGCAACGCCACTCATCCACGCAACGCCACTCACACATGCAACGCAACTCACCCACGCAACCCCACTCACACATGCAACGCCACTCACACATGCAACGCCACTCACACATGCAACGCCACTCACACATGCAACGCCACTCACACATGCAACGCCACTCACACATGCAACGCCACTCACACATGCAACGCCACTCACACATGCAACGCCACTCACCCACGCAACGCCACTCACACATGCAACGCCACTCACACATGCAACGCCACTCACCCACGCAACGCCACTCACCCACGCAACGCCACTCACCCACGCAACGCCACTCACCCACGCAACGCCACTCACCCACGCAACGCCACTCACCCACGCAACGCCACTCATCCACGCAACGCCACTCACACAATAGGTCTCGCAGTAGGAAAGTTGGAGCTATTGGTTTTGTAAATGACAAAGCCCTTTGTTTTTAAAATGAAAACAGAAATAAAAGGCATTGTTATTTGCAATTGTAATAGCTCCAACTTTCCTACTGCGAGACCTATTGGCAACGCCAGTGCTTGTTCCTACTGCTGGGGAGCATGCTAGGTGGCCTATCCATCGCACTTTGAGCTTATTCGCATCTTCTGCTGATAGTTTAGTTTCCTGCAGAAGGATGATATCTCCTTTAGTTTTTGCTTGGTAGACTAGGATCTTTTTCCTTTTGATCGGATGGTTCAACCCCTTAATGTTCAATGATACCACCTTGAGATCCGATTGTAGCGTGTCCCTCCTACTCATTGTGTCTGCTGTGTCTTTGGTTTCTGAGTGTCTGGGAGGTGTTCTCTGCGGTCTCTCTTGTTGGGTGTCATGGTGCTCTTGGTGCGTAGGATTTGGGCCTGATTTCTGTCTGGAATTATGCCTTGGGTATGGTGTTGACTTAAAGGACTGACATGACATACGTGTCTAGTACTACAAAACATATATGATAAACAGATGCTCCCGCCTCTCCCCCTTTGCCCTTCCCTCACTCCCCTCCCCCCCTCTTCTTCGTCGTGCTGGAAGCGTGCGACAGCAATGTCCTCTACTCCCCGCTTCCCTGGGACTTAGCTAGGGTTGGCGATCTTGTTGCAAATCGTCTCTAGTGCGCCCTCCCATGTCCCTTTGGCTCTAGTGTGATTGTCTTGGTCTGAACATTGAACCCCGCCCATATTTTAGAAAGGATATGTGTCGCTTTACTCTTCTTGTTTGTTCTTGGTTCCTTGATGTTCTTCCTTGGTTGTTCGCGTTGTCTAGTTGTTGGAGGTATGCACGTTGCTTTTGTTGAGGTAGATACGTTGCTTGGCTTGCTCAGTGCTAGTGTTTCAATTATTTTGTTTGAAAGAGGTAGATACGGTTGATTGAGCGTGAGTGAGGTAGATATGGATACTGTGCATGCATGGCACCTTTGGAGAATTGTTCTTAGGTGAGAATTTTGTCGAAGGTTATGCGGTTCTATGGTATTCGCCTTTTTACTCTTCGGCGTTGTCTTGCGATGCTCTTATTTTCGCCGATGTCGTTGCAAGTTCCATTGCTTGTGGTGTGGTTCCCTTTAGGTGCCGTGATAGTTCATTTGGATCATCGAAAATTAGGGTTGCTCCGTTGCTGGTTATTCTGAATTTTGTAGGTCTGACAAAGGGGTATGTGATGTATTCCTCCTTAGATTTTCTCTCTGTGTGAGGAAGCCCTTTCTGATATCTACTCTTGGCTTGGAGAAGTCTTGCATAAGTATGATCTTGTTGCCACACCATTGTAGGTTCGAGTTTTTTCTTGCCACTCCGAATATCGCCTCTGTGTGGAGTGAACGTAGGGGTTTGCCTATTATTTGCCTCGGAGTTTGTCTGTTGCCTTGTTTCTGTGCCGGGATCCTGTATGCCTTGTCTAGTTCAAAGGGGTTATAGAACTTTAGATTTGTTAGTTTCGGGATGCGGCCCTCTAGCAAGGCCACGCACGAACCCGCTTTGTCTTCTTCTCCTTCTGGGATGCCAAGGATTCTTATGTTCCCTTTCCTCTGCCGGTCTTCAAAGTCAGCTGCCTGTTTTTGTAGCTCTGTTGTCGTTTTGGCGATGTGACCCATAGTCTTGTTTGTCAGGTGCGATTTGTCCTCGATGTCGATGACTCTTTGCTCGATTGAGTTGATCCTATTGTTGGCAGTGTGGATGTCCGCCCTGCATGCTGCGAGTTCTAACTTGATGGTGTCCAAGTCTTTTTTTTAGTCGATTTTGCTAGATTGTGGACTTCGGCCAATTTTTTGAGGATGACATCCAATGTGGCATTGAGGTCTGATTTCTGTTTGAGTCGTGATTCTGGTGTGGCGTCTGCTTTCGGCTTCTTTTCTTTTTGGGATAACTTTCCATCGCTTCCCGCCATACAGCTCAGCCCTTTTTTGGTCTGTAGGATCGCAAATCTCTTTTCGTCCCCCGCTGTTGGTTTCCTGTCTTGTGCGTTTGTTCTCGTAGGTTTTAGTGCAGGGGCTGGTTTTATTTTTGGGCGAGTGTCTCTTGTCGCACTTCTGTTTTTTGGCTTTGGTGTACACGTTGTTGCTACTTTTGGAGCTCTTTTGCTGTGAACGTGCAGAGCCGCGCTGTCTGTAGGCGCTCTATTGTGGCGGTTGTCACTGTTGGTTGTGTTGGTACCACTTTCGCTTTTGTTCTCGCGTTCTCCTAGTGCTGACCACCGTGGATTATTGTTTGTTCATCAGCGTGGCAGTGTGGCAGACGTATGATCACTTTTGATGCCTCCCCTCTACGACGCTGTAGGAGGGCTTGTGGTTGTGGATGGTGTCGCCCCGTAAAGATGGCCTGCACTGCTTTCTAAGACAGGTGTTTGACCATCTCTTGGAGGTAGTTCCCACCACAAGATGGCCGCCTCATTGTTTTTTCCTGTTCGTGTGCGCTCTGATACTCGCTTTCCTTGTTTGGTGCAGTAGGGCGGTAACCCTGTCTCTGCTCGTTGTTATCTTGGGGGGTCGGTAGCGCACTTAGTGCCTTTAGTCTTAATTCAAAGTGACCGCCGCTTGGTGGTGATATCCCCCCTCAAGATGGCCGCTGCTTAGTGGTTTGCCTGTTGTACCATTCCTTGTTTGTTTTCGCCTGATCGTGTGCGCTCTGATACTCTCTTCCTTGTTTGGGGGGGCTGGGCGGTAAGGTGGTAATCCTGACTCTGCTCGTTGTTATCTTGGGGGGTTGGTAGCGCTCTCAGTGCCTTTAGTCTTAATTCGAAGGGACCGCCGCTTGGTGGTGGTATCCCCCTCAAGATGGCTGACGCGTAGTGGTTTGCCTGTTGTACGCAGTTAAATGCGCGCTTTCCTAGTTCGGTGTTGGGTTGGGCGGTGTCGCTATCCCTGCTCGTTGCTATCTTGTGTACTTTGCAACGGTGATACCTGTTCTGGGCGTTTTGTGATAGTCCAGAGCAGCGGCATCTATAGTTATGTTTTAAATATGGCCGCCCCCTGTTGCATTGTTGGTTTCGTTTTAGTTTTTGCGTGCTGTGGGGGCTATTTCTTGTTTTTGGTCGCGCTGCGCTAACCTTGAGGTCTTAGTCGGTTATCCAATGGAGTACGCGCTGCTTTCGTTTCTCCTTTGCTATAGCGCTGGCCCCGCCATCTTGTCCGATTGCGCTCCGCTCCGCTCTCTCGATCCGCTCTGCTTCCCTCTTATTTTCGGGCTGCTAGGGCGTTTGCTCGGCTCGGTTTTTCCTGCGGTGTCATGCCTGGTGGGTTCCGGTTGTTGTATAGCTGCTTGGATTCTTTTGTTTTGACCGTTTTGCACTGATTTTACTCTTAATGGTCCCGGGGTGCTGAGGAGCTCTGGACTTACTCGACTCCTCTGATTGCTGTCCAAGCCACGCCTCCAAACAAGAAATGTATTATACGAAAGTAATGTCTGAATAAATTGACAGCTTGACTCCATAAAGTGCGGTTTAGAAGGGCACGGGAGTGCACATATTGTGCCACATACTCTGCTGGAGTCTAAATGATGCACGTGGGAAATTAACATTCTACGTCTTTGTGCAATTCTAGTGCGTAAAGAGGTCGAGTGGCCACTCGTTTTTGCTTGCGGCGCATTAACCTTTCGGGCTACGTTTCCACTTGAATGCCCCATTGCCAGCCTGCTCCTGGAGGCAGCTGGGACCCTGTAAGATCAGGCGTGGAGGTACTAGGGCACTCCAAGGGGTTAATGGCGGCTTTAGTTTCACTCCGCCTGTCTCCATTTTAATTTATGAATATATATATATCACTGTTTAAGATGCTCAGCGCTAAAGCGTGCAAGAGACTCCAAGCTCTGCTGAGGGAACGTTTGGGCCTAGAAGAAGCCACTCTCCCTACCTAGTGCTTAAATAAGATAACACCGCCGACTTCTAGTGCTGCAGAGCATAAAGTTCATACGAATCTGCGTTCTTTTCTACATGCTTTTCGTCCAGGACCCAAATGCTTCCCATCAGATATCTGTGCACGCCTGACCCTTAGAAACACGAGAAAGTAGAGCTAACATGACCTCACACACCAGACACGATAAGTCAACTCTTTGTGAATATCAAGGCCTGAAACACGGGTGGCTGTGCACAGATGGAGCGCGACCTGCGGGGTCAGGTTCCAAACCAGCCTTTCATTCTCCCAAGGTAGATACAAACCGCAGCCATGCATGTGCATTAGCATGTTCAAGTTGTGGAAACCGGTAGAGACGTGTCTCCTGGCGTTCACGTTCATGCTTCAAGTGTCGATAAGAAGAGAAATACAGAGCAATGGCGGCCCAGATTAAACCACCACGTGTCTACTCCCTCTGTTGTATAAACGCCCCTGCACTCTTTATACGTGGAAGACCCTCGAGCTCTGAATAAAATGCTGTGTCATTCCCACTTAGGGACCATTGATATATATTACTGTTAATCAATTTACATAACCTAAAATTAACCAGCGTTAGTCCAGCATGAAAGCAGCCGAGCACGAAGGCCTGCAGGCAAAAGAGGCCCACACATTTATTAAAGTCAATCTGGATTCCAAGGCCCATCTGTTCATTTAAAGCGCGAACAGGGGAAAACTGCCTTCCGTGAGCAGCAGTCTTCGAGAAAAACCTTTTCAAATACAGTTTCTGTGACTCCCATTTCATGCCGCCAACCTGCCTTTCCAAGTTGGGCTCCTTTGTAGACAGATTACACCCTGCCCTGCTGGTCTGTTTATAGAATCATATTTTCGCATTTTTGTTATTATCCCTCAAGTAATATGTTGTTTACTGTGCCACACACCTTTTTACCACCAACTGCACAAAAACTCATACATAGTGTTCTTTGGAGCCCTTGCACAGGTGGGGTGAAGGTCGGTGAGTTGGTGGGTGGCAGTGATTAATTTCTAAAAAAAAAAAAAAAAGTAAGGGGAAACAAGCATTGGAAATGCAATAGGTCTCGTATTAGGAAAGTTTGAGCGATTGGTATTGTAAATGACACTTTTTTTATTTATGTGTTGGTTTTGAAAATAGCAAAATTAATAGCTGTCAGTTAAAATGTCAATAGTTTTAACTTTCGCAAATGTGACACCTATAGCATTTGTAATGCAATGTGTGTTGTATTTACGTGACTAAGATGTATTGATACTACAAATTACAATGGCTTTTAATTTTGTAAATGATCAATACTTAAATAAAAGGTATTGTAATTTATAATGGCAATACCTTAAACGTTTGTAAATAACTTTTTTGAAGATTATGTTCAGTGTATTTTATTGTGATGAAAATCCAAGAACATTGCTTTTGCACCTAAACACACACACACACACACACACACACACACATAGATGTGGTGGTGGTGGATCTGGGGGATATGGTGGTGGTGGATGTGGTGGGGGATGCGGTGGTGGATGTGGTGGTGGTGGTGGTGAATGTGGTGTTGGTGGATGCGGTGGTGGTGGATGCGGTGGTGGTGGATGCGGTGGTGGTGGTGGATGTGGTGGTGGATGTGGTGGTGGAAGTGGTGGTGGATGTGTTGGATGTGGTGGTGGTGGTGGATGTGGTGTTGGTGGATGCGGTGGTGGTGGTGGATGTGGTGGTGGTGGTGGTGGTGGAAGTGGTGGTGGATGTGTTGGATGTGGTGGTGGATGTGGTGGTGGTGGATGTGGTGTTGGTGGATGCGGTGGTGGTGGTGGATGTGGTGGTGGTGGATACGGTGGTGGATGTGGTGGTGGTGGATGCGGTGGTGGTGGAAGTGGTGGTGGATGTGGTGGATGTGGTGGTGGTGGATGTGGTGGTGGTGGATGCGGTGGATGTGGCGGTGGATGTCATGGTGGATGTGGAGGTGATGCTGGATGTGGTGGTGGATGTGGTGGTGGATGTGGTGGTGGTGGTGGATGTGGTGGTGGTGGTGGATGTGGTGGATGTGGTGGTGGTGGATGTGGTGGTGGTGGATGTGGTGGTGGTGGATGTGGTGGTGGTGGATGCGGTGGTGGTGGATGTGGTGGTGGTGGTGGTGGATGGGGTGGTGGATGTAGTGGTGGTGGGTGTGGTGGATGTGGAGGTGGTGGGTGTGGTTAAAGTGTTCGTGGATGTGGTGGTGGTGGATGCGGTGGTGGATGTAGTGGTGGTGGATGTGGTGGTGGACGTGTTAGATGTGGTGGTGGATGTGTTGAAAGTGGTGGTGGCTGTGGTGGTGGTGGTGGATGTGGTGGTGGTGGATGCAGCGGTGGATGTCATGGTGGATGTGGATGTAGTGGTGGATGTGGTGACGGTGGATGCAGTGGATGTGGTGGTGGTGGTGGTGGTGGATGCGGTGGTGGTGGTGGATGCGGTGGTGGTGGTGGATGCAGTGGTGGATGTCATGGTGGATGTGGATGTAGTGGTGGATGTGGTGGTGGATGTGGTGACGGTGGATGCAGTGGATGTGGTGGTGGTGGTGGTGGTGGATGCGGTGGTGGTGGTGGATGCGGTGGTAGTGGTGGATGCAGTGGTGGTGGTGGATGCAGTGGTGGTGGTGGATGCAGTGGTGGTGGTGGATGCAGTGGTGGTGGTGGATGCAGTGGTGGTGGTGGATGCAGTGGTGGTGGTGGATGCAGTGGTGGTGGTGGATGGGGTGTTGGTGGTGGTGGATGGGGTGTTGGTGGTGGTGGATGGGGTGTTGGTGGTGGTGGATGGGGTGTTGGTGGTGGATGTGGTGGTGGTGGATGCGGTGGTGGTGGTGGATGTGGTGGTGGTGGAAGTGGTGGTGGATGTGTTGGATATGGTGGTGGATGTGGTGGTGGGTGTGGATGTGGTGGTGGATGCGGTGGTGGTGGTGGTGGTGGAAGTGGTGGTGGTGGAAGTGGTGGTGGATGTGTTGGATGTGGTGGTGGGTGTGGTGGTGGGTGTGGTGGAAGTGTTGGATGTGGTGGTGGTGGATGTGGTGGTGGGTGTGGTGGTGGATGTGGTGGTGGATGTGGTGGTGAATGTGGTGGTGGTGGATGCGGTGGATGTGGATGTGGTGGATGTGGATGTGGAGGTGGTGGATGCGGTGTATGTGGATGTGGTGGTGGTGGATGTGGTGTATGTGGATGTGGTGGTGGATGTGGAGGTGGATGTCATGGTGGATGTGGAGGTGGTGGTGATGGTGGATGTGGTGGTGGTGGATGCGGTGGTGGTGGATGCGGTGGTGGTGGATGCGGTGGTGGTGGATGGGGTGGATGTGGTGGTGGATGTGGCGGTGGATGTCATGGTAGATGTGCAGGTGATGGTGGATGTGGTGGTGGATGTGGTGGTGGTGGATGCGGTGGTGATGGTGGATGCAGTGGTGGTGGATGGGGTGGTGGTGGTGGTGGATGGGGTGGTGGATGGGGTGGTGGATGGGGTGGTGGATGTAGTGGTGGTGGGTGTGGTGGTGGTGGTGGGTGTGGTTAAAGTGTTGGTGGATGTGGTGGTGGATGTGGTGGTGTGTGTGCTGGTGTGTGTGGTGGTGTATATGGTGGTGGTGGATGCGGTGGTGGATGTGGTGGAGGTGGTGGATGTGGTGTTGGTGGATGCGGTGGTGGTGGATGCGGTGGTGGTGGATGCGGTGGTGGTGGTGGATGTGGTGGTGGATGTGGTGGTGGATGTGGTGGTGGAAGTGGTGGTGGATGTGTTGGATGTGGTGGTGGTGGTGGTGGTGGTGGATGTGGTGGTGGTGGTGGTGGTGGAAGTGGTGGTGGATGTGTTGGATGTGGTGGTGGATGTGGTGGTGGTGGATGTGGTGTTGGTGGATGCGGTGGTGGTGGTGGTGGTGGATGTGGTGGTGGTGGATACGGTGGTGGATGTGGTGGTGGTGGATGCGGTGGTGGTGGAAGTGGTGGTGGATGTGGTGGATGTGGTGGTGGTGGATGTGGTGGTGGTGGATGTGGCGGTGGATGTCATGGTGGATGTGGAGGTGATGCTGGATGTGGTGGTGGATGTGGTGGTGGATGTGGTGGTGGTGGTGGATGTGGTGGTGGTGGTGGATGTGGTGGTGGTGGATGTGGTGGATGTGGTGGTGGTGGATGCGGTGGTGGTGGATGCGGTGGTGGTGGTGGTGGTGGTGGTGGTGGATGGGGTGGTGGATGTAGTGGTGGTGGGTGTGGTGGATGTGGAGGTGGTGGGTGTGGTTAAAGTGTTCGTGGATGTGGTGGTGGTGGATGCGGTGGTGGATGTAGTGGTGGTGGATGTGGTGGTGGACGTGTTAGATGTGGTGGTGGATGTGTTGAAAGTGGTGGTGGCTGTGGTGGTGGTGGTGGATGTGGTGGTGGTGGATGCAGCGGTGGATGTCATGGTGGATGTGGATGTAGTGGTGGATGTGGTGGTGGATGTGGTGACGGTGGATGCAGTGGATGTGGTGGTGGTGGTGGTGGTTGCGGTGGTGGTGGTGGATGCGGTGGTGGTGGTGGATGCAGTGGTGGATGTCATGGTGGATGTGGATGTAGTGGTGGATGTGGTGGTGGATGTGGTGGTGGATGTGGTGACGGTGGATGCAGTGGATGTGGTGGTGGTGGATGCGGTGGTGGTGGTGGATGCAGTGGTGGTGGTGGATGCAGTGGTGGTGGTGGTGGATGCAGTGGTGGTGGTGGGTGCAGTGGTGGTGGTGGATGCAGTGGTGGTGGTGGATGCAGTGGTGGTGGTGGATGCAGTGGTGGTGGTGGATGGGGTGTTGGTGGTGGTGGATGGGGTGTTGGTGGTGGGTGCGGTGAAAGTGGTGGTGTATGTGGTGGTGTATGTGGTGGTGGTGGATGCGGCGGTGGATGTGGTGGTGGTGGTGGATGTGGTGTTGGTGGATGCGGTGGTGGTGGTGGATGTGGTGGTGGTGGAAGTGGTGGTGGATGTGTTGGATGTGGTGGTGGATGTGGTGGTGGATGCGGTGGTGGATGTGGTGGTGGTAGTGGTGGGATACGGTGGTGGTGGTGGAAGTGGTGGTGGTGGAAGTGGTGGTGGATGTGTTGGATGTGGTGGTGGGTGTGGTGGTGGATGTGGTGGTGGGTGTGGTGGAAGTGTTGGATGTGGTGGTGGTGGATGTGGTGGTGGATGTGGTGGTGGATGTGGTGGTGAATGTGGTGGTGGTGGATGCGGTGGATGTGGATGTGGTGGATGTGGATGTGGAGGTGGTGGATGCGGTGTATGTGGATGTGGTGGTGGTGGATGTGGTGTATGTGGATGTGGTGGTGGATGTGGAGGTGGATGTCATGGTGGATGTGGAGGTGGTGGTGATGGTGGATGTGGTGGTGGTGGATGCGGTGGTGGTGGATGCGGTGGTGGTGGATGCGGTGGTGGTGGATGCGGTGGATGTGGTGGTGGATGTGGCGGTGGATGTCATGGTAGATGTGCAGGTGATGGTGGATGTGGTGGTGGATGTGGTGGTGGTGGATGCGGTGGTGATGGTGGATGCAGTGGTGGTGGATGGGGTGGTGGTGGTGGTGGATGGGGTGGTGGATGGGGTGGTGGATGTAGTGGTGGTGGGTGTGGTGGATGTGGTGGTGGTGGGTGTGGTTAAAGTGTTGGTGGATGTGGTGGTGGATGTGGTGGTGTGTGTGCTGGTGTGTGTGGTGGTGGTGGATGCGGTGGTGGATGTGGTGGAGGTGGTGGATGTGGTGTTGGTGGATGCGGTGGTGGACATGGTGGATGTGGAGGTGGTGGATGCGGTGTATGTGGATGTGGTGGTGGATGTGGAGGTGGATGTCATGGTGGATGTGGAGGTGGTGGTGATGGTGGATGCGGTGGTGGTGGATGCGGTGGTGGTGGATGCGGTGGTGGTGGATGCGGTGGATGTGGTGGATGTGGTGGTGGATGTGGCGGTGGATGTCATGGTAGATGTGCAGGTGATGGTGGATGTGGTGGTGGATGTGGTGGATGTGGTGGTGGATGCGGTGGTGTGTGTGCTGGTGTGTGTGGTGGTGTATGTGGTGGTGATGGATGCGGTGGTGGATGTGGTGGTGGTGGATGCGGTGGTGGATGTGGTGGTGGTGGAAGTGGTGGTGGACATGGTGGATGTGGTGGTGGTGGATGTGGTGGTGGCTGTGGATGTGGTGGTGGATGTGGTGGTGGATGTGGTGGATGTGGATGTGGTGGATGTGGCGGTGGATGTGGCGGTGGATGTGGAGGTGATGGTGGATGTGGTGGTGGGGGTGGTGGTGGTGGATGCAGTGGATGTGGTGTTGGTGGATGCGTGGTGGTGGTGGATGCGGTGGATGTGGTGGAAGTGGTGGTGGATGTGGTGGTGGGTGTGGTGGTGGGTGTGGTGGTGGGTGTCGATGTGGTGGTGGGTGTCGATGTGGTGGTGGATGTGGTGGTGTTGGATGCGGTGGTGGATGTGGTGGTGGTGGAAGTGTTGGATGTGGTGGTGGTGGAAGTGTTGGATGTGGTGGTGGATGTGGTGGTGGATGTGGTGGTGGTGGATGCGGTGGATGTGGATGTGGAGGATGTGGTGGTGGTGGATGCGGTGTATGCGGATGTGGAGGATGTGGTGGTGGTGGATGCGGTGTATGCGGATGTGGAGGATGTGGTGGTGGTGGATGCGGTGTATGCGGATGTGGTGGTGGAGGTGGATGTGGAGGTGGTGGTGATGGTGGATGTGGTGGTGGATGCGGTGGATGTGGTGGTGGTGGATGTGGTGGTGGTGGATGCGGTGGTGGTGGATGCGGTGGTGGTGGATGCGGTGGTGGTGGATGCGGTGGTGGTGGATGCGGTGGTGGTGGATGCTGTGGTGGTGGATGCTGTGGTGGTGGATGCGGTGGTGGTGGATGCGGTGGTGGTGGATGCGGTGGTGGTGGATGCGGTGGATGTGAATGCGGTGGATGTGAATGCGGTGGATGTGGTGGTGGATGTGGCGGTGGATGTGGCGGTGGATGTCATGGTAGATGTGCAGGTGATGGTGGATGTGGTGGTGGATGTGGCGGTGGATGTGGTGGATGTGGTGGTGGTGGATGCGGTGGTGATGGTGGATGCAGTGGTGGTGGATGGGGTGGTGGTGGTGGTGGATGGGGTGGTGGATGTAGTGGTGGTGGGTGTGGTGGATGTTGTGGTGGTGGGTGTGGTTAAAGTGTTGGTGGATGTGGTGGTGGATGTGGTGGTGGTGGTGGATGTGGTGGTGGTGGATGTGGTGGTGGATGTGGTGGTGGTGGATGTGGTGTTGGTGGATGCGGTGGTGGCGGTGGTGGATGTGGTGGTGGTGGATGCGGTGGGGGATGTGGTGGTGGTGGAAGTGGTGGTGGACGTGTTAGATGTGGTGGTGGATGTGGTAAAAGTGGTGGTGGATGTGGTGAAAGTGGTGGTGGATGTGGTGGTGGTGGATGCAGTGGACGTGGATGTGGTGGATGTGGTGGTGGATGTCATGGTGGATGTGGAGGTGATGGTGGATGTGGTGGTGGATGTCATGGCGGATGTGGAGGTGATGGTGGGGATGGTGGTGGTGGATGCAGTGGATGTGGTGGTGGTGGATGCGGTGGTGGTGGTGGTGGATGCAGTGGTGGTGGTGGATGGGGTGGTGGTGGTGGATGTGGCGGTGGATGTGGCGGTGGATGTGGCGGTGGATGTGGAGGCGATGGTGGTGGTGGTGGATGGAGTGGTGGTGGTGGATGTGGTGGTGGATGTGGCGGTGGATGTGGAGGTGATGGTGGGGGTGGTGGTGGTGGATGGGGTGGTGGATGTGGCGGTGGATGTGGCGGTGGATGTGGAGGTGATGGTGGGGGTGGTGGTGGTGGATGGGGTGGTGGTGGTGGATGTGGTGGTGGATGTGGCGGTGGATGTGGAGGTGATGGTAGATGTGGTGGTGGGGGTGGTGGTGGTGGATGCAGTGGATGTGGTGTTGGTGGATGCGTGGTGGTGGTGGATGCGGTGGATGTGGTGGAAGTGGTGGTGGGTGTGGTGGTGGGTGTCGATGTGGTGGTGGGTGTCGATGTGGTGGTGGATGTGGTGGTGTTGGATGCGGTGGTGGATGTGGTGGTGTTGGATGCGGTGGTGGATGTGGTGGTGGTGGAAGTGTTGGATGTGGTGGTGGTGGAAGTGTTGGATGTGGTGGTGGATGTGGTGGTGGATGTGGTGGTGGTGGAAGCGGTGGATGTGGATGTGGAGGATGTGGTGGTGGTGGATGCGGTGTATGCGTATGTGGTGGTGGAGGTGGATGTCATGGTGGATGTGGAGGTGGTGGTGATGGTGGATGTGGTGGATGCGGTGGATGTGGTGGTGGTGGATGTGGTGGTGGTGGATGTGGTGGTGGTGGATGCTGTGGTGGTGGATGCGGTGGTGGTGGATGCGGTGGTGGTGGATGCGGTGGATGTGAATGCGGTGGATGTGGATGTGGTGGATGTGGTGGTGGATGTGGCGGTGGATGTGGCGGTGGATGTCATGGATGTGCAGGTGATGGTGGATGTGGTGGTGGATGTGGTGGTGGATGTGGCGGTGGATGTGGTGGATGTGGTGGTGGTGGATGCGGTGGTGATGGTGGATGCAGTGGTGGTGGATGGGGTGGTGGATGTAGTGGTGGTGGGTGTGGTGGATGTGGTGGTGGTGGTGGTGGGTGTGGTTAAAGTGTTGGTGGATGTGGTGGTGGATGTGGTGGTGGTGGATGTGGTGGTGGTGGATGTGGTGGTGGTGGATGTGGTGATGGATGTGATTGTGGTGGATGTGGTGTTGGTGGATGCGGTGGTGGTGGTGGATGTGGTGGTGGTGGATGCGGTGGGGGATGTGGTGGTGGTGGAAGTGGACGTGTTAGATGTGGTGGTGGATGTGGTGAAAGTGGTGGTGGATGTGGTGGCGGTGGATGTGGATGTGGTGGATGTGGTGGTGGATGTCATGGTGGATGTGGAGGTGGTGGTGGATGTGGTGGTGGATGTCATGGTGGATGTGGAGGTGATGGTGGGGGTGGTGGTGGATGCAGTGAATGTGGTGGTGGTGGATGCGGTGGTGGTGGTGGTGGATGCAGTGGTGGTGGTGGATGGGGTGGTGGTGGTGGATGGGGTGGTGGATGTAGTGGTGGTGGGTGTGGTGGATGTAGTGGTGGTGGGTGTGGTGGATGTGGTGGTGGATGAGGTGTTGGATGTGGTGGTGGTGATGGATGCGGTGGTGGATGTGTTGGATGTGGTGGTGGATGTGGTGGTGGATGCAGTGGTGGTGGTGGATGTCATGGTGGATGTGGAGGTGATAGTGGATGTGATGGTGGATGTGGTGGTGGATGTGGTGGTGATGGTAGATGTGGTGGTGGATGTGGTGGTGGTGGATGCAGTGTTGATGGTGGATGCAGTGGTGGTGGATGGGGTGGTGGTGGTGGTGGATGGGGTGGTGGATGTAGTGGTGGTGGGTGTGGTGGATGTAGTGGTGGTGGGTGTGGTTAAAGTGTTGGTGGATGTGGTGGTGTAAGTGGTGGTGGTGGATGCGGTGGTGGATGCGGTGGTGGATGTGGTGGTGGATGTGGTGGTGGATGTGGTGGTGGTGGATGCGGTGGTGGTGGATGCGGGGGTGGTAGTGGTGGATGCAGTGGTGATGGTGGATGCAGTGGATGTGTTGGATGTGGTGGTGGATGTGGTGGTGGGTGTGGATGTTGTGGTGGATGTGGTGTTGGATTACATTGAACCCGCATGCATCAAGTGCGGATTATACAATATAAAATAATGATTTATTTTGCGCTGACTCGCAACCTTAACCAGCCATGATCATTTAGAAATAAATAAGACTATCCACTTAGCTGTGTGAATACAAAACATTCTACAGCCGATTAATAAAAAGTCACCAACACAACTAAATAAAGAGCATGAAAAGACAAATAAGAAAGCTGGTGAAAAAGAAAACACATTGCCCAAAAAATAGCGCTTCTGCAAACTGCATATATTGTGCAAAAAGAAACGGAGCATTACTGACAAAGACCAATAACTTACTTAACAATTCTTTTAAGCTAAAGAAATCCATTGCAGCGCACGTTCAGTGACTAAAAATTGAAATCAAAGCAACCACATTCATGCATCAAAAGAACAGCTCAAGAAGGCTGTATGGTGGGCATCGTAAATAAAAAGTGCACTTTACACGGCAGGCCGGCCGTGAAACTGAAAGCACGGCCGGCCGGCCGTGAAAGCCTTTGATCTGGCAGGGGGTGGAGCGGCACCAAGCTGGGCAACAGATGGCTGGCAATTTGATGCTGTGCACGCGCATTTTAGGTCAATGCGCTTGCGCATTGACCTAAAAGCGCACGGGCACAGCACCAAATCGCCAGTTAGTTAAAGTTTGTTTAAAGCCCTATAGTCTCGCTTCTCTATCAATGCGCATGCGCATTGATAGGTCACGAGACCTAAAAAGTGATTGCCAGTCAGCTTCACCCATTGCCCTGTTGGCTCTGCCGAAGGTAACAACACAACTACTAACCATCACACAAGTGTGACAATTCAGACTGTTCTAGGCCACGTAAAGCTATAATAAATATGATTTGCAGGTATTTTTTTAAATTGTATATTGATTTATTAAACATTGTTATGCTCATATCAGAATTAGACAGACTGAGCCACCATGTGGGGACTGTCACTAGACCCTGTACTGACAATTGCCGGTGCCGAGCACCGGAAACCACCGGCTCAAATTGAGCACTGGTGGGTTGGTTTCTGATTTCTGGCAAAGAAGTGCCTTGTGCTCCTTCGTGGAAGTGTGGTTGCGGTGGTACATTTTAGTTATCCGGGCCTTAATCTCGCAGCATCTCAGGGTTTTCTGTTGCTGATGGGTAGATTTATTTTAAGCAGAATTTGATTTTTTTCTTGTCCCTTGCTTGAGAAACGCTCTCTGTTCGATCCTCGGAGGTGTTCTGAACCGTAGTGTACACCTATGTTATTGATTTGATTAAATATTGGAATCTCCATAGAAAAACCTCATGGGGAAGAATACAAGAAAATGCTTGAAAATAAGATGAATTATGGGCAAATGGGAGATGCAAGCATAGACGTGGGTGCTGCTCACCCTTCTTCTTGCCCTGCAAATCCCCGCCCAGGTGCAAGTAGTTTTATGTTTCCAGGGCCGAATACTATTTTTGCGCCTCCCTACCTCTATCGGCAAGGCTTGTTTAAGGTGCAATCTGGCGCCCTCTTGTGGTCACTTCTGTAGCCAATGTTCTGCATCAGACCCAAAGTCCTGGAAAGGTATATCTCCTGTAAAAGCACTCGCGGCATCTGTACCCGAGCCACTCACTCAAAACAAGCATTGGCATAGCCAATAGGTCTCGCCTTTGGGACCTTATAAGTGTTTAGCCATGCAATACTTGATGTTGTTGCACCAAGGGTATTGTGCTGGATAACTAAACACTTATAAGGTCCCAAAGGCGAGACCTATTGGCTATGCACTCCACTCAGTGGATGACATCCCACTAGGCCCCATTTCAATCTGTTCACTCAACATTGCCCCAGCATTCCTCGACTGCACCATCAGCATCAAGGCCCTACTTGATGTTGCCTTGGTTGACCGCTAGGTTTTAGACTGTAATCATTTTGCTGTTGCCTTATTTAGAATTTGGCAGATTGGTACTATGTCACAAACGTGCTGCATGTCCCGCCTGCCATATTACCGGCGCATTATAGTTAACGGCAGTCGTAGATGTGCAGACATTTTGCCTTCAATTAAATCACCTCTGCAACCGTTGTAACCTCTGCCGAGGACCCTCTGCATGTTGCTCTGCAACCACTTGATTTACATCATTCACCTTAGATGGTGCCTTGCCCCACCTCAGAGTCATCAGTTAGGAAGTTGCCTGTATGACATGGACATCCTTCAAGACAACACGTTTCTCCTCAGAAACTTCAGTGCCCCGGAGGCAATTCAATAACTCCACATCCGCCCCAAAGCGTTAGAAGACGTTCTCCAGTAGGAGGTTTCCCCGTCATTGAAATAGGATTCCCACAGTGAAAGTAGTACAGTGCTAAACATAGCCTAGAAAGGCTAGATAACGTTAAGTTTAGTAACTTATCCCTATCAGTTAAAAGAACCAAACACCAACCAATCAGGCTGTAGCACTCTCGAGAACACTCCCCTCAGAGGGTTCCTTCTGTCAGATTTTCTACTGCATGTGATGTGAAGGAAGTCTCCCCTGAGCTGTGCTCAGTTCAACTAGATCATTACTAAAATACAGAACAATTACCAATAGTAGTCTGTACTATCAACAGCCTACAATCTTCTGGAGAATTGACTGCATACAATATCAGATCTGGCTAAAACAGGACTTTTCAATCATGAAGAACCTGCAGGAATAAGAAACAGCACTCTGAACATCAGCATAAAAACTGCATATACTGTCTCTACCCATCTCAAAAGGTAAAGGATTGTTAACATGAGTACATTTTTCTCCAAAACCTTAAAAGACAGACGAAAGATTGTTATTATGGCTTCAAAAGCTAAAAGCCAAAGACACCCCAATTTCTCACAAAAGAGAGTGGTCAGAACGTCACCTGCCTCCAAAAAGGCTTTGAAAAAAACCCACCATGGGTCATCAAAAGAGCAAAGTGAATCCGAGAAAGAGTCATCAGCATAAAAAAACAAGAAGTTTCCTCATCAATATCTAAACCTAGCACACCATCTACTCAGGTGCTGTTGAACAAAAAACAAGCATTCGCACAGCCAATAGGTCTCGCTTTTGGGACCTTATAAGTGTTTAGCCATGCAACAGTTGTTGTTGCACTAAGGATATTGTGCTGCATAACTAAATACTTATAAGGTCCCAATATCGAGACCTATTAGCTATGGAGCAGCAGGTGGGTGGAGGGAGGGGGAGAATGGGGGCGATCTGGACAAAAATAAAGCCGGATGGGAGAAGTCAGAAACAGCATACAAGGGAAAGGGAAGCATGGAGCTGGAAAACTCGTGCACTCTCATGAAGTGCACTACAAAAAAGATCAAATGTTTCCCTAAGATTGAGGATTAGGATACAAGCCAGCCAATCAAAAGGATAGTAAACAGACTATGCAACAGGGAAGGGACAAATACAAAAAAGTAAAGGAAGGCCTCCAAATAAGAAGCAAGCAAATGAGTGACAATACAACCAACCAGTGGAAGCAGTGGGTGGGCTCTAAACCCACTTTAAGTTTCTGGTACAGCCCACAAAATGTCATTAGCAACCAGACTGCTAAAAGTGGCCTGGCAGAGGAAGTCCAGAAAGGCACAGTCCCTGAAAGGAAAATACATTTTTACAGACCGGTATACAATAAAGAGCAAAAATACTGAAACGTGCATTTCAAATTAAAAACAGTCTTTTAAAACTTTAAGTAAGCAAGAAAAATTATGAAAACCATAACAAAATAATTACCATTGAAAAGTCTGCAATTCATAATTGAAACTCACATATTCCCTTTACAAATAGCGCACTTTTTTGTGTGCATAAAAGTCTTTTGAGATGGACTGCAGCACATACGGGTATAAAATAGTAAGTACATAGGTGTCTGTCAAGGAAGGTGCTATTTTTCATCTTCGAGATTCCAAGTGAGAGTTTGAACTCATTGCATTCCAACTGATGAAAAATGCAAGTCTACAATTGTATATGGTCTACCGAGCTATGCATACCATTTGTTGACGTTTACAATCATGCAATACTGAGAGAGATCTGGTCTCACTCCTTCCTTCCACGCTGTGAAACGGACACAAAAGTGAAAGCACTGCCGCACACCGCCATGAAGGGACTTTACCAATTTCCAGACTTGTTCAATCCTGATATGCTCAATAAGGTAGCTACACAAAAAGCAACCAAAAGAACTGGTGGGAGGCCGACGACATGCACTCCAGTCTACAGGTAATACGATAAACAAGCGGAAGCTTTGAAGAGTGGAGGTAAAATACAACTCAAAGGACTTGTTACATTTGTCTGTTACGCCTACACTTAAAGCAAACATCCAATTATCCAGTATTGGGGTATCTTTCATAGATTCACATGCCTGAATCATTCCCCGTCGCCGAGGCGGGAGTCCCACGGTAAATAAAAAAACAGTACGCTCTAGATATTGTCAACACAAATTTCAGACATTTAGCTGAAGCTGCAGTTCTCAGGCGCCAGGGTTGGCTTAAAGCCACCACCTTCCGACCAGAAGTCCAAACAAAGATTTCTTATGGATACATCTGCCAGTGGATTCCTCACCTTGTGAATATCCCCTGCACCAGCAGCATTCAGAAATTCTTTGTAGCTCTCCACGCCGACAACGTCACAGAAGCCCGGCTTCGCTCGCGACTCCGCTGACGTCACTGGAGCCATAAGAGAGCCTCGTCTGTGTGATGACGTCAGTTCCCTTTTTTCCGCGCCGTGAACGCTAACGGTTTTTCTAGGACTCTTCGTAGTTTCTCTTGCTACTTTGTGTTTTTGGCTGTATTCTTGTGCTTCTTCTTTTTTCCTTTCAAGGATGTCGTCGAGGAAGTCAAGGTTCAAGCCTTGCAGGGAGTACGGAGGACATATGTCCATTACAGAGCCACATGAAGACTGCGTTTGGTGTTTTTCATCGGACCACAACGTCGAGGGATGTGCCTGTTGTAGGAAAATGAATCCGAAGGCTTTGAAGGAAAGAGAAGCGAAGCTAAGCTATTTATGGCAAAAATGAAGAAAGAGAAAAGAGGAAGAAGGACGAGTTCGAGTTCAGGCTCAAAATCGACGTTGGGGCATGCTTCAAGATCCAAGAAGCATAAGAAGAAACGTCATTCTGATAGAGAGGCCACGCAGAAGTCGACTTCTCCAGGCCATTGACGCCGTAAGGACTTCGTGTCTCCTTCTCCCTCGAATCCAGCTTCTATGGTGAGATCAGCTTCTCCTGCAGCTTCACCAGTTCGATCTCTGACGCCGGTTCCGTCACCGGCTTCGGAGCATTCCCTGACTCCAGTAGAAGAGGTTCCTGTGCCGGACGAGCAGGCAATTTCATCGGATCTGCTGTTGGCGCCGGCTGGCCCGAACACAGTGACGCCTGTACCGGAGTCTGTCCTAGGGCCTACACACCTTTCCCTGGCCCGGATCAAGATCCTTCGCATTATTTAAATGCGATGTATGGAGTATTCCATAGAGCTATGTACCCCTCTGGAGCACCTTTGGGTCCCATGGGTACATTTGCATTTAATCTGGGGGTTCCTCAAGCTTATGCCCAGGCCCCGTTTATGCCATTTCTTCCAGCTGCGCCGTCTTGGCATTTCCCGGCACCAAGGATGTCTATGCCGTTTCCATCCTCTCCGGCGCCGTCAGCTCGACCTCGATCGGCGCAGGCTGTGCTGACCGATCTGTGTACAACGCCAGCTCCTTCGGTGTCATTCTTGGCTCCACCGGCTTCGGTACCTAGAATAAGATCTAGGAGAGAAGCACAGAGATTTTGCTTGGTAGAAATGGAGGCAGGTGAGGTTGAGGACTTTGATGACTGTTTTATGGAGTTAAAAGAGGCAAGTGGCATTGATATGACTCCTGAGTGGGAATTGTCGCCTGTATCTGAAGCTCCATCAAAGGATGTGGTCCCCTACCATACAGTAATTAAAAAGGCAGCAGAACAATCAGACATTCAGCTTCCTTCTGCTGAATTTAAATCTAATATTCTGACAGAAGTTCTCCACTCTCCTACTTCTGTTGTAAAACCTCTGCTTTTAATGAGGCAATCACTGAGCCTGTATTGGAGGTCTGGCGCAAACCATTTTCGGC
This sequence comes from Lissotriton vulgaris, assembly GCF_964263255.1. Lineage (NCBI taxonomy): Eukaryota > Metazoa > Chordata > Amphibia > Caudata > Salamandridae > Lissotriton > Lissotriton vulgaris. Next base: position 1,499,698,977 of record NC_141696.1, read on the forward strand.
TCCAGCAGTTAAAAAGACTATTGCCAGGAGATACAGGGTGGCTCCAGGGGATCCTGACTTATCATCTCATCCCTCTCCTGAAAGTCTAGTGGTTCAGGCTGCCTGTTCCTGCTACAGCGCTGGGACGCCCCAGGGTAGCCAACACGCTTTACAAATCCTCATTCCATTCCAAAGAGGTTTTCTGGCGCCTTGCCCCTTTCCACAGGTTCGAGAAGACAGAGAGTCAAAGAAGCTCGAACAGTCCGCTAAAAAGGTGTTTTCTTTGGCTAGCATGGCCCTTAAGTCAACTAAATGCCACCTGTCTTATGGGTCGCTATATCCATGCCCTAATGGACTCGGCGAAACAACTTGCCCCTAAATTGTCCGAAGAAGACAGAATTTTTTTTAATGAGGTGTTACAGGACACTCAAGCAGCTGCTCGTCATGTGATTCAGAGTGGTTTGGATACGGCGGACTCTGTCGCCAGGATCATGGGGTCTTCTGTGGCTACAAGAAGAGGTGCCTGGCTTAAATCTTCAGAGTTTTCCCCAGATGTACAGGCAATACTCTTGGATCTACCTTTTCATGGCTCTGTTCTCTTTGGCAAGAAAGCGGATGCAGCCCTTGAAAGGTTTAAGGATAGTAAAGCGACGGCCAAGTCTTTAGGTCTTCAGACTCAGCCTAGGGGTTCATCGTTTAGAAGGTACAGAGGTTTTTGGAGATCGTCCTTTTGGACGTACAAACAACCTCGGCAACAGCAGCAAAACACCTTGTATAGAACCTACAGGGGCAAGAATAGAGGTCGCCCACGAGGTTGTCAGCCCTCCTCCTCTATCTCTACCTCCCCTCCTATTACCACTGTAAAGCTTCCCTAGATGCCCCATTCTGGATCATGTGGGTCCTTTATGGGGTCGGCGTACTCATTTTCTGCAAAATTGGGAATAGGACACTACAGACCTTTGGGTTCTCAATCTTGTGGAGAATGGGTATGCCCTTCCCCTTCGGGAATTCCCTCCAAATTACCCTCCTTGCCAAGGTGCTTGCTTGGAGGACCACCTTCTTCTCCTGCAGGAGGAAGTCCTAACATTATTGAAAAAAGGTGTGATAGAGGTGGTTCCAGAGCGGTAAAGGGGTCAGGGATGCTACTCCCGGTATTTCCTGATACCCAAGAAGGATGGCAGGTTACGTCCAATCCTGGATCTCAGGATCTAGAACTTTTTTCTGAAGCAGGAAAAGTTCAAGATGCTCACCCTTGCGCAGGTTCTTCAAGCGGTGCAGCAAGAGGACTGGATGGTGTCGATTGACTTGCAGGACACGTATTTTCATATCCCGATCCTGAAGTCGCACAGGAAATATCTCAGTTTCACGGTAGGGTCGCAACATTATCAGTTTGAGGTTCTCCCATTTGGACTTACTACTGCACCTCGAGTCTTCACGAAGGTGATGGCAGTGGTGGCAGCCCATCTCAGGAGATCGGTGATTCCAGTTTTCCCCTATATGGACAACTGGCTGCTCAAAGCAGAATCGCCAGAGAAGGTGCTTCATCATCTGCAGGTGACAACTCAACTGTTGTACAAATTGGGTTTTTCGATAAACGTGCCCAAGTCTCACCTGGTGCCTACTCAGCGCAACCTGTTCATCGGGGCGGTACTGGACACTACTGTCTGTCGAGCATTCCCTCCTCCACAAAGGATTCTCGAAATTCAGGAAATTATTCCCTTGTTTTACAATGGAGTGGTCGTTCCAGTCCTGAAGGTCCTTCGCCTGCTCGATCTGTTTGCTTCCTGCATTCGGTTGGTCAACCATGCACGCTGGCACATGAGGGCGCTCCAGTGGTGCCTCCACTGGCAGTGGTAATCAACACAACGGAGATCTCAGGGAGTCGATCAGGATCTCCAGAGAAGCTGCTGCGGATCTGTTTTGGTGGAGCATGGAGGGCAATCTATCTCAAGGAAATCTTTTCCATCTTCCTCCATCGGTGGCCACAATGATAACGGATGCATCCACTTTAGGGTGGGGTGCTCATCTGGGGGACCTGGAGATCAAGGGTCTTTGGTCTCCAGAGGAAAGGTTGCTTCATATCAACCTTCTAGAGTTGCGGGCAATACGTTTGGCGCTCAAGGCCTTCTTCCCTTCCCTTCGCGGTCAGTCGGTTCAAGTCCTGACGGACAACACTACCGCGATGTGGTATGTCAACAAGCAGGGAGGAGTGGGGTCGCATTGTTCCTGCAGAGAGGCTCTGCGTCTCTGGTCCTGGGTTCAGGACCATCAGATTTGTCTGATGGCAAATCATCTGGCCGGAGTTCTGAACGTGCGTGCGGACAGTCTGTCGGCAATTCTGTGCTGACCACGAGTGGAGGCTTCATCCGGAGGTGGTTCGTTATGTCTTCTGGACATGGGGAACCCCTCGGGTGGACCTGTTTGCCACTCGCGCGAATGCTCACTGCCCGTCATTCTGCAGTCTCCAGTATCCGATGCGGGGAGCTTTGGGGGACGCGTTTCAGTTGAGCTTGGGCTCACAGCTCCTTTACGCGTTTCCTCCCATACCCTTGATTCCTCGGGTTCTGAGGATGATTCGCCAAGACCGGGCCCAAGTTATATTGATCGATACTGATTGGCCAAGAAGGGCGTGGTACACAGATCTTCTCCACCTCTCCTCGTGCCCTCCGCTCCGTCTCCTTCTCAGGGCAGACCTCCTCTTGCAGGGGCAGGTTCTACACCCCCACCTCCAGAGCTTACACTTTCATGCCTGGAGATTAAACGGGGCAATCTGAATTCTTTCTCTCTCTCTCGCCTGATGTGGTGGATGTGATTCTTTCGGCCAGGCGACACTCCACCAAGTCTATTTATTCGTATAGGTGGTACAAATTTGTCTCATGGTGTGGAGAGGTCTATTGACCCCTTAAGAGCTCGTTTATCCAACATCCTTCAGTTTGCTGTTTCTTTAGCCCAGCAGGGTTTTGCCTTAGCTACTGTGAAGTGCTATTTTTCGGCTTTGTCGGGTTTCCTTTGCTTGGCGGATCAGCCGTCCTTGTTTAAATCGCCTATTGGCATTAAGGGCCTTATCAACGAATTTCCGCCCACTCCATTTATTGTGCCTCCATGGGACTTAAATCTTGTCTTAACCTACTTGATGGGTTCTCCTTTTAAGCCCTTGCACAAGTGTCCCTTGAGACTGTTATCTTTTAAGGCTGTATTTCTGGTTGCTATTACCTCGGCAAGGAGGGTAAGTGAGCTTCAAGCTCTGAGTTCGAAACCCCCATTCTTGACCATTCATGCTGAAAGAATGGTACTCAGGACCAGGGCTGCTTTTCTGCAAAAGGTAGTAACTCCCTTCCATCTGGGGCAGTCCATTACCCTTACTACCTTCTATCCTCCCCCTCACCCTTCCAAGGAGGAGGAGGAGCGGCTTCACCGCCTGAACCCTAAGAGGGCGGTGAGTTTTTACATCGATAGGACTAGAGACTATCGTGTGGATGACCAGCTCTTCGTGGATTTTGCTGGCTGCAGGAAGGGAGAGCGGTGCACAAGCGCACCCTTTCCAGATGGATTATCTTGTGCATCAAGATCTGTTACTCTTTGGCTGGTAAGGAACCTCCAGAGGGTATTAGAGCTCACTCTACTAGAGCAAAGTCTTTTACATCTGCTTTGTCTAGAGGTGTTCCTGTAGAGGACATTTGTAGAGCGGCAACTTGGGCCTCCCTCCACACCTTTGCGAAGCATTACTGCTTAGATTCCGAGGTGAGGAGGGATGGTCACTTTGCGCGTTCTGTCCTACAGGACTTTTTGGTATAGAAGGGTGGACATCCTCTTCCGGGAGTGGGGACTGCTGTGGGACTCTATTCACAAGGTGAGGAATCCACTGGCAGATGTATCCATCAGAAGAACAAGTTACTTACCTTTGATAACACTTTTTCTGGTGGATACAGTATCTGCCTGTGGATTCCTCACTGGCCTACCCGCCTTCCCGTTGTCCACCCTTGTATGCCTACAATGTTGATTTTGTTTAATTGTACTCTCACTGGAAGTATTTTTCTGAATTGGTTTTACACTGTGTGTATTGTTTCAAATCCTGTGTACTATGTATACTGTACATATTGGTGTCGGTCCGTCCGTCCGTGTGCTTCGAAGGCATGGAAAAAAAGGGCAGAACTGACGTCATCACGCCGACTAGGCTCTCTTATGGCTACAGTGACGTCAGCGGAATCGTGAGAGAAGCCGGGCTTCTATGACATCGTCCTCGTCGGCGTGGAGAGCTACAAAAAATTTCCGAATGCTGCAGGTGCAGGGGATATTCACAAGGTGAGGAATCCACAGGCAGATACTGTATCAACCAGAAAAAGCGTTACCGAAGGTAAGTAACTTGTTTGTTGGGGGTAAAGGGAGCACATTTGGCATGGATACCTCAAGTGGAAAAGAAGGTATGAAGGCCTTAGCGTAAGCTACCCCAAATTGCTAAAAAAAGAGCTTAGCATTCTAGGAGCTAAAGACCTAGCAGCGAAAGGGTTAAAGGATACATTTTAGATCTAGAGGTGAAGCTTCTTCAGTTTTGACTCTCTCTGGTGCAGCCTAAAGAAAATGTGACCAGTGGTTTGGGATACTTGGCTGACATGTTAGTGCCATATGCAGTTTTTTAAACGGAGGAGGGCTTTGTTGCACTCTGTGGCACGAATATCTAATCCAACAGGATAGATGCCGGTGTGGATAAGATGTGTTTGTTAAGCTGTAGTGTCCAAACCTGTAGTTAACAAGATCTATTTAACATAAATCCAATCCATGTTACAAAATACATATACCACCACAGGAACACCCTAGCAGTGAATCCATGAGAGACAGCATTCTGATGTTTGAGACAGTTTTAAAAAGACTACATAATGTGCCCGGAAGACCGACTACATCATTGCAACAATTTGCACAGAACACAACTGCTATGCACAAAAAGAGTTACATGGTAATCTGATCTATGGCTACAATAGTGGTGTACATCAGTGGCTACATGATGTCATGCTTGTCTCTGCTTATGTCACTGTTTTCTCCTGCTCAAGTCACCTGTAGGAGAGCAGCAGCCTGCCATGCTGCCCTGTATTTTCTCCCACCCCCTCCATGTCATATTTCTGTGCCTCTTAAGTTACCTGCCTTCTTCTGGGGGAAGGTTTGGCTCACAGTGTTGTAATTTCAGGAGATTTCCTTGAATATAGAAAGTATTTTTAGAAAAAGCAAAGGAAAATCAGAAACAATGGGGTAGTTGTGTCTATCATTCAGGTTCATGTGGGATAGCAAAGGGCTAGCCTTAACACCGTGAGTGTCATCAGGTAACGTGACATTAGTAAGGCCTTCTGTAGATTACGGAAATTGCATGGGTAAATTGGGGATTAGGAGGTGATGCTCATCTGATAGTAAGACACAGTATTTGGAAATAGAAACTCTTAGAGTGGTGCACACAAGGAACGAGTGTTTACCTTATGCTCCTAAACTGAATTCCCTGACGTGGGAGTCCTGTACAAATTAAAAAAAACCTTGGGCACACACTATACATAGATTATATACGGTTAGTTTCTGTGCAGTAGTTATCCTGATTAGACATAAACACGTGGAAGAGAATATGTTCCACATGCATAATACAATCATCCAAGTCTTCGGCTTCAGCAGAGACCTTTTATTCGTAGATCTTGTTCAATGTTCATCTAGCCAACACGTGTTTAGTTAGTTTAGCGACTTCATCAGGGCAACAACAATTAAAGATATAGAGCAGGGATACAAACTCCCAAGGTTTGCCTAATTAATCACCATCTCCAGCTAGCATCAGGGGTGGGGTGTTGGGTGAGGAAAATGGGGTTGTCAGGAGCCGGGCAGTGGCGTCGGCCAATCATCCTATCCACTGGAGCCCCCGTATTAGCCTGGACCAGGTGCCCAAAAGGACGTAGGTGAGGGCTTCATTAAATGGCAGCAGGGGCTCCGCAGAGCTCGCTTGCGGTTGATGCACCTCTGTCAGGAGGTTAGTCCTGACCGCCACTGTAGGGAGCTTGAGGTTGAGAGCCTCGGCCGCCCTACGCAACACCACTGCGTATGACGCTTCCTCCTCTGTAGCCACGGTAAGAGGAGTCAACATGCCAAGGTCAGGGGGGGTGTCCAGACCACTGGCATCCCCCAGTTCATCTCTCCAATCCTGTTCAATGAACAACTGGTCAGTCAGAGGGTTACCTGCCCCCCCCCCCCCCCCCCCCCCCCCCCCCCCCCCCCAGTCCTCATCCACTGGGTGCCAATCTGGCCTAAAAGGGACCCCAGGAGTTAACAGGGGCACAAAAAACCCTCTTGGCGCCCGATCCAGTGTCGGGCGATGCCGGTCCGGCTCCACATCAGGGCGGAGGCCGGGGTCGACTGGCTTTTCTGGGGATGTCCAGAATACCCTCGGGTACATACCCTTTGATGACGTCGCCTTTTTGGCGACAAAGCGGACACCGCTCTAGAGCGTTTCAAGGACTCAGAGGCTACGGACAAGTCCTCTGGCCTCTCCAGCCGCCCTGCGCAGTTTGCTTTTCGCCCCTTTTGTGGTTACAGAAGGGGTGCCCCACTACGTTCCGCCCAGAGCCACAGGCCGGCGCAAATTCCCCAACCTTGGTGCGGTCGGGGACTCAGGAACCACAGACGTGGTTCAGGGGGCCAGTCCACCAACCCCCCTCTGCAGCAGCCTCTAAGCCTTCCTAGATGAACATTTCAGGCCCATCAAACGGCAGTGGGCGGCAGGATTGCCATCACCTCCCCCACCGGCGCACCATCACGTCGGACAGGTGGATTTTGTAGCTAGTCCGAAGTGGCTACTCCCTCCATTTCCAGGCTACCCCTCCAGCCATGCCACCCCAGTACCACCGTATGTTGGAGGATCACCTGGGCCTTCTCCAATAGGAAGTTACAGCTCTCCTGGCCAAGGGAAACATCAAGCGCGTTCCTGTTCCAGAAGTAGGTCTTGGTTGTTATTCCCACTACTTTCTGGTACCCAAGAAGGACAAGGGTCTGCGTCCTATCTTGGGTCTCAGGAAGTAAACCGCTTGCTCCGAAAGGAGAAGTTCAAGATGTTGACGCTCGCTCACGTCTTATCTTCCCCGACCCTGGAGACTGGTTGGTAGCATTGGACTTTCAGGGCACTTATTTTCGCATCCCCGTCCTGCCGCCGTTACCTGCGGTTCACGGTAAGCCACGAGCACTTTCAGTTTACCGTGCTCCCCTTGGGCCTTAGCAGAGCCCCTTGGGTGGTTCCAGCCTTTCCCTATCTCGACGACTGGCTGTTGAAGGCGGGTTTGCCCCAAACTGTTGTCTCCCACCTCTAGACTATGGCTGACCTCCTGCATTCCCTGGGGTTCTCCATCAATGTGCCGAAGTCACACCTGATCCCCACTCAGAGCTCCTCTTTATTGGAGCAATTCTGGACTCAACGCGGTTTCGGGTTTATCCTCCCTAACAGCAAGTCCGGGATATTTGGGCTATGATTCCGATCTTCAGCCTCTATCCTGGGTTTTGTCAGGGTGACCCTGAGGCTGTTGGGCCTCATGGACTCCTGCATCCTGCTGGTCGATCATGCCAGTTGGCATATGTGGGCACTGCAGTGCGACCTGAAGTTCGGGTAGGAGCAGCATCAGGGGAATCTGTCCGATTGCGTCCAGATCTCAGAGGGCACTGCACGACAACTGCAGTGGTGGCTCAGGAACCAGGATTGGGTCAGCGGCAGATCCCTCTCCCAACCAAAGAACGCGCGAGTGGAGTTGCGGTCTGTTGAACGCCTTTCCACCTATACCACTTCTGCCCAGAGTGCTGAAGATCAACCGCGACCGGGCCCAAGTCATTCTGGTGGCTCTGGATTGGGCACGAAGAGCCTAGTATCCCGAACTTCTCAACATGGCCATCGTTCTTCCTATCTGACTGCCTCTTCGGGAGGATCTTCTGTCGCAGCAGCAGGGGACGGTCCTCCACCTGAATCTGTCCAGCCTCCACCTCCTTGCGCGGAGAATGAGTGGCGGCAGTTGACGTCATTTGACTTGCCTCCCCAAGTTTGTGATGTAATCTTGTCAGCCATGCGTCCCTCCACTATGCCTGCCGGTGGAACACATTTGTGGCATGGTACACAGCAAAGGCTGTGGAACCCCTTTCTGCCCCTCTTTCTGAGGTTCTCTTGTTCCTTCTGTCTTTGGCCCAGCAGGGCTCTGCGCTGGGCACTATCAAGGGCTATTTTTCGGACATTTCTACCTGACATAACTCATCTCTTTCCTCCTATTCCCTTCTTTATGCCTCAGTGGGACTTGAATCTGGTCTTGACCTATTTAATGTGTGCTCCCTTTGAGCTGCTTCACAACTGTCCTTTGAGGCTTTTAACGCTTAAGACTGCATTCCAGGTGGCCATCACATCTGCCAGAAGAGTGAGTGAGCTCCAGGCCCTTTCATCCAAGCCTCCTTTTTCGTCTGTACATCCGGACAAAGTTGTCCTCGGGATTTGTCCATCCTTCCTTACCAAGTTTGTCACCTCCTTTCACATTGGGCAAACCATCACTTTGCCTACCTTCTTTCCGCCTCTGCATCCTTCGAAAGAGGGAGAGAGGCTCCACTGTCTAGACCCAAAACGTGCACTTTCTGTTTATTTGGATCGTACCAAACAGTTCCGGGTGGATGACCAGTTCTTTGTTTGCTACGTGGGCGCCAAGAAAGGTTGGGCCGTACACAAGCGGACAATCTCCAGATGGGTCGTTTTGTGAATTAAAGCCTGCTATTCTCTAGCAAAGAAAGAGCCTCCAGTGGGGTTGCGTGCCTATTCCATCAGGGCAACGGCAGCCACTAAAGTTTTGGGATGAGGAGTTCCTCTAAATGACATCTGTCAGGCAGCTACGTGGGCATCGCTGCACATGTTTAGACAATACTGCCTCGACAGCGAAGTCCATAGAGATGGCTTCTTTGGCAGTTCTGTTCTCCAGGACTTTCTGGTGTGAGCTTGGTTTGCAGACCCACCTCCGTGGGTGGTATTGCTGGGATATCTATGCTAAGGTAAGGAATCTATAACAAACTGGTTCGAGGCATGTGGGCTGCTGAATTCATATCTGTGCATAGATCGCTGCCTAGTGTTGGGTCCGGATGATGGCACATTGTTGTCCTGGAAGAGTCTTCGAAGTATCACGAGATAGATGGCTCCTCCCCTGGACTACAGTGCGCATGGGCATCGACTCCATCCTCGGATTGTTTTTTTCTGCCATTGGGTTCGGATGTCTTTGTATTCCCCCCTGTCGGAATCGATAAAAACTTTCCTAAGACCAAAAGGTCTTTAGCCTAATACGTCGGTATAGTCTTGCGTTCGGTCTAAGTTCTTCCAGCTCGGTCCCGAGCCGTTTTCCATCACCCGCGTGCTTCGACGCGGAAGGCCCAGTCGACGCTTCAGACCCTATCGACCGTTCGTCATGGAACGTAGTCCATTTAAGAAATGTCCTGTCTGCAACTCAAGTATCCCCACATCGACGTCCACCCGGTGTGCAACAAGTGTCTGTCGCCGGACCACGATGAAGCCAAGTGTATGGCTTGTTCACGCTTCAGGTCCAAGAAGACGCTTAAGCTTCGACGAGCTGCGCGCCAGGAGGCCCAGCATGCTGCACCGGCGCCTGTGGACATCTTCGATGCCGGGGATGTCGAGGAAGAATGTATCCAGGACGTTAGTGAGTCGAACCCCGCTTCGGACGTCGAATACGACGCGGACGAAGAGATGTTCGAGGCCGAGGAAGTAGTCGACGAGGTAGGAGACGACGGGGCCCTCGGGGCCATGGAGGATAGCTCGGACAAAGAGCTTCCTCAAACTGACTCTGGGGCCGTGCCAATTACTAAGGCTCAGGTCGAGGGATCGCCTTCGGGCCTTACCCAAGATCTTACCATGGGTTCTACGGCCCCGCCTCCGGGCTCGGCCACGGACATTGCTGTTGAGCCACACCCTGGCAAATCGAAACCGAAAGTGAAACCTACGGTCTCGACTCAAACTGCGCAGGTGCCGTCCTCGAAACCAAAAGTGCGCATCGTTCTAGTCGGCTCCAAGGCCTCGGAGCCCTCGGCGCCGAAGAAACCGTAGGGTGCTGTCGAGCCGAAGGCTTCAGTCAAGTGCGTCGAGACAAAGTCTGCCGCGCCGAAGACTAAAGTCAAGGTGATCGAGCCGAGCGTGTCGGCGCCGAAGACGGTCGACACCGGCAAAGGCCTCAGCGACCCGAAGAAAGCTCTCGGCGACCCGAAGAAAGCTCTCAGTGACCCGAAGAAAAGTTTGGATGACCCGAAGGTTCTCGTGACCCCGCGTCAACAGGACAGGGCCAAAAGCCGCGCACCCCGTGAGTCGACTCCGGTGGAGGCCTCGAAGGATTCCGTCGAACCGGCGGGTCCATCCGCCGCGTTCACCTAGAAGGTGACGGACTCCCTACAGCGCATCAGGGACAGGACCTTATCGGTCGATCCGAAGGATCCTCCGCCTCCGAAACCGGTGGAGAAACCACATAAGGCGTCAACGACCATCAATTTTACGTTGCCGCCGAAGACGGCGCCGAAGGCTTTCGCACCTAAGGCGGTCGCCAACGTTCCAGAGAAGGTCTCCTCGGCGCCGAAGTCATCAACGATGGTCCCTGTCCCGCAGCCTCGACGACCTTTGGTGGACGAGCATCAAGAACACTTCATTGATGCCGAAACAGGCAAGCTCTCCCTCCACAAGAGGAAAATAGCCCCTGAACGCCCAATGGAGTCCTACAAGATCCCTCTCAAGAAAAAGAAGGACTCTGCTTTTACTCCAGTCTTGGTGGAACCAATATCCCCTCAGACTCATAATGTTTCGCCCACTTATTCTGATGTGGACTCTGTAGAGGGGGATGATGAGGACGAATACAGTTATCCTGTCTATACAGACCCTGAGGATACCAACGAACCCTGGGCTGCTGATGCTGACCCAGGTGATCCTCAAGAAGGACAAGACCCTCAGCTATTTTCTGCAAAAACGTCTCCTACTGAGGACTCTGCAGCTTTCAATGCCCTCATTGAACGGGCAGCTAACAATCACAACGTCCAGCTCCATGCTGACCCTGTTGATGTCGACTTCCTTTTTGATACCTTCTCAGTTTCAGAAAGAACTGTTAAGACTCTGCCTATGCTGAAAGGTGTTTTAAAACATGCTACCGAGATCTTTAAAGAACCTACCAGGGCAAGGGTGATAAACCCTAGGATTGAGAAGAAATACAAGTCAGCGCCTACTGATCCTACCTACATCAAAGGACAGTTGCCTCTGGACTCCCTTGTCGTCTCAAATGCCTGGAAGAGGGCTAATTCTCAGACTACGGGTGATGCTCCTCCCCCAGACAAAGAATCCAAAGTCTTTGAGGCATCGGGGAAGAGGGTAGCAGCACAGGCAGCCAACATCTGGCGCATTTCAAACACTAGCGCTTCTGGCGCGCTATGACAGGGCACACTATGACACACTGGAGACCCTGTTGCAGCACCTGCCTGATGAATACAAGGAGGCGGCTGAGATGCTTATTCAGGAAGGGAAGCTGATCTCTAATGCTTCAATTAAGTGCGCTCTGGACGCGGCTGATACCGCAGCCAGGGCTGTCAACACCAGTGTTATGCTGCGACGACATGCCTGGCTCAGAATCTCTGGATTTAAGCCGGAAATCCAAATCACCATCCTTAATCAAACAGTTAATCCAGATCACCTGTTTGGCCCAGAGGTTGACACCACCCTAGAAAAAATTAAAAAGGACACAGAAACTGCTAAATCCATGGGTGCCTTACAGTCCCAGCAGTTTCGGGGTGGGTCTTTTCGTCGCTCAAGCACTAGAGGCGTTTCCAGAGGCCAGCTCTCCCAGTCCACGCAGTACTACAAGGGCAACACTCAATCCACGTACACCAACAAGAGTCGAGGTGGATATCGTGGTAACAGCGCCAAGGGCAGAGGTCGTGGAAACAACAACTCCAGATCCTCTGCCACCAACAAACAGTGATGCCTTGTCACTGCCCCCCGACCACACAACACCGGTCGGGGGGAAGACTCCAACAGTTCCTGCCAGTCTGGAAAACCATAACCACAGACAGGTGGGTCAGAAAACTTGTGCAATACGGTTATTGTCTGGAGTTAACGTCCACTCCACCCAACATGCCCCCACAACACCGTCCTATGTCGGACGAGCACTTGCACTTATTGCAGCAGGAAGTCACCGTCATGCTGCAAAAAGGAGCAATAGAGCTCGTGCCTGTGCAAGAAAGAGGCACTGGGGTCTACTCCCTTTACTTCTTGATACCAAAAAAGGACGGGTCCCTCAGGCCCATCCTGGACCTCAGGCCACTCAACTACTACATCCTGTCGGAGCACTTCCATATGCTGACCCTGCAGCAAGTGCTCCCGTTGCTCAGTCAGGGGGATTTTCTCGCAACCTTAGACCTGAAGGATGCGTACTTTCACATTCCACTGCACCCTTTACACAGGAAGTACCTCCGGTTCACCATCCAAAACCAGCACTACCAGTTCAAGGCTTTGCCTTTCGGAGTCACCACGGCACCCAGGGTATTCCCGAAGTGCCTAGCGACAGTGGCGGCGCACCTAAGGAGACACAACATCCATTTCTACCCTTATCTGGACGACTGGCTCATCCAGGCAAAGTCAGCCCAGCAGTGTGCTGCCCACATGTCCCACACCATTCACCTCCTGCACGATATGGGATTCTCACTGAATTACCCAAAATCCCACCTCCAACCCGCCCACATACGGCAGTATCTGGGTGCGACAATAGACACTCTGGCGGCCACAGCACAGCCAAATTCAGTGAGGGTCAGCAGCATTCAATCGCTGATACAGAAGTTCAGACCTCAACACTCGCTTCCAGCAAGAGTGTTCATGCAGTTGATAGGCATGATGGCCTCCTGCATCTCCATAGTCCCGCACGCAAGACTACATATGCGCCCGCTTCAGGAGTGCTTAGCACGTCAGGGGACTCAGGCTCACTTGCAGTTGAAAGACCTAGTGTTGGTGAGCGGTCGGGCATACAACTCTCTGCATTGGTGGAATCCACGAAACCTTTGCAAGGGACGACCGTTCCAGGAGCCTGTGCCACAGATCATCCTGACGACGGACGCTTCTCTCCAGGGATGGGGAGCGCATGCACTCCATTACACTGTGCAGGGACTATGGACGCATCAGCAACAGAAGATGCACATCAATGTTCTGGAACTGATGGCGATCTTCATGGCACTCAAAGCCTTCAAAGTACATCTGTGCAACAAGGTTGTGTTGATCCGGACGGACAACATGACGGCCATGTACTACATTCAAAAGCAGGGAGGAACACACTCTCCGCAGCTGTCTCATCTGGCTCAGAGCATGTGGAAGTGGGCCATTCAGAGGAACATCTTCCTCATGGCAGAACACCTCCCGGGCAAGGACAATCAGATGGCGTACCTGCTCAGCAGGTACAGCCACCAAATGCACGAGTGGAAGATACATCCATCAGTACTCCAACCGTACTTCCAAAGGTGGGGTCATCCAGAGATAGACCTGTTCGCCACAAAGGAGAACGCAAAATACCAAAGCTTCGCCGCCAGGTTTCCACACCCACAGTCGCAGGGCAATGCGATATGGATGAACTGGTCAGGCATATTTGCGTACGCTTTTCCCCCAGCACCTCTGATACCGCTGGTGGCACGCAAGCTCAGGCAGCACTCGATGACTCTCATCCTGGTTGCTCCAACGTGGGCTCGCCAACCATTGTACACCACGTTTCTGGAATTGTCTGTGGTGCCGCATCAGAGGCTACGCCTCACACCCAGCCTTCTGACGCAGAGCCATGGCGACATTCAGCATCCAGATCCGCAACAGCTCAACCTGTTGATCTGGCTCCTGAGGTCTTAGAGTTTGGCTACCTCAACTTACCTCCTGACTGTATGGACATTATCAAGGAGGTAAGAAAGCCCACCACCAGAGCATGCTATGCGGCGAAATGGAAGTAGTTTGTCATTTATTGTACAGACCACAACATTGACCCGCTGGATGCATCTGTTCAGAACATCATTTGTTATCTTTTCCATTTGTACAAATGTAATCTGGCCTATGCTCCCATTCGCATACATCTATCCGCGATGGCTGCTTATCTCCAGAACAAAAAAACAATTCCCAACTGGTATTATTGAGAGACAATTTCAATTGTGTATGCCTAAAGGCATTACTGAGAACAGAGACAAGGAGTCAAATTGAATTTTGAAGAGAGGTGGTATTATTCACCAAGGACAAGGGGTATTGGACGTACATTTACAGTTTGGAACAGCACTGTAAAGATTAGATCTTGTGACAACCCAGTGGCACTTGGTGCAAGGTGCTATATACAGTTAAAGTGAAATGAAAAAAGTGCAAGTGCTTAAAAGGACAGCATCGGTGGCGCATAGAAAATATTATATACATCAATTACAGCTTCAATTACAGTACAAGTTACAGTCACTTGGAAAGGGTTAGTTTCTTGTAAGAGCTGAATGTGTCATATGCGTCTTTCAACTCAGGCTGTGTGGTCGACGGCGTTTCGATCCCCTTTAGTCGGGATCGTCATCAGGACGGGGTTGTCGATAAGTACAGTGAGGAAGCCAAGCAAGGATGCGTGGCTTGTGGCATTCGGGGGAACTGTGCGCCGGTAACTGGTCGCGGTTAGGTCCTGGGTCTGCTCACGTAGTTGGGCAGCGTCTGAAGATTTAGAGGCACAGAAGGCGGGGGCTCATCTGGCGCGGCCGATCAGCAGTAAATGCGATAACAGACCGCATCAGGACACAGTCTTTTACTGCTGATCGGCCGCGCCAGATGAGCCCCCGCCTTCTGTGCCTCTAAATCTTCAGACGCTGCCCAACTACGTGAGCAGACCCAGGACCTAACCGCGACCAGTTACCGGCGCACAGTTCCCCCGAATGCCACAAGCCACGCATCCTTGCTTGGCTTCCTCACTGTACTTATCGACAACCCCGTCCTGATGACGATCCCGACTAAAGGGGATCGAAACGCCGTCGACCACACAGCCTGAGTTGAAAGACGCATATGACACATTCAGCTCTTACAAGAAACTAACCCTTTCCAAGTGACTGTAACTTGTACTGTAATTGAAGCTGTAATTGATGTATATAATATTTTCTATGCGCCACAGATGCTGTCCTTTTAAGCACTTGCACTTTTTTCATTTCACTTTAACTGTATATAGCACCTTGCACCAAGTGCCACTGGGTTGTCACAAGATCTAATCTTTACAGTGCTGTTCCAAACTGTAAATGTACGTCCAATACCCCTTGTCCTTGGTGAATAATACCACCTCTCTTCAAAATTCAATTTGACTCCTTGTCTCTGTTCTCAGTAATGCCTTTAGGCATACACAATTGAAATTGTCTCTCAATAATACCAGTTGGGAATTGTTTTTTTGTTTACATAACATACCCATCCCAACGTGGTTTATGGGTTTCCTCCTGTTCTTCCTATAACTATCTCCAGAACAGGCAGCACCTCTCACTTTTCAGGGTGCCTGCCATCATGGCATTTCTAGAGGGACTCAAACGAGTCATTCCTCCACGGACTCCACCAGCTCCCGAGTGGAACCTCAATGTGGTCCTCACCCGGCTAATGGATCCTCCCTTTGAACCACTGCATTCCTGCGAGATTCAATTCTTGACATGGAAAGTAGCTTACCTCATAGCAATTACATCGCTACGACGAGTTAGTGAGCTCCAAGCACTAACCATCCAAGAGCCATTTATTCAACTTCATTCAAACCGGGTGGTGCTTGGCACTAACCCGAAATTCCTTCCGAAGGTTGTGTCTCAATTCCACATTAACCAGACTATTGAATTGCCTGTTTTCTTCCAGAATCCTGAGTCATTGGCGGAGCGGATGCTCCACACCCTTGACGTCAAGAGGGCCCTGATGTATTACATCGATAGGACCAAAGATTTTAGGAAAACTAAACAGCTCTTTGTTGCCTTTGCACCACAACACAAAGGTAACCCCATTTCCAAAGCTGGTATAGCTAGGTGGATCGATAAATGTATTCAGATCTGCTATCTGAAAGCCAAGCGTACTCTCACCATTCCACCAAGGGCCCACTCCACCAGAAAGTTGGGGGCCTCCATGGCTTTTCTTGGAAATATTCCTTTGGAAGACATATGTAGAGCAGCCACATGGTCTACCACACACACATTTACAAAGCATTATTGTGTTGATGTGCACTCCAAACAGCAGGCAGCTGTAGGGCATGCTGTTCTAAAAACACTGTTCCAAACTGCTGCAGCTGGCACAGGCGGCCGCCGTTAATGGAGGGACTGCTATGTATTCTATGCACAGATATGAATTCAGCAGCCCACATGCCTCGAACCGAATATGCCACTTACCAGTATGCATCTGTTCTTGGCATGTAGGGCTGCTGACATTCATATCGCCCACCCTCCTCCCCGGCGCCTGTAGCAGCTGCAGAATTCACACATACTTTTGGCATGGTCATCCTTCATTTAGTTTCACTCCATCTTGGCCGCAATGGCTAAAAACAATCTGAGGATGGAGTCGATGCCCATGCGCACTGTAGTCCAGGGGAGGAGCCACCTATCTCGTGATACTTCGAAGACTCTTCCAGGACAACAATGTGCAATCATCCGGACCCAACACTAGGCGGCGATCTATGCACAGATATGAATGTCAGGAGCCCTACATGCCAAGAACAGATGCATACTGGTAAGTAGCATATTCGTTCTTTCGGTAACAATGTATCTGTAAGAAACATGGGTTAGTTATAGATTCCTTACCGCCCCACCCATCCTCTCTGTTCTGTGAACTGATTTCTAGGGTTAAGGATATCCTTTCAGGGCCCTAGTTTTTTCCACCAGTTGTCAGTGTCTTGCATAGCTCTGCATTTCTGGTGCTGAAAGTTATGTACAGAACTGACATAGTGCAAGAGTGGCATCTAAGTAGCTACCGCTACGTCATCCCGGCGACACGACGGACGAGGAGCCAACCAACGCCACCTTCCGATGTGCAGAGGTACTGCTGGTGAAAAAACTTTCCGGATCCAGTCTGACGCCTGAGGGTAATTCTAAGGTAAGGGATCTATAACTAATCTGTTTCTTACAGATTTATCGTTACCGAAGGTAAGTAACTTGTTCATTAGAAAACTTTGATGACACAGCACCAGTTTACTCACACACTACAAAATGGGCCCATCTATGGACATTTTGAGATGCACTGTGTCCCGAAAATATATTTATTGCCCGGGAACTAATTTTGTTTTATCAGCATTCATTCTACCTCAGTGCACCAACAACAGCACCGACTTTCTAATAGCCCCAGACCCCCCCACCCCCACCCCTAAATATATGTTATGTATTGGTAACAATAAACTTGCCTAAAGACAGCCTGAGCTGTGTGCAGCTAAGACCTAACGATTCTATTTAGTGGTTCAACTCCTAATAACTCTGACCAGTAATTAAAAGGAGAATTCAAGAATGGGCTGTGAATTATTGAAATAGGCACTGGCTTAAACTGGTTGCATTTTGGAAATACAGAAACAACGCTTATGAGTAATACCGTCAAAGAAACACCTGCATTCACAAAGCCAATCTTTCTTGGCTTTAAATTGTTGAACTATAGACTTTGCCAATTCTTCTCAAGGCTGGAACGTAAACGTATGTGTCAAGATGCATGACGCACATGTTCGGTAATCTTGGACTATGTTTCCTATGAAAAAGAAATCTAATCTGAGATGGATGATCAGTCATGACAATTACTTATGCAGGCGGACACATAACCAGGCATGCTTCATTGCGCTGCTATCATTTGTTTTATTTTAGCGTCCCAAGGTAGGAAATGCAGTGCCCTCATTGGAAGTGTACTTTTTAAAATAAGTGAATACAATGTGTGAAAAAGTGCACATTCAGAAAGAGGCAAGGCTGCAAATTATATTTGCTGAGTCCTCTAAATTTGTTTTAAAAAAGGATGCTAAGGGGTGGTGGAGAAGCAGAGGAGCGGACGGGAATGGGAGGTAAAGCTAATGCCGGAGGACAATAGAGAACCTGGGTGGGTTGTAGTGTTAAAAAAGAATAAAAGGCAGAAGAGAACAGTGATAGGTTGGGGGAAGCAATGTACAATCATTTATATTGATGTGTGTTAGGAAGCAGCACATAACTGCTGGCCCTTGATCCCAGCCAGTTGCAGAAAGGATTGCTTTTGGCATGGCTTTGGTCTAGGTGTTGGATCATGGGATGTCTTTTTAAATTCATTGTTTTGCATTTCTGTACGATAATATCAGATTTGTCTACTTCTGCTGTCTACAGCGAGTGGTTGTATGTATGATTTGAATGATAACATTTTTCAATCAAGAGGAAGGAGAGCATAATGAAAGGGTGTTGTGTGAAGTTAAAAAAGATGTTATCAACTTTTGGAAAAATCATTAAAAATGTCAGACTCCATATGCTTTGTTTTTAACTACTTAAGGAGCTCAACGCTCTACCTAATACAAGGTCTGCAG
This sequence comes from Lissotriton vulgaris, assembly GCF_964263255.1. Taxonomy (NCBI): domain Eukaryota; kingdom Metazoa; phylum Chordata; class Amphibia; order Caudata; family Salamandridae; genus Lissotriton; species Lissotriton vulgaris. The sequence continues at coordinate 1,499,717,480 of NC_141696.1, forward strand.
CCAGAAATGTGGGTATCATCTTTGATTCCACACTTTCCTCTGCAGTGCAATTTAAACGCATTGTGTCTGTCTGCTTTATGAAGATATAAATCTTAAGGAAGTTTCTTTATCTGGTTGCTGAAAAGGCCAGAAAAACAGTAGTTAACTCTTTAGTCCCCTCTTGTCTGGACCACACTAATTGTCTTTATCTTGGTGTCCCTGCTTATCTTATACACAGACTTTAGTTAATCCTGGATGCTGCGGCTAGACTAGATAGTTCTGCGACGCCATCATGTCTCTCCACATCTCAGGCACTTGCTCTGGCTCCCGGTAGAACAGCGCCTAAAATTCAAAGCTCTGGCTCCGGCTTTCGGAGCCTTTCACTGGTGGCCCCAGTGTGGAACAGATTGTCTTCATATACTCAAGAGAGGTACTCAGATCCAACAATAGCCGCCTCCATCAGATCCCAAAATTCCAGAACTCTCGCTGTGAAAGTAGCTCTTTTACTGTTCTCACTGCAGAATTAGAGAAAAGTTTCCTACCCAACTTGCGGAATACTTTTAACGAAATTAAAACCTAAGTGGACAACCATTTGAAAGCAGAAATAGTTGGAGTTAATGCAGTATTGATGTTTGGCTTTGAAGAGGTGTGAAGCTGAATCATATATGTATGTATGTATGTATGTATATGGAATTTCTATCTAGCAAAAACCAGTTCCCCAGATTTGCTCTCGACCGCCCTAGCCATTAGGCTAACTCCTCTCCCCGTTTATCCTCTCGCGGTTAATGCATTACGATGTAGTACTCTTTAAAGAGATGATTCTTCAACTCTTTTCGACTTTTAGAGGCTTTTTGGGGCAGTCCTGGTGGATGCACGAATGTTGTTCCAGATCATGGTTGCTCAAATGTAAAAGGCTTTCTGTCTTGTTTTTTTTTTTTACACTCCTTACAGACTGATGATGTACTGTCTTGGGGGTAGGGTGGTTGCCCAGAACCAAGATGAGCTTGCCTGCATGATGAGTAGCTGCGTTGGTTATAATTGTTTTTTTTGGTCTCGCCTGACCCAGCGCTTGCGCTAGGTTGGCGAGACTTTAAGTAAGGGCTTCAAAAAATGCTACCGCCAGCCTACAGCTTGCAGTGCTTGTGCGCGGGCGAGCGCTTATGAGCAGAGGCGCCTTATGGCATTCCTCATGCTCATTAAGCGCATCGCTCGCCGTGCGCTTGATCGCGATCTCTTTCACTTTTACGCCTGCGCGACGACCGCACGCGCATCACTTCCTTCTGCGCCCGTTTGACTTACAACGTGCTTTCTCTTTCCACAAACTCGATGTTTGTGTTTCTTTATTTTGAGATGCTTTTAGTATTACTGTTTTGTGACTTGACTTAAGGAACATTAAGGAAATGTTACTGTGAAACTGGACAATGTTCACAGTGTTGATTTCTGATCTCAGCAGCTGCTTCATGTCCGTTGCACCATTCAGGGAGTCCTTTCGTTGGCGCTTTCATGAGGACATGATGAGGAAGCTGGAGACTTTTGGCACATTCTCTTTAAAAGCACAGCATGTTGGCGACTGGTTAGTCGATTACACCTATGTAGCGCTTTAGATCTCAAAGCGCTATGGTGGATGCAGCAGTTATAACTCCTGAAATATGGGGTGCAACTCACAAGGAGGGGGCACGTTTGAGTGCACATTGGTTGCCAACATACTCTTAAGATGATGGGCTGTGTGTATCCATTATCAGCACTCAGTCTTCGCTAAGTGATCTTGTTTTGTTGTTGTGCCAATGCTTTGCTGCGCCCGTTTGATTTACAACGTGCTTTCTCTTTCTCCAAACTTGATGTTTGTGTTCCTTTATTTTGAGATGCTTTTAGTATTACTGTCACACACACAACCATAACACACACAACCACACGCACAACCACACGCACAACCACACGCACAACCACACGCACAACCACACGCACAACCACACACACACAACCACACACACACAACCACACAAACACACACAACCACACACACACACACAACCACACACACACACACAACCACACACACACACACACAACCACACACACACACACAACCACACACACAGCCACACAACCACACACACAGCCACACAACCACACACACAGCCACACAACCACACACGCACAACCACACACACAACCACAAACCACACACACAACCACACACACAACCACACACACACAACCACACACATACAACCACACACATACAACCACACACATACAACCACACACATACAACCACACACATACAACCACACACATACAACCACACACATACAACCACACACACAACCACACACACACAACACCCACAACCACACCCACAACCACACACACACAACCACACACCCAACCACATCCACACACACCCAACCACACACACCCACACACACAACCACAAGCACAGCCAGACACACAACCACACACAACCACACTCACAACCACACACCACCACACTCACAACCACACACCACCACACATACAACCACTCACACACAACCACTCACACAAACACACAACCACACAAAACCACACACATACACACAACCACACACATACACTCAACCACACACATACACTCAACCACACACATACAACCACACACACACACAACCACACACACACAACCACACACACACACAACCACACACACACACACAACCACACACACACAACCACACACACACAACCATACACACACACACAACCACACACACACACACACAACCACACGCACAACCACACGCACAACCACACGCACAACCACACGCACAACCACACGCACAACCACACACACACAACCACACACACACAACCACACAAACACACACAACCACACACACACACACAACCACACACACACACACAACCACACACACACACACAACCACACACACACACAACCACACACACAGCCACACAACCACACACACAGCCACACAACCACACACACAGCCACACAACCACACACACAGCCACACAACCACACACACAACCACACACACAACCACACACACAACCACACACACAACCACACACACACAACCACACACATACAACCACACCCATACAACCACACACATACAACCGCACACATACAACCACACACATACAACCACACACATACAACCACACACACAACCACACACACACAACACCCACAACCACACCCACAACCACACACACACAACCACACACCCAACCACATCCACACACACCCAACCACACACACCCACACACACAACCACAAGCACAGCCAGACACACAACCACATACAACCACACTCACAACCACACACCACCACACTCACAACCACACACCACCACACATACAACCACTCACACACAACCACTCACACAAACACACAACCACACAAAACCACACACATACACACAACCACACACATACACTCAACCACACACATACACTCAACCACACACATACACTCAACCACACACATACAACCACACACACACACAACCACACACACACACAACCACACACACACACAACCACACACACACACAACCACACACACACACACAACCACACACACACACAACCATACACACACACACACACACACACAACCACACACACAACCGCACCCAACCCCACAAACACACACAACCACACACACACTCAAAGATCTTAAATGGCTCCCAGTGGAAATGCGCGCAAACTTCAGAACAGCCTGCCTAACACACAAAGCCCTACACACAGGGAAACCGGAATATTTAGCCTCCAAGCTCAAGAAAGCGGGTCAATCAAGAAATCTCAGAAGCTCGAACTCCCTACTACTCATCCCCCTGAAAACGCGGAAACAAAAAACCGCCAGCCGCTCATTTGCCAGCAACGCCCCAAAAATTTGGAACTGCATCCCAGTGGACATCAGAACTACCCCTTCCTTTCCAGAATTCAAGAATCGTCTAAAAACCCTCTACCTCAACAGCGCGTTCCCGAACTCTACCTCTAGAGCGCAACATGGAACTCGCACTACCTCAAACACTACCTCAAAACCGCCCCCCAGGCGGAAGACCTCTATGCTAATCTATGAACTTATACGAACCCTGTTTATGTTATACTGTACTATCTTCGCACCTGTTTTTCCCGGACTAAATGTAAAGCGCTCCGATACCCTCGGGTCTGGCCAGCGCTATAGAAAACTCCAAAAATAAAATAAAATAAATAAATACAACCTCACACAACCACACACACACTACCACCCAACTACAATCACACAACCACACACACCACACATCCGAGTCCTCCTCAACGCCCTATTTGTTTTTCTGTCAGCTGTGAAAAGGAGACCAATGTTCCCCCCGTTTTTATTATTCTGTATCCTCTGTTCAATTCTGGGGTGCTTTTTGGGTTGCGCTGCTCTCGAGACATTTAGTAAGGGGGCTACAGAAAATGCTGCCATGAACCTAGGGAGCCTAGAGCTTGTGTGCGCGGGCGCGCGCCTTACAGTGCCATCTGGCTTTCAACCCTAACACGTGCAGCAGCTTTCACTTTTGCCACTGCACGTGCGCGCCCACCACTCGCGCTTCTCCCCCTCCCCTACCATATATAGCAACCATCGTGCATACGTAGCAAAAATATGCCAATCGCGGCGTTGTGCATACTTAGCAAGAATACGCCACTGACTCCCCACAAACCCCCATTCCTAGACTTAGAGGGGGATTAGTCAGCACGCACACAGTGTATGAAAACTCCTACCAACCTATAAGCAGTGCAGTAAAAACATCAAACGTGAAGCAGTGCCTGGCAGAGGGCTGCCGGCGTATAGTTTAATTGTTACATCTCTCTGGGGTTACAAGGATTTACCAATCACTGCTTTGCGTTTGTTTTTCACACTCCTTTGTGTGTTTGACACCCTCCTCCTCTTTATGGCGCTACTGGGTGGAGTCAAGGGCCTCAAGGCTGCAGAGATATTTCTGCCATTCAACTTTTAATTCAGGTTTGCCAAGTCTCGCTATAATCTGTGTGCTTTCACAAATGAGATGAGTGTGCAATTCCAAGGTTAAACTCGTGTGGGGTTCCAAGGTTAAGCTCTAACGTAAAACGCAGCTCTCAAAATCCTCTGCCGCTCGCACCAGGGGCCCATAATCCACAGATGTGTATGTATGTATGTGTATGTGTGTATAGGCATTTATATAGCGCACTACTTACCCGGAGGGTCCCAAGGCGCTTCGACCGCTGCGAAACCGTTCCTGGCTTCCCTGAGAGATGGTCCCTTAATGGGTAGCTCCAGGGTGAGACCAGGCATCCCCGGCGGTCTGGTGGGGCCGTTAGTGAAGATGAGGCAAGCTGATGCCCAGAGTTGCCGAGTGTGAACGCTGATCAGAGTGGGCACCGAGGCGAGAGAATTATCGAGTCCGCTGACCCTGGTCCAGAAACCTGCCGCGCCGGGAATCGAACCCTGGTCCCGGGCCGTCTCTGCTCTCGTGTCTGCCGCCTCTAACCAGTGAGCCACACTACTTCACAGATGCCAGCACGAGTGCATTTGCCTTCTGCTGCAGGGCCGCGCCACGCTCCCTCACTCTTGTTTTTCTGCTTTCAATCAAGGCACATGTCCTTGCTTTGCTTCGGCTCAGTGTCAACAGCTGGAGTTCGCATGCCTACTACGGTTGTTGTTCACTTGTTTCCTCGTCTCTACCCCTCGGTTATTCTCTCTTGCTCTCAAATGCTTTTTAATATTTTCCTCTTTTGCACATCACCCTTTCTTGTCTTCTGTATTCAGTCTCCCTATGCCATTCTCTCTTGTTCTTGCCCTCATATGCTCCATTTCTTTCCGTTTATGATGCTCACTTCTTCAACCCTCCCTTAATGGTATGCCCCATTTGTCTCGCCCGGTCGCCCCTCTCTTGCTTACCACAAGCTATCCCACTCTTTCTTCTGCTTCTACGAACTTCTCTCATGCTAGGCTGCCACCTAACATCCCTAGGCTTCTCTGCTCCCCCTTCTCAACCAGGCCATGCCCTTTGCCCCCTCAAGGCTCAAATTTTCCGCTCCTGTTATTGCCCTGAAGTCCTCCTGACCCTTCTTTCCCCACGCTATCCCCCTTCTGCACCTTTCATCTTCCCCCAATGTCTCCTTCTGTATTCTAAGATCCCCTTTCCTTCTTTCTTCCTTGTCTCCCTCCTACCACGTCTTTCTTCCCCCACTCCTATTCCCTCAACCTCATGTAACTCACTTGTCAGCGTTCCCCCCTCTCGCCCTTCATGCTGTGCTCACTCTCTTACTGCCCTCCACCTCCACTCTCTGCTAGTCTCATAGTAACTTCCTTATTACTTTCTTCTCTCTTACCATATTTTCTCTTCACTCATGCTGTCCCCTTCTACCTCCACCCCCCGGTTCTGCGGCGGTCCCTCTTCCCAGTCTCCCCCTTCTTGAGAGGTGAGATCACTCCTCAGGCCTGGCAGTCTCTCCTCGTACCTAGCACTCACCCTTCTTCCTCTCTGGCACTCAGCATTGACTCTCCGTGGCACTCAACTGTCATCTCCCTGACACTCACCCTCGACCCTACTTGTACTCATACTTTCCCTCCCTGGCACATATCCTTTACCTCCCTTACACTCCCCCATGCCCCTCCTGGCATTCACTACTCGCCCCCTTGGCACTCACCCTTCACCTCCATGGCACTAGCCCTTCATCCACCTGGCAGCTGCCCTTCACCCTTGCACTCACCCTTCTCCTCCCTGGCACTCACCTTTGACCCTCCTGATCTTACATCTCACCTACATGGCACTCAACCGTCATCTCCCTGGCACTCACCCTTCATCCCCCTGACCTGGCACTCAACCTTCACCTCTGTGGCACTAGCCCTTCACCCCACTAGCCTGGCGGCTACCCCTCACCCCTGGCACTCATACTTTCCCTTCTCAGCACTCACCCTTCCCCTCCCTGGCACTCACCTTTGACCCTCCTTACGTCTCATCTTCCTGGCGCTCACTCCTCAGCTCTCTGGCACTCACCCTTCACCCCCATGGCCTAAAAGTCACCCTTGTCCCTCCTCGCATTCACTCCTCACCTCCCTGCCACTCACCCTTGACCCTCCTGGCACTAGCCCGGTTTCCCCCAAGAACAAAAAATAACAAGCATTGGCATAGCCAATAGGTCTAGCCTTTGGGACCTTGTAAGTGTTTAGACACGCAACAGTTGTTGTTGCACCAAGGATATTGTGCTGCATAACTAAATACTTAGAAGGTCCCAAAAGTGAGGCATATTGGCAAAGCCAATACTTGTTAAATGATGTAGCTGGTTTTGTAGTGTAGGCCGGCATGGGGAGCCAAAGGCATTCCATCAGGATGGGGGGTGGGCGGGATGACTTGATCACATTTCTTCAGGCTCTTGATGAGACCTGCTTGGCGTGCCGGATGCCCTTTAACATTTCTCTTTAGGGAGCATGGCAGATTTTGGAGATGTCACTGAGAATAGCTGCTCTATAATTAAGACAAGAGATTGCTGTGATCTCTACTGCAATTTTAAGTATTCAGTTAGTTTGTGTTTTGCAAGGGTGGAAGATATCAGAGCTATTGTAGCCCGAGGCCTTGAACTTTACTTCTAAGAGTCTCCTTTAGTTGCATATTAAAGTCAATGTTAGGTCAGAAGAACTGCTCCAGGTTTAATCTAATAAAGGTTCATTGACAATGGATGCTATCTAAATAAGAAAGAGATTGAAGAAGTAAAATAATTTATGGTGTTTCTATACATGTAGGCTTGTATGGGCCGGGATGCCCGCCACCCCTCCCAACACCAATTCCCCATGGGAGGAGACAGACACAGGTTTAAACTTTTGGAAGGCGGGGGGGCCTCACGACCCCCCGGCCGTATTTATTAAAATATGAAACAAAATTTAAAACTTTAAATTAAAACGTTTCATGAATCATGTACAAATTCAACTTCAATTACATTTTGATGAAGATAAGTTTTTTAGGCTAACCTTAACAAATCTCTAATACAAAGGTTTCATAGACGAGTCTAGCATCCTGAAAATGCATTACATTTTAGAATTTGTACAACCTAGCATTAAGGGCCAACGGCAAGGTCTTAACCGGTGTCAGATCCCTATCACCAACTTCCCGCCCTCACGGTGTGAGTGGCGCATGCGCAGAGGACTTTACCCTTGCAGCCAACTGTAACTTCCCTTGTCGTGGGGGCCCCCTTTCACTCGACGCCATCTTAAGGTTGTCCGAGTTCCCGTTCGAGGTATCCGTAAGAAGGACAGCGTGGACTCCACCCCCCCCCCCCTCTTCCCCACACTCTCTTCCGCCGGTAAAGTCAGGAATAGGAACAATTATGAGAATATTCAATATTTGGTCTATGTTTTGAGAACACATGCGTCAAGCCATGTCATAATAGAACATAGGAACACTGCAATGCAAAGCAGTATGCTCAATGTTATATAGACAAAAGGTAGTGTTTGAAGGATAAAAGTGGGGGATGCACGGAGGAGGTGAAGTGGCTTAAGTACGGGATTACACATTTGAACACAATTTACTAATATCTTACAAAGCTGAAAAGAAGGCCTTATGACTTATTTGTACATTTGTATTAGCAAAAGTGCATAGTGGCAATGCTCTAACGTGGTCATACTGGTTAAAACAGGAAAGAAAATGTCACCCATGACTGTGCACCCTTCGAAATAATCCATCGATTTGAGACACCCTGTGAGAAACTGATTTGAAGAGAGGGTTTAAGGTGGGATGAATGAGGGCTGCAATAATTATTTTCAAAGGTTTCCGCCTGTTTCTGTGGATAACCTGCCACTCGGATGAAGAATAGCACAGCTCCAGATGACCCCCTCACAGAGCCACCCTGGGTTCTTGTGATGATCTTAGTTTGTCTGATTTAGTGCCTGCAGAGGAACACTATTTAAAAGAAGTTTGGGGAAGGAGAACTTAGTAACAGTGCTATAATAGTCAATCCTGGAACAGCATGCAATATGTACTTGGCAGTTTATTTGTTCCTCGGGGGAAAAGTTAGCCCCCTAGCCCCCCGCACACCTCACCCCCCTGACAGCCCAAACCAAGCACTCTTGGCCCTGGTTTAACAAAACTCTGAGGCAGGAGAGAAAATCATGCAAAGAGGCCGAAAGAGCTTGGTGCAAAAATTATAGTTTGTTGGACAAAGCTTAATACAAGTCAGCACTAAAAACTTAAAACGATCTGATTAATTCCACTAAAAGGATATTCTTTGAGGGAAGGATTAATATGGCGGAAAATCAGCCCAAAAATATCTTTAAAATAGTCAAAAAGTTCTTAGACCCAGTGGCTTGCCACCACAGTAAAGCTTCCGCGGGCAAGTGGTGCAAACAACTGGCCAGTTTAAAAAAAATCTAATTCTAGAAATTCAAAAAGGTTTAACCATAATCTGTCACTCTGTCATTGATCCTCCACCCCATTTAACGTCACATGCATACTTTTCTCTTTTGAAACGATCTCAATGGATGACTCTATTTGCCATTTGAATTCTTAAGTCTGGCTCCTCCTCAGACCCCTGCCCTCCTTTTGTACTTGTTCATGGAGTAGACGTCATGAATTCGGTCCTGAACTCCCTACTGAACAAGTTCACCCCAATCAGATTTGCATTTGGTCTTTTTTTGTAAGTTTTATTGCACTGAAAGAAAAAGGTTCCTCCTTCCAGTTATAAAGGGGGAACAATGTGATCAATGCAGAGTGGCACTGTACTTTTTAAAAGCTCTCCCGAATCCTTGTGTCTGTTATGCAGTAGCATCTTTTTTGTGGGCCTGCTGGAGGAATAGAAGGGCTAGGGGCCTACAACTATGAATTTTAAATACTTAGTGTTTGTACACTCAAAAAGTAAAGCAAGCTATTTTTATCTCTGATTTTATTTTTAAATCTTTGTTAATTGATAAATGATCTTGTGCTTTTATGATGTTTGTACATGGATCGAATACAGATTTGAAAGAAAGAAGTCTCTGTCATCCGGCATTGTCCCTTCTAACTGGAAACAAGCCAATATTCTGCCTCTTTTGAAAAAAACACAATGCAGACCCAAACATTGCAAGCAACTATAGGCCTATTTCCTTAATCCCAGCCTCATCAAAACTTGTGGAGAGGTTTATAAACCGGCAGATTTCTGACTATATCGAATCCAACTCACTCCAACACGCCAGTCAATCAGGGTTTGGCCTAAATTGAGTACACAGACAGCACAGAAGAGGGGCCCGAAGTGATAAAATGTACATTTGATGCAGCAGGAAAGCCAGTCCTGGACCTTTCCGCTGTATTCGGCCCTGCACTCCAGGCTACTTGCCCATCTATTTGTTTTAAGCATTGGGATCTCAGCCCTGAAATGCCTGAAATCCTTCCTCGAAGACCGATACCAAGAGGTTTGGATGCCACCTTTCTTGTGCTGCAACAGCAGTGTCTCAGTTGGATTACCCCAGGGCTCGGTCCTTAGCCCACCGTTGTTTAACATCTTTGTGACCCCTTTAGCGGCATTGGTCAAGTCTTTTGAGGCCAAGATAATCTTGTACGCCGATGACACTCAGCTGCGGTTTTATTTTAAGAAGGGAGAGCCTATTACCCATGACGTCATTAAGCTCTGCCTATCATCTGTGTTCCACTGGATGAGTATTAACCTGCTTGAATGCAACACCGACAAGAAAGAGGTTCTGAGTTATTTCTTCAATTTTTCTCTCCACCTGCAAACCCATTGGCCAGATGGGGCTCTCCTACCAAACTTGCAAACTGATGTAGTAAAAAACTTAAGTGTCAAATTTTACAACTAGCTGACACTCCATACCCAAGTTAACACAGTAGTCGGCACATGCTTTGCCCAAATTTTGAACTGCCTTAACTTTTCTACAGATCATCTCCTTGCCTGTGAGGAAAACTAGGATCCTGGCCCTGTATCCAGGCTGGATTACGCAGGCCTTCCACAACATCTGTTGAGTAAACTGCAAATGGTCCAAAATGCAGTGGCCTATCTGGTTCTCAGCCTAATAAGATGAACTTTGGTCATGTTATACCTGATGAACCTGCACTTGCTCCATGTCGATAAAAGGATACTTTTCAAGACTGTTGTCCTCTTGCACAGAGCCTAGAATCACTCAGGCTCCGAGCACCTGTCTTCCAGGGTCCATTACTACACTCTTCTTAGAACTCTTTGTTCTTCCCATGGCGATCTGGCCAAAGTTCCTAGAGTAAGGCTGACATCAAAAATGAGGCAAGCAAGTCCTTCTCTCTTCTAGGCCCTCAAGCCTGCAATAGACATCCCCTTGGACTTCATCAACTTGAAAGTGAGAGGCCTTTCAGAAAACAACTCTAATTCTTTCAGTGTCTGCTTCTTACCTTTCGTTTCAGTTCCACGACACTCCTCGGAGTAGCCATGTGCTCTAGAAATCCCACCATTAATGAATTCATTTCTAAATAAGCTCAGGGCCACATTTCTTTTTGAAAGTTAAGTGAAGGCTGTGTTTATTTTACATTATCATCATCAGGCTGCATATAGCAGGGCCTAATAATGAGCAGTGCTCTGACAGATTTATGACTGAGGCTGGGGCACAGATGTGAAGAACTGGATCTCTGAGGCCAACAAAATGATATTTCTGAATGCGTTTAAAGGTTCGAAAATGAAAAGTTACCTAAATGATTAAGTTGACTTCATTTTAATTTTCTCCCATTTCAAAGTGTCACATTTATAAATAGTAGGCCTCTTGCTCTCAGTGGCCAGTAGACACTGGGCCATATTTATAACTGACTAATGCAGTCATTGTTTTTTAATGGGGGAAACTTAAAGTGAAGACAAATATCTCAATTGTCTTAATGATTTTCTCCTCTTTCAATTACTCCAATTACATCTTAATGTTTTATGAAGCATGTTTCTTCACTTTAAAGTGCTATCATTGAAATAAATGGCTGTATTTTTCTTCTTTAAATAATAAACCACTTCTACAGGCAACTGAGAGAATGATGCCTGCTGTTTGTAAATGTGACACTTGGAAATGGGAGAAAATACAAATGTCGAGGTATTTATGTAAAGTTAACTTCCGTTTAATTTTCTCCCATTTCTAGGTGTTGCCTTTAATCACAGCATGCATCTTGCTCCCAGTTGAAAGTAGACACAGTACCATATTTATAACTGAAATTATTTGAGTGGGAGAAATTTGGTTGGTTGGTTGGTTGATAGCTTTATTTCGATATGCAAATATCATAAAAGCATTACAAGAAATATACATAAAAATAGCACATCGAAGCAAAAAAGACTGTACAAGTTAAAAACCAAGTCAAATTTGGAAGTGTAGAAAATATTCCATACTATGTACATGTTTGCTGAACATTTTGTTGCACTTTAAATTTTGCACTTTAGGTTTTTTTTCATTTAAATGCATGTTTGTGTTATACATGTAACTGTGCCACATATGGCGAAAGGGATGTCCTGTGTCACAAGTACATATGACACCGGCTCTCAGTCATCCATACATATATATCCCATTCATATGCACACGTTGATACATCCCCCAAGACCACACTTTCATTGATGCACATGGCAGCCCTGTCATAGTTTCTCTAGTGAAAGTATTTTGTTCAAAACATGGTATCTGACTCTGTGGACATTAGGCTTTAAGTCAATGAAGCTGGGCATGGGGGCGTCTTGTAAAGGTGCTCAAGGTACTTAGTTTTCAATAGCTACAGAAAAAGTTGGAGACCCCTGTTGTTTACAACATCAGGAAATTCTGTATTTTCTTTGTGGAGTCCGAAAAATGTTATTGATACAGTGAGTCTGGATGGTTAATAATGCTTTAAGAATATTATCCAGTAGGCGGGATCTATTCCAAGTGGAGACTACAATGCAGGTCAAAGTGTCCAAAATTACAATATACATATTAAAGCACGTCCATGACAGTAGACATTTTTGATGCATAAATGAGCATGTTCTGGGTAATGAGCAAAATTAACTAGCTTTCTGGCCAAGCAGGTATTACGATAATTAATATCCACCGGTGTTACCAGTGCATTGCACCCAATGTTGGATAACAAGCTATTGCCTCTGATGTCTGTTATAAAAATTGCATTTATTGTTCCAGTTTTATGATGATCAGTTAGTGGAAACTAGGTGTTAATAACACGACTGCCAGCAGGAATACATTTTAACTATTTAGTAAACAATCATATAGATCAGACTGCAGCACTATTATTAATCACAGAAAATAGTCGGATGTTGTCTTACATGATGAAGTTCGTGGGAATTAAAACACATTTTGTTGTCCTCCAACCTGTCTTAGAAAGATATCATCCCAATATTGTCAGAATGTTTAGGAAATATGTTTCTTATAAAGGGAAAGTGTGGAGTTTAAAATGTCCCCTAGTCTGAATGGCATTTAGGGTCACGCCTACACTCCTTTCCTCATTTAATATTATGACCCTTTAGCAAATGATGTGAGGAATGCCTCTTCTGTTTGGTCACAAGATTCTAGTTTATTAAGTGTACCAAATGTGCATGAGATGAGTATGTCACTTGTCGGTGTAATCATCTGAGACAAACATTTGCAATTGCTGGGAAAACGTACAAATCACATTCCTGCCTAAAAGGGAGAATAGAAGAATCAGGATTCACACTTCGTTTGTCATTTGCACTAAAATCAAGTGGAGGAAAAATCTTTCTGGCACCCTGGATATGTGCATATCTAAAAACATCTAATATCCCCTTTAGCATATGGAATCCAGTTATCTAAAGTTGTTGGTGAGAAAAAACAGCAGAAAAATATATGAAATAAACTGAAAATTATAAAGACTTGATTTACAGGAAGGATAATCCAGGTACTCAATTTTCTTACCAGAATAAACAGAGGAAAACAAGCTGGAGGATTCAGCAGGAGATGGTGTACTTATTACTCGCGGGAATGTGAGGAAAAAGACATGAGCAGCGTGGGACACTTGGGAAATCAATGGAAATGTCAAAGATAAATAAAAACATAGAAGATACAACGCATCAGACGACAATAACTCCGTATATCACACAACAAGAACAAGTGCTCTAACTTTGCCACTAGATAAATGTGGCCCAGTTCATGCACTGATTTGTGTTATTTTTGCAAGAGACAATAAGCGTTGGAAGACAGCGACCTTAATTGGTCATTTGGAATTATAAACATACACATCATTAAAAAGAACCTCAAGCAGGATGGAAAAAAGAGTACACATTGATAGAATGAAGAAGAACTCCATTTGTGGATTGGCAATGCAGCAGTTGCTGTTAATGGAAAAAAAATCTGGAAGTGGTAATCCGGTCTGGTGTTGCCTTTAGATTGACTCTGGATATGCTTTCTCAAAGGTTTGATTTTATTCCAGTTTTTAACCAGGTTAAATTTTCACGAGAACTCCTGGACCTCAGCTTTGCAATTAACTCTCTCAGAATTACTCCTGCATCATACAACCAGCTTGCATAGATGTATTTTAAGCTCATATATATTGCATTTTGCTGGAGTTCTGATTTACAGACTAACATATCTAGCTCTGTAGACATGCTTGAACATAGTTTGCGGATGTCAAACACATGCTGTATGTATTAGAATGGTATGTAGAAACAACGAAAGAAAACTCAAGTGGGAACCAAATGCAAATTCACACAGTGTATCGGTCTCTCCAGTTTGTCTTAATGCTGTGAATAATCTGCTTCCTATAAAATGGATAACGTTTCCATTCTGGGAATTCAGTTACTCTTAATTGTAGGTTCTTTTCAGGCTTTGCTTATGGGTATCTCTACCACCTAGTGGCAGGACTGGAAACTGCGTTCATGTCTGTTTAATGCAGAGCTTTTGCACAGAAATATTTGTATGTCATACACAACTTGGCCCGTCCCTGCACTTATGCACACCCTCACCAGCTCTATATTAATGAAAAAAGGATCCAATAGGTATGTTCTTTGTGACCAGTATTAGAGTGGTATGTTGATAACAGGAAAGACCGTACAGGATAAAGGTAAACGTTGTCACTATAAAGTTACCTTCATCCTACTTTTTTAACCTGGCTATTTTGTATTCTTAATGTGTATGAGTCGACTCCACGGCAGTGAGAAAGAGCTGTGGAGATGGACATGAAAGGCAGCAATAGAAAGCTTAGGTCTAGACACACAGGATTTGGGAAACCTTCTGGACAAATTTTGCCTGATTCCAGAAGGAAATCTCGAGTGTAGTGATGGCAGAATGCATGTGAGGTCGCTGACCAGCACGTGCTCTGACAAAAACATACTTGCAAAATGACACCAACACTGGAGTGTGACACATGATAGAGATTGAGCTATATGCAGAGTGTATCAATTGATGAAGTAAGATATTACTCATGTGGCAGTTGTGGCCAGTGCAGCCACTTGCCCAGCATTAATCTCACCTAAGATTAGAAAAAGCTGGTTTGAAAACCTGGATTCGTTGTGAAGGGGCGGGATTTTACTTCTAGAGTTAGTTTACTATTCTCCAGAATCCCGGACACAGGTCGACTGGACCTTTTTACCTGTCATAGAGTGAATTAGGAAATCCGGTTAAACAAAGGTTATTCAATTTCATACAATTCCTCCTTTGCCCCCAAAGAATCACTGACTAGGAGCTAAGTTCAAAGATTTATTACAAAGCCAAAAACAACTGGATGTATAAGCATCTCAGCAAAAGGTTCAAAAGATAAACAGGCACTAATACAAACATAATCCTACGGAAGAATCTTAGACGACTCAGAAACAATACAAGGATCAATTCAAGAATCATAAACAAGGAGAATCCTACTACTAGTTGGAAAGAAAAGTGAAGAAAAAGGGGAACACTCAGTGTTGTGTAAAATACCCCTCACACACCAACAGGCCCCTTGGTGTCATGCTTCATCATCGGGGTCTTCGCACCCCGCTAAGGGGATGCGGCACGCTACGACCTGCGACTACGCGGGAGCGTTGACAAATCAGACTATGTGTGGTGTGTGTTGAGTGCAAGTGAAAGGATTTAGATGTGAGTGGGAAGTGTAGTGAGAAAATTAAAAAGTACCTGGCTAGTGGGTGAAAAGAAAAACTTTATTCTGTACCCCTGGCTGGTGCTGTTAAAAAATGTGCTAAAGGACGAGGTTGTGTGTCTTAGTAAGGGACAGAACCTCTGGTGTGCGTCGACATGTTTCGGTACATGTGTACCTTCTTCAGGACGGGGCACAACTCCCAACCCTACTCACGTTTCTCTACAAAACAGGATTTTTGTTCTAATTTTACTAAAAAGTGATTACATTCATTAAAGACAAATACAATGTGCCTACAGCGGATTTTTGGAACATGTAGTTACATGTCCTGAAAAAAAGAGAAAAAACATTAGGTTTGGTTACCATATAGGTTGGCTCAGACAGGTGCAGTCACCTGGAGCCCCAAACGGTTGATTTAACCTGTAAAGGAAAAAACAGACATACAGAACACACAACACACAAACACACTTATGACAGACTTAGGATTCAGTGTTTTTAGACATACTTATTGTATGAGCTGATTAAAGCATCATGAGCAAATCCTGAACATCAGGGTAGGTAGGTGGATCCACAATCTATAGGAATAGAAGAGTGGAATCAGTGTTGTTGTTTCTACTCACTTTTTTGACTCTGTAATGCACCCACAGAGGTTGAACTCTGTTTAGTGAATACTCACGAAATCCGCCTTAGTCGGCCTCCTTCCACCACCCTGTGCTGCTCCGCCGTAAGTGATGTACGGGTGAGCTTGGTGGTATTTAAGGTGGATGAGGTGAGTTCTCATTGGTTAATTAGCGGAAAAGGCTAATGACCATATAAGGGTGATGACCTTGTTGCCGCCTCCTCCATGCGTGTTGTTTTGTCACATGTAACATGAAAACCACCGTCATTTGTTAATTACCTGGTTTTGCCTGTCCATATATGGACTTTCCGCTTGCTAGCCACTCACACTCTGATATTTTCGCTCGCGCTGGAGCAGCGCCTGTGTGATGCAGCCGCCGCTGTCTCTCGTTCGCGCATGCGCGCTGCCGGGTCTCCGGTGTTCCATTGCGCATGCGCATAGGTCGAGTGTGGACCGCGCATGCGCGTTGTTAATTGTGCTAGTCATCGGTGCAGCTATTTCGCCCGGCTATTTCCTCGTTGTTGTTCTTAGTGGTTCGTACATTAAGTTAGTAACCAGGTGAATCCGTGAAGTATTTTGGGTAAAGTGGATCTGCTCATTGTGTCACAACCATGGAGGTGGTGCCATATCATTTATAGTGATATTCTGATGTGGTTGACACTACAATTACATGTCATTTATGCAGAAGGTGGTACTGACTGTCGGACTGGTTCTCATATTAAACATTTGTTATTCCTTTTGTTATCCGGGGATGTTTAGGTAACTTGGCTCCACGGTATGTCATCATTGAGTTCGGTGACATGAGTTGTCAGGCGGAACACCCAACGTTGTTCCTTTTGGAACAGACCTGTTTCAGAGGGTAATCGCTCTATGACGGTCCAGCGTAGGTCGTTGACGCAGTGTTGGTGTGACAAAAAGTGTGATGCCATCTTAGTTGTTGTTTTCTTACAGCGTATATTACTTTTGTGTTCCCCTATCCTTATTTTGACGGGGCGGGTGGTCATGCCTACATATTCTAGTCCGCAGGGGCAGTTAATTAGGTAAATCACATTCCTCGTGTTGCAGTTGGTAAAGTGGCGCTGCTCCCATGTTGTACCATTTCTGAAGGTTAGGTTTTTACTTTTCTGAGTTTGATGACAACAACTGCAATCCCCACAAGGGAAATGACCCTGTACACCAGTTACATTGGGTCTCTCCATCTGGTTTGTCCGTGGTCTGGTATGGACCACAATGTCCTTTATGTTTTTGCCCCTTCGGTGCGCGTGCATCGGCTTCTCAAAAGTCAAGCCTCCACAATTCAATATGCCCCAGTGCTTATCAATGACCTTCGACACTACACATTTCAAGCCGACCTCCAGAAACTGTCTGCTACGTTACGACAGTTTCCACCCTAGACACCTAAGGGAGAATCTACCCTATGGGCAATTTCTTAGACTCCGGAGAAACTGCACAGAGTTGAGTGAATTCAACCGACAAGCGAAAGATCTAAAAACTAAACTTGTGCAAAGGAAATATCCCACAAGAACCATCGAGAAAGCGATGAAGCGCGCTAAAAACAATCACAGGGAGGCACTCATAGAAGAAAATCCCCATGTAAAAGAAGCAAACAAGAGGCCGATCTGTGTAACAACTTATTCCACCATATCAAACCAGGTGTCGAAGGTCATTGATAAGCACTGGGGCATATTGAATTGTGGAGGCTTGACTTTTGAGAAGCCGATGCACGCGCACCGAAGGGGCAAAAACATAAAGGACATTGTGGTCCATACCAGACCACGGACAAACCAGATGGAGAGACCCAATGTAACTGGTGTACAGGGTCATTTCCCTTGTGGGGATTGCAGTTGTTGTCATCAAACTCAGAAAAGTAAAAACCTAACCTTCAGAAATGGTACAACATGGGAGCAGCGCCACTTTACCAACTGCAACACGAGGAATGTGATTTACCTAATTAACTGCCCCTGCGGACTAGAATATGTAGGCATGACCACCCGCCCCGTCAAAATAAGGATAGGGGAACACAAAAGTAATATACGCTGTAAGAAAACAACAACTAAGATGGCATCACACTTTTTGTCACACCAACACTGCGTCAACGACCTACGCTGGACCGTCATAGAGCGATTACCCTCTGAAACAGGTCTGTTCCAAAAGGAACAACGTTGGGTGTTCCGCCTGACAACTCATGTCACCGGACTCAATGATGACATACCGTGGAGCCAAGTTACCTAAACATCCCCGGATAACAAAAGGAATAACAAATGTTTAATATGAGAACCAGTCCGACAGTCAGTACCACCTTCTGCATAAATGACATGTAATTGTAGTGTCAACCACATCAGAATATCACTATAAATGATATGGCACCACCTCCATGGTTGTGACACAATGAGCAGATCCACTTTACCCAAAATACTTCACGGATTCACCTGGTTACTAACTTAATGTACGAACCACTAAGAACAACAACGAGGAAATAGCCGGGCGAAATAGCTGCACCGATGACTAGCACAATTAACAACGCGCATGCGCGGTCCACACTCGACCTATGCGCATGCGCAATGGAACACCGGAGACCCGGCAGCGCGCATGCGCGAACGAGAGACAGCGGCGGCTGCATCACACAGGCGCTGCTCCAGCGCGAGCGAAAATATCAGAGTGTGAGTGGCTAGCAAGCGGAAAGTCCATATATGGACAGGCAAAACCAGGTAATTAACAAATGACGGTGGTTTTCATGTTACATGTGACAAAACAACACGCATGGAGGAGGCGGCAACAAGGTCATCACCCTTATATGGTCATTAGCCTTTTCCGCTAATTAACCAATGAGAACTCACCTCATCCACCTTAAATACCACCAAGCTCACCCGTACATCACTTACGGCGGAGCAGCACAGGGTGGTGGAAGGAGGCCGACTAAGGCGGATTTCGTGAGTATTCACTAAACAGAGTTCAACCTCTGTGGGTGCATTACAGAGTCAAAAAAGTGAGTAGAAACAACAACACTGATTCCACTCTTCTATTCCTATAGATTGTGGATCCACCTACCTACCCTGATGTTCAGGATTTGCTCATGATGCTTTAATCAGCTCATACAATAAGTATGTCTAAAAACACTGAATCCTAAGTCTGTCATAAGTGTGTTTGTGTGTTGTGTGTTCTGTATGTCTGTTTTTTCCTTTACAGGTTAAATCAACCGTTTGGGGCTCCAGGTGACTGCACCTGTCTGAGCCAACCTATATGGTAACCAAACCTAATGTTTTTTCTCTTTTTTTCAGGACATGTAACTACATGTTCCAAAAATCCGCTGTAGGCACATTGTATTTGTCTTTAATGAATGTAATCACTTTTTAGTAAAATTAGAACAAAAATCCTGTTTTGTAGAGAAACGTGAGTAGGGTTGGGAGTTGTGCCCCGTCCTGAAGAAGGTACACATGTACCGAAACATGTCGACGCACACCAGAGGTTCTGTCCCTTACTAAGACACACAACCTCGTCCTTTAGCACATTTTTTAACAGCACCAGCCAGGGGTACAGAATAAAGTTTTTCTTTTCACCCACTAGCCAGGTACTTTTTAATTTTCTCACTACACTTCCCACTCACATCTAAATCCTTTCACTTGCACTCAACACACACCACACATAGTCTGATTTGTCAACGCTCCCGCGTAGTCGCAGGTCGTAGCGTGCCGCATCCCCTTAGCGGGGTGCGAAGACCCCGATGATGAAGCATGACACCAAGGGGCCTGTTGGTGTGTGAGGGGTATTTTACACAACACTGAGTGTTCCCCTTTTTCTTCACTTTTCTTTCCAACTAGTAGTAGGATTCTCCTTGTTTATGTATCAGTGCCCGTGGAGTAGGAATCCTACTTTATACTCTACCTCCCTTCCTTGTTAAGTATAGTCAATTCAAGAATCATCAGGCTAACAAGAATTGCTACAACCTGAGTTTTAGTAAGCATTTGTAAAAGGAATAAAATCCAAGTTAATCTGTCCCTACACTACCTTAAGTGACATCCCTACTCAACAAGGTCCCATTCAGAATTAAGATGTCAGCAGTGATGATTCTCAAGAGAGTTCACTCACTTCCTCCGAACTCAATCTCAGTCTACTCAGTCATAACTAAACTCTCTGCCTGACCAACCGCTCTAGCTGACTCCTCAGCCCATCTTCTCTGTCTCCCCCTCGGGGTGCTGTCCCTAATACAAAACCCCACAATACGAACGACACGCCTTCAGGTACGCCCCTCTCGAAGGTGTTGGTTTCCAGAATTTTCCATTATGGCACCCCTCCACCTCTGTCCGTTGAAACGTCCTTGGGTCCCAGGCTCTTCTTCGCTTCAAGTTGCTTCCTTGAATTCCTAGGTTACTCCTCCACATCTGAGCCTAGCATCCTAACTCTCATACACAATGGGCCCTTCTACTCCACTATCTACTTGGTCCTGCACCTGCAAAGGAACTCATGTGAATCGGCTCACGGATTCCAAATGTTGCAATTGACTTTAGCTGAAGCAGCTTTCTCCAAAATATTTCTAGGATTTAAAGCTGGAAGGCATCTCAAATCAGGCCTACACGATTTCCATGAAATGGGCCTCTGCACGTTATGTGCACTAACATGCTAACATAAGCAATACATTTACGTTCTTTAACCCCAATCTTTAATGCAAAATACAATTCTCTACCTAAGCCATTTAATCATTTTTTAACGTTACAACTGCGAGTTTTAATAAGCAAAGCTAAAGGCGCAACAGTGAATTATTAAACACTCTTTTTAGTGAAACACTCCACAGCAAACGGCATCTCTATGTTAAAACAGCATTACTGATTTAAAGCACATTATATTAGCCCTTAGTGTAACTCTAATACCATCTACATTAGTTCTCAATCCTACATTACATTAGAACATGATTAGAAAGTCCTTTATATATGTGGGTGCTGACTACTCGTGAATATGGTGCACCCCTACAATTTCTAACTCGGTTTTGCGCTCTCTCAGTTGTCTGGCTCAAATAAAATCATAGTGCGCACTTAATCAAATTATGGAGTCTCCTCAACTGTGGAAGCCTAGGGTTCCGGAAAGCCAGTAAAAAAGATTCAGTTATTCATTAGTTTTGGAGAGAATGAGGGACAGTTACTGAAAAACAATCTCTCCATTTGAAAAGTTATGAACTATTCTGATACACAAAGGCCTGAGGTTTCTTTTTTGTCTGTAGAGTGGTGTGACCTTTAGAAAGGCAATTTTCCATTAAAGGAACCTCAATTTGCAAGATTTGTTTAATTGAAAATTAGTGTGTCAATTTTGTGCGAACCAAATTAAGGTCCTAGAGAATACACCATATCAAGAAAAAGTAAGTTCATCATGCCTTCAGAGATCTTTTTCACTGCCTCAGTGGCTGTGGAGAAGGTCTCCCCGGTCCTGTTTTAATAAGATCCAAAGTGGGTGTGGTTCTTCTTACATATATCAACCTGTACTCTTATCTTGACCAGATGATGTGAGAAAAAAGATCATTTGCCAATCGTGAATGGGTTGATAATCGTTGCCACTTCTCATTGGCAGAACCTGATCCCTTTGCTATTGTACTTGGTTTTAGTAGATACTTTTCTGATGGCTAACAGAACCTTTGTTTATTGAAGAGAGACTCAAGTGTGAAAGATCAACTTCCTTGGAACCATGCCCTTAAAAATTAAAGGGAAACATGTAACACTGTCCCTCCCTCCATGAACAGGAAATCTCTTCTCAGGGGTAGGTGGATGTGGTCTCTCTGGAGATGGTGGAGCAGAACAGAGTACAAGACTTGCTGAGAGTAGGAGGGGTGGCTAACAAAATCACTGTGCACCTTGGCTGTTCCTGAAATTCTGGAGAAAATTCTTAGGGGAGTTAGAAGAAAGGCTTATAGAAACACCCTTGTCAAATCCGTCATCAGGATGTCTTCCAATGAACTGGTGCCCTGTCTGTACAAGACCTAAAACTCTTGCTATTTTGGTGAGTTGCAAAGGCATGCAGAAAGTTCCAACTTTGAGCCCTGATGATCCATTAGGCACATACAGTTGTTGCTCTGTACACCTGCATCTTGAACATTTTGTTGGAAGGGAACCTGATTTATTTATTCCGTATTGTGTTCTGGAGCATGCCCAATCCCTGGATGAAGAGCTCAGAGTCAGACCACTGATTGCTGTCATTCTCAACAGTCACTTCACCAGTCTTGGAGCCAGGGTCAGCCATGGAGCTGTTGTTTAGTTGGAAGAGGGAGTAATGCAGAATCGAACCTGCCTACGGGAGCTGGGCTCGACTTCTTAAAATCTGATGTGTTTTCCTTCCTGGAAATTGCACCACTTATGTGGTGGATACCATGTGAGAGGAAGAGGGCGAGCCCCATGAGTGGGTTCCACGCTACCTCGCAGCAGGAATAGTTCATCTCGCTATGCATGTGGAACCCTCACTTCTTACTGGTCATGAAATCCAACATTTCTTTTGCTCTGAATGAACATTAGATGGTTCGGAAGAAACCTCGTATTGTGGGTGGTTCACAAACTTTAGGCGTTCAGAGGGTGACTGTTACCTAGACTCTGGACTCTTGCTTCAAATTATCAAGCCATGATGAGCTTGGCTAATAGCCGGTGCGATGCGGCATATCCCACCCCATATAGATAAAGAAAATCAGCAACACCCAGCAAATTACCCAGAACCCTGGGCATTAAGCTTTATTGGCATTCTGCGGAGTATGACAAAAGCAAGTTTCAGTCTACATGTGGGTGAAAAATGGGAACAGACGAGGGCGCATGTGCACGAAATGGTGATGTACCACATATGATATATGTCATGCCGAGAAAGCTCTGGATTAAATCTATAGGGCCGATCTCATGCCCCGCTACTTGGTGCAGGGATACCCAGCAGCTGAGAATGGTAAAGAGGCGGCATGTCATAGAATTTTAAAATATGCCTGATATTACACTTACTTACAACTGGGGCACAAACCACTGAATTGTTTTATAAAAAACAAATGCTTATGTAATAGGATGCTTATGTTCAACAGGAGCACTATATTGTTTAGCAGGGACATTATGCAAAATAAATACAGCAAAGACATAACCGCTTTCAAGGGAGTAGCCAGAAAATGAAAATCCCCCCATTTTAAAACAAGCCCCTAAGGACAGAGTGAAGGATACAAGTAGGCACAACCCTTCCTAGAATAGTACTTGTCATATTACATTCACTCATCTATCCTGACATCCTTCCACCCATCCATCCTTTCACCCATGTATCCTTCCACCTTTCCATCCTCCTTTCCATCCTTCTATGTATCCTTTAATTAGTCTCACGACTCATTTAGATCCCATTCATCTGTTCAGATGATTCAATCCTTTTACCCCGCAATATGTCCACCTTTCCATTTTCCACCTTTCTATATTTCCATCCATCCATCTAATGACTGTTCCCTTCACACATAGATCTATCCACACTTGCAGTCTTCTGGCCAGCCTTCTGGCCATCACTTCATCAATCATTTCCCCCTTCCTTTTACCTTTTCATCTATCCTTTCAAACATACGTCATTGCCCTCACCCTTCCTCCCATTCACTTTGCCTTTCACATTTCCTTCACTGTTTCCGTCCTTGCACCTTTCAGTACTTAAATCTTTTCTTCCTTGTCCCCTTCCTCCTGTCCAGTTGCTAATCTGCATAATTCGTTCTTTTCTCACATTATTTTGTACTTTCCTCTCTTTCTCCCTCACCCAGTATTTACTACTTTTTCAGTCTGTTTTGTCTTTGTTTCATTTCTTTCCATTACTGAACTTGGCTCACATAGCAACAGTTGACCCCCACCTGGTATCCCTGCCATGCTCTTCCGTTTGAGCATTTTATAAACTTTGGTATGCAGCCCTGCAGGCTGAAGGGGCAAGTGGAAAAGTAAACTTTTGGTGGTTACCCCCACTTAAGGCGCGAGAGGTTCACAACGCAGGTGACTGCTTTTAATGTAGCTCCAAAGAATTTCGGAAGTATGTGCGATGTACTGCTCTCCTCGAAGCGTTCTGGGTTCTATGTTCACCCCAGAGTGAAGGTGTGTCATGACCTAGACTGCCTCCAGTTATTAAACACAGAAAAGGCGAACAAAAATGATGTTTATTGATAATTTAAAAAAGCCTTGGATTAGCAGGCGGAAGGTGTGCTATCCTGTATAGAATGTGACTTTCATTACCAAGAAGGTATGTGACTTACTCATCGAGAGGATGTATTACTCTAATTTGCCATAAGTTACGCTTTAAATACTTACACATGTTCTGCCACACACCAGAGAGGCTACATAAAATCATGAAAGTAAAAGATGTAGTGCCTCACAAGCTACTTTAATCCACCGAGACTGGCACTTCCCTCAGGTAGACATGGTTCGTAATAAACTTTTGATCAATTGTCAGACATGATTGGCCATACCCTAGAGAGATCTCCATTGGTGGCCCTTCATGGGAGGTACACCTTGTCAAGCCCTGGAGAGATCCCTACTGGTGGATCTTCTCAGGATTTACACACGGCCATGCCCTGCAGAGATCCCCACAGGTTGTCTTTCTCGGGACATACATCCTGTCATGCTCTAGGGAGATCCCCAATGGTGGTCCTTCGTGGGACGTACACCATGTCGGAAAACGACCTTTACAACGCGGTCAAAACACCACAATACATTTACATCGCTGTTTTTACAACGCAAGTCATTACAATGACTTGCACTGGAGGGCGCTCTAGACTAAGGAATAGTGTGATATACTATTCCAACACCTTCCCAACTGTAAGTAGACTGGAGTTGGAATAGTAAATCACACTATTCCTTAGTCCAGCGCCCTCCAGCGCAAGTCGTTGTAACAACTTGTGTTGTAAAAACAGCGATGTAATGTACCGCGATCTATATGAGCTCGTTGTATCATCTTACATCCCACCCTGTCATGCTCTAGAGAGATCCCTATTGGTGTCCCCTCTCAGGACGTACACTATGTCATGCAATGGAGATCTCCACTGGTGGCCCTTCTCAGGGCGTACACCCGGTCATGTCCAGAAGAAATCCCCATTGGTGCCCTTTTTAGGGACATTCTTCCTGGCTTGCCCTGGACAGCCCCACTGGTGGTGGTTCTCAGCATGTACACCCTGCCATGCCCTGGAGCAATCCGCACAGGTGGTCCTTCGTGGGGCATACACCCTGTCATGCCCTGTAGAGACCGCCCCTGCTGTCCTTCTGTAACGACCGGGTTCTCGAACCAGATGGGATCAGCTCCTTGGAGCACCTCCAACCCAGCCGGAACGTAACCACCTCCCTCCTCAGGACCCATCTATCCAGGCACCTGGGTACCTACCTGAGGATGGGGAACTCGCAATATACAAGCTCATATCATTAGAAACACCACTAAATCTATAGGGATTACTAGGAATACTCACTGATTACTAAGGACGTCCATGCCCTACATCACACTCATACCTCATAGTCTCGCGATCACATGGGTCCAGACTAATCTACCCTGGGGCAGTTCTGATTATTTACCATTACACACTGATTACCATCAGTGCTCACTCGACACGCAATCCGGCGTGCCATATACACTGAGCTGCAGCCCCAGTGCTCTCTTTTTATCCGGTCCACAATCCAGCGGACCTACACATCAGGCTTCCACCTGATGCTCTCACTAACGCCACTTTCCCTAGAGGCGATCTCGTTACACACCGTATCCCCCCGGTGCTCTCTCAAGCCACAATCTTGCGGGTATACACACTGACCACAATCAGTGCTCTCACTAACGCCGCTACACAACGACAACCACTTTCCTATGAATACCTTCAGCTCTCTCTCTCTATGTTGGGAAGTCTCTCTCACTATTCACTAAGGGTTCGCTACTACAATAATATTATGGGATGGCCGAATCACTTAGTGTCAATAATTCCCTAGCTCAAGGGCTCCTCTCTCTCCCTAATTATTCAGTGGCTACTTACCGGATCAGGGGCAGCATCTGTTCTGGCTGTAACACCTGACTAGAAGGAAAGGTTACCTGTGCTTTAAGAACAATAGACACACACTGTATGCAAGAGTTATTCCCTGATTTAAACGCTCCTATTTCCTTTTGATCCATCAGTTGCTAAAGCATCTGGTTAGAAGAAAGGCTAGCTTTATCATAAGAATAACACATGCACACTGGTTCACTAAGAACTGGGGTATCTTTATTATAACAATATCAACAATATAATACTGCACTATAACACATAGCCTGAAAAGTAAGAGGGGAATAGACACATACACAGATCTGCGGGGTCTCTGTGACTAACAGGAACTTTAACACACCGCTGAAAGAAAAGGATTAGACATACAATAGCCTAGGGAATAAAGACAAGATTAAGGTGTAAGTGTAAAGTAAGCTGATTCAGACTACCTCACCTATTAGAAGAAATGTTTCTCTCTCTCTATCTGGTGGGATCAGGGCTCTCTGTCTCTCCCTCCGTCACCACAGCTTCACGCCTCTGGCTCAACTGCTTCAGCTGACAGCCTCAACTCCTCCATCTGCTTTAATGCATTCTGACAAACTGGCAGTCCCAGCTGATAGTTCCAACTTTGTTCATATGACTGCTCTCTCCAGCTTCAGCAATCATCTGCCTTCTTTCTCCATTCCAGAAAACCAATAGAACTGCACTGTACTCTGCAGCTCCAGCAGACATCCTACTCTCCACTCTTCAAGAACCAAACTGACCACTCCTCCTCTCCTGCAATTCGCTAATATGGACTCCTCTCCTCTAGTGGAAAGTTCCAGCCAGTAGCCTCCTCCCACCAGGTCCATGCGCCGGGCTCCTTGCTCTAGACGCTCCCACAGTGATCAGCTGCTTGTTTCGTCTAGAGACCTGAGCCCAGGGACACTTCTTGATTAGATTCAGCTCTGGCCGGTTCTCTCCGGTTCGCTTAGGGTGAACAACAGCTCAAAACCAAAATATTACCTTTCCCCTTCAAGCATCTCAGCTCTGCAGGGATAGAAAGCAAAATGGAGTCTCCCTAGTTCTGGGCCTTGTAGGCCTGAGAAGGATGAAATAACCCTTAGCTCTGTCAGAGTACCCACACAAACCATACCAATGTGTAATATAAAGTCAGGACCACAGGATCCACCCTCTACTATAGGCAGGATAATGAAAGGACACATAACCACGTCAAAGCCAATAGGCAATAGATGGATTAGAGTCAAGAATAAGGGATCTATCATCATATAAAGCAGCTATCCTCTTCTAGGTCTGGAAAAAGGGCTTAAAAGGGCCAACACAAGGTAAGAATACAGATGATGGATGTGAGCAAGTTTAAAGTCTTCATCACTCCGAAATAGAGCCAAAAAACCCGTCAAGACACCTTCTCAGTATGTACACCTTGTCATGCCCTGCAGAGATCCCCACTTTTTGTCATTATCTGGACGTACACCCTGTAGTGCCCTGGATGGAATCCCACTGGTGGTCCTTCTCTGGACATACACCCTGTCATGCCCTGGAGAGATTCCCACTGGTGGTTTTTCTCTGAACGTACTTCATGCCATGCCCTGGAGACAGCTCCACCGGTCACCCTTCTTAGGACGTACATCCTGTCGAGCCCTTTAAAGGTCCCCACTGGTGGTCCTTCTCGGGGCATACACCCTGTTATGCCCTGGAGACATCCACACTGCTCAACCTTCTTGGGGCTAACACACTGTCCAGAGGTGCATCAAGAGATTCATGGTACTAGCCCTCTTGCTGACTGAGTGGAGAGTGGCCTTGTTTTCATACAAGGGACCTGGCTTCCGGGCAGATGACTGAATCTGAGGCATTGCTACATGCAGTGACTTTTATTTATTCATTATTTATTTAAAAGACTTGTAGAGCCCACTCATTCCCAGAAGGGTCTACCGCGCTAAAAGCAGACAGTGAGTAGAGATGCTAAGAGGACGAAGATAGCACAGCAGTACATGCAGCGAGTAAGCGAAATTCTACACAACCCTGCAACTCAGATGTGTAGGGAGCTTTGAAAGAATATTTGGTGTCCGATCAGTTTTAAGGAGTTTTTCCAGTATAGTATAACCTCTTATCGATGGGCTGTTTGTACTGTTTTTAGACAAAGGGTTTACCCCCCTGAATAGTATCCAAGGTGACCTTTGTATTTGAAAAATATCAAATTAGTGTTTACATGCTCGATCAACTACCCATGTACTGCACTGGGTGCATCCAAGAACCACCAGTAGAAAGAATGCTGATGGGACGAATAGACCATGTACATGACACTGATCCTGAATGTGTGCAACTCTTATACTGTCAACAGAGATCTTGTATAAACTCCAATAGAAATGTTTAAAAAGTTGTGCTGGCTGGAGCAACTCCTCGCTCCTAAGAAATCTTGCATCTAAGACTTATTTATAAACACTATATTTATTAATTGAAGCAGTATTGTAGCCTGGCCGTATTGCATTGAAGGAGAATTTTAGTGTTATTTATTTTATTTAATGTATTTAAATACATTTGGATTTTATGTTAAATTAAAGTTATTTTTTTTGTAACTCCCACCAGGAATTTCCCTGTTTTCTTTTGCTCACTTTTAATTATGAAGTGTGTACGTTTAATAAGCTCGATTTATTAAGGATAGCACAAGATTGTCTAGTATGCTGAATCAAGTCTCCAATTGCCTGTAATAAATGTATGTATTTTATCTTATTTAATATATTTTTTAATAAATTGACATTTCTAAACTAAATGTGTTTCCTTTTGTAACAACACCTTTAATTAGCAGTTTTCTTGTGCTTACCTTTAATTATTAAGAATGCTGACAGTACACCAGGTGTTTAATTTAATGCTTTGAAGGATGTTTCTTGACTCGTATTGTGATTATAGTTTGTTGATTAAAATAAATTCTTTGTTTTGATTTCTATATTGTTGGCGGTATTTACAGATTTTATTAGTTTTTTGTCAAAAACGGTATGTGAAAATTATTTTGTGTATGTATAAGCTTGGTTAGTGAGTTTAGCAGCATTATGTTGCCCCAGCACAGCCCATTTGGGCATGTGCTTCTACCATATTTCTACCACATTTAACCTTTCAACACCAACTCCACCAAAGAGACACCACCTACAAGTCATGCTGGCATACTCCATGCTATTCAATTGTGCTGTTGCAGTACTCTATTTAATCCCCCGAAGATCAAAGCTGTCGTTGGGCTACAGGACACTTTTATTCTGTTGAAGTTGCCTGAAATCATGTAGATGAATAATGTATGTGAATTCATTGGACAAAATCCTGACCTGCAGTGTCATTACCGCTCCGCTCCCCTGTTCATCACTTCTCTCATCTCCTCTCATGCCCCCAGCCGCACTCTTCGTTCCTCTTCCCTCTCTCTTCTGCATATCCCCCGCTTCCGTAAATCCAGAACGGGGGGTACCCGGTTCTCAGTCCTGGCCCCCCAGTTCTGGAACAGTCTTCCACTCTCCATTCGTTCCATCCCCATCTACACTCACTTCCGCAAAGCCCTCAAAACCTTCCTTTTCTCTCAGGCATTCCCTTCCTAGTCTCCCTGGGTTCGCTCTGTGAGCTTTGATCAGGTCCCCAGCGCCAGGAAGCCGCTTGGCCGCAGTGCGCTTTACCAAATATTTTTTTCATTTCATTTCGTGGTCATAGCCTGCAACATCTGTCACCATAAAACATGTGCACATTTATATATCCATGTTCCTTTTTTAAAGAAAGATAATTTCATGGAAACACAAAGACATTTTCATTAAAATAAACAAAAGTGATAACTAAACAGTATTGTGTTACTGCATTAAGAAAGTACATTAAATCTGCAACTGAATATATGTTAACAATTGGGAACAGCAGTATACTCTATATCGAATCTCAGTTCAAAATACACTCTTATTGCAATGTATTAAAATGTTTTCTAAGAAAAAACTTACAAGTCTCTTTCTCTCTCTCTCTCTCTCTCTCTCTCTCTCTCTCTCTCTCTGTGTATATATATATATATATATATATTTTATTTTTTTTATAGATACATTACCTACTGCTGGTCGCCAGTAGGTAGTTAAAGTTAGGACCTAGTTTCCATAGGAAAAGCATTTTTTGGTTTGCCAATAACCTTGGCGCTGTTTGACAAATCTTGTCAAAATTTTCAAAACTAATGGGGCGTCACATCAGTTGCTGTCTTGAAAATGTTGGAGTGATCCGTCTAGTGGGGCCGAGAAAAAAGGGGGGTTCCAAAACGTCTTTTCTCCATGTTAATTTCCCTAGGAAACTTTAGACACGGCTACAGCCCGAACGTCTGAACGGAATTACACCAAATTTGGCAAAAAGGTAGCTCTTGGTTCAGAGAGCACTATATTTGTTAAATGGTGTAAATCCGTTAAGTAATGAAAAGATTTCTCTGATATACAACTGTGGCCACAGTGGATCCGCAAACCCTCCCGATCTTGTGCCTGAGATCTAATTGGCTGTCAACACATCAAGCCAGGAAGTGTTTGCTGCTATCCTGGGACTCAGTTGAATCGAGTCACAAGAAAAAAAGGTTAAAAAACAAGAAAAGGGGGCGGGGTAGAAATACCCTGACACCCCAGGCCTGTTTGCCCAAAAAAAAAATTTAAATCGAAGCGCGGGCTCCCGCGTTTCGTGTCCTTTAGGCCAACTGGTGGGCCCGACCCCGGGGGCAATTACTAATAAAGATGCGGAGGGCATGTGCCCCCCTCAAACCCCTCCGCAGCCCAAGTGACCGCTACCTCCCCGGGGCTATATTTACAAAGATGCATGGGGAGGCGTAGCTCCCCCCACAAAGCCCCGGGGACCGCCACCTCCCCAGGGCTATATTTACAAAGATGAGTTGGGGGGGGTCTCGGCCCCCTCACACTGCCCCGGGGACCACCACCTCCCGGGGCTTAATTACTGTTGAAGGGGGACGTGCAGCTCCCCTTGTGGAGCTGTAAATTGCCCTGGGAACCACCACCCCCCAGGGCCGTCTCCAGCAATGTCCCTGGGTGCCCACCATACCATAGGGGGATGGGGTCCTTGGGCCGAAATTGGCCTGGGGAGGGGGGATCCGGGCCCCCTTCCCTTGAAATTTTATATATATATATATATATATATATATATATATATTTAAAGAAATGGGGGCCAAAAACAGCCCGGGAGGGGGGTGCACAGCCTCCATCACCCTATAAAAATATATCCAAAGGCCCATCCCCAGGGCATATATATCCTGTCTGGGGACAGGGACCGCGTGGCCCCCCTCCGGTATTTATAATAAGTAAAAGATGAAAAAATGGGTGAAGACCCGGTGGATGGGGTCCCCGGGGCCCAAAGGGGTCAAGGGAAGGGAGGCCACACAGCCCCCTTCCTAAAATATAATTAAAAAAATGAAGCTGGCAACTTGCCGGAAGCCCTTCCCACTTTCTCCACTACTCTGCAAGCACACCTCCTGGCTTGCTCTTGGTTGGGGGATGACGTCCCCTTCAATCCTGAGGGTCCTTAGTCGTCAGCTAGCCCACCTGTTACCTCCAGTAGGCCCCACACAGTGTGATTGCTGAGAGGTGTTTTTTCACCACTCTGCAAACGCGCCTCTCAGCGTACTGCTGGTGGGGCGATGAGGGATAAAGTCCCCTTGGCTCCCACGGGACCTTGGGGGCCAAGAAGCCCTCCTGGTACATCGTGTAAGCCCTATGCAGCGGAATTCTTGAGAGCTTGTCAGCGGCCCAGCCCCCTTTCTCCAACACTCTGTAAACACGACTGCTAGTTAAAAAAACAAAGGTTTCAGGGACGATACAGTTAGGAATTAACATTTTTAAAAAGCTTAGAAATTCACTGAAAAAAACAAAGGTTTCAGGAATGTCATAGTTAGTCTCACATTTCACTCGTACAAAACCAAGGAAATTCAGCTGTTATTGGTACCTTAGTTAACTATAACTAGCGCCCCACAATGCGCTACTTATGACCTCACATATTACATCACTCATGTCAGAATCTCTGACGCACCCACTCAGATACCCATAAAACCTTACATAC
Organism: Lissotriton vulgaris; assembly: GCF_964263255.1. NCBI lineage: Eukaryota > Metazoa > Chordata > Amphibia > Caudata > Salamandridae > Lissotriton > Lissotriton vulgaris. Next base: position 1,499,750,082 of record NC_141696.1, read on the forward strand.
ACCCTCTCCAACTTTCATACTACTGTTCTTAAAACCATTGACACACTCATACTAGTACTTACATACCCACTCTCTGATTCATAGGTCTACACATACATCCAGTCACTCATCCATACAGCCACTCATCCACACCCACCCACTCACTCAAACAGCTACTGATATATCCACTCATGCAGCCACTCAACACACAATCACTCATAGAGCTCCTCAGACATGTACTAAGTCACCTATAGAGTCAATCACATAGCCATTTACTCACCTGTACATGTGTACACAAACACTAATTTATTCATACAGATACTAACACATACTCACTTACCTATACAGTCACTGACACAAACACACACTCGCCCCTAAGATCACTCTCGCAATCACTCAGTCACACATTCAGCCACTTATACTCCATGTGAGAAATGGGGGTCTCTAGTTGGCAAGGGTTTGCACCTTTGTCCAGTAGGGACCCTTCTTTCTATTCAGGCTAAAGGAGTTAAACTCCTAAAATAACCCCTGCTCACCCCCTTTGTAGCTTGGCACAAGCAGTCAGACTTATTTCAGAGGCAGTGTGTAAAGCATTTGCACATGACCATATATCTATGGACCTCAACTCTTAAAGGGAGATGTGGTGATATAAATGTGTTTATTGTCCGAATGGCATTGATGTGTGATGTGGGCCGTCATTACCCCCAAAATAATCCATTTGTTAAGCAATCCATACAACTCCTTTTAGTTTCTTACCTTTTATTGAGGTTCAGCCATGTTGCCGTATCTCAATAAAGAGTAAGATATTACAAAGAAGACGTGTGGAATTCTTTATGATACTAGCCACTTTGTAGTAATATTTAGGATTCCCTGAGATGGGAATTCCTCTGATTTATGCTTTCAAATAACTGCTATTGATGACAAAGATACACACAACTTTGTCGATCTATTCCTTTTTCTACAGTGTCCGATGATGCAAAATGTTGTGGTGATTTGTTTAGGGGGTCCTAAAAACACCTTTCCCCCCCCCAAATCATTTCCATTGAATTTTTGCTCCGACGTAGCGCCAAGATTGCTGAAGTATTAAGATCAAATTTGGCAGAAATATAGATTATGGGGTGGAAAGGGTACTTTTTGTTACTTGATGTGAATTGGCTCAGTAGTTTTAAAGTTATAAGGGACAAAAAAGTAGTGTTATATTGTGCCACGGTATACCACTGTATTTTGGCATTATACCACGGTACATGGCAATGACAAGTACATGACAGCCCTTACAAAATGCAAAACACAGCCTTATTGTTTTGCCCACACTATGTGTTTGTTCTGGGATTGAAAGGTAACTATTGCTTCATAGTGTTTTAGAATGTATGGCAACAAATGAGGCGCTTTAGAAAAGTGTCTAGAGTTAGAGTAAAGTATTTTAATGTGTTTATATGTTTTTAAAAAAGATTACGGAGTACCACTGTACTTCCTTGAAACTATCTAAGTAGTACCGCCATACCTATGGAAATAAAAATAAATATGACAAACGCCACTGTACAACACGCCACTACACTCAAATAGCACTCTGCAACATGCCACACCACTCCACTATACGACACGCCGCTCTATGATGCACCACTTCATGACATTCCACTCCACTCCTCGAGACACCACTCCACTCCAATATGCTCGACAGCATGCCACTCTACGACTGTCCACACTACAAGACTCTACTCCACAAGACTCCACTCCACTCTATGGACCTCAACTCTATGCCTCCCTCCTCCAGTCAACGATATGCCACTCTACTACACTGTACGACACTCTACTCCATGACAGGCCACTCCAGTCCCTGCAGGCCACTCCACTCTTTGCCCCTCCATTCACCACCCCTTCATTATAGGTCACTGTATAGAATAGAATAGTATAAAATAGAAGTAGCATTTATAAAGCGCATTGCTACCCATGGGCATCCCAGTGCTAAAGACTGCAAGAAGCTTCTGAGACTTATCTGGGAAAGAGCCAGGTTTTCAACAGCTTGCGAAGGTTCAGATGGTTCGTTTCCTTTCGCAGCTGAAGCGGGAGGGAGTTCCAGAGCTTGGCGGCATTGTAGGAAAAAAGCTGACCTCCGCTTCTAGCTCTTTTGATCCTTGGTACACAAGCCAAGTGCAATTAATCCGATAGTAAAGGCCTGTTGGCTTGATATAATTTGGCTAGGGGGGAGATGATCTTAGGTTCATTCCCTCTAAGCAATTTGTGAGTAATACAAAGCGCTTTGAAGTGGACTCTCTCCCAAATGGGCAGCCAATGCAGGGCTTTTAATGCAGGATGTGGCTTACTGTCGGTAGGGAATTCCCAGAAGAGTTCTTGCCACACAGTTCTGAATCATTTGAAGTTTAGAGAGCACCACCTCTGGGGCCCCCAGGTAAAGTCATTACTAAAGTCCAGGCGTGATAGAATAAGCCAAAAACATTAAATGAGGGTCAAAGAGGGGAATGTTTAAAGACCTCTGTGTCCCAGACCCCTACTTCAGCTAAACAACAAGAAGAGGGACACTAGGGTCTAGTAAGTGGTGTCATGGAGTGGGAGCTAGAAAGGAACAGGTCATACAGTGTCACCTTTTGTAGTTATAACCCAGGCTTGAACAATTCTCATCAGGCCACCCTTAGTGGTGGAGTGTCGTCACATGAGATTAGTAAGAGGATCCAACCATCACCCTGACCATTTATTGATGGTATGGAGGTGGATACCAATGGTGTACTCAAGCCAGAGGTTATTCAAAGGTGGTTCTGATGAGGTGCAGTGCAAAAAAGAAGTGATTAATAAAAATTGAGCAATGGAACAAAAATATGTTTAATAGGGATGTTCCAGTGTCAATAGTAAAAACATATATATAATATGTAGCTACCCCGTTCCGTGGTGCAGGAAGGTCAACATGTTTCTGCCATGAGGATTTGCTATCCGGCATTCGTCAGGACCTAATAGGATTGAATGCTACTGCAAGGAATCAACTAATAGTACGTGAAAAACAATAAATATGTGATCGTGTAACCAAAGATTCATAAAGTCTTACTACCAGGACCTTGGAGCCCCAATGTATCCATTAGGAGTAGACCACGAATTCACACCCAGCTTTCTGTGGGTGAAGACCTCACCTCTATCGGCAACCGCTCGGGTATGTGAGGCCCCGCTCTATCCGTCGGTACCTCTCTCCGGCATCCGAGAGGAAGTGGAGTGATAGAATAAGCGCCTGGACTAAACGTTTTTTAGCTTGAAAAGGAAGTAAAGGAAGTACTTTATGAAGCATTCTAAGCATGCTGAAGAAAGCATGAACTACCTTTCTGGTTTGGACTTTAAGAGTAAGGTCTGAGTCCAGCCAGAACCCCAAGCTTTTTAATTATGGTTTGGGGATGGGTGCTAATCCCATTGCAGTTGGCCACATCTCAATTGGTTTAAATAGTGACGGATTACCAAGGAGCATAAGCTCTGTCTTGTCTCCATTTAGCTTCAAATAGGAATGGTTCATCCATTTAGCCATTTCTTCAAGACAAGTGCAAAGGCAGAGAGTGGATGTATCAGAATGGTTAAGTGAGACCACTAGCTGAGTATCATCAGCCTATGTTACGATGTTCACTCCATAAGGCTGTATGATCTCTGCCAGTGGAGCCATATACGCATTAAAAAGCGTTTGGCTTAATGAAGAGCCCTATGGGACTCCACATAAAAGAGCCCAGGGCTTGGAAATTGCCTTCACCCTCAAATACCTGGAAAGATCGCCCCTCCAGGAAAGACCTCAGCCAGGTTAAGGCTGTTCCTGAAACACCCACATTTTTGAGACGGTCAATTAAGATACGGTGACCTGATACTCTATGACCTGCCACTCCATTCTACTCTAGGATATGAAATAACACCACATGCCCCTCCACAGTACCTCACTCTACGACACTCCACTCCACTGTATGACATGCCACTCCACTCAAACACATGTCACTTCTCTCTACGACATGGCACTCCACTCTATGCCACTTCACTGTACTCTCCTCCACTGTACTCCACTCTGTGACGCACCACATCACTGTACTATAGGACACCCCACCCCACTCTGGGCACTCCACTCTCCACCTCTCCACTCTAAGCACTCCACTCTACACCTCTCCACTCTGCCACCCCCTTCTATGCTAGAACAATCTACTCTATGCCACTCTACTCTGTGCGACTTCACCCTATGAAACTCTACTCCCCTCCACTCTATTGCATTCTATGGCATTCCACTCTACTCCTCCCTATGGCACTCTATAACAATGTACTCCACTCTGACACTCTACGATACTTCCCCAATGCCACTTTTTTCTACTCTACTCTATCACACACTACTCCATGCATCTCAACTCTACTGCACGCCATTCAACAAAACTCTATGCTACTCTAACACACTACTCCACAACTCTCCACTCCATAACACTTTACTACAATCCACTCTGCAACACTCTCCTTCACTCTACTCTTTCACACTCTCTACATGTTATTCTGCAACACTCCACTCCGCAACACTGTACTCCACTGTATGCCACTCCACCCTACTGTATTCTATGTCACTGTACGACACTCCACGTGATGACACTCCACTCAACGCCCCTCCACAAATGACTTGATACCTCACTCCTGCCACATGCACTTCTTATAACAATTCATATTACATCGTTTATAGCATGCTAAATAACAGCTTTCATAACCAGACTTATGACATGTGAAATTACATACTTTATGAGAGCACTGAGCATGGTAGAGGGGTGATTTAGAGTTCATTTACTGTGGCTAGCAAGTTGACAACACTGTGTTTGGAGGTGTGCGAGTTATATTATATTTTTAGGGGGATGCAAAATAGAACATAAAGTTATAACTCTAACTTTAGAATTTCTAATATTTGTGCGGTTTAAATTGGTTTTGTATAGATATATATATGTATGTATAGATGTGTGTGTATATATATATATGTGTGTGTGTATGTATATATATACATATGTATGCATACATATATGTGCATATATATATATACACATATGTATGTATATATATATATTCACATATGTATGTATGTATATATATATATATATTCACACACATATATGTATGTATGTATGTATGTATGTATGTATATATATATATATATATATATATATATATATATATATATATATATATATATATATATATATATATATTTCACATATGTATGTATATGTATTGTATTTACATACTTGTATTTCCCCTTCAGTTGAGGTGCGAGTCCGACGGTAATTCTAACCAGTGCTACGAATAAAATGTACTAAATGGCTCAAACAAATGACATTGCTAACCAGTTCACGTCATTTAATTAAGAACCAATCTTCAGCCAACCAGGAAACCGCTCCTGCAGCTCTCTTCCTTTTAAGGGCCACCATACTGCAAATTTGTTATTGAACGTCGTTTGTAGGGAGTCTCTCTGAGCTCTGCCCAGTTTATCTTCTACAAAGGTAATTAGCCGTCAACTTTTGACCTTCATTTTAATCCTAATTTCTTGCTCTTCCATGGTAACATATTTCAGGTGTGCATCTGGACAGAAAAGTATGTCGGAGGCCTTAAAATGGCCTTTTCAGTTCTTGTAATTCCTGTGGGAAACTCAGGCTCTGCTCTGCGGACCCTCATAAGGACTGCTTCTACTGGCTTCACTCTAATAATAAACCCAATGATTGTAAGTATTGTCACACTTTTTCTACAAAGAATCTAAAAGTTAGAGTAGGCTTTTGATTTCCCTGCTATAGATTAAGGCAAAAAACAACCCATCCTCTGAAGGTGAAGGAACATTATTTCTTCACAGAAAAACTCACAAGAGCGAACGCCCTGGAGAAGGGGATCCTCTTGAGAGACCTTTAAAAAATGACAATAAGAGCAAGGAAAGGAAACACTCAGCAAGAGTCTTGCCTCAGAAATAGAAGAACCTTTGAACAAGAAAGATTCATCTTTTTCAAAACAGCTGCAAAAAAAAGGTCATAGCCTTCCATTCCTACATTGATAAAACCCCCTAGCTTTGTCACAAGAATGGTGTTGACTTTAATCACACAGTTGGGCGACAGGCAAGCTGCATTTTTATATATGGGCAGTTTTGAGCCCAGAGTGCAGGGAAGCAGGGTGGGGGGTGGTTGGGTAGGGTTGCCCTTTTCTGTTTGTTGTATTATGTTTTATCTCGAGGGTACAGTTTTTGCTCACAACGTAACCTATTACTCGTCACACACGAACCTATGAGGGCGCAGCGTAACGGGGAACTCAAAGTCCTAAGCTGTAATGTCAACGGGTTGAGGGACAGAATCAAAAGAACAGTGGTACTGCAATATATTAAGAGGTTTTCGCCAGACTTTGTGCTCCTCAAAGAAACCCACCTTATAGGCAATGTATGTAAAGCAATGCATAGATATGGATATCACATGGTGGCACATGCTGGCTTCTCGTCTGGCTCAAGAGGGGTGGGCATATTGCAGAGGAAATCATTCCCCTTATCTTTCACGACCACGTATCTAGACGACCGGGGGAGATATGCAGAGATCACAGGCACCTGGGAGGGCGTTACTTTTACTCTCCTCTCCATATACACACCGCTGGGGCTACAAGCCGCAACCTTCGCAGATCCCATTGCCCTGTTGCTAACGCTACCAGAGGGACACTGGGTGTTTGGTGGTGACTTTAATTCAGTCTTCTCAGGCTCGCTCGACAGGCAACCTCCTCGTACATTACCCAAGGCCCCTCACTCCTTTCCCAGATTTTTAGAGGCAATGGGTTTGGTGGACTGCAGGAGAACCTACAATCCAGACAAGATCAAGCACACTTTCAACTCAGGGGCTCACAACAGCCTTTCACGCCTTGACTACATAATTGTCCCCGCCCCACAGGTCTCCCCCATTCACGGGATCCGACACTTGGCCAGAGGAATATCAGACCATTCCCCCCTATGGGTCCACATTGTTCTTGACCACACACAAGTGAGGCGTGTCGCACCTATTAATCCTTGGTACCTCAAAAACCCCAAAACTCGTAAAGACCTCGATAAATCCATAGACAACTATTTCCTGAAAAATGAGGTAACGGTGGAATCTCCCCAGACGTTGTGAGAGGCCTTCAAAACCGTGGTTCGGGGCTAGGCCCACTCTCTCCTAGCAGTATCAAAAAAAGACAGGCTTAAATCCATTTCAGAGGCTGAGCAAAAGATGTATTGCCTCGAGCAAGAAATAAGCATGGACGCCACCCCGGAAGCCCTTCACTCACTTTGTTTATATCATGACGAGTATCGGGCTCTGGCCACAGACCGTGCAAAACTAATGGGGCAAGACAGACTGGGACATATTTAAGACTGGGGAGACAAGGCCGGGAAACTAATCGCCTTGCTTGACAAGAAACACCACGCTAGCAGGCTCGTCCCAGAACTCAGAGACTCTGACGGGTCCCCCATCACAGACCCTCAATCTATAGCCAACCACTTCGCCACTCACTTCCATTCAATCAACAACTCTGTGACGCCCTACACAGAATCAGATTCCTCTGCCTTCATCAGGGATATCTCACTCCCAACCCTCTCTGAAATCGACCTGACCTTCATGGATAGCGCCCTTACAACGGATGAAATAGCACTTGCAATCCGGGCACTCCAACCGGGCAAGGCTCTCGGCCCAAATGGAATCCCAATCGAGCTCTACAAGCTCCGCCCTGACAAATTGGCCTCCTATCTGAAGCTCATGTATGAAGATAGCCTTGAAAAAGGAGCATTGCCCCCGATCAGAAAATCGCCACTATAGTTGTGATCTACAAAGACGGAAAACCAAAAACAGACTGCTCTTCCTACTGCCCTATATCCCTCCTTCATGCAGAACCCAAAATATTAGCTAAGATTCTCTCTAACAGACTGATTAAAGTAATTGGGGATTTAGTGCATCCTAACCAATCAGGCTTTATGCTACGAAGGAACACGGCCCTGAACTTGCGCAGACTGCACGGGGTGCTGGGCAGGGCTTATACTACACGGGAGGATGCGGTCATAGTCTCTTTAGATGCCACTATGGCATTTGACACAATTGAGTGGCCTTCTCTCTCCACAGTACTTGAGAAACTGGGATTCGGTACGGTCTTCTGTCAGTGGGTGCGTCTGCTATATAGCAGTCCTATGGCTCAAATCATCGATAACAACAGGAAATTTGACACATTTGCCCCCTCTCCCCGTTGCTGTTCACCCTGGCCCTGGAACCCCTTGCGGCATGGGTTCGAAAGGACGTCATGATCCGAGAGATGCGATGGCCGGCGGACTGGGAAGATCGCATCTCCTTGTATGCGGACGACATTCTTCTCTACCTTACATCCCCCAAGAGATACCTCATTGCCGTTATTGATATCCTTGCCGCTATCTGCAGGCATTCCGGATTCCGCGTGAACTGGCAGAAATCCCTCCTCTATGTTCTGCACGGGGTCCTCCTCCGTTACCCCAGAACTGCCCAATACCCATTGTCTCTGACGGCTTTAAATACCTGGGCATATACATCCGTCTAGACCCACAGGTCAGGCATGACTGTAACCTTGCCCACCCCTGCAGCGACTTAAAAGTGACATCTCGCATTGGAAGACACTTTCACTTTTGGGTAAGGCGGCCCTTTTTAAAATGAATTCCCAACCTCGCTTCCTCTGTGCGCTCCAAAACTCCGCTGACCCTGTCCCCATGTATATTTCAAAGAGATCGAAGGACTCCAGAGAGACCTTCTATGGGCTGGGCGACCGCGCATAGACATGAAAAAACTTACTCAGTTGGTTCGACAGCGGTAATGGATTACCGGACATCAAGAAGTACTACTGGGCGGCACACCTCGCGGCCATTAACCATTGCACCTACGGTCGCCCAGATGATCGGGTTTTAATATGGACCGGTGGATCCCCCCGAACGGGTCTTTTACCCAAGCACTATACTCCAAGCCAAATAGATACCCACTCACTGGCCCAACACGGCACACAGTTAAAATTTGGCATGTTGCCACCAAATCCCTTTGGCTGGGGTAACAAGTTGACTCTCACCACTCCCTTGTGAGACTCCCAAAAACTGGGATACTTGCGACAATCCAAGGGCTTTGACAAGGGGGACCTTATCTGTATTTCTCACATCAAAGACCTTTGCCATGTTGAGGGCGTGAAACCGTTTGCCATGCTGCAGAGTCAATACTCCCTCGCGAACTCTGATCGCTTCCGCTACCTCCAAGTCCGGCATGCACTAATCACAACATTGCCCCGCGATGCAACTCCTCGGGAAAGCTCTCCCTTAGAAGACAGACTGTTAGATGGACCCCTACCTCAGAAAGCCATCTCCCTTACCTATCGTAAACTAATAAACAACATGGACGACCCCCTACTGGCGCTCCGTGAGTAATGGACCAGGGACAGGTTCGAATTGGATGATGAGGACTGGCAGACAGCAGTCTCGTCCCCAAGGACTACTACTATCCCGGCGTGACTTCGCCTAGTGCAACTAAAAATCCTTCACAGGACATACCTGACTGGACCCCTATTAGTGCACATGGGTGGGCTGACTGACGACTCGTGTAGACGGGGATGCACTCACACAGGTACCTTCATTCATATCCTCTGGCACTCAGACCCAATCCAAGAATACTGGTGTGCAATCCATGTGGTCATGAGCGAAACATTGGGTGTCGAAATCAAACCTGTGGCATCCAGGTACCTCCTTAAGATCTGGGAGCCAACTGGTCTCAATACACACACAACACAATGGGTCACTCTCGCTTGCATACTTGCCAAGAGAAACATAGCTCAACTCTGGGGGGCCACGCACACACCCACTGTTGCTGACTGGGAAAAAGACCTAGACTGGTGCTTATCGAGGAGATATTTGTTCCCCCCTCAAGAATTAGACAGCGATGATTCTCCCTCCCTGTGACTTCCAATGAACTCTTTTACTGTAATTATATGCTATTTCCCATGTGACTTGCTGTACCCTGCCTGCTAATCATTGTGACTATGTAACACCATGTCGAGATTGTTTGATAAAAAGATTTATAAAAAAAAAAGAATGCGTTGACGGACCCATCAGTGAGGAAGCACGCATCACCGAAAAAGCCGTAGATGGGACCTCTGTTGTCATGACAATGATCGCCCCGTCATCAAGAACATTCATGATGGCAACATAGTCTATGGGTCCACCACTATTGACGAAGACAACTTCATCAGCACTTGCACAGTCTGAGTCTACAACCTTTTGTATTCACAAGATTACACTTTTGACAACTGCATCAACGAGGCAATCAAATAGTACTTTCATCGCTGAGAAAAAAATACCAGTTCCTATCAGGCCAGAACTTACTTCTCCCAGGCAGGTTTTCCCACCTACACATTATTGGATGTGGAGGAATCTGAGAACGAGGATCTTTTCGGACTTGCTTTCAGCAGCACACACGCTCATTTGATGTATTAGGAATAGGTGTGGGTGGTAAGCTCCGCTCGGCTGACAGAATTGTGCCACTTGGAGCATGGAGTTTAGAAAACACTCACAAACCGCTGCATGGCGGAGTTTACCGGGACCCACCCCTACTTTGGTTTTGTATGCCCTCTTGCAGAGCCCAATGACCGAGCACACTGCATGGAGGCGGTGGATACGCATTTACATCAATGCAACGGATAAGCCTCGCACACCAATCGCAGCATTCTCCACGGCTCCTGGCTATCACCAGTGACAGTGAGGATGTAGGGCCTATTAGCCAATCGTCTTCCAAGGCAGGGAAAACTCTAGTTTATCACAGGTTGATTGCGTAACCGGAAGCATGTACCTAATGAGTTTATGTGCTCGGGCGAGGCTTGAAACTCAAATATATGTGACAATATATTTACGAAACTCATTCCTCATCTCTTTAGGACGATGTTGAGTATTTGCATGGGGGGGTTTTCTCTCTAAGATCAGCAGAAGCAAAATGCTGATCTATTGAGACCTTTGCCAAGAAATACTCTTATGACTCCTATGACGATCAGGATCAGTACCAGAGCCAATGATGCAGGTCCCAACAGCTCTAGTTACAGACTTAACCAGATATTGTTAGACTACTAGAAGAGATTCCCAGAGTCCGGTAATCTTCCACTACCTCCACAGCAGACTTGTGCTCCTCAATGCACTGCTCTCCCCATAGTATTCATTTAGCCCACTATTTAAGGAGCCCAGTTGCGCAATCAGAACAGGTTTCGCCCCTGCAGCATTATCACTTATAATTATTCAGCGTGTTGTTTCGCTAAGGATGAGATTGCTCATGCCCCATCAGCTAATGCTGGAACAAAATGGGATGGCTATGCAGCACCGCTCTCAGCCCCGTCTAGTCCACTGGCTACTAGATCCCTTCTGTATGATATTGTTGTGCCTCACACTCTTTTGAGAGAGCCTTCAAGAGACTTCATCTCCCGTTTCCGATAAGGCAAACTAACTGCTTTCTGTACAATTTTGAGGAGCCCCCACGAAAAATCTGTCAAGCAATGCCTATAATAGACAACATATGGGCAGAAGGTTTGAAAATGATGAAAAACAACAGTTGATGGACAGAATGCAGAACAATGTCATACATTCACCCCAGTACAGAGATCTGGGCCTAAATCCATCGTTTTTCTGCACTCCACACCACCTAAGTCCAGACATGGCTATATGCAAATCAGCCTTGACCCTGTGCCTCATGTGAACAGTCCAGCCCGAACTAGCAAGCCATGTCTTTCCTAGACCGGAATCAAGCATCCAAGGACCGGTTTCTGGCTATCAGCCTTCTTCAGCCTGGATAGCTTGACTCCAGTGATGTGGAGAGCCTGGGACTCACGTCTGAGCATACCCAGCCCACTCGGGGTGAAAATTGCAAAAAACACAGTTGATGGACAGAATGCAGAACAATGTCTTACATTCACCCCAGTACAACGATCTGGGCCTAAATCCATTATTCTTTTGCACTCCACACCACCCTAGGTCAGACAATGGCTGTATGCAAATCAGCCTTGGCCCTGTGCCTCATGGGAACAGTCCAGCCCCAACTACCAAGCCATGTCTTTCCTAGACCGGAATGAAGCATCCAAGGACCGGTTTCTGGCTATCAGCCTTCTTCAGCCTGGATAGCTTGACTCCAGTGATGTGGAGAGCCTGGGACTCAAGTCTGAGCATACCCATCCCACTCGGGGTGAAAATTGCAAAAAACACAGATGATGGACAGAATGCAGAACAATGTCTTACATTCACCCCAGTTCAAAGATCTGGGCCTAAATCCATTGTGTTTTTGCACTCCACACCACCCTAGGTCAGACAATGGCTATATGCAAATCAGCCTTTGACCCTGTGCCTCATGGGAACAGTCCAGCCCGAACTACCAAGCCATGTCTTTCCTAGACCGGAATCAATCATCCAAGGACCGGTTTCTGGCTATCAGCCTTCTTCAGCCTGGATAGCTTGACTCCAGTGATGTGGAGAGCCTGGGACTCACGTCTGAGCATACCCAGCCCACTAGGGGTGAAAATTGCAAAAAACACAGTTAATGGACAGAATGCAGAACAATGTCTTACATTCACCCCAGTACAAAGATCTGGGCCTAAATCCATCGTTTTTTTGCACTCCACACCACCCTAGGTCAGACAATGGCTATATGCAAATCAGCCTTGACCCTGTGCCTCTTGAGAACAGTCCAGCCCGAACTACCAAGCCATGTCTTTCCTAGACTGGAATCAAGCATCCAAGGACCGGTTTCTGGCTATCAGCCTTCTTCAGCCTGGATAGCTTGACTCCAGTGATGTGGAGAGCCTGGGACTCACGTCTGAGCATACCCATCCCACTCGGGGTGAAAATTGCAAAAAACACAGATGATGGACAGAATGCAGAACAATGTCTTACATTCACCCCAGTACAAAGATCTGTGCCTAAATCCATCGTGTCTTTGCACTCCACACCACCCTAGGTCAGACAATGGCTATATGCAAATCAGCCTTGACCCTGTGCCTCATGGGAACAGTCCAGCCCGAACTACCAAGCCATGTCTTTCCTAGACCGGAATCAAGCATCCAAGGACCGGTTTCTGGCTATCAGCCTTCTTCAGCCTGGATAGCTTGACTCCAGTGATGTGGAGAGCCTGGGACTCACGTCTGAGCATACCCATCCCACTTGGGGTGAAAATTGCAAAAAACACAGATGATGGACAGAATGCAGAACAATGTCTTACATTCACCCCAGTACAAAGATCTGGGCCTAAATCCATCGTGTTTTTGCACTCCACACCACCCTAGGTCAGACAATGGCTATATGCAAATCAGCCTTGACCCTGTGCCTCATGGGAACAGTCCAGCCCGAACTACCAAGCCATGTCTTTCCTAGACCGGAATCAAGCATCCAAGGACCGGTTTCTGGCTATCAGCCTTCTTCAGCCTGGATAGCTTGACTCCAGTGATGTGGAGAGCCTGGGACTCACGTCTGAGCATACCCAGCCCACTCGGGGTGAAAATTGCAAAAAACACAGTTTCATCAACTATCAAATATGTTTAATATAAGCTCTGCAGGGCAGGCGGCCGCTCTTTTCAAGTTCGCGCCGCAGTGTTGTGGAACTCCCTTCCCCCTGCGATTCGCGCTTTAGGGGATCTGCTTTCGTTTCGCCGAGCTGTAAAAACTTTCCTGTTTCCTTAAATTTTCCCTGCACTGTTCTGTCCAGTTATGTTGTGTTGCTACCTTGTCGGGCGCCCGGACGCTCCTTCGCTGGAGCATCTGTGCGCATAATAAATATGCTTAACATAACATAACATTGGTGAGATAACCATGTATGGGTGGAGCGAACACCCTAGAATGTGGATGGTAATAGCATGTATATTATGTTTTGACTCCCTTTTCTTGTTTTGTTTTATGTTTTAGTCTTTTTTCTTGAATGTGTTCAAATGTTTCATGTTTGCAAAATGTATTTTAAAAAAAGAAACCTGTGCGATTTAACCAGTACCCCTCCCAGGATTTGTTGCCTAAAGCGAAAGAGCAGCTCCGTCACAGGCAGGGCGACCATCAGGTGGCCTCCTTATATGGCTTACACTGGACTTTCCAGTAATCAAAATGCTCTCAACTGAATATAAAGATCTACTTGCCCTACAAATAACCATTAACACTCAGTCAGGTCCTAGATTCAGAACCCTAGTGAACATGTACATTAGGTCTGTACCCCCAAATATGCAATCTATGATAGTAATCAAGTTGGATGATCTCCTGGGACAGTCTGCCCAAAAACCCTTAAAAATTGTAGTGGGAGATACTAACACTCGCATCCCTATATTTGCAGACACATCGCCTTCTCGCGAATACAAGAACACAACTAAAAAAACAAAGGTTGGCACCCAATTTGTTGAACTTTTCATCGATCATGACCTAAGCTTAGCTAATGACAACACTACATCTGATTGTCCCCCCTGCTTTACTTTCAATGGAGGTCTTAGTAAACCAAGAATTGATCACATATTAGTTGATAATGATCTCTGGTCTGATATGTCTGATATGCAAATCATCCCCAGACCAGACAGTGACCACCAGGCACTAAGGGCATTTTATTTATGACCAAATTTAGAGGTACAAAATTGGAGGTAGATGTACCGACTGCGTTAATTACAACCTCAAATAATATGAGAAACGTTAAGTGGGTAGAAATGGTGGCAAATGAAAACAAAGTGACATTTATTTATAATCAGTTTGTGTCTAAACTCTCCCAGATTGTCCCAACCAACATTCACAACCCCAATTTTATTTTCCTACATAGCAAACTCATGGATACATTGAGACTGTGTTTCCTGAGGGATCAGAAGATAGGAACACCAATAACACTTATAAAGAAAACACCAAACTTGTACTATAAGGCTTGTCGGACAGGAAATACTCACTTGCTGTCTGCAATTAAAAAGGGCTCGAGGTCAGACATTATAAAGAATAGGTGTGCGTATAAAAACCTCCTAGTAAAAGCAAAAAGAGAATGGGATGAGGACCCGTGGGTAACGCTAGCCGAAGCTTTGGATAAGGGTGACCAAAAAGGGTTTTGGAAACTAATAGCAGTGAACCCCTCCAACCCTAATCCTCTAGAACTAGTGATCACGCCTGTTATTTGGGTCAACCATTTTAGCGGCCTACATGACTGCAGATAGAAAAACAATGTTGCAGAGAGCCCCCCTAGAAGAGGCTAGTGGCACCCAAATATCAAATGTGACCACACCACCTTCCATTCCAGCTGCTCATCCCTTATATTTACCCTATCTGAAACTTATAAGGCAATATCGCAGACGGAAAAGGCCCCAGGAATGAATGGTATTCCGGGTGACCTTTAGCTCTCTGAACCAGATATCTGGGCCCCCCAAGTAAATGCTTTATTAAATAGTATAACTAAAGACAATATAATCACCCCGTCATGGCATGGCGCTGTGATCATACCAATTTACAAAAAAAAGCGAGAGACCATCCCCTCAAATGACAGGCCTATACGTTTTACATAGATTATGTAATGTAATGTAAAGGACATTTCTAAAGCGCTGCTTTCACTCCAGGGAGTATCTTGGCACTCACCCAACCCAGATGGAAGGGTTGGAGGGAAAAAGAATGAATTGTACACTGCACCACATAATCCACCAACGCCCTACAAGCCGCATCAGGTAGAGAGAAGACCCAAGTTTTTAGTGCCTTCCTGAAATGGATTTCTTGGGACAGTGATCGTAAAAAGGGTGGGAGCTTATTCCAAGCTCTGGAACCTAGCACAAAAAGGGATTTACCACCCCTTGTTACTAGCTTAAAACGAGGAATTGTGAGTAAGTTCTGACCAGCAGACCTCAGACAACGTGTGGGGTGATATCTTTTAAATCCATTGCATAGGTACTTTGGACCTTGCTGATGGAATGCCCTAAAGGTAATTAAGAGAATCTTAAATACCTATTGGCAGCCAGTGGAGTGTATTAAGTGCTGCTGAGGCTGAAGACCTGCGAGGCCAGCGTAGTACAAGGCGGGCCGCGGCATTTTGGACCATTTGTAACCTGTGTAAAATGGTTTTGTTAGCTCCAGCATATAAGCAGTTACAATAGTCCAACCTGGAGTTTATTAAAGCAACTGCAACTGTTTTTCTGGCCGATAGCGGAAGAAGATCGAAGAACTTCCTCAAGGCTTTTATTATCTGGAAGCACGTCCCAGCTACAGCCACTGCTTGATATTTAAAAGACAGCTGGTCGTCAAATTTGAAGCCCAAGTTGCGAGCAGATGTAATTGTGTTGGGAGGGGCTTCTGCATCCACAGGCCAACACATTTTTGGGGAGAACAAATTATGACTCCCGAATGGCAGGGTTTCTGTTTTGTAGAAAACCAAAAGAGTGTCAGAGGGTCTATCCAAACTATGTGATGGTCATTAAACTAACAGAACAGTGTCCACTCATCTAACCAAAATAGAAAGAATTGTTGGATACCCGTGATCACTTACAGGATATCCATCAGTCACCACACGGAACCGCCCTTCATCATTTGGCATTCCTGTAGCTCACAAGGATTGGTACGTCACTGGCTCAGAAGCGGTAAGGTCAGATGGTATAACCTCCCAAGAGCCAAATGGCGGCCAAACAGTGGTAGAGTGTCACAAACTACCCATCAATTCGTTTGGTGGGTGACTGATTTGCAGTGCTGTGAGAAGGGGTGTGTAGAAAAGTGAGTGAGAAATATCTAAATATCTAAAATTGGGTGAGTGATCAGAAATAAGAAAACTTTATTAGGTTCTGTGCTCGCTCCGCCAATATTAAAAAGCAGCATAAGTAGGTTTAACAAATATCTACTCTGATCTTACATTGGGTTTCTGTTTTACCAGCATTACATTTTAAATGATTGTTGGTCATCCATTTAAAAGTTGCTGTTAGACATTCCTTGAGATCTTCCTCGGCGCCCGGCCGTTCCCTGTCCAACACCAGGATGAGCTGGGTGTCGTCAGCATATGATATTGAACTGATTTGAAATGATGCGATCAGTTCCACTAGGGGTACCATGTACAGGTTAAAAAGTACAGGACTTAAACTTGAGCCCTGAGGGACCCCTGAGCTGACGACCTTTGCTTCAGACTGGTATTGACCCAGCACTGTGACTTGGCGTCTATTGCTAAGGAAATTCCTGAGCCAAGCCAAGACCTGCCCTCCTACCCCTGCGGCAGCCGACCGGTC
Source organism: Lissotriton vulgaris (assembly GCF_964263255.1). NCBI lineage: Eukaryota > Metazoa > Chordata > Amphibia > Caudata > Salamandridae > Lissotriton > Lissotriton vulgaris. The sequence goes on from NC_141696.1 coordinate 1,499,767,272, forward strand.
TACTAAGATGTTATGTGAGACCGTATCGAAGGCTGCCGACAGGTCGAGTAGGATTAGGACAGCCTTCTTTCCCTTCTTTACAGCAGAGACCCTGCTCGTAGGGTCTCTGCTGTAAAAAGCAGGCCTGTCTCGGTAGAGTGTTCTGACCGAAACCCTGACTGGTTTGGGTGGAGAATGTTATTCTTCTCCAAATAGCTCGTCAGTTGACTGTTCACGAACTTTTCTGCCAGTTTGAACAGCACAGGAAGCAGGGAGATAGGGCGCAGGTTGGATAGAGTGGTGGGGTCAGCTAGTGCCTTTTTTTGGAGAGGCTTGACAGCTGCAAGCTTCCAATCATTGGGAATGTCTGCTGTGGCTAGAGATGAGTTAATGATCCTATTAATTATAGGGTTAACCACCTCTACTAGATTCTGTAACACTAGAGGGGGACAGGGGTCGAATGGGGATCCAGATTTGCAGGCCAAAAAAGCCTTAGAGGTGTCTTCAAAAGATATCGGGCCAAAATCCTCCAGACAGGCAGAGGTCTTCGTCTCCACTATCTGTTCGGGGGCCACCGACATAGTTGGTCCTGAGGTGAAGGTCTTCAAGATGGTAAGGATCTTGTTGTCAAAATAGTCAGATATCGCATTGCAGAGGTCTTGAGACGGAGGAACATCCTGCGATAGAGCTGATGGACTCATAAAGTCCTTTACAATCTTGAAGATTTCTTTTTGTCCTTGGCCTGCCGAGGAAAGGGCCTGTAGGTAATGGGCTTTCTTAGCAGATTTTATTCCAGCGTGATAATTCCGTCTCGCTGACCTGTAGGTGTTACGGGCGGTGGCATCATAGTTTCTACGCCACCTCCGTTCCAGTGCTCTTACCTCTCCCAGTTCTAATTTCAAGGCCAGTGAGAACCACGGGGCACTTTTTTTAGTCTTAGTGGTTTTAGAGTTATTATTTCTAGTTGAGCTTAACAGGGCCCCCGCTCTGGCAATCCAGTTTGCAGAAGGTCTGATTATCTGTAGATGTATGATCAGATAGGGCCGGTAAGCTGGCTTTTAGATGTTCTGCAACATCAGGTTTGCTGGGTAAAATTTTCCAGTTGGGAGCAGATTTAGCATCGGGATTTTTAATATTTGTTATGGAGGTGGTATTAGATGGAGGGTTCAGGACGATATGAAAAGGGATAAAAAAGTGATCGGTCCAGGTCTGGGGGCTGGGGGATTTAACTCTCACTCTGGTGGAATTAGAACAAATACAATCCAATAGATGTCCCGCCAGATGAGTAGGTTCTTGATTCAAAAGCGTGAGTCCTAGCACATCGATTATGTCCATAAAGCAACCCACGCCAGGTTCTTTAGGGGAGTCTAAATGCAGGTTTAGGTCACCCAATACAGTAAAGTGGGAAAATCTAAGTGCTAGTTCACTCAGTGCATCGCCCATGGTTTCCAGGAACTTTGTTGGGGGTCCCGGAGGGCGATAAATGAGGGCGCCAGAAAAGGTGAAGGAGTCATGGATGTCCAAAGAAAATGCTAATGCCTCTGCCCCTTGAATATCCACCAATTCTTGAGTGGAACACTTAAGAGGATTGCGGTAGATAATAGCAAGGCCTCCTCCCCGGAAATCAGGTCTATCCAAACGTTGGATAAGAAAGTTCTGTGGGAGGGCTATGGCTAAGTCGGGGTTGCACCAAGGTTTTAGCCACGTTTCTGTGACCAGGAGCCAGTCAAGCTTGGTCTCCACAATGAGATCATTAATATTCTGGGCATTCTTGGAGAGGGATCGTGCATTGATTAGTCCACCTCGAAGAACTGTGGAATGTGTGGATGTTTTTAGGGAAATCTCAGGGGTCAGCGTGAGCTGACATTGAATACAACACACAGGGCCATGCCACTTATCAGGATATAACACATCATGGCAAGGAGCATTGGACCCCTTATGGGACAACAGAAAGTCCCTAGACATACCTGAGTGAGAGTAGGCGAATTGCAATGGTCGCACGGAGTATCCCGCCTCCTTAGCGCTGACGGGCGCAGACGGGCAGGACTCTGGCTCGACTCCTGCACGAGTCTGGCGCACCCGCTGCGCGTCACCGCTGCGCGAGAGGTGGGAGGGATAAATAGAGGCTCACCTGACCGTCCGCCTGAGCACTAGAGCGCTCAGCCCGATGGCACCACGAGAGCTCCCCAACTACCCCCAAGATGGCGGCAAAACGCCACGAAGAGCAGCTACAACCACAAGTCAGTCCGCTCGAAACAGCGGTGGGGACACAATTATTGTGCGAGTGTGTGGGCAAAGTGATATTTTAAAATCAGGGGTAAAATAAACAATATTAAAAGAAAATAGAATAATGCGGTAAAAAATTTTAAAAGACGCTGATAAGTCCTGTTGCACGCTCGCTTAAGCGCTGATAGGTTATAATGTGCTGCAAGTACAAAGACAGCCTTTCCCTAGACCAGGCTTATTATATGGGTGGATGTACCAAATTAACATCTTGGAAGAGTTCCAAGCAGGCTTTCGATCGAAAGTCAGCACACTGGATCAGGTCCTCTGCTTCAAGGTGATAACCTGGTTGCTTGACCATCTGTATGTCGCTTTTATTGACTTAAGAGCAATGTTTTACCTGGTTCTAAGAAACACACTGTGGGAGGTGTTAGGAGGGTATGGTATCCCCCTAGACCTCCTAAGAATACTTAGGCTCCTTCATGAAAAGACACATGCAAGGGTGAGATGGAACATCACAGGGGACATGACAAAACAAAATACAGATCTTGAAGGGTCAGAGAGGGGTGCGTTCTGGCCTCAACACTATTTAGCCTATTCTTCAATGGCGCAGTGAGGATCTTGAAGGCTTGCAAATATGATGCCCCTAGAGTAGTAGGATAATGTTTGCAGATGATACCCTGCTAATCTCTCGAACCCCTATGGGACTTCAACCTTAACTGAACACCTTTGTTACTTTTTATGGGGAAAAAGGGCTAGAACTAAATTTGATGATTAATCCCCACAAAAGGTGCTGAGGTATAGTGACTGCAGAGGGCCGTCCCCTAGAGGTAGTGCATCATTTTGACTATATTGGGCTGAGGCTAAGCAACACCCAAGGATGGGGCTCCCATATGGAAAAAAGAAAATCCATTCTCCTTCAGAAAGCCTCTGCTATAGTGAGGCATTACAGGGCAGCATCTGGAGGACCCGTTTCCCCGGTCCTAACTATATATAAACCCTCAGCTCTAGCTTCAGCACTTTATGGAGCCGAGATCTGGGGTTATGCCAAAGAAGAAAGGTTAACAAAAGTAGAAAATAGGTTTATTAAATCACTCTATGTTCCCCTCCCACCCCAGTCTGTCTAGATTTGACTCTTAACCCTATTCACTAAACAGCTGCCTTTAAACCCCTGTTATATTGCGTCAGATGATGGTCATCCACATGAATCTATACCCTATAGGGAGTGTGTGAAAGATCGTTTTGCTTTGGATAGGAATTTGAGTACACTGTGGCTGAAACATATTCAAGAAACAACACATAGAATAGGCATGAGTGAGTTATGGTCAGCCCCTGACTCAATAGTAAAAGGTGATGCCTCAAGAGTAAAACAGTCTTATTGGGAGGCATTTTTAGCCCAAACGTGGGTAATGCACCAAACCAACACCCTTACAGGCAAGTTCTTGAACCACAAGTGTACACCTGGGTTCGAACCATATATGAACAGGATGCACCCAAATCAATCAAAATGCTTGTATGTTCAATATAGGTGTGGGGTTTTTCCCCTGAGATCATGCACCGTTAAATGGGCTAACATATCTCCCAAGATCAATTCCTGTCCAAATTGCCTAAATGTAGAAGAAACCGAGTCCCATTTCATATTATTCTGCCCCCTTTTTAGGAAGGTTCGTAAAAAATGGCTGTTGGTCGCTTACATCCTCATGGGTGTGAGACATTATTGGGAAGCGGACCTCTCTTGGACCCTGGGCCCGGCTCACTCTGCCTTCAGCACACACAGCAGAGCTACTGCGTTGGACTGTAACACTGCAGCCACACAAGAGTTACAGCGCCTTAAACAATTAACTAATGTAGGAATAGGCTTAAAAGGGCGCTCGCCTAACCTGCGATGCATGGCGGGAAGTTGTGTTTGTGTACTCGCATGACTAAATGCTTAAACTTGATTTATTCCTCTTTTAAACTCGCCGCATTTTAGAAAACTTATTTTGCACTGTTGAGGAATTATTGCACTGTTTTCCCCCTAGTATTACCGCTGCACTTTAGATTACTTAAATTGCACCTTGCTTTGAGGGATTACCACGCTACCATACCTACCTGATTAGATTGTTGCTGACCCCGTGCCCCGCATCTGATTGCTCGCTTTCCCGGTTGCTCAGCTGATGTAGGCGCTGAGTCACACGGACCCAGAGCACTGCGGGCGCCATCTTGGGGGAAGTCCGACCATCCCAACGCTCTAGTCCACAGCATTTAAAAGAGCCCCAGCGATACTTGTGTGCTGTTGCTTGCTATCCCTCCTGAGGCGGAAGCCGGGAGGTTGTGTTTGTGTACTCGCATGACTAAATGCTTAAACTTGATTTATTCCTCTTTTAAACTCGCCGCATTTTAGAAAACTTATTTTGCACTGTTGAGGAATTATTGCACTGTTTTCCCCCGAGTATTACCGCTGCACTTTAGATTACTTAAATTGCACCTTGCTTTGAGGGATTACCACGCTACCATACCTACCTGATTAGACTGTTGCGGACCCCGTGCCCCGCATCTGATTGCTGGCTTTCCCGGTTGCTCGGCTGATTTAGGCGCTGAGTCACACGGGCCCAGAGCAGTGCGGGCGCCATCTTGGGGGAAGTCCGACCATCCCAACGCTCTAGTCCACAGCATTTAAAAGAGCCCCAGCGATACTTGTGTGCTGTTGCTTGCTATCCCTCCCGAGGCGGAAGCCGGGAGGTTGTGTTTGTGTACTCGCATGACTAAATGCTTAAACTTGATTTATTCCTCTTTTAAACTCGCCGCATTTTAGAAAACTTATTTTGCACTGTTGAGGAATTATTGCACTGTTTTCCCCCTAGTATTACCGCTGCACTTTAGATTACTTAAATTGCACCTTGCTTTGAGGGATTACCACGCTACCATACCTACCTGATTAGACTGTTGCTGACCCCGTGCCCCGCATCTGATTGATGGCTTTCCCGGTTGCTCGGCCGATTTAGGCGCTGAGTCACACGGACCCAGAGCACTGCGGGCGCCATCTTGGGGGAAGTCCGACCATCCCAACACTCTAGTCCACAGCATTTAAAAGAAACAGGTATGCCTCCGCGTAGCGGACGCGTACGGCGGACGCGCCGGACTTGCACCGGAGTCGCGCCAGAGTCCTGCCCGTCTGCGCCCGTCCGCGCCAGGACGTCGCCCCCCGCCCAGACTCAAGGAGTAACTAAGAAAGGTGACTTTAGTTACACTAAAAACGAGCTACTGTCTCTTAACCGTAGGCATGACAACTGCATTAAATACTGCCTACCCCTCAACAACACCCCTGATGTGTGTCCCTGTGGCTACCCCGCGCCCACTATCTCACTTCCACCATCCTGCATCAAAACCCCCTCTTTAACCCGTAGTCTAGGACTATTGAATGTCAGGTCCCTTCCAAAGCACCATCTAGAAATTTACGAATTGTTGTCTAACCACACCTTTGACGCCCTATTTCTAACAGAAACATGGTTGAAGGATGACATGGACTCTATTATAAATTTAGCAACCCCAAAGGGCTAAACTACGTATACCCTAAACAGACATTCCAGAGGAGGTGGGATAGCGATGATAGCCAAAACCCACCTTACATGTACCTTCACTAATCTAGAGATTGAAGACTGTGAATGTGCTCGATTTAATATTAAAGTTAACCCTCAACTCACCTTTACGGGTCTTTTGATTTACAGACCTCCGGGTGCGGATGCAAACTTTATAAAATCTCTCCTGGATATTGCCTGTTCTTTGGTTATCAAAACTGCTAATTTCTCTATCATCGGGGACCTAAACATCCACTTTGATTCCACCACAGATGATAAGATCAACTCCCTTATCGCTGATCTAGCTGCCTTACAACTCTGTCAACTTGTGAGCGGTCCCACGCACAACGGCTTGCACCTTCTCGACCCAGTCTTTTCCAACTTGGCTAACTTGAAGGTTCAATCACCCATCCCTATGACTTGGACAGATCACTACCTAGTGACCATGGACTTACCCTCCGACAGCGATCCATACCTTAATCCTACACACCAGGTTATGAAACGACCATGGAAAAAACTCCGCTTGGAAGATTTTCACGCCCTTCTTACTGCAGACCCCTCCATTCCCAATGAAGACCCCAACCTAGATTATGATTGTCTCTGCAATCGGATAAAAAGAGCTTTAGATTCATTGATTCCAGCTAAATTGACTAAACCACGATCCCATGAATCTAGTCCTTGGTTCAACAACGAGCTTACTTTACTTAGAAATGAGCTAAAAATAGCAGAACGTAGATGGAGAAAGGACTATGATCCCACGTCCAAGAGCGTATACACTCAGCTACTAAAATGCTATCACCGCAATATATGCAGGACCAGAGCTGCATATTACGCCTCTGAAATTCAGAATAGCCACAACGCCTCTAAAACTATTTTTCGAATCTTGAAAGAACTTTGCGCTAAAAAAACTGTCAACAACCTCAACACTTCTCCTGGTCTTTGCGAAAATCTGGCCACTTTTTTTCTGGACAAAATTTTAAAAATCTACAACGCGTTTACGACCGCGTCCCATCATATACCCATAGCTGACCCTCATGGACCCAAACTCTCCATCATTCCAGCCATTAGCCATGAAACGTATTTGACACTTTGCGCCAAAATTAAATCCGGCTCACCCGCCGATCCTTTGAAACCTGAACTCTTCAGAGAAGCCGGCGATCTTATTCTAGGCCCACTCAGAGATATAACCAACTCCTCCTTCCTTACGGCCAACATTCCCGCCACCTGGAAGCAAGCGTGGGTCTCTCCCATCATAAAAAAAACCTCACTTGACCCTAGCCTCCCTGAGAACTTCAGGCCTATCTCTCTGCTCCCTTGGCCTGCCAAGGTGGCAGAAGCCCATGTCAATTCCACCCTGACCAATTTCTTGGTGTCTAATTCCATTCTAGACAGGTCTCAACATGGATTCCGAGCTGGGCACAGCACCGAAACTGCCCTCCTGAGCGTCATTGAACATCTTCGGACCATACTGGACGCAGGAGGAACGGCAGCACTGATTCTTTTAGATCTCAGTGCTGCCTTCGACACAGTTTCCCATAAGGTGCTGTTGTCCAGACTTGAGGAAGTAGGAGTTGTTGGCCAGGCTCTCAGTTGGTTCAGGGCCTTCCTGTCTGACAGATCTTTTAGTCTCCATCCCGCCTTTCCTCTCAAAGGAATGTCCCGTTGAACAGGTAGTTCCCCAGAGGTCGGCTCTCAGCCCCACCCTGTTCAATGTGTATGTCCTCCCGTTGGCAGAGGTAGCCAGGAAGCGTGGGCTCACACTGGTATCCTACACCGACGACACCCAGCTGGTGGTAGCACTAAAAGACGAGAATGGCTCGAGTGCTCTGAACTTCAGACAAACCCTCACAGACATCACCAGCTGGATGTCAGCAAACTATCTCCAACTGAATGCTGGCAAGACGGAGGTTCTGCTGCTAGGCAAAGATACAACGTCCTGGGGAAACAACTGGTGGCCTGAAACTATGGACCAGCCGCCTGTCCCCAAGAGTGTGGTAAAAAACCTAGGAGTATGGGTGGACTCTGCTCTGAACTTTACCCACCATACTAAACAAGCATTTACAATGCAATGGTCTCGGCATTATTAAAGGTAGAGCTATTGGCATTGCACATTATTATTATTTTTTAATTATAAATAAATGGCATTGTCATTTACATTGCCAATAGCACAATCAGGGGGGCAGAGGCAAGAAAAATGTCACAATTAGGGGAGCAGAGGCAAGAAAAATGGCACAATCAGAGGAGCAGAGGCAAGAAAAACTAGTGCAATCAGGGGGGCAGAAGGCAAGAAAACTAGCACAATCAGGGGGCCAGAGGCTAGAAAAATGGCACAATTAGGGGAGCAGAGGCAAGAAAAATGGCACAATCAGGGGAGCAGAGGCAAGAAAAACGAGTGCAATCAGGTGGCAGAAGGCAAGAAAAATGTCACAATGTGCATTCATACTTTTACCACGAAATTACATGGTTAAGGCATGCTTTGTTAAGATGCATTTGTTGTTTAGATTGCATGGTAGAGGCACGAGTGGTTTAGTCACTCGTGGTTCCATCATACAACTGAGGACAACATAATGTAACTACAAGTCCCAAAATCCTTTATATCTAACATGAGTATTTTATTTGTGTGCTCAATAAGAGAAACACAGTTTTGAATAATAAAGGCTCGCAACAATGGGTGCTTCCCTAAGGGTCCATTCCACTCGGTGTACGGAGGGAGGGCATGCTGACAGCTGCTTAGAACTGCCTGGGCGCTATAAACCGAGGATTCAGCAAGATCTATCTTTAGGGCCCACATGCAAAGTTCTATCACTTTATTTCACATCTTACCCAGTAATTCTTAAAATTGCAAAGGACAATGACACTCTAATTCTAAAACTGATAAACGGGTCCAGTTAGTTTTTATCTACAGCTTTACAGCGATCCTTTAATTTTCTTTTTATTTTTGGAAAGGAAAGTCTATCCTAAAGGGAGGGGGCTGTGACTATGTGAGATGGAGTGAGGAAAAAAATGTACCATGAACATACTGTAGAATAATATTTAATATGAACAACAGCGAGTAGAATTGGGAAGACACATTGAGAATGCAGCAACAGAGAGCGGCAATTGGAAAGCATTAATACTCAGAGATGCACTGTTTTAAGCTTAAGGTAATTTACAGAGGAACATCTGTGTACCAGTGCTCATAGCAGTAGCATTGCCCTCACCATTCAACCACTGTGCTGTGAAGTAAAGTCTCCAGAACTAAGTTACTTCATCATGAGGTGAAAGCAAGCCAATGTATGGTAGTAATGTGCCCTTAGGTGGCCAACACATTTAAATATGGAATACATCTGCTTCATTTTGACACATTTAGATATAGTTTACGTTGTTTCCAGTGAATGGCTAGATTTACAGAATCAGGCACTACTCTTATTTGTACAAAATACAACAACAAGAGAAGGAAAGATAAACATTGTATGTGGTTCAACTCCAACACTTGAACAATTGAAAGCAGGATTTTCCAAAGTTGGTCCACAAAGGTAAGAAAGTGAAAATGTGACATCCTCGGATAATGTAAATGATTCACATCTGTGTTCATTCCATGTAAATTGATTGTGTGCAAATGTTGACAATCTGGCATGGCTTCAGCCTTTGTGGACCAATGTTGGAAACCCAGGATTTAACAAAAACGCTACTCTAAGGGAACTAAGAGACCGCCGTATATATGTCATGTACCAGACAAAAATACTATTATGGTTCATGGCAGAAGCGCCTATGGCACTCTAGCTGGGCCTCTAAGGACAGAGAAGCCCATAGGGTCCTGCTTAAAAACTACAAACTAGAAGTTATTAAGACCAAGCAGGAATACTTTACGGCACTCACCTCCTCATTGTCATCTCCTAGAGAACTCTTCAGGATTGTCGATTCCCTTACGACCCTTCAGACACCGGATCCTGTGGTTGCCTCTCAGGACCTGTGCAACAAGATAGCTGCCTTTTTTCAGTCAAAAATCGCTGACATCTATGCTGCTTTGGAGGTCCAAAAATCCCTGACCGCCGTTCCTTTGCTGCCTGCTCTCCCTGAGCCTAGTGTTGCGGAATCCTCTCAACATCAGGAATTGATTTCCTTTCCTCACCTTTCCTGTCAGGATCTTGAAATCCTGCTTGATAAAACCAAATCTGGTTCTCCGCTGGATGTCTGCCCGCTAAAGATCCTCAAGCAGTGCAGAGAATCTCTCCTTCCTCCTCTGGTTGACATCATGAACAGAGCGATGAAGGAAGGCATTTTTCCCCAACAGTGGAAGAATGCTGTAGTAAAACCCTTGCTTAAAAAGCCTTCTCTGGACCCCGGGGTGTTAAAGAACTTTCGCCCCATTTCACTGCTCCCGGCTCCCGCAAAGATGCTCGAAGCCCATCTAAATAAACATCTGGCTGCATTTGTGGAGAGCTCGGGCTGTTTGGATCTCTCCCAGCATGGCTTCAGGAGGGAACATAGCACCGAGTCTGCCCTCACCATAGTGCTGGATACCATCCGCACCAGAGTTGATGAGGGTCAGACCTCCCTCCTGATCCTTCTAGACCTCACAGCGGCCTTCGATACCCTGTCTCCTGTGGTGTTAACATCTCGCCTGAGGGAGATTGGGGTCCGCGGGTCTGCTCTGGGACTCCTTTCCTCTTTTCTCGACCTTAGAGAACAAAGGATAATGCTGGGATCGTTTCTATCTCCATCCCTGTCTGTGCAATGTGGGGTCCCTCAAGGGTCAGCGCTTAGTCCTACCCTTTTTAATATCTATGTGACCCCCCTTGCCAGACTTATTAGATCTTTTGGGATGGAGGTAGTTTCCTACGCGGACGACACTCAGATCTTAGTCTCTCTCTCCCAGCCAGCTACGTCAACTGCCGCCAATTTTAGATCTTGCATGGAGGCAGTTGGCCAGTGGATGATCCACAATTCACTAAAGCTGAATGGGGAGAAGACGGAGGTGATGGTTTTTGGAGGAAAGGAATCGATCTGGTCGGCGGAGTGGTGGCCGAACTCGCTGGGCGTATGTCCCGAGCCCACCTTGTCAGCAAAAAACCTGGGAGTTATGATCGACCCCAACCTTAGTATGTGCCAACAGCTCAACAGGACTGTTTCGACCTGCTGGGGGATTATCCACATACTGAGGAAAATCAGGCACTTCTTGTCACCCCAGGCAAGAAAGCAACTTGCTGTCGCTCTTTTGGGCTCGCGACTAGACTACTGCAATGCGCTGTATGCAGGGCTGAACAAGAGTCACCTACAGCGCTTGCAGGTGGTCCAGAACGCGGCAGCGAGATTTGCTCTTGACCTACCAAAACGTGCCTCTGCCACTGAAGCCCGAAAACAACTGCACTGGCTCCCCGTTAAATACCGGATCCTTTTCAAATCCATGTGCCTGGTGTATAAAGCACTTGCTAAACCCAGCCCTACAAGCATGGGATCCATTCTTTCTCGGCATAACCCTAGTAGGAATCTTCGCTCCAGTCACAAACTTCTCCTCTCTGTACCCCGTGTTAGAAAAGCAAGATGGGGAGGTAAGGCCTTTTCCTTTCTAGCACCCAAGTGGTGGAATGCCCTCCCTTTGGAAGTAAGATCCAGTCCCTCTTTGCAAACTTTTAGATCCGCGCTTAAAACTCATCTTTTCACACGTGCATACCCGTAGTGGTACTTTGTATTTTCTGTATATTGATTTTGATAGGCGCCTTGATACCTTCGGGTTTAGTCTGCGCGTTATAAGTTGCATAATAAATAATAAATAAATAATAAATAAATGGCTGTAACCATATGTAAAAAAACCTGAAATATTTAGCACCCACATCCACTTCAGGTTTTCTGAATGCCACAGCACGGAAGAAGAACCAGACAGTAACACTTTCCTGCGGATACTAATAGCAGCCCCTTTATAAAAAGAGAAAATGTGTTGACAGTGCACAGAATAGTAGGACAATATCAAGTACAGTAGGACACCTGTAGTAGGGTTAACCTACGGTAAAAATGACAACAGCCCTAGCAGGACGGGACTAAGAATACCCCAGAGCGACCGGAGATTACCATTGCTCTCCGAGTGCTAATGGGCCCAGAAAGTACAAGCTCTTTGGGGCCAATGGAGACGCGGAACGCATTCAGTGCCATCATGAGCAGATTTTAGGACCCTCGGCCGGACCTTGGAGGGGACACTGCGGGCAGCTTACCTCGGAGGCGAACTCTCCCTGCTAAGCTTCGAAGGAACTGCTCACTCCAGGGGGCGGGAGAACAGCGGGGACGAAAAACAGCAGCGGCCGACCTAATCAACGGGAGGGGGTCGGGAACAAAGACACGGACTGCGGGAGGGGTCGGGAAAAAGACACTGCGGGGAAAGAGATTACAGCAGCGGCCGACCTAATCAACGGAACAAAGATACGGACAGCGGGAGGGGGGGCGGGAAAAAGACACGGCGGGGAAAGAGAACAGCAGCGGCCGACCTAATCAACGGGAGGGGGGCGGGAACAAAGACACGGACAGCGGGAGGGGGGCGGAAAAAAGACACGGCGGGGAACGAGGACAGCAGCGGCCTACCTCATCTTAAGGAGCAGGAAAATGGCGGCCGCAAAGCTCCAAGCATTTTCGGATTCGGGGGCGTGCTTTGGCGTTCTGTGTGACGGATGACGTCACAGGTGGAAAGCACGCCAAAAACACGCCCCCGAATCCCAAAGAGACAGGGCTTGATTGGAGTGATGCCCCTCTCCTTCAATGGCTGGCCTCCGTTTAGGAAGCCAGCCAATGGAGGAGAGGTGGAGGAGAGAGGCGGGTTCAAGCCCCGTCTCAAAAACATTAAATCTCCGACCAAAGACTGCGCAAGCGCAGCCTTTAGGTCCTCGACCTAAAAAAGAAGTGGGGGGACTAACCTAGTTAGGCAGTATGCAAGTGACATGATGCGTGACATCACAGCAAATGACATCACATGTGGCATCACAGAAATTTATATCATAGGAAGTGGCATCACAAGCCACAACTTTAATATGTATGTGTGATGTAAAGCGCTCTGACACTCTGCTTTGGGATGAGTAGCGCAATGCAAGAAAAAATAGTGGTACTTAAATTATTTCAAAGCCTCCTCAGGGGTAGTAAGCTCTATATAAATTATATTTATTTTGTGTAAATACTGGGAGACCAACACATCTGATCTTACAGTGCATGCATATCTAGTAAACAGAGCCTGAACTAAGTAAATAGCTGCCTCTCAAGTATGTGTGAAGTGCTAACCTTTGTTTCCCCTCTGCTGCGTTTGCTTCTAGGTGTGAGGCTCCTGACTGCTCCCAGCCAAGAGACTCAAACAAAAGGAGGCCTGATGACCCCTCAAATTCGGTCTTTGTTATGGGCCCAGCAGGAGTTTAAAATAAGAAAGCCCTGTCCCCTCCTGCACGTTGATGCTTTTTGCAGATGCAAAGCAGACAACGTGCAGGTGCTGCTGAAAGTGTCCTGGTGTTTGGAAATGACACCAGGGCATGTTCAGCACATTATTTAGTGGGGCTCAACTTCTTGGCAGGGTGGATGGAGTTCAGTCTGCGAAAATAGTGGCTGGACGCTATCCCCCCGGTGTACCCCTGACTCGTGCCCTGGTCTCGCTCATGCAAGATCTATTGGCTTTCTCAGTGTATTTTTTTAGCCATATTGTACAGTAGCGCTAGCTTCAGTGCAGCATGGCAGAACGTTTTTAACATTTTTAAATTCTGGCTGTCATACAGCTTTTTTCCCTTTACTTTCAGCCATGTTGCACCTTAGCTAAGAAACCTTGGCAAAGCCTATAGATCTCACATAGGCAAGACCTATGGGCTTTGCCAATGCTTCTTGTTTTTGGCACCTACACATTTCGAGATATAAGGAAACGGGCAAAAGGGATATTAAACGATTGCACCAGGATCACAGTGTTGTTTAATGGGCAAAGCCTCCATTCGAAAGCTGGTCCTCCGGTTCCATGGAGGACAATTTAGATGCTGGTGCACACCACCTTCTAACCATCTCCGTTCTCTTGCGCTACTGTGCATCAGTGTACCAAACACAATGCGTAAGCCAATCACGCTGATGAGTTGTTGACCCCTGCGACTGACCCCCACCTTCTCAGGAACATCATTTAGTCCAGACCAGAATACATTTGTAGACTTTTAAACGAGGCATGGATTATAACCCAATATTTCCTCTCTGTTCACACCGTGCGATCTTAGGCAAGTTGTTTTGTTTCCCAGTGCCTCGCTTGTTCTCTTACAAAACTAGGCGACCTTGGAAATAGATTTAAGCGCTAAATCAGAAAAGGGGCGCATTTACTTTTGCTGTTCTTTCGCTTTGTGTGGTCTGCTATAAAAGAACTAGGAGCTACAGGTATTGCGCATTCTGCATAACTGTGTGGTCGAAATCCTCGCATGCCAGCAATGTTTGGCACTAGCAGGTTCTCGCTAAACAGAACACCCTGCAGGATCCCTTTCCACATCCACCGCACCTCAGAATATCTTTAATGGGAGGCCGCCCATCCAGCCGTTCCTCACTGCAAACATGTGCTAGTACAGTAGTCTCCCCACTCTGCTGTCTATTTTTGCAAATGGGGGGTTGTTTTAGCTCGGATGTAGATGCAAGAGAAATAAGTGTTATGCTAACTAATTTTAACGACGATGACACCACTTTTACGACCAACAATTGAGTCCAGTAATAACAACAGTGTTATTAATTTGGACAACATATTATTTTTATATCCATCTCCCTGACACCGCTCCCACTTGTTAAGCTATGTGAACACGATGTCTTGTCATCAAATGTATTGACTGCAAGGATTCTGTACAACCAATCCGCCATCTCTGTAGCTCACAATCCGGTGGGACTGGCGTGACTCATCCCTTCAAGATCAATAAAACACTCGCTCCTTTCAACAGGCTACTGATGAGGGCGCCTAATGTGCTTCTGTAAGGCCGCCATCCCGGGGCAAGAAGTGTCTCATAGGACCGTGGTTTTAACATTATCATTGAGCAGTGCGGGTCTTACTCTCGACCAGCACCCCGTTGTGCCAGGAGCCACCCTTCCCCCACCACATATATATATGCAGCCTACGTACGCCACTATGAAAAGCAGTAACAGCAAGAACGACACCCTCCCAAACATGAAAGGAAACCCTGCAGCCTGCACGCTCACTCTAAGCGCTTTAAAAGTGCACCATTCCTAGTCACAACCTAAGCAGGGTTACAAAAGCCTCTTCCCCCAGACCACATCACTGCCTGTGAACCGGAGACTTCTGTGGTTCGAAGCACAGATTTCTTCTGAAACCAGCAGGACGGCTTCTCCGCTGGAACATCCTGTGATTATGGGCAAGTCACTTCTCTCTCTGTGCCTAAAAAAAACAAGGGAATAAAACATACAAAGGTGTGCAAGTCGGACAGTATGAATAGGGAGGACGAGGTCGGTGTGGAAGCAGATTGGCATATGTGATGAAGATGGCCCTCTCGTGTATAGTTCAGCAAGTGCATGACAATGAATAATAAAAAGGTAGTACAGCTACTCACTTTGCGACGAGGAGCTTGAAAAGCCGTCTCCGGCAATGAGGAGCAGAGAGTTGAAAAGCGGTGCTCTGCAGGACAGCACCTACTTCCGGTTTGGCCGGCAATGCTTCCGGGTCGCCGCAGGCAGCGCGGCGGCCCGACCTGCACGGGGAAGGGAGGCAGCTTTCGAGGAGGACAGCACCTGGCCGCGAGCGCGTTCTCGTGCGCGTGGCCTTAACAAATCGCCGCGCGCGGCCAGTGCTGTCCTCCTGGGAAGCTGAGCCGCTAACAATAAGGTCTCTGGCGAGAGCGAGCTTCGCTCGCTTCTAGCCGAGACCTAAAAAGTTGCTGCCACATGTTTCGGAATTCTTCGAAACCTCCGGCCCATTTTAAAAAATTTTGACCATCAAACCCGCCAAGTGGTGATACAATCAGCAATCCTATCACGGCTGGACTACGCTAGCTCCTTACTGTTGGGAACTAACGTAGCCGAGAAAGTCAGACTACAGAGAGTCCAAAATGCTGCCGCAAGAGCTCTTACAGGTCTACCCCGGCACAAAGCGGTTTCCTCCACTCTCAAGAACCTACACTGGCTCCCCGTTGAAAAGAGGATCCACTTTAAATCCTTAT
The DNA here is from genome assembly GCF_964263255.1 of Lissotriton vulgaris. NCBI lineage: Eukaryota > Metazoa > Chordata > Amphibia > Caudata > Salamandridae > Lissotriton > Lissotriton vulgaris. The sequence goes on from NC_141696.1 coordinate 1,499,783,158, forward strand.
GCCTTGCTTTTAAAATTCTGAAACTCGCCTCCCCCCGATGCTATGTCCACTCCTTTCCCCCTACGTCCCACGACGTACCCTTCGGTCAGTGGGTCAGAACCTGGTCACTATCCCCCGCATCATGCTAAGTCGAATGGGCGGCCGCTCATTTGGATACTTAGCTGCCAAACTTTGGAATGGACTTCCAGCTCAGATCCGAGAAATGAACGACCTTTTATCCTTCCGGAAAGCCATCAAAACTCACCTCTTCAATTAGTTATGTTATGTGCACTTCCGCACAACCCCCTCTAATTTCCATCTTTAGTTGTCCCTTGGACATTGGCAACTAGCGCCGGGACGCCCCTTGGCTGGGGCAGCCGTGCGCTATACAAGCACCTTTAACATAACATAACATAACATGGCACTTGACAGGGCTGCTACTGATAGAAACAAGTCTTGGCTAGAACGAAATTGAGAAACATTGACTCAGAAACCTTAAAAAAAGAATCTCTCTCTATATTGATGACGAGAACTCTTCTCACATCAAGGTTTACAGCCTCATTCCTACCTCTGAAGTAAGAGAAGGGTAAAGCTCACGCAGACGTACCTCCAGCTCCTTGGAGCAGAGTGATCTCTATTGTCATTTAGCCATGTCTTCAAGGCCTCTGAAAGCTCAATGTTACCACAAGTGTATTCCACAATTGATACTGTAGAGGACCAACCTCCTTTGCAAACTCGATTAAACCTTGGTATTACCAGTGGGGGTGCATCGGAGCAAAGGGCCTGGCTTGGAACAAATGGAGTGAACATTTTCCTAAGGTTGAGAGGCCCAGAGTGATCAAAAACCTAGTCAAATTGACGAAGAGATTTAAAAATAATCCTCATAGCCACTGGAGGCCAATAAAGTATATCCAGTGAGACCAAGGCTGATGAGGTACGCAAAGGCCCAGTTTAGCCTCAGCATTTTGAATGCTTTGTGGTCTTTTCAACAGCTCTAAAGAGGCTCACAGGAAGAGAATGAATTAAAATAGTCTTGGTGTTCTTCTTCTACCAGGTAGGGACAGTTGATATTCACTGGTGAAAAGCTTCAAGGAGAGCTGAGCCATACTTGTCCATTTCTATAATTAGCTGTGTATCGTCTGCATAATTCATACAGTTTAGACCAAATTAATTTGCCTATCGACGAATGTAGATGTTAAAAAGAGTGGGACTCATTGCTGACCCCTGAGGCACTCCATGGATCAGTGCCTTGAATTCTGGAAAAAAGGAGGCAGACAAACTTCCTGACATCTGCACTTCAGATAAGATTCACACCACTGGCACACTGACCCACAGATACCAGCCTCCGAAAGCCTTAATAAAAAGATGGTATGTGAGACTATCAAATGCAGCAGACCGGTCGAGTAGCACTAATTGCGCTGAATCCCCAATGTCTACAGACATTCTAAGGTCCTGAAGGACTGGCATTGAAGTACTGGGTTTTTCGGAACCCAGCGGTGCCAGGGAACACACCCAAAGACTTGGAGTCCTTCCTGTTTCAGACTACAGAAACACAGAGTCTTCTAGGTGAAGTCAAAGATCATATTTATTGTCTGCAGCCAGTAACAGGTATCCTAGAAGTACAGCACGGTGTATGTTCTCAGGAGACTGCTCAAACTTACAAAGCCAGCCTTCTCTTTTTATACAAAATATTATGCTTTAGGCAAACATTCCTTATTTTACAGTTGACCATTCCCATATTTTCACTACAAAGAAAAAGCAAACTCATGATGACAAGCCCATATTTCAGTTTGTCCAGCCCATAATCAATTACCCGGCAAGGCTATGTATTTTCCATCAGATATCGCCGGACCCCCAATAAAAACGGGCACCTCCTCCTCGTAAAGCAAGTCATAAAGAAAGAAATAGGGACAGGTGTGTGTAAGATTAGGCATGGTTTGTGTGCGATGAAAGGTTTACGATATGTTGTACCTTGATACTAATCTCAGTCGGCCACTGGGCGAGGAGCTGGCCAAACAGGTTTGGCTTCAGGCAGTGGAGTCAGCTTGCCCAGGTCACAAAGGAGTCAGAAAAGGTGTACGTGTCCTTCAAGCTCGATTTTGGAAACTCTGATTTTCGGGTGATTTCGTCACCCGAATGTGACGGAAATGCTTGTGCATAGTGTTCTAACCATTTGCGGTCTTCTGATACCAAAATCGTCATGATTCGACGATGTTTATGACACGGGTACAGAATTTTCAGTACCACAGACCCTCCTTTTGCCCTTACATAGGCAATAACTTATACTCCCACTAATCTGAGTCTAAGTCTATATTCACAAAGTCATTGAGATGTTGCTGTAGCATCATCCTATTACTTAGCTTGTTTCTTGATACAGGTTTCCTTACACACGATGTAGCACAGAGGCCACATATTGCAGGGGCACACTGTATACACAGACAGAACAGGAAAAGAATGGCTAAGATTATCCCAATGACTATCAGAATCTTCCATCCCCAGGCGGATATCAGTTCCCAGAACCATCCCAAAAATGACCAATCTCCTTTATCCACGTGAATAGATTCAGAAATTCTATGTAGTTTGGAAATGGCCTGGTAAACTGTCGGAGCGTTATCTGGGATGAAAATACAGCAAGTTGATTGGATCACTTTACATACCCCACCTCGGTCTGCAAGTATGACGTCTAATGCGACCCTGTTCTGAAGAGTCATAAGGCGATCCGACTGGAGCTCAGCTGTCAAATTACTAAGGGCACCGGCGGTTTCAATTACAGTGGATTCAACCACCCTTGTCAATTATTATTATTATTATTATTATTATTATTAAAAGGCTCTTCTATAGCGCATGGCCACTCGGGAGCATCCCAGCGCCTTATGTTCCTGCTGTTTACCATAGGCCCCTAAAAGGCAGAAAACCCTTCACAAAATCTCCAAATTCTTGTCCTGCATTGTCTTTCTCGCTGATGACACCTTTAACTATCCTTGTCTTATGGTAATCTGCCACGGCAGTGTAGGTGGGAGGCAACAGGAACGAAACAAAACATGTGCTCGAGAAGTCAGGGGGCAACCATGTATAGGCTCTATCATGGCAGATGAAATAGGTACCCTTAGCCGCTAGAAACGAAGGGGAAGTCTGAGACGTAAAAACATAATTTTCAGTGCAGATACTTTTCCCTAACTGAGCTCTGGGATTCTTGCCATTACCTTGCAGACATAGGTGACCCTGATGGGGTACAATCCAAATCGGGGAGGATCTCTTTGCTCGCAGGTTCTCGCTCAGAGAAATTCTATATCCTGTTACATACCATCTATCGTATGCTTGTAACTCATCTCTGGGAATCGTTCTATACGAGTCAATTGTTCTGCTCATATTTGTGACTCCCACTACCAATGCTTTGTTGCTCGAGTTACTTCTCGTGGAACGTGGGGGATATGGTTCGATGGCATATATGAACATTGTTTGAAACGCCCACAAAGAACCATTGTAGCTAAATGGTAAGACCAAGTATGGGATACCCTTATCTGTTGTATGTGGCATAAGACCACACACCCAACAATTAGTTGTGTTCACTACTAATTGGTGTTGGTGCAAAAGCTGAACAAAAGAGTTGTTTTTAAACTCTAATCTCCTAGTGGACTCATGCTCAGGCAAAGGGTGGAAAAAATGCAAAGAAACAGTAGGAGGAGGTATGGGCTGTGTAGTGGGTGCAAAGGTCACTTGAACGGAGAATAAAACATAGCCTATTAAAAACATCATTACACTAAGCAACATGAAAATACATATTATCAGAAACTTTTTCCTTGTCATCAATATACACATTCTGGCTTTAAAGTTCATCTCTTTGGCAAGTCTCTCCATCTCGAAAAACTCCATCCACTCTAATTGCTGCCCGTGGCGGTAGGGTGTTCTATGCTAAGGAATGCTTCTGTCAGTCCAGGGCAACTCCCTTAGACCAACCAGAACTGTCGACCTAACGTCTTCAGCTGCACTCCAAAGACTTGGGCAACCACGACCCTAGCAGCAGACCCCGATGGCGGTTCGAAAAACAAAAATAAGCAAGTTTCTCAGATGAGAGAGCTGCACATTCAAAAATAGAAAAAAAAATGTATTTGTCCATAGTTCTAGGTCTTAAGTTATAATGGCTTCTTCCGGGTACTGTCTGGTTTTGAAACAAAAGTTCAGGTTCTGTAGTGTTTAATCGAATTGACGGTGGCACAGCTTCTTGCAAGATATTGTCGCTTTCTTGTTCAGAAATTGTTCCTTTTACACGTGCATCGCTAAAAGGCAGAAAATGAGGCACAGTCTCAGTTTCAGAGTCAGCAATCCCCTCCTGGACCCTACGGTTGTACGGAAGAGGCAGAGGGACCCTCTTACAGTGTACGCCGTGGATCCAGTGCTTTTTCCCTTCTACTCGAACAGCTGATCTTGTTGACAGAAGGACAAGTTGGGGGCCGGTCCAAAGGGGCTGGTCATTCTTTGTTCGTTGGAAGTTTTTGATCAGCACGTACGATCCAGGATCAATAGGATGTCCTGGAGCTTCAGAGACCTGAGGCAGGGTATCGTGAACCTGTTAGTGTAAAACACGCAATTTAGCCATCAATTCATATAAATAATCAAGCAGTACAGGGTGTTCGATCTCGCTGAACCTTCTCGGCCTTGGCACTCCCCATATGTTGGCCGGACGGCCAAACACAATTTCATAAGGACTAAGTCCCACTCTCGAGTGCACAGTCATTCTTGTTGATAGGAGTGTTAAAGGCAGAGCGTCGGGCCATTTAAGACCAGAGCTCGCTTGGATCTTGGCCAATTTCAGTTTTAGTGTGCCATTATAGCACTCTACTAGTCCAGCTGATTGGGGGTGATTTGCAGCATGAAACTTTTGTTGGAGGCCTAGCTCTTCACATACTCTCTTCATCACACGACCCACAAATTCACTCCCATTATCACTCCAGACCATTCTCGGCATTTCAAATCTAGGGAAGAATTCTTTGACAAGGGCTTTAGCTGTGGATAAGGCAGTATTGTCCGTTAAGGGATATGCCTCTACCCATCTTGAAAAGGCACAAACAACAACGAGTACTTATTTCAAATTGTTGCATCTTTACATGTGGATGAAATCTAGCTGCAAAACCTCGAACGGATACGTAGGAGGAGCAAAATGACCAGCTGGAGTTGGGGTTCCCCTACCGGGATTGTATTTCAGACACACCATGCAATTCTTAACCACATTCTCTGCACACTTAGGAATTCCAGTATTTTGCCATACTGAAGCTAACAACTTACAAATCCCTTTCACGCTGATATGAGCCATTCCATGGGCCATTGTCACCACTGCAAGCACATACGCATCGGGTAACAGCCATCGCTGGTGTTCTGACAATTCGACCCAACAACCGTTTGCATCCAATTTACCCGTACTCTCTCTCCATACACTCAACTCTTTCTCTGAAGCTTCGGCTTCAATAGACTTCACACTCTCTATCGTATCTTCACACATTCCAACATCACCAACCCATCTTGCAGGTCCTGCGACATACATTCGATACAACACATCTTTTGCTGTTTCTTTTGCGATTTCATCAGCAAATGCATTTCCACGGCCAACATCATCAGTAACCTTTCTGTGTGCACTGCATTTCACAATCGCAACTTGTAACGGCAAGGTCAGTGACTCAAGCAGTTCATTCACCAACTATCCGTGCTGGATCTTCGTCCCATGCGAAGTTAAAAATCCACGTTCACGCCACAAACGTCCAAAGTTATGAGCCACGCCAGAGGCATATTGGCTGTCAGTATATATGGTCACTCATTCCTTTCGACAACACACACGCTCTCGTAAGTGCAATCAACTCTGCTGCTTGAGCTGAATTATGTGGAATACGTGCAGTTTCAGCAATCGTATGCAAAGTCGTGATAGCATATGCCGCAGTCGTATCACCATATCAGCATCTGTCTCAACTGAAATCGGCAGCAACGTGGCTGGATTCAATGTATTGCACCTCTTTATGTGCAAATGACTCGCTAACAGTGTCAACTCGTAACCTGACAAACGAGCACTAGTTAAGTGCTGTGTCTTGGTCCTGTTTAACAAAGTGTCCACCGCATGTGGGACCATCACAATTAACATATTATTCACCACTAAACCAGCAGACTGTCGAATAGAAACAGCTGCTGCCGCTGTGGCCCTCAAGCAACTTGGCAACGCCTTAGCTACCGGATCCAAAGTCGATGAAAAATACGTGCATGGACGCCGTTTGTCTCCAAAAGACTGTGTCAGCACTGATAATGCACAACCGTCTTTCTCATGGACATACAGTGTAAAGGGCTTACTGTAGTCGGGGGTACCCAACACAGGAGCCGAACACAATGCATCACGCTATTCGGAAAAACTTTTCTGACAATCTTCAGACCACGGAATGGGATTCGGTGTATCTTTACAAGTTAATGCCACCAAAGGTTTGGCCAATAAAGAAAAATTCGGTATCCATTGTCTGCAATATGATGTAATGCCCAAGAAAGCACGTACTTCTCTCTGTGTCCTTGGCACACTCAATTTTGCAATTGCCTGAATTCTCTCTGGGGTCAGTTTCCTTCCCTCCTTCGATAAGAGGTGACCTAAGTAGGTCACTTCTTGTCGACAATGTTGCAGTTTTGAAAGGGACACTTTGTGATGCAGATCAGACAAATGACGCAACAACAACAATGTGGCTTCGTTACAAATCTTCTCAGTATCTGCAGCCACTAGTAAATCGTCGACGTACTGAATAAGGGTAGCGCCATCTGGAAAAACAATCGTATCAAGCTGTGTTTTTAAAGCCTGACTATATATTGATGGACTTTCACAGTAGCTTTGAGGAGCGCGTTTGAAGCGGAAACTTCGGCCTCATCTCTGGGAAACTTCGACCTCCTAAACTGAAGCCAAAATATCCCTGCTCTCTTCGGCAATCGGGATGCTGAAGAAAGCATTCTTCAAGTCAATCACCGAAAACCAAGTGGCTGAAGCTGGAATCATAGTCAATAGGGCAGTGATATCAGGGACAACGGGAAACTGTGGCACAACTATTTTATTTACCTCTCTAAGATCAATCACAAACCTATAAACAGGTGGCTGGGAAGGGTCAGTACGCTTCAAAACAGGCAGATGATTCAGAAAAGGGGGTGGTGATGAACAGAGTGTCTGAATTAAGCAGACCACTCTTACCCAGTCCAAAGATCAGGGCTTGATCCATCACTGTTATTTATCTCACTGCACCATCCCAGCTCAGAATCTGGCTATATGCAAATCAGTCTGTCCCTGGCCCAGTGCATCATGGGAACAGGGCAGACTAAACTACCAAGCCAATTCTTCACCAGGAGAACAGGCAGAACAGGACTATTACAAACGTTGCCTCTTGTCTCTGCAATTACATCTTTTTCGATCAGATCATAAATGATCGCTAACAACGCCTTTTCACCTTCACTAGAGATCTTGTATTGGGGAATGCGCGGCATTCTAACATTGGCTTTCAATGTCACAATATATGGGGGTATTTCTAAAAGACCCACGTCGTTAGGACCAGTAGCCCAAAGAGTATCCGGGAGAGAAGAAAATTCTGTCGGAATTGTATCTTTCGACAAATACATCGGGGAGATCACTCTTTTGCCCAGTGTAAGTTGTACTCCCGAAGGAGAACAATACAACGTCGCATATAGTCTTTTCAACAGATCCAATCCTAGAAGGTTCTCCCCACAACCTGTCGTCAGAATAAGGGGTGCTTCAAATTCATAAGGTCCAACAGAAAGAGACATAGGACTAGAAATCGGGTTCCTAACCGGGGCGCCAGAAAAACCTACTGAAACATTCATTTCGCCAGACAAAGGTGCGCCAGGGAGTTTTGAGTGCATAATAGAACTCTTTGTAGCACCAGTATCCAACAGAAAAGGCTCTGAAACACCTGATGTAATCACTTCAACATAAGGTCCACTCTGATCTACTGGAACTGAATCAACTCCCTCTCTTTGTCCATGGCTGTCCTAACAATCATTACCATCCATTTCCTCACCTTCATTATAGTAATCGTCCGTATAGTACTGGGCGGTCCTACCAGATGAACCTCGCTGTTGATCAAAACGATTCATCGAGTTCTGTGGAGGCAAAGAAGGCACATTCTGTCCACGACCTCTACCTCTAGGCGCTTGTTGAGCACCTCTACCTCTTACACCAGAAACACCATTCGTACGTTGCAACAAAACAGGACAACTATTCTTGTAATTACCCTCTTCTTTGCAATACGCACACTGATTAGGACCATACGGAAAACGCTGTTGAGAAGACTCGTTTCTTTGCGAGTTTCTCGAATATTGCTGAGGTTGCTGATAGTCATGCTGACTATTACTACGGGGTGGATAAGCTTGCTGTAGAAGAACTTTAGTCTTTAGTTCCTTAGTCTTCTTATCCGCTTTCTCTAACTCATCCTTGCGCCTATTTTCATAGTACTGGGCAGTAGCTAAAATTTGTGCTGACGTAGAAACAGCCCAGGCACTCTCAGAATCCTTCAACTTATTGCACAGTTCAGAAAGTAAATTATGTACAAATTTGTCAACAAACAATCTCTGACCACCCTCTGTAGCCATATCCTGACCACTATGATCTACAAATGTCTCTTCGAACCTCGTGAAAAAGTCAGACACCGTTTCGTCTTTCTTCTGCGTACATGCAGACAACTTGTCCCAATTAACACGCAATTCGGGCATTAAAGTCTTCATATATGTAATAATTTTATCAGGAAGTTCAGTAATCAAATCCTCAGGCTTAGCACCGCCTATTTGTCTATTGTCGGCATCTCTAAGATTAACCCATGTATCACCCAATTCAGCCGCATGATCCGTAAGACGAATCTTACTCCAAATAGGTTGTGGAACGACATTGCCAAACAACATGTCGATGTCTGCCAAATTCATGATACATGAACCCACTGTCTGAGTCAACTCTTTATAATACCCTGTTGGATTTTTGCGTGGATCAGGCAAAGACTGCTTAATAGCTAAAACTTCAGCACGTTTTCATGGAACATGCACCCAAACACACTGGAAATGAGCCGGTATAGCTGGCGGAACATTACCTGGACCAGCAGCCACTTCTTCTTTCCATACCGGAGGAACCTCTCATTTGATATTGTCGTGCCTTTCTCCCAACTGAAGAATCAGGCCCGAGAAGGAGACTCACTCCTAAATGACAACAACATCGCGACCGCTTTCCCTACATCAGATGGACTTACAATAGTTCCTTTCGCAAATTCGGAACGTATGTTGTACAACTTATCAGGGGCTTTCCCTACTTCCTCGTCCCATTTTTCAACAAGAAAACCACACATCGTATCAAAAACGTACCGTTGCTTCGGTGCTTCCCATTGAAGGAAAACATGCATAATACCCTCAAGATCATACTGTGTATCGTATATAATCCATTTACGCGCCATGTGGTCCAAAATCGTATGCTCATCCATATCTGGCAACTGACTACGTGACTGTCTACGCTCAGTAACAGGGGACATACCCAATTGTCCCAACAAAGGAGAAAAGAAACCAGAAACAGCGGCAGTCATACACTGTCTAGTAGAAGGGGAAGATGGAAAAGCAAGAGAAGGTGGAGCAATAGCAGAAGAATCCAAAGTCGGAGCAGATGGAGTATTAAGAACAGGCGTAGGAGTAGCAGACGAAGAAGGAGGCTAAGTTGGCAGCCCCTGAGGAGGCTGCACCAAAGGAATAGTAGCCAACGGAAAAGGAGCTGGCTGTGGAGAAATCACAGGAGGCACAACAACTGGGTGTTGGGCAACCACAGCTGGTGGTGGTGGTGCCGTAGCATTTTGTGCATAAGGGGGTGGCGAACTCAAGAGATGCTACATTAAAGGATCTTTCTCAAGATCTTTCTTTTTTTCCTGTTCTTTACTTGACAAAACTGGGTAGCATCTATCTACCGCTAACTTCTTCACCCTAAGCATCTGTTTGCTGTCTTGCTCTTCCTCATTATCCCTAAACGCAACAGCAGCTTGTATCATTGACATACCTCGTTCTCCTTTATTTTTCTTTGCTAATTTCATTTCCCTCTGTTTGGCTTCTTTGCGCCATACGCGAAAAGAGTCAAACATTGCCGGCCGGGCTTTCTTTTTAAAAAGTTTAACCTCCAGATTATCCAGTATTTCTACGTCGAAGCTACCATATTGGGGCCATTTTAGAACACCATCTTTCCTGGTGTATCGAATCCATACTTTATTATATGCGATAGGGCCTACGCCATGCTTCACATAGAGTTCATAGGTCGGAGTTCCAATCGGAGGAACCGGACTCGAGTCCTCCAATCGGGAATCCTTATTACAACTAAGACAAAACAAATTTCCAAGTCTGCTAAGACCAGGCATCTTCGCTCTCTAGTCTAGCTTCAAACTTCAAAGGATTATCGAATACGATAGTCTCGTGAATACATGAGTCCTTCGATTTTGGCACTTGCAAGTTCCAAACAAAGCGATCCCAAGGGGATACCCAGCTAAGAACCAAACTAAGGACTGGGAGACGCTCCACTCATACTTAACTGAGGTATCGATGACGTCACCAGAAGACTCGTCTAACGTTTCGCTCTACCAATCATCAAGGGTCCAAAACAGGGCGATAGTCAGGGCAGCAGTCCTTCGTAGCCGTCGGGAAGCGGGGAACCTCGCAGCAAAGACTTTCGGACCACGAAGCTCCTCACGAACCTCTGGCTTGGACCGGTACCGCTGATACCGCCCCATGTTGGGCGCCAAATGAAGTTTCCTTTCACAAATTTTCACTACAAAGAAAAAGCAAAGTCATGATGACAAGCCCATATTTCAGTTTGTCCAGCCCATAATCAATTACCCGGCAAGGCTATGTATTTTCCATCAGATATCGCCGGACCCCCAATAAAAACGGGCGCCTCCTCCTCTTAAAGCAAGTCATAAAGAAAGAAATAGGGACAGGTGTGTGTAAGATTAGGCATGGTTTGTGTGCGATGAAAGGTTTACGATATGTTGTACCTTGATACTAATCTCAGTCGGCCACTGGGCGAGGAGCTGGCCGAACAGGTTTGGCTTCAGGCAGTGGAGTCAGCTTGCCCAGGTCACAAAGGAGTCAGAAAAGGTGTACGTGTCCTTCAAGCTCGATTTTGGCTTTAGTTGTAGGGCCTATGTAAGGGCAATCACAAAATGGCTGCCGTTCACAAAATGGAACCTGAGGGTTCAGGATGCAAACTCTGATTTTCGGGTGATTTCGTCACCCGAATGCGACGGAAATGCTTGTGCATAGTATTCTAACCATTTGCGGTCTTCTGATACCAAAATCGTCATGATTCGACGATGTTTATGACACGGGTACAGAATTTTCAGTACCACAGCATCAGTGATGTTTCCGTACTGTGTGCTGGTCAAAACCTGCACTGTACAGGGTCCAGTATATGGTGGTTGTTGGAACTAGCACTTTCTGGTTGGCTGAAGGGATGCCCCCAGCCAGGCAGAACCTACCGCTCCCATCAAGGGTGTGCGATTACACTAACTGTATAACCTGTGTTCACCTTTGGGTAGCTTGGCACTGAGCGGTCAGGCTTAACTCAGAAGCACTGTGTAAAGCAAAGCCCAGCAGTCTCTCTCGAAAAATACACATCATGTACTTTGGGTATAAAACGCATTTGGAAATAGGCCCACTCATATGGTGATGATATAGTATGATCGCTGGGGACAATTCCTAATGTAATTCCCCCACACCCACCCTACAGAGAGAGCACCCTTATGCTGTGCGACACGCTGACCACCCCAGGCCCCCCCTAGCATACCTGATAAAACAATCCCACACAGTTATAGGGTACACCCCAGGTGACAAGGATATATATATATATATACATGAAAGTAGAACACTTTTTAGCTGCACCGCGGGCCAGAGCCAGGCAGGTAAGCCCAATGACAAATGTATTGTGCTTTTGGCATGAACTCCATGTATAAAGGGGTACCGTCAGCCAGTGCCGTGAATCACAGATGGTTTGCAGACTATCACTCCCACTCACACACACACACACTCTGCATCGCTAGACAGTGCGACAGGTATCAGCCAGTCCGTACGGAATGCTCTGGCATGCATACGCATTCAGCACCACAATGCAGTGCCACTGATACCCTGCAGGTCAATGGATAACACCTTGCAGACTGTGTAACGGGGAACTCATGCCTGTGATTTATTTTCTAAATCCTACCCCTCACCCACCCAACCTTCTCCCAGCCTCCGATGCATACATTTGTAAAGCTTGGAACTTCACACTCCAAAAGGCCAACATGTTTTCTAACTATTTCTTGTCTATATTGCTTGGGCCTCACTGTTTTGAAGTAAGGGTGAGATTAAGCAGTTTTTACTTCTCTTCTGAGCCTTTTCATTAATTGCAATTTTACCCATGTCTGCCAGCAATATGCACTCTGTCCTCCAATTTCCAGATGTGTGTGAAGCCTCAGTTGGGGAATGAGTGCTCCCTGTGATGTGAGCAGGCAAGCCCCCACCATAGAGATTCTTTTTACCAATGAAGTTGCTCAGATGTGTTTTCCTCGCCTACCTTCTTTGCATGCACCCCCTCAACACTAGTGCTATGCTCTATCGACAAGATTTGGTAGGTACAAGCAACCTCGAGTCTGCAATACTGAAACTTTGCTGGCAGGCTAACCTGGCTCCTCGTTAAGTTTCATGCTTGCACAAGTGAAGTTGTATTTTTGCTCTAATCGGTTTATTAAGTTTTCAAAAGTAGTATAATGTTATTTGTTAATAAAGGTCTGCATTGGGTTGCACACTAAAGCACAATATTGCACCCACATAAACTGATACTTGTATGAATCGTGACATCAAATATATGTTATCTCTATAACTTCCCTTGTATAGTGCGGAGACCTTCCCAAAACAAACCAAAAGAGAAAAGAAAAAATATATACAAGTCTAATTACCCATAGAAAACCAAGGAGGAAAGTCTCCATTCCCCTGCCACACAGACCAACTGGGTGGAAGAGAGGAGTTAAGCAAAAGTAAGATAGGACCCCTTGGTGTGCTGGGAGAGAAGAGCAGTAAACCAACCTGCAAGGTCAACCTCTCTCCTGTAGTAGTTGGGCCATCAAAAAAGGAGGGCCCGCACAATGTGGTCTCCTGCCGTTAATCCAAAAAGCTGCAGTGCACTTAAGTGATGAGGTGAGAAGCACAGATATTCTAGTCTGTACATAGTCAATTAGAGGGAGCTAATTTGCAGTGGATTAATTTTAATTAGATGCCAGTAAGTGGGAGATTTGTTCCATCGTTTGGACATACCAGAGTCTACTGTACTACAGTGCTATTGCTGGGGCCTCTTTTTGTCTGCCAAAAGAGGGTGATAATTATTTTGCTGCTTCTGTCATGTAGGTAAGAGATTTCCATTCAGAACGCGTCATACCCTCTGAATGAGTGGGCTGTAGGCCCAAGAAAATTATGTCCGAATCAGCCAGGATATAAGAGCCGAGCATGTTCTTTATGTGACCTAAGATTTCTTTCAAGAATATTTGGATAGTTATACAGGGACCATCAGATGTGCAGGAAGTGCCCCTCTGCCTGGTCACATCGCTAACACATGGTGGAAGCACTGGGGAACATTTTGTTAAGCCGGAGCCTGAGTTGAGTACCATTGAAACATTTCCTTGTATGCATTTTCTCTGAGGCATGCTTCTGTGTGGTTTAGGGGAGTCTCTCCATAATCTCCCCCCACCCCCCAACTGTTTAGCTGTTATTGGTGTTCCCAGAGGAATGAGCATATAATTTTCTCAAAGGGTGTAAGGGTTCGCATAGTGACTTAAGCATTTGAGGTTTGGGGGGCCCAATGGCATAGTTGAAGGCATTGGAGGTGAGTGGGTTTGGTTAGATGATATTCAGTTTTGCATTATTTGAATGATTCAAAGGTGCCCCTTAATTAAAAAGTCACTCAGCGTCCGGCATTCGCCCCTCACCCACTCAGGGAACAAGGTTGCTACAAGCAGTGGTGTGACGTTGGGGTTCCGAGCAATCAGGGTGTTAGGGGAGGCGAAAGTGGTAAGGATCCACTGTCTTGGTGGGAGTGACTGTTTGGGCCAGAGGTGGTGCGGAAGCTAGGCCAGATCTTGCAAAGGGCAGCATACCACCTTTGTCTATATGGAACAGGGGTTTCTTGCTATCACTAACCAACCATTCGATAAGTAACATAGATATTCTGCTCTATAGTAGTCTACCAGATTGGGCATGCTAATTCTGCTTTATCTCTCTGTACCATTAGGAGTTTTGCCGGGATATATGGTTGTTTCCCCATATGAAGTAAAGGAGTCAGGTGTGGACTGATAAAATGTGAGTGTTGAGGATAGGCCTAGAGGGAGTAACTGAAAAAGTTATATGAGCCTCAGTAATCTATTCAGTTTCACGTCGTTAAGGGGATCCTAGCCAAAGTATCTTCGTGGATCTGTCTGTGATATTCTCGCCAGTTAGCTTTAGTCCATCCCTCATGATTATAGGAGATGTTGAGGCCTAAGTAGCGAATAGTGTGCAGAGCCCATTGGAATGGGGCGAGGGCCTGCATCAGTGGAATTTTGTGGGCTTGGAATTTTTTTTCATTCAGAAATGTGATTTATTTTCAGTCCCATTATTTTTGCTTGATACCTTTTATATAGCACCTGAACTACTACAGTGCACATTGCTGATGATTCGGCATACTTGATGAATGTGGGTACATATGTTCTAGACTTGATGGATCACTCAGCAGTCATTTAGGGAACTGACTGACAAGAGGTCCATGAATTTTGTTACACATACGGTGATGAAGGTAAAGTTAGAGTGGTTTGTGGCCCTTATTTCTGGTCAGACTGGGTTAAATATTTTAATTGAGTTCTCCCTGCATTGCTAGCTCCTTCCTTTTTAGGTCTCGCCTGGCATTAGCAGCGTGCATGCGTTGCTCTCGTCATGCGAGGGCCTTATGGAATTAATATGGATTCCAGATGTGCACGCGGACGAACAGAAGATATGCACACAGGGACTGGATGCTTTACTGGTAGCGTGACACTCTGGGGACTTTATTTTTAAGCTCGGCCAACTGTGGCTCGGTAAACTGTATTTTTCAATATTTGATGCTTTTAATAAGCAGCGCTGCATGCTGCGCTGCTTACTAAAAGCATAAAATATTGAAAAATACAGTTTGCTGAGCCACAGTTTGCAAGGCCATTCTTTTAGGATGTATTATATGTCCCGCTCCTCGGAGTTAGTCGCTTATTTCTGTGCAACCTGTTGTTGTCCGTCGACAATATGTGAGTGCTAATTTATCGATCATGAAGACTAGGTGAGTGTGGCTTACTCGCACTCCTGTCGATGGGATCATCAATGTTATTAGACATCCTTGGGAATAGCGGAATAATACAGCCGCTTGGCTGTATGCGCCCTTTTGTTGACTATTTAGTCTATGAATAAAGTTTTTCACAAACTGATTCCTCTTAGGGGGGGAGAGGGGAAACTCATTTGCGTACCTCCCGCTCCGTCATTGACGTAGGATTTTACGGCGCCTTACAGCAGCAGAAGTTTGTTTATATGGCGTGCACACAACACCGGAACCCTTGAACTTTCAGTTATCCAGTTGCGAAAACGGACAGGTAAGTACCGCGGGAGGGCTGCTGAATTTAGGAGGTCACGATCCACGCAGTACCCGTTACACCTAATGTGCTCCTTAATATCGATGTGTAGTACTACCAGATAATTGTAGACATGCGCTTTAAAACGTTATTGCCTGTTTTTTTTTTAAATGGTAACAAGTATATACAGATGACTATCACCACGGGGGGAAGGTGGACGCTGCTACACTTAGGAGTCACTGTCTGCGCTTTACCCGTTACTGTCAATGTGATTTTTATATTGATTTGAAGAGCTACCCATATTTGCCGACAAGCGCTGTAACACAGCATTGTCCGGTTTTAAATGATAACAAGTGGATCATTTTTGTTGTGTCAACATGCTACTTCTGCCTATCTTGTTTTGTGTTGTGACCTAGCCATTTTAAAAACTATGCGTTAGGAGGGAGAAGGAGTGTTTGTGAATATTCCAGTGCTTTGTGGGAGGCTCCTCATTGTGTCATAGGGTTCTTGGGGAATTGGGATGGTATGTGTTTTGACTTGGCGTAGGCCTTATTTTGGTTATCTCGGTTTAAGGATGGGCGTCTGCCTGCAATGTTTACACTTGTTACAAATAAATTTATCATGTTTCCCCTAATGGAGGGAACATTCTTTAATGTTTGGATGCTGCATACATGCAGCTGTTTGACTCACTACAAGAGTGCAGGGGCCCCTTACCACGTGGTGTATTCCGTGGGGATAATGCTGTTCAGTTTTCTTGAGCAAAGGGGCGATTAGACATCTTTTCCATGGAATGATAGTCACTATGTATATTAATGCGCTGTCATAACCAAGCGCTGCTCAATGACCACTATTATCGTAGTTAGTAAAAATATTTGGGGACCACTAATTTCTTGGGCTCTGTATAGCCATTAGGTATATTATATGTTTGTTATCCCGTGGCCTGACTTTCGTTGCTCATGCTCCTTTGGGGGTTGCTCTGGGTGATGGGCTCTGCGTGGCCGGGGGTTCCTGTTACTGCTGCGGGAATTCTCTCTCTGGGTCGCTGCCTTCGTGTAGTGCACCTGCTCCTGGCTGAGCGTGCCTAGGCCATTGTCTTTTGGGGCTCTGTTTGGGGGTTCTCCTCTCCGTTGAGTTTGTTTGCTGGTTCTCTGTTCTATTGGCATTCGCTTTTTGTGTTTGGTGGCCGGCCCTGGCTCCATCTGTGCTTGCTCCTGGTGTTCCCTGGGTTGTTGGGGTCCTCCTGCATGCTTGCTTGGCTCTGCCCACTGCTGCTTGCTCTAGAGTCTGGGTCGCCGCTCGCACCTGGCGGCTGCTGGTTGCTTCTGCTTCTGGTGTTCCTCCCCGCTTCCGGCCTCCGCTGTTACTCCCTTCCCGGGCTGCTGGTGGGGCGGTGTTCATCCTCCTCTGGCGTCTGCTTGGGGGGTACTGCAGGCTTGTTTTGGCCTCTCCTGGTTTCCTGGGGAGGCAGTGGCATAGTGGTTGGGGTGTCTGTTTCTCAGCCTGCAGGTTGCGTGTTGAAATCCTGGTGTTTCCATGGCTTACTGGCTGCCGGGGCTGCCCCGCTTTTTAGGTCTCGCCTACACAGCCCGCATGTGCTGCATAGGTAAAAGACCTTCAGCCTTTGCTACACTTTTGCAGGCAAAACGTGCTTGCGTTGCATTGCTTTTAATGGCAACGCATGCACGTTTGGCGATTCTCTTGCGGGAGCGAGCAGCAGCGTCATATGTTAGCAATTATGGTGCTTTTCTGCTCGCTCCCACAAGGGAAACCTGCGCAGGCCCCTCCTGTCTCCCCTCCCTCTGGGCGTGCGCCCGCTTGTTCTACATTAGTAGGAGCTATAAACACAAGTGGTCCCGTGAGGGGGACCAGGCCCTTACTAGCTTAGCTCATTAACCCTTAGGTGAGAGGAGGGAGCGCACAGCACAGGTGAGGCTTGTGAGGGGTCCTGTCCCCGATCTACCAACGGTGGCTAACAATGCGCACGTCTGCTGCTCAGGTTGTTGTCGGGTGCTTTGGACGAGTAGAGCGGCTTTAAAAAAGTATTCTGTAGACAGAAATACACAGGGTCCCACAGCCTCAAATGTCACGCGCACATAGGTAAAAATGGCTCACCAGTAGGTAGAGTACTCCAGCAATGAAAGTCACCCAGACTCATTGGACGGATAATCGTTTAGGGAGAAATGTCTGCGTGTGAGTCTGTCTTAGTGTATTGTGATAGTTTGTTGTGGATTGTGCCTGTACACATTGACATATGCATATTCCACATCACATTCCATGATTTGCTTACAAGAGCATGTGAACATGCATGCCTGTTTATAATACATGATTAAAAATCTAGTTTTAACGTTATGTTCTTGAATTGCCTGTTTTTTGTATTTCTTTGTGTGTCTGTGTGTGCGACACTGTGTCTGCGTACTTAACTGTGAATTATTTGTGTGTGTCCGGATGTATTTGGGCGTGAATGTGCCTGTGGGCAAGTCTATTTTTCGGTGCGTATTTGTATTGCATGCGTGTCTGTATTGCATCTTTCCTTGTGTGTCTTTGTGCCCGCGTGTGTCGGGGTACTTACGTTTGATGTATTTGTATGTGAGTCAAGATGTATTTGTGTGTGTGACTGTGCGTGTGGGCAAGTCTATTTTTTGGTGCGTATTTGTATTGCATGCATGTCTGTATTGCATCTTTCCTTGTGTGTCTTTGTGCCCACGTGAGTCGGGGTACTTGTTATGGCTTGCTCCGGTCAGTGCGGAAAATTCTTCCGCTTCTTCCACCCAACTCAAGGAAGCTCCTGGTGCAGGGCCTGATCCTTTCCAGGCTCGATTACAGTAATGCCTTATTTCTTGCTGCACCAGAATCGACCCTTAACACGCTTCAGAGAGCGCAGAATGCGGCCGCTAGGCTACTCACCGGAACACCAAAAAGAGCTTCGACCAAACCCGCCCTTAAGGCCCTTCACTGGTTGCCGACTCGAGCAAGAGTGAAGTTCAAATCCCTGTGCATAGTGTTCAGATCACTTCAGGGCTCAGGCCCACCCATCTTGAAGGACCTGATCCGCCCCTACAAGCCGCCACGCTCCCTTCGCTCTGATCACGGTAATTTGGTGGCAATTCCCAGAGCGAAGAAAGCAAGGTCCGGCGGCCGTCGGTTCTCCATAAATGCTGGGCAGCTGTGGAATGCCCTTCCTGTTGAGCTCCGCAAGGAGCCCAGCCTTGGGAAATTCCGCAAGGCCTTGAAAACCCACCTCTTCCCTCTTGACACCTAATTTTCCTGGTGCACACGGCTGTAGTTTTGTGTTTCATTTCAGCGCTGGGACGCTCTAGGGCAGCCATGCGCTCTATAAATAAATTTTTCATTTCATTTCATACGTTTGATGTATTTGTATGTGAGTCAAGATGTATTTGTGTGTGTGACTGTGCGTGTGGGCGAATCTATTTTTCTGTAAGTGTATGCATGTTTGTACTGTGTGTGTGAGCGCCCCTGTATGTCTTAGTACTTAAGTCTTAATGTATTTGTGTGTGTGTCAGGGTGTATTTTTGCGTGTCAGCAAGTCTATTTTTCTGCGTGTGTTATGGATGTTTGCATTGCATATTTCTGTGTGTGTCTTTGAGCCTGTGTGTGTCAGCGTATTTAAGTTTGAATGTTTTTGTGTGTGTGTCAGGGTGTATTTGTGTGTGTGGGCGAGTCTGTTTTTCTTTACCTGTATTGTGTCTTTCTGTGTGTGTTTCAGTGCGTGTCTAAGTACTTAATTCTGAATGTGTTTGTGTGTGTGTCTGGTTGTATTTGTGTGTGACTGTGCGTGTGGGGAGTCTGTATGTCTCAGTTTTGTCTTTCTGTATGTATGTGTGCGTAGTGTTTGAGTACATTTAAGTTTGACTGTGTGTATACCTATCTGTCTGTGTGTGTGCACTTGTATGTGATGAATGGAACTAAGTATACATCAGTTTTTTGGGATGGGATTCTGTAAAAGCCACCTCGTTGTAACATTTATTACACAACGAACACAACAAACCAACATTTATCCTTGAGCATCGTAAACTGTTGACTCTATAAAACCCGAAGTGCCGGTTTTCCTGCGGGTTTGTTTCACGCACTCGTGTGTTGATGTAAGTGTGGAAGTTCCCGCATTTTTTAAACGGCTCCTTCATCGTGCAAGTGAGCAGCACATTTATAACGTACACAGAATGCGCGCTCCTTACTAACAGCAAATATTATTTAAATTCACCGACCAGTCCAAGCAGGGCAGTATTTGATACATCTAGTGGCTGTTTCGTTTCAGGTCCCTTTATTAATTGTATTGCGTCGGTTAATAGTACCACCTGATAATTAGAGAGCTTAGAAATTGCAGAAGTGGCTTTTAAGCGCTATATAAAAATTATATTAGTATTACCTTGCACTCAAAGATCTACCGAGGGTGGGATTGCGGCGGGAGGAACAAGCACCAAAAGCTTTTATTTTCGCAACACATCCTAATTTCTTGAAAAAGCGGTATGGCTGGGGAAATTTACACGAAAATAGTTGGTGCATTATGTGGCAAGTGTGCCAAATTCATAATATGCCAAAAAAACGCTGACTCTGCAGATTCGGATAATTCCAGTGGCGTTGATTTTAGAATCATTGTTGTATTGTAACAAATTAGCATGGAGAACAGAATAATGAAAGCAACAGTGCTAATAACGATAAGGAAACAACTTGTTTTCAGTTTCCGTAGCACATACTGCAAAAAATGACTTTTGTAACCACAGTACTACAACTTCTAGTACTACTATTAAAACCAGTATTAAGAGTGATAGTTATATAATATTAGAAGTAGTAGTAGTTATGGTAAAATTTTCCACTTTAGTACAAGTAGTCATAAGTATTTTAGTATTCTTATTACCAGTACTACTGACATTGGTAGTACAAGTGGTAATAGTCCTATTGATTATGATCATAGTGGCAGTACTAGTAGTGATGGAAGTAGTGGGTGTACTAGTAAACCCAGAGGAGAGCATTAATACACCACAGGCGGGTGGCCTAAGGGTGTGCAACTTTCTTACGTATGTGGGCCCTTGTGACGTTATGTTTTGTGATATGATTTGTTTTCACTTTAATTAAAAGTTCTTAATGGTCAGCTTCTCAATAATATTCTTTCACAGCTTGCCCAGGGATTAACTGCCTTTATTTTACGATATAGCATTTGTCTGTATAAACCTAGCTCTGCTACATGACTGATAATTGTGCCACAAGTTCCTTTTGCTTGTTGCCCTGGTTCTGGCCGTTTTCTTGTCCCCTTCCGGCTTCGGTCGGGGTGCGGTGCATCCTGGGGTCTTTCCACTCTTGCCCTTTCAGCTTGTGGGGCTTAGGTGTTGGGTGTCCTTTGGTTTCTGCTTTCTTTGATTCCTCTCTGGTTCTCTGCCTTGTTGGCTCCTGTTCCTGTCTGCCCTCTGGGGTTCGGCGGGTTGGTGCCTGGTTGGTTCCTTGTTTGGGGTCCGTCGGGGGTTCCCGGTTACCCTGGGATTGCACCCTGCGGTGTTCTTCCTTCCTTCCTTCCCTTTGGATGTGATTTTTTTTGGGGTTGTGGCCGTTGGCTCTTTCCCCGCCCCTGCGGTGCGGGTTAGGTTCTGAGTTGTTGGTTCCCAGTCTTTGCTGCCCTTGGTTGTTTGGTCAGCTGCCTGCTGGGTCATTATGGGTGCCTTCTGGCCTGGGGTGTTTTGGATGGGCCTCCTCTGTCCTTGTGCTGTGGCATTTTGTGTCTGGTCCTGGTTTGTTTTTGCAGCCTCCCTCCCTGTGGAGCTCTTGGCCTCCTGGAGTTTCTGGTCTTTGGCTCCTTCTATGTCCTTTTCTATTTGGTTGGTGCCTGGTTCCTGGTCAGCTCCTGGGCTCTCGCGGTGGCTCCTCCCTCTGGGCTCTGTGTGGTCTTTGATGGCGTTGTCCTTTATTTTCTAGGCCCGGGCCTCCTCTTCTGGCTTTCTGGGGGTTGGTTCCTTTGGTGTGCTTCCCTTCGGCCTTGTTGGTTTGGGTGCTTGTGTCTGCGCCCTGTTGCCCGCCATTGGCTTCTTTATTTGGCCTTCTCTGTGCGGCTGCTGGGTCCTGGGTGTCTTCTTGGTGGTTCTTTTTTTTTTATATGTTTTTTTATTATGCATAAGCAAATGAAATAACAATCGGCATTAGCACATTTGTGATGAAAAATGACACAATGGTGATTACAGTTAGACAACGTACGTTATTTCGTTGATGATACTTTAGCACTTGAGTTGCATCAAGGAGACAATGGTTCCTCCTCTGAGGAGTGTGCAGGAGCTACACAAATCCCTCCCAGATAGTCATTCTACCTAGACCACACTGCGGACCACTTCCTGGGGCATCCTCCTGCTACATAGAGTCTTTTTCCTGAACATGCACCAGTCCAGTCTCCTCTTCCAGGAAGCCAGAGTTGGAGGAGCAGCCGCCCCCCACAGCTGGTCTATTTCTCGTTTGCCCACCATTGCCCCCAGAATAGCCCAGAGCCTCTCCATACTTAAATCGGTGGGACCCCACATATTTAAGAGACATCTTTAGCCTCTGGTCGGATGGTTTTATGTAGCACTTCTTCCATCACCTCGTGTACCCTCCCGCCTGTACTTTTGTATCTGAGCACATTACCATAGTATGTGGAGGAATGTGCCCACGTGTCCACAGCTGTGTATGCAATCTCCATCCTCCCCATGTGAACTAATTGGGGCCCAGTGAAGTATGTTCTATGTTATATCTTGAGCTGGACCAACCGCGAACGTGCCGAGACTGCAACCTCTCGGGGGTAGGCGACCGCCTCCCGCCACTCTTTTTTTTTTTTTTTAATCTGTTTATTAGCATAGTGTGAGAGCAATAACAGCATACAGTTTCGCACATACAAGTTCAATGTTAATCTCGGTGTTACAAGTATGCGTTCGCTCAGAGCATATATAGAAACATAGTGAATTCGATTTTTTCATTTTGTCGATGAACCAGAACAAACTAACAATCCCGTTCACACCCGATCCCACCCTCCACCCCTAAAAAAGAAAATCCCACCCGTCACTCTCTAAACAAGCACATGATTGAAATATTGATACGTGGGTCACACCCAATGTATTGATACATATTGTAGGTTAACACACATGTAGGGTGGGTAATGTGATTGGTCGATGGGTCGGGGTTGCCCGTACCCCATCGCAGTGCACCGTAGGCAGTGGCCGTGGCAAAGTAGGGGAGAGGGAGTTGAGTCGGGGCATAGCAGCACCCCGAGTGGCTATTCACTAATATCCTCTTCATCTTCGTCATTGCCAGCCTCAAAGACCCCCAAAGTGTCAAACCATTCCAGTGAGATTGGTGTTTTGCGGAGGCCCCTACTCTCCTCTCTCTGTAGTGCCTCACCTTCAGCCTTACCCCAGCGCACCACTTCCGCCCGCCATAGGTCAGGGTTGGCCGGTTTAGATGATTTCCATCGCATCGTGATGGCACGCTTCGCCAGCAACAGGGCCAGGTCTGAGAAGCGCGCCGCCACGGTTCTGGTGCGGGTCGTCGGCCCCAGGCCTAGAATTGCATGTTCCAGTGCAGGAGATCGGGGCAGTGTACCAGCCTTCTCAAGTGAATCATGGACAGTGTTACAGAAATACCCTAATTTGGGGCATTGCCACAGCATATGTATCAGTGATGCGTCGTCTGCGTCGCACCGGGGGCAGTTGCTCTTGGATGCAGGGAACATCACATGTAGGCGGTGTGGCGTCAGGTAGGCTCTATGCAGTAACATCAGTTGGATGAACTTGTATTTGGGGTTTCTCGCTACCTTCCTGGGGAACTGAAGTATGCGCTCCCACTCCTTGTCTCGCAGTGGCCTACCAATATCCGCTTCCCATGTCGCCCGTAGTGACTCAGTGTAAGTGCCCTCCCCGATTTAATGCTAGTCGTGAGCCACTTGGTTAGATGGCCGCCCGTTCCCATGAGGTAGAGCATAGTGACGAGGGGGTTCGTTACAGGTTCCCGCCCGTCAGGCGACCATTTGCCTGAGATATAGTGTCGGAGTCCGGCGTGTAGGAGGAAGGAGACGCTGGGGATGCCTTGCGTGGTTCTGAAGTTTTCGAAAGACAATAAGTGTCCCTCCGCAAACAGGTCACCCACGTGTGTCACCCCTGCGTCATGCCAGGGCTCAAGTAGGGTCATCGTGAGTGTGCCCGAGCCTAGTGGTATGCCCAAGAGTGGAATCGTGGGGGCATAAGGTGTCCCGGGGGACGTGTATTTCAATGCCCTCCGCCAGGTTGTGATCGCCAGTTTGAGAAGTGGCGGGGCGTTTCTAGGTAGATCCGAGCCAGGTAGGAGCAAGATGTGCACTCTCCCCCTAGCATGGTCATCCTTCGATATATTAATTTCATGAAGATTGCGGCCTGCCACCCAGTAAGCCAGCCATTGTAGCTGACATGCATAATTATACGCCCTGAAGTCCGGTAAGCCCATGCCTCCGGAGTTGGAGGGGAGCTGCAACTTGGCCAGACCTATGCGCCTGCGGCCATGTCCCCACACCAGTTCGGTGAGTAGGGAGTCGAGGGTCTTAAATGTCGGTGCTGGGATCTGGAACGGCAGATTGGTGAAGTAGTAGATAAGACGGGGGAGCATCACCATTTTGGATATTGCCACTCTGCCAGGTATGGAGAGCGGCAATGTTAGCCAAAACTGAATTTGTGATTTCAGCGTTCTAATGGCCCTCCCCAGGTTGCCGTCTATCATCAAGCTCGCCTCTCTGTATACTTGTATCCCAAGGTATCGGAATGTAGTGTCCGCCATCTGGAACTCATGAGGGGCAAAAGGCAGGGGGGCCGTCTCGCCCGCAGCTGCAAAGGTGAACCCATAGGACTTAGACTCGCTGATGGTGAGGCCAGAGATTTCTCTAAAATCCTCGAAAACCTGGGAAACTGGGCGCAGATCGCCTCTCAGGTCCCGGAGATATAATA
The DNA here is from genome assembly GCF_964263255.1 of Lissotriton vulgaris. Taxonomy (NCBI): domain Eukaryota; kingdom Metazoa; phylum Chordata; class Amphibia; order Caudata; family Salamandridae; genus Lissotriton; species Lissotriton vulgaris. Next base: position 1,499,807,705 of record NC_141696.1, read on the forward strand.
TGATATCATCCGCGTACGCAGACACAATGTGGTCCGTACCATGCCGCTGGATGCCATAACGAGGGGCCATCAGCCTAAGTCTACAGAGCAACGGCTCGAGGGCAAGGACGAAGAGGAGAGGGGAGAGCGGGCAGCACTGTCTGGTGCCTCTGGCTATGGCCATGGGGCCTGAGATTTGATTGGAGGTGCGTACCCTGGCCGTGGGGATGGTGTACAGTAATCTAACCCAAGCGAGGAATTCGGGAGGTATCCCGAATTTCGACAGGGTGGCAAATATATAGTCCCACCTCAAGGAATCAAAAGCCTGTTTCAAGTCCAGAGAAATGCATACATCGGAGCCCGTGTCTATATTGTCTCCGAGCATGAGCTGGGCCAAGCGCCTAAGGTTCATGGCTGTATTACGGCCCGTCACAAAGCCGCATTGGTCCGGGTGGACCAGCTGAGGTACGTATTGCACGAGCCTCGACGCCAGCACCGTGCTCAATATTTTAGAATCAGTATTGAGAAGGGACAGGGGTCTGTAATCGGCCATCTGCAGCCCATCTTTGGCCGGTTTCAAGAGGGACGTAATCAGTGCTTGCATGGATGATTGCGGTAGGGAGGTTGTACGTAGGGCTTCCAGATAAACAGTGTGCAGCCGTGGGGCCAGGAGGTCCATGTATGTGGCGTAGAATTCCGCCGGTAGGCCATCCGTTCCAGGGGCCTTACCCTTCGGAAGGGCTCTTATCGCCTGCCTGATTTCCGCCACTGAGATAGCACGCTTCAAGTCCTTGTGCTGATCGGCGGTAAGTTGCGGGAGGTCCAGATCCTCCAAGAAGGCCACAAGTGCGGGTTCTGACAGGGGCTGTGGGGGACCATATAGCGTGGTGTAATAGTCCTTAAACGCCGTATTGATCCCAATTTGGTGGTAGCCGGCCGGCAAGATTGGTCCAAGACCCTCAGAATGGGTTGGCTAATCGGGGAGTCCCATAGGATGCGGGCGAGCAGGGGACCGGCTCGGTCAGCTTGCGTATGCTGTATGTTTGTGTATTCCCTGTAGTCTATAACCCGCAGTTCTTCCAGTAGCTCCGTGTGCCTAATGTGTGCCTCTTGCAGTGGTGTAAAGGGAGCATTGGTGCCCGCTGCCTCGTTCTCTAGGGACGCAAGTGAACCCTCCACCTCCTTCAGTTGGCTGATCACCTCCCGCTTCCTTCCCACCCTAATAGTCATAGCAGCCCCCCTAAGACAGACTTTGAAAGTGTCCCATTCTATCTGCCGGGAGCTGGCCGTGCCCGCGTTCGTGGAGAAGTAGGTATCTATAGTGTCGGACAGTGAGGACCGGAAGACCGAGTCCTCGAGGAGATCAGGGATCAATTGCCAAGTCGGAATGGGAGCCAGCCTCCTGCCCCACTGCCATGTAATTTCCACGGGGTTATGGTCAGATAGTGTTTTCCCCATGTGTTGGGTCTGGACGATCAGTGCTGTAAGGGAGCGGGAGCAGAAAACATGATCGATTCTGGTGTGAAGCTGGTGGGGAGGGGAGAAAAAGGTGTATTCCCTTTCCATAGGGTGTATGCTACGCCACGCATCTGCCAAATCCCAGCCCTCAGCCCAACTCGCAAGCGCATCAGCCTGTTTCCTGCTCTCGGTAGCCTGTAAGGGGGGATGTGATCTATCTAGCAAAACATCAAGTACAGCATTGAAATCACCCCCGATAATCCAGCGAAGTTCAGCCCAATCCGCAAGCACCCCGTTGACAGTGAGCAAAAAGTCCGACTGATTCGTATTAGGTGAGTACAGACATCCAATGACAACCGCCTCCCCATCTAGCAGTCCCCGTACAAATACATAGCGACCCTCTTGATCAATCCGTTGCTCCAGCAGTTGGAAGGGAAGAGAGCCACGGATCCAAATTGCCGCCCCCCTTGAGAATGCAGAGTATGAGGTAGCATAGAGCTGCCCTCTCCATTTCTTCCGCAATTTCACCGCTTCAGCAGCGTTCAAATGTGTCTCTTGCAGGCAAGCAATCTGTGTCCCCCTTCGGTTGAGTTGTGCAAGGATTCTATGTCGTTTATGCACCGACCCCATGCCACGCATATTCCAGGTGCACAACTGGTAATTGTTAAGAGGTCCCATTCCCATCCGTGTGGTGCGGCAATGTGAAACAATTGGGTGACCCCACATGTCTTGCTGTGCTAAAAAATGAGTGTCTCGCAACCAAGTAACCCCTGAACAAAAAGGTCCCTGAGCCAACATACCCAGGAGCCAAACCATGGCGCCCAACGTGGGCACAGAACAGTCAAGTACGTGTGCATACCGGGGGTGGAAGGCCTCCGTCGATTGGCACTGAACTGTCTACGTGGGCATGGTAGCCCACAATACAATGGGCCCCTGCACACACAACCCACCATATGTGAAGGAGGGGAGTAGTCATACGTTACTACCTGGAGAGGAGTAATCATGTCGTGGTTCAGAACTCTTCTGCCATCTGGGCCGTGATCTTCGGGAAGAGCTGCAAGCTGTCAACTGAACCAGTCACCTCAGTGTGGGTGTCAGTGGTGACGGTGAGTCTGTCTCCGGTTGCTCCGGCGTCATGGGCGCCCAGTGCCTCCTCCGTTAGACGCTGATGCAGGGATGATGACGTTCGGCCTGCTGCCTGGCGTCCGGGTGAATGCGTCGTCGCCGATGTTCCGCGGGGTGATTGATGTCCGGGGCCGTGAGTGTTGTTCCGTCGGTCTGGCGAGTCCCTGCAGGCGTCACTTTGGTGGTCTGTGAATGGGTCCTGTGATGCCGGCGGGGTCAGGGTGACCTCCATCCATTCCGCCGCCTCCTCAGGCGAGTCGAAAAAGTGGGACCTGTTGTTATGTAGGATTTTGAGCCGAGCAGGGAACAAAAGTGCATATTTCATGTTCGGGTCCCGCAATTTGCGTTTCACCCCCATGAAGTTAGACCTGGCCCGCTGCACAGTGGGCGTGAAATCAGGGTAGACCGAGATATTCTTGTTCTCGAAGCGTATTGGCGCTTCTTCCCTGGCCGCCCGCAGGACAGTGTCTCGGTCTCTGAAGTGGAGGAGGCGAGCGATCAGGGGGTGCCCCCGGTTGGGGGGGTCGCGATGGCATCCTGTGGGCCCTTTCCACACTGTAGAGGGCGGTGAGGTCTCTCTGGCCCACCAGCTTCCTTAGCCAATCCTCCACAAACTGAGTGGGGTCTCTCCCCTCGCTTCTTTCCGGAATACCCAGGATGCGGACGTTGTTGCGGCGGGCATGTCCTTCCGCATCGTCCACTCTACCCCACAGTTGCTTCAGTTGCTTCTCTACGTTCTCTAATTTCGTGGAGTGCTCCGTCTGCTGCGGTATAAGGTCATCCAGCGCTATTTTTTGCTCTGCCACTCGATTCGCCAACTTGTTATGGTCCGCCTTGAGTAGGGACAGGCCGGTCGCCATATTGTCTATGCGCGATTCTAGCGCGTCACGCGTATTTCATTCAGGATCAGATCTAGCTTGGCGTCTTGCAATCCCTTACCGGTCGGCGGGATGATGTCCATATTGGAAGAGGCCAGTGGGTCTTCGGAGCCCGTGGACTGTACGTCCGTTCGGGCGCCCTGGTCCTGAGGTTTGCCCCTGTTTCTGCCCATGGATCTTGTTAGCAGGGTGGCGCTGTAGTGGATGCAGCAGCCCGCGGCTGTCTCTCTGAGCGTTCGGCAGTGGTGTTGGACTGACCACTAAGTATTGGGCAGGGGTGGGTGTAGCGAAGGCCTCGGGGCTGGTAGGGGTAGCGTAGGTTATCTTGACGAGGCGCCAACGTGGGGTGGGTCGGCGCGCCACCGGCGTGTCTATATGCAGGTACAACCCCAGGTCCGTGGAGGTGGTAGGCGGGAAGGGGTGGTGGGGACCAGGCCACTGCAGAGCGATCTTGTCGTGGCTGTTGGAAGCGCGGAAGGGTCCGGGCTGCAGCGCTGTGAGAAGGCGCCAGAGCGCGAGGCTCACCACCCCTCTTCTGGTCCCTGTACCTGAGGCCTGTGGGTCTCCACTGCGTGCTGCTCCGTGTCGATTGACCGTCTCCGAGCCTCTGGCTGGCGGCTCCTTGGTAAGAGTGGCGAGACTGCTAGGGCCCGTGTGGTTTCACCAAGCCCTGACGTGGTGGCAAGATGGCGCCAGGGTTTTGACCATGTCTTGCCGAGCCGTTGTTTAACGCAGGTAGCCTGTGCAGGACGAAGCTGGGTCCTCGGCGTTGGCAGTGGGTAGTGCGCGCCGCCCGCTCTGTGGGTCTCGGCCCTGCGGCGGAATGCCGGTGGCACACCAACTTCGTGGGCGGGCGGGGGGGGCGGCACGGAGGTGCTCCTTCGTAACAGTGCAGGCGACCTGCGATGAAGCAGCAGAGCGGGGGGGCAGCGGAGCCTCAGTGGGGGTGAGGACTCTGTATCGCAATATGGTAGTGTATGCGGAGCCCCGCAGATACATCCCCTGGTGAGGCACACCAATATGGATCACAAAAAGTGGTTCAACTTTCGTTTATAAGTCTTTGTTTATTTCATTTCCGTGATTGTATACATGTAGTTCATTTAAGGATAATTGAATCCGATATTTAGTAGCATATCAGGAGACAACGAATGTTGTAACACATTAATATTTGAACATTAACCTCCAATGCATTTCGGGCTTAGGTGCCCTTGGTCACGGAGAGCTGGGGAGGAAGCAGAAAGGGACGACAGTGAGGGAATGTGCAACGACTAGACGGGTCGGGGAATCTATCAAAGTGCTATGGTGTGTGGGCTTATCAAACAAGTTACGAGTGCGCGAGGCTACAGTGAAGGGTGGGGCATGTGATGGGAATGTTACCGTCAGTGAGGAGATCAATATCTAAACCATGCTTTCAAGAGTCTTACTTCAAAATTACGCGTGGCGTCCTGAGACGTTGTCAGTCGGTCATCCGTTCGTTGTCTCATGCGCGTGTGAGACAAACTGCTTAATATTTACATAGACAGTGATGACGGACTAGCGCCCGGAAAATACGGGGGCCATTTTAGAGTGGTACAAACTAAAGGATAATGCGTAATGCAGTACATGCATGGGAAGATAAACAAAGGTGAAAAGGAAACCAAAATACAAATAAATGAAAAATGAAATAAAGAGGAGTGTGAAGCAGCTGAGCAATGCTTTGTAAATGGTGTTACAGGTAACAGCTAAATTCTGTACGGTCATTGAGCCCATGGGGCTTAAGGGTTTGAAGAAGGTAAATCCATTCAAGTTCTCTCTTGAGCAACAGTTTGGTATTGTCAATGCCTTCTTTCTTGGGTACAACCTCTAGGATTATGAATTTCAACTGGGCGATGGTATGGCGTGCTTCCAAAAAATGCAAGGCAATGCTGGATTTGTCAGATTTTAGTCTAATGTTAGACTTGTGTTCATTAAGACGAGTTTTGATCTTGCGTTCGGTCTTATCGACGTATAGTTTGCCACATGGGCATTTGAGGGCATAGATCAAGTTGGTAGAATCGCAGGTGGCGTCTACATGAAGTTTGATATTGTGTCCTTTCATAGGGTGTTGAATTTCATTGCCCCTGATTACACAGTTGCAGTGGCCGCAATTCAAACAGGGTTGAGTGCCGCTGTGACGTTTGGGTGACTCAGTGGGATTAGCCAATATTTCTTTAATGTTTCGGCTCCTGGTATGAGCAAATATTGGAGGCTCATTGAAGATGCCCTGAAAATCGGGTTCATTCTGCAGTATTGGCCAATGCTTCCAGATGATCTTTTTGTACGCTGCACTCGCAGTGGAAAATTTAGACACAAGGACCATGCGTTGCTCTGTGTTTTTGTGAGTCTTAGCCAGGCAATCCTGTCCGGATATGTTGGCAACACGAGATTGTGCGTCTTGCAGGACAATATCAGGGTAACCACGTGCCCGGAATCTATCTGACATTTCCATCATACGTTTGTGGACCATTGTCTCGTCGGATACAATGCGCTTGACGCGCAGCATTTGGGAGTACGGGAGATGTTTTTTCAGAGAGCCTTGGTGGAAACTGGCAAAGTGGAGAGCATTATTTCGGTCTGTACTCTTTCTATGAAGATCCGTGACTATTCCATCGGCAGTATTCTTGATGTGGACATCTAAAAAGGCGATGTCACTTTCACTGATTTGCCATGTAAGTTTGATCCGAGGATCTTTAGTGTTTGTCTCCATCAGTTGGTTGTGAAGGGATTCTTTAGTGTCTGCCCATTGGAAAAATAGGTCATCAATGTACCGTAAGAACAGTTTGGTATGTTTTAGAAAACTTGAGTTGGTGTATAGGTATTTTGTTTCAAAATTCTCCATGTAGGTATTGGCGTAGGACGGGGCGGCGCAGTTTCCCATCGCCATTCCTGAGAGTTGCAGAAACCACTGATTATCAACTTTAAAGTAGCTGTGATATAGGGTAAATATCATTAATTCCATCAGGAACGTTTGCATGTCAGAATCAATGTCGCTTTTGAGTAGAGTCTGTTCTATTGCTTCGATGCCCCCCGCGTGGGGTATTGATGTATATAGCGAGCTCACATCAGCTGTACAGAACACTAAGGGTTCGTGACAGGAAGTTTGGATACTGGATAGTTTCGTGAGGAAATCTGTAGTGTCTTTGATGTGACTCAGTATCGCACCCTGTGGCACCGGCAAGTAGAGCGGTGGAAATCCGATCCCGGGTCCCGATTGGACCGCGAAGGAGGCTGGGGGTAGGCCGGCCAGGCCGGTCACTTGAGGCCGGGGCTTCGCCTCGATCCGCAGGCCGCAACAGGCTCCGTCGCCGGAGCTCTCCACAGGAGCGGTCCCAGAGGGGCTACGTGGCACCGTTACACGCCGCTTGCCCCCGGAGACAACCTGGGTATGGAGCAGGTGGGCTGCAGGCAGGGGAACACAGGATAATTAGCTGGTTTTCAGGGCATAGGACGGAGCTGGCAAACTACACGTCCACCATCGACGGCTCCAGGCCACGCCCCCCTCCCGCCACTCTTCATCATTAAACTGAAGTCTGTCTTTCCCCCAACACTCACGTAATCGATCAAGTGGGTCATGGGTGTTGTTAATCATATTCTTATATGTAAGGGAGATCGCTCTATGTGGAAGGTAGCTGTCTAGTAAACGGTCATCTAATGGTGAGGATTCAGTGTGGATTGTGCCTTTGTCGCTGTGATAGCATGGCAAATTTGCAGGTAGCGGAAGAATTCTGTACTAGAGAGCTCGAATTGTTGCTGGAGCTTTGCAAATATAACCATGTCACCCTTCACCTAAAGATCTCCGAGATTGGATATACTGATCAGATCCCATTTATCAAAGCCTTTTGTGGACCAAAGGTACCTAGCTGCACAGAGTCCCAAAGCGGCATCACCAGTGTGAGCTTCCGATCCCAACCTAAGCTTTTATTGACGGTGTGCCAAATCAGAACAGTGTGTTTGGTGGGGCCGGTGAGGGAGAGGGGCTGGAATACAAAGCTCTATTATAGTTCCCTCCGGGGAGTAGCCATCTATCCATGGTAAAAGCTGGGTCGTCGGGCTGGCGATAAGTGCAGTGATTAATGGCAGACAGGTGGGACGCCCAATAATATTTCCGAATATCAGGGAGGCCGATACCTCTGTGGTACCAGTTAGGACCAATTTATTAAGTGCAAATCTGGGCCTCCCCTCTCACAGCAATTCCTGGTGGTTCTTTGCTGGTCGTTCGTGTCTGGTGGGTTTCCTTGGGCTTGTTCTTTTGGTTTTTATGGCCTGATTGCTCTGTCTCCGTTTTGTCTGGTGGGCGGGCTCCTTGGGTGGTTCTGGCCTTCTATTTTTAGGTCTCGCTTAACCCATTCCTCAAGGAATGGATAGGGGAGAATTATAGTGGGCAAAATAAGTCCTCAAACCATCGGGCGGATTTCAAACAGTTCACGTGAACACAAGCACGCGCTTTTCCCCCACACGAGCCGCCTGTCTCCCACTTCAAAGGGATCCACTCCCCCGCCCACTACTTCACGGCCGCCAGGCCGTGTCTCGCATTTCTCCTCCCCACATCATTGCCAAGAGCTTGTATAATGTGTGCTTCGAGCCTAAGGATTCCACTGCTGTCCGGGGTGTGACTCTAGTCTCGTTTTCTGGCACTCGCCCTCTACTCGTCTAAAGATCCCCCCCCCCCTCGAGCCGAAGTTATCAGAGCGCTTTACATGAGTACCAGTTGCATTATAGCCTGATGCATTCAAGGCAGGGGGAAATTAAGTGATTTGCCCAGAATCAAAGTATGTTTGAGCGTCTCTGCTGAGACTCGAACCTGCTTCCGCTGCTTGAGAGTCGGCTCTTGCCGTTACGCCACATCCTCTCCTGAAAAACTATTTTGACCATGGGTGTTCAATGTGGTATGTGAGGACTGATTCCACACCACATTCCAGGATGACCACTGATTATGCCAAAGACTTCCATTTAGGGTATTTATATTAAATTGAGACTTCAAAGAAAAGCTGAAGGGAGAAAGTAGTGATAAAATCAGTTCAAGCGGATGTTTTCATCTTTCACATTGGCGCTTTTACAGCATTACTCGTGCTTCGTGCTCTTGTGAAACAGTATTTCTTAAGATTATCACTCGACAGAACGTTGGTTTTACTCAAATGTGCATTATCGCTTAAAAGCATCTACATTTTCCCAAGGGAACCGCCCTCACTCTATCTATCGCCCTTTATCTATCTATCTATCTATCTATCTATCTATCTATCTATCGCCCTCACTCTATGTATCGATCTATCGCCCTCACTCTATCTATCGCCCTCCCTCTATCTATCGCACTCACTCTATCTACCGCACTCACTCTATCGCATCACCAAAGCATCACTCAGCACCACCACAGCATTACTCAGCACCACCACAGCATCACAATGCGCTACCACAGCATCACTGAACACCACAGCATCACTCGTCCCCACCACATCACTCAGCGCCACCCCAGCATCAATCTGCGCAACCATTCAACAACAACTGGTTCAAATATGTTCTCTCAATGTTTCAAGCTTTATTACAAATTTCACAAAAAGATGTTAATATTTCACTTCTGTTATTGGATTTTCGTCACAATAAAAAACACTGAACATAATCGTCACAAAAGTTATTTACAAAAGTTTAAGCTATTGCCATTATGAATTACAATAACTTTTATTTAAGTATTAATTATTAAAAAAAATTCAAAGCCATTGTTATTTGTAATATCAATACATCTAAGTCACTTAAATAAAACACATATTGCATTACAAATGCTATAGGTGTCACATTTGTGAAAGTTATAACTATTGGCATTGTAAATGACAATGCTATTAATTTCGCTATTTTCAAAACCAACACATACATAAAAAATGTGTCATTTACAATACCAATAGCTCAATCTTTCCTAATGCGAGACCTATTGCATTGCAAATGCTTGTTGTTTTCTGGGTTGTTTACAGTCCTTGTTTGTGTCCCTGAGGTCCTGTTCAGGGTGCTGGCCGGTTGCTTCCTGTGGTTCCCGCTTTATGTGCTCCCTTGGGTGGCTGCATTTGGTGTAGTTTCCTTGGTGCGCTTATGGGGTTGGAAGGCCGGTTTTCTGCTTTGGTATTCTCCACTTTGTCGATGAATGGAACGAGGACATAAGGGGCCTAGGGGTAATGCTCTATTGCTTACTGGGAATCTTCATTACTCCGGGTCCCATTGTCCTCGTCCTAATCATACCTCCCTCCCTCCCTTCCTCCCAGGCGGCCGGCCGGCCTTCCTGTGTGGGCTTGGTTGTTCAGGCGGGATGCTGCGTAAGTACAGCTTATGTACTCCCGGTGAGATGGGCAGTATTAGGGTCCCAGCATTCCTCTTGTCTTTTTTTCTGTCGGGAGATGGTTATCTCCACTTTGTAAATGAATGGTACGAGGACATAAGGAACCCAGTGTGATGAAGATTACCGGTTAGTAATAGAGCATTGTGCATCTAGATCTACAGGCTTAAGACAAGCCCCTAAGAACAGCCCACAGTAAATGAGTGCATATTTTTACTGAATGCAAATTTATCTGGCTGTTACTGTGGCTGGCATTCCTTGCACAATTTTTAAAAACATGTTGAAATGGGAGGTACCAAATTGCCAGACATATTTTTAAAGCTGTACAGAGCCTCACAGCTCTGTCTTTACATTTGTATGCAGAGACCAATCTGGAGATGGTTCGTTTATTGGTACCAGAAATGCAGCAGAGAGTGGAGGTTGTCTGATGCCATCCTTTTGTACTGCAAACAGCTTACTTTAATGAGGAGATGTCCCTTGAAGTTCTGTCCACTGAAATTGGCCTATCTTTAGATCAGCCTGTGTTTTTTGCCCCAGAATGGTCAAGCAGTGGTTACTTGTGGTAAGTATGGTTTATTACTGAAATGTACATATAGTTGTACCCCTCACAGCCGCCATGAGGTTAACATTAAAATGTTTCAGTTAGAGGAAGGACCCACTGTCCTAGCTTTTCAGCATCTAGTCTTGAATTTGTTATGAATGAGTGTGTTCTGCTATTGCAGTCTTGCAAAAAGGCAGATAGAAATCTCATATCCGGATGCCAGCCCAAAAAAAGGAGGGCATACTTGCTTTTGCACCATTTTGTTTCTAATTGTTGGTGCAGTTGTATATAGATGAAGATCTCGATTTGTGGCTAATTCACTGCATTGCAAACACCGACTCTCTCAATGCAGTTGTGTTTGCCGCATGGTGATTGATGCTATTTTTTTTTTAAATAGGGGAATCCCCCAATACACCCCACGCCCCAATACCCCTGCTTCCTTCCCAGCCTGTTGACCGGCATTTCACCACCTACAACTGCAGTGCTGTCTAATTAGGCGCTGTAGTGCATGCTGCACAATTTCTGTTGGCAGGAATGTAATGTAAATTAGTTTTATATAGCATGTATCTTGTTTTTTTTTTTATTCTGGGGATGATTACCATTCTAGTTGAGCTGGATCTTAAATTCCACTGGGAATGTACCAGGTGAACAAATTCTGAAAGTATACAGGACCGATATGGTGAAGCGCTTTATGGACCAGGCAAAGTGCCTTGAAAATGATCCTCCTCCTGACCGGTAACCAGTGCAGGCCTTGCAATGATTGGGAAATGGATGCAAACGTAGGAATTTTTAGAAGCATTCTGGCTGCTGCATTCTGTAAGGATTGAGGTTTTTTCACCTGTTGCTTCTGGGCGCCCAAATAAAGGGCATTACAATAGACAATTTTACAGGTAACAAGTGCCACCTTCACTGTCTTTTGTAGGTCCTGGGGGATGAATGGAAAGATTTTCCTAAGGACCCCGAGCACAAAAAAGCCCTAAGAGGTGGTTTGATTTATTTGTTCTGAGACGCCCAGTTTAGTATCAAGGATGACACCCAGGTTTACGAACCAGCACCAGTAGCTGTCTGAGATCAGAGAGCCACCATGACAAATTCCAGAAAGAATGCGTCCTGAAGGCCATACAACGAATATCTCTGCAACTCTTCTTCAGAAAGTACTGATCAGAGCCATATCTACCATGAGAACAACTGAAGCAAGGTTTGGATGCCATCAGGATGGAAGAAGAAACTGTTTAGCAGCTGTCGTAGGATTCTGGTGTAGGACCAGAAGACTCTCTAGAGGTCCAAGAAACACTTAACTCTTAGGATTGTAGTGTAGGCCCAGGGAAGCTGAACTGCGCTAGTCCAGGAGACATTAAATGATCATCTTGGGATTCTACTGTAGGTTCTTGAGACCCTAAACCCGTGTAGCTGCCATTTCAGGATTCTAATGACTGGCTAGGAGACACTGTGCAAGTTCAGGAGATGCTGAACTGAAAAACAACCATCTTAGGATAGCAGTTGCTGCTGTCGCAGTATGGGTATAGAGGGTCCACGTGAAACTGAACTGCATGGGATCGTAAGCCATCTCTAGTGCTAGTCCAAGAGGTACTATACTGCATATCAACCATGACAAGGATTGAGGCCCAGGAAACGCTGAATTGTTTGACAGCCTTTTCAAGGTGAAAGGGAGTACGTGTCTAAGTGCAAGTGAACTCTATAGTAGCCACCTGAGGATGGAAGCATGGGCCCAGGCAAAATCAATTTGCGCATCAACCATTTTAGTGTGGCAGTGTGGGTTGAGGAGAAACTGAACTCTGTGACAGCCAAAGTGACTTTATACCATTTCAGTTAATAATCCACACTTTTGCCTTTTAGGAAGAAGACCAGCAACTGGCAGTGGAAATACAATGATCGTGATGGTGATGAGCTTCTTGTGAGTATTTCTTTTTTATTAACCATCTTTTACGTTTTGCTACAACCTGGCAGTCAGTTTAGAAAGTTCTGCTTGGAGAAAAGTGCCTAGAACCAAATGTTTAAAAGAATATATTTTCCGAAGATTTTCTTTGCAGCATTATTTATTTAAAAATGGCTACTATTCTGTATGGAAACTCATTATTCCCCTATGTTTTTTCAATTAAAACGTGAATTTTATGTGTAAAACAAGTATCATCAACCCAAAACTAAACAGAAAGCCAACCATTGAGTGCATATTTTGCAGGCTCCTAGTGTGCAGCACCATCTTAATACCATTTTAACCCCGACCATTGAATTAATGGATCGTGTATTTTCTTTTTATATAGGTCAGTACACCAATAGCTGGTAAAGTAACTCGGTGGTGGAGGGCCTGCCCACAGGCCGCTGAGTGATAGGCTAAAATCCACACCGGGCTGACTCAGTCTTTGATCCTTATGAGGTCACAAAATGACAAACCATTGAGTTGGATAATATTACCTTTTAAAAACCACTCCAGTTTGAGTATGTTCCATATGCATTCTTCTCATTATTACTGTTATTATGAGTAATAGTGTTATTATTATAAATAAGCTCTTGCCGCATAAGGCTTTCATCCATCTACAGTAATACCATAAACGTCACTTCTTAGACAGATTGGTACGACATTTTAGCATAAAAAGCAACATATAAATACAACCATACACCTATGCAGAGTGAAAATTTCAATGCTAACGGTCATCCTGAATAACACATGGGTTCTCCAGCATTGGATTTTTTATATATTTATATGCTTGAAGCATTTCCGGTCATCAGCCTTGGGATCCCAGGGACTTTTAATTGAAAGTGCCGAACTCTCTACTCCCCCTCCATATGTAAAATGTTACACCCATTCCTGGAGACTACCTTGATCCTACCATCGAGATGACGGCCCCACCGGGAAAATCGCTGGTCTCCAAAATTTTAAAAAACATTAGACAAAACGCCGCTCCGGGCCCTAATGGTCTTCCTGGGCACTTATTTAAGACAAATATTGACTTTTGGACCAAAAATCTGACCCATCTGTACTCCGAATGTTGGCTCCTGGGGGAAGTTCCAGATTCGTGGAGAGGCTTGCTTTTACAGCCTATTCACAAAAAAGGCCCAAAATCGGAACCCGCCAATTACCGCATGATTGCCTTGTTGGATATTGAGGGTAAAGCTTATGCTAGCGCCATCCTGAGGGACGTCGCAGACTGGTCAAGTGCAGCTGGCATCCTTCCATTCTGCCAAACTGGATTCAGACCTGGGTCAGCCACTGTTGATAACATCATCGCTCTCGCTTTCCTGGCGCATCGTGCACGGTCAGGCAAAAGTCTTCCCCTCTTCACCTGCTTTGACTACTCAGCGGCGTTTGATGGGGTCGACCGTGCAATTCTGTGGCATAAGCTGGTCCAATGGAACATCAACCCGGGGCTGCTAAGAGCGATACAGTCCCTGTATCAAAAAACTTGGGTGCGCATCAAACTCTCAAGGGACCATGCTTCTGCTAAGATTCACACAGACAGAGGCCTAAAACAAGGGTGTGTGCTAGCCCCATTATTATTCAACTTATACACAGCGGACATGGAGAGGGCCTTGACTGGCGCCGCCCTGGCCACTCCAAAGATTGGCGGGCGCAAAATATACTTTATGCAATATGCTGATGACCTTGTCCTTTTGGACCATACGAGAATGGGGCTGCAAAAGCTGCTGACTGCACTTGCCGTATACAATGACAAAAACAGGCTTGTAGCTAATCGAACTAAATCAAAGGTTATTATATTTGGGCATTACCCAAGGAAAAAATCTTTGAAATGGAGGCTAGGCAACCTTATGCTGGAAAGCACACAACGCTACATCTACTTGGGCATTTGTTTTCAGGAGTCGGGGCTCCCAAGTGCCTATCTTAAGTCAATCCAGGCCAAAGGTAAATCCATCACCTATGCCATCTGCAAGCTGCAAGCCTCCCTACACAGCCCGACTACTACCGCCATCAGTAGAGTGCTTAAAGCCAAGCTTATGCCGGCACTCAACTATGCCCTCCAGGTATTCCCGGGCAGACTGAGCCATGAATTAGAAAAAATTAATTGCAGGGCAAATAAGAGACTTTTTCACCTGCCAAGCTGCACCAGAAACATCCTCGTTTGACTGGAGTTCTCACTCAAGCAGCAAGACCTGGAAGAGCTCGCCGCCTTAAGCAAATACTATTTTCTAACAATGGCGGCACAAGAGAACACACTGAAGGCAGTCCTGAAATGCATTTTCAGAGAGCCAGGGAGCCCTTGGTCGGCCACCCTCGAAGTGGCTAAGGCCCATCTTAACCTCGCCATGGACTCCTGGAACCCTGAATATGTTACATATTCTGCCATCAAAAAGGCGATTAAAAAACAAGTGCGTGCACGGTCACGGGAACTGGATCTGGAGTCCTTGAGGAGAAGAAAAGACCTGAATGAGACCCTGTGTCTCCCGCACACCCTGCACACTCCTAAACAGCACCTCTCGCAGGCAGTGGGCAGGGCAGCCCTCCATAAGATCTTGGCCTATAGATTACACCCATTGCCCTTTAAAGAACTATACCCGTGTGGCAAGGCCAGCCTAGGCGCACAGGAATGCAGGCTCTGCAGCTATAAACGGGAGTCATTGGCACAACTTCTCTTCTGTTGCCCTGCCCTTCGGTTGCCCCGCAGTCTTTATCTTAGGCCACTACTTAGACACTCTGAGTTAAGCTCTGGAAAGGATGGGATTTTTCACCTTTACACCCTGTCCATGGTAATGCACATGGCCGCTTTCGGAAAGTTCATCTTCCAAGCACGGGCAATGCTGATGTCTTCTACTGGTCGGATCACAGAGTCTTTTGCCGGCCCATGAACCTTTTCCTTGGCATCTCCTCGTTCTTGGAGTAACTATTTAAGTCGATTTTCGAAATTTTCTTGATTTTAACTTTTGTATAGTGATGACTTTTGTATTTCTGGTTTTATGTAATGGTTTTCAGTAACCAACAATAAATATCATTCATTCATTCATTCATTCATTCATTCATTCATACTCCCCCTCCATGCCAGGCTCCCCGGAAGGAGTTCTGCTACCTTGACATAGGAGTTGAGCTATCTAGCAATGGTACATATATGTGGAGTTAAGTGTAGAAAACCTATACATACTTGCCTTTTGATATTTTGTCCCTTAATATTTTTTCCACAATATTAGTGTCTCGCAATATCCTGGACTCACTATTTAAGAGCCAAATCACATATTTGCTATATGTCAGTAGATTTCAACCTTTTCTTCAACCCAGTTGGAATTCTGCCAGCCCTGGTCCTCCGCTACACTTTGTGAGTTGTTTGAGGCCCTAAGAGAGGTTCAATCTTACATCAAGGAGGCGCGGAACATTGAACACTTCGGGGTTAGAGGGGAGGAGGGGGCAGCCCTATTGGCTGATTTCACTGGCAGTGCCCCATAAAACCGGATGCCATTGACTCGCGCAGCGGACGCACGCTGGACCAGAACAGCTCTCTGCTCTCCCTGGTATCCTTTTAAGCAAAATTTTAAAAAGCCTATGTTTCAATTAGGATAAAAATCGCTGCATTTTTAGATTTGTTTTAAATAGAAATCTGTCACTTACCCGCACTCCTGCACTCTTTGACACCCGGTTCCCCGCACCTCACTGGTCCACCACTGGATTCTTCCCGATTGATGTGGAGGGAGGCGCGGAACATAGAACACTTCCGGGTTAGAGGGGAGGAGTGGTAGCGCTATTGGCTGATTTCACTGGCAGCTCCCAATAAAACCGGATCCCATTCACTACGCGCAGCGGATACGCGCAGCGGATACGTGCAGCGGATACGCGCAGCGGGCGCGCCAGCGGCGCGCCAAAGGCAAGCCCGTCTGTGCCCGGCCGGGGCCAGGGGCCACAGCCCCTGCACGTTCACCTTCCCACATCAGGAGTTACAGCCCAAACTTTCTACACAAGCTAAGAGGGGAAACTCCTGCCACATGCCACTCTTCCTGGGACCTTGCAGCCCAACACACCATTTGCCCTCAGTGTGCTTTTCGATTCCACCCCACCTCCCCACCCAAAATTTCGCAGCATAGTGTGCACCTCTTAAATTGTAGGTCTCTCCCCAAACACTCTCTAGAAATCTCCATGTTGCTAGAAGATCTAAATCCCGACGTTCTATTTTTGACAGAGACATGGCTGCATGCTGAGTCAGAACCCGACATCAACCAGGCCCTCCCCAAGGCTATCAAATACTACACGGCGACCGCAGAGTGGAATGGGGAGGAGGCTTAGCAGTCGTCTACAAAGACTGCTACGGATGCACCCCCACCTCCATTCCAGACTGCGAAAGTCTTCCCTTCACTATAGACTTCTCCCCCACCAGCCCCTTCTCGGGGGTGCTCCTATACCGCCCGCCCGGCCCACCGGGGCAATTCTCCAACACCCTCCCACCCATTATAGCTAACCTTGCTTACAGCCCATCCAACTTTACCCTCCTAGGGGACCTCAACATTCATTTTGATGACTCCACAGACCTCAATGCCCGAGAAGTGATTACCAGCCTCTCAGCTCTTCAGCTCAAACAGCTAGTGCCCTCTCTGACCCATTTCAAGGGCCATCTCCTTGACCACATCTTTAGCAACTGTTCAGATCTTCAAGTAGGAATCCCCTCTCCCCTTCCATGGACGGACCACTTCCTTATCCCCGTGGCTTGGCTCACTCCAAATCCACGCCCCCCCAGGCCCACAGGAACTCGTAAAAGCCGTAACTGGTCGAAACTCCCCCAAACTGAATGGCTGGCAGGTCTTGAAACCTCCAAACCACCCAGCATCTCTGACCCCACTCTGGCTAATGAGAACTATAACAAATGGATCTCCAATTCACTCAACTCTGTGCAACCCATCAAATCCACCGAATCCAAACGCAGCAATACGACCGCCCCCTCTGTACTCCTCAGAACTACGGGAATTGAAATCACCTGCAAAAAGATGGAAAGGAAATGGCGCCTTGACTACTCTCCCTCTTGGAAAATTGCTTACAGAGCAGCGATTAAATCCTACAAGGCCAGTATTAAATGCGCGCAGTCGTCCTTTTTCGAGAAAAAAGTCACTGAAGCAGCCTCAAAGCCCAAGGACATATATCGCATAGCAAAAACACTACTTCAACTACCAGAAAAACACCAAGACTCCTTGAATGCCCAAACCCACTGTGACAAATATAGCAGATTTTTTTCTACGCAAAATCGAAACTATCTACACTTCTTTTCCCCATCCCCTGACCCCATCTGAGAATCTTCTTGAACC
This sequence comes from Lissotriton vulgaris, assembly GCF_964263255.1. Classification (NCBI taxonomy): domain Eukaryota; kingdom Metazoa; phylum Chordata; class Amphibia; order Caudata; family Salamandridae; genus Lissotriton; species Lissotriton vulgaris. The sequence goes on from NC_141696.1 coordinate 1,499,825,271, forward strand.
TGGGCTTCAGCCCCTAGCCACACGTGATCATTTCCCTCCTCTAGACCCCCACCAATCTAGAATCTATCATGCATCAGGTAAAATACGGCTCCCTAATGACTCTCCACCACCACGCACCCTACTCTCACTAATCACATTCTACCTACCATTCTGGAACTACTCAATGCTTCCCTATCCACCGGCATTGTCCCACTCCCATGGAAGCGAGCCATGGTCAAAGCCCTCCTAAAAAAACCGAATTTAGATCAAAAAACCCCACCAACTACTGACCCATCTCCCTGCTGCCCTGGGTAAGTAAAATCCTGGAAAAACATGCCAATGCTATGCTAATGGAGTTCCTAGAGTCCAACAACCTCTTAGACTCCACCCAGACTGGATTCTGCCCCCTCCATGGGACTGAAAGCGCCCTGGTCTCAGTGACAGAGGAAGCCAGGAGGATCCTAGACAATGGAGGCTCCGCAGCCATCATCCTCCTTGACCTAAGTGCCGCCTTCGACACTGTGAGCCATAACATCCTACTGCACCGACTTAGCAGGAAGGGAATTTCAAGAACTGTAATCACCTGGTTTAAGTCTTTCCTCTCTAATCGCTTCTTCCAGGGCTTTGAGGGTGACTACACCTCCCCCAGCAAGCCCCTTAGCTGTGGTGTACGGCGGGGCTACTCCCTGAGCCCCACACTATTTAACATATACATGAGCCCCCTAGCTGAGATTGTCCGCCCCTTCGGAGTAAAAATCATCACCTATGCGGACGACACTCAGCTAGTGGTGGCTCTCAATTTTCCGCAAACCGCACCCAACAGCCTGAGGAACTGCCTGGAAGCAGTCACCGAGTGGATGACATCTTCTCGCCTTAAATTGAATGGGGACAAAAGGGAGCTCATGCCCCTTGGCAATTCCATCAACAACACCATTGACCCACTTTGGCCCCCCTGCCTGGGACCTTCCCCTGTGCCTAAAGACTCGATCAAAAGCCTGGGCATCTTGCTAGATAAGTCCCTTATTTTCAACTATCAAGCGGCCAAACTTTCAGCCACCTGCTTTGGTCTGCTAAGACTTCTGCGTAAAGTCCTTCCCCTGCTACCTTTTCATGCAAGACAGATAATGGTTCAGGGTTTGGTCTTGTCTCGTCTAGACTTTGGGAACGCCCTGTATCTAGGTGCACCCCAGACCACCCTAAAAAAGCTGCAGATTATTCAAAATTGTGCAGCTAGAACCCTCCTCCAAATTCCCCGCCAACTCCCAGTCAAACCCAGACTGAAGCTCCTCCACTGGCTCCCAGTGAGGGCAAGGATCTAATTTAAGGCAATGTGCATTGCACATCGATCCTTCTGGAGAACAGGCACTATCATTAACCAACCTCTGATAACCGCCTACCACCCAACCAGACAGCTCAGATCTGGTTCCTCCTTCCTGGCCTTAATACCTAGGTTCAAGAGAGCCAGGTGTGGAGGCAGCTCGTTCTCCCACAATTCGGCCAAGCTCTGGAACTCCCTCCCTCTCCAACTCAGATCGGAGCCAAAACTACTCACCTTCTGTAAACTCCTAAAAACTCTGCTTTTTAATAAACCAGACTAGCTCTCAACTGTTTTGCAATAAGCTCCTTTTTCAGCAGATGGTTCTGTGTGGAGTGCCCCACCAAGCTCTTCCACCAAGGTGGCTAAAAAAAAGCATTTAGATACCAGAACCGGAATTTTATTAAAAAAAGAAATATATCATACATCCTTATGATTATCCTCCACGTCGCACTAAATTCTGCAGATGACCATGCAGAAGCAGTTTTGTAGATTATTTGGAAATATAAAAAATGGTTTGCCTCATAATGCAGTGCTTGCTTTTAATGTTATCTTGTCTTCTGAATGTACTCAGATTGAGGGAAGTGTTAACATCTACTAAGCTTTTGTTTTGAAAGCTGTGTGTAGCCTGCTGTCAGTTGCATTTAGCGTTCAAAGCATTTAATTGGAGGTGCTCAGTCCTGTAAGACCCTCCAACTACATCATCCTTTCCTTCCTCAGTGACTATCTTGCTCCAGACAGGTTTTTGAAAAGCAGCAGGAGCACGGCAACGCCAATAAAGACTATGGATGGCTCTGTGAAGTCAGACGGGACCACCGGGACCTCCATTTGATGCATGTTCTTGTGAGCTTTCTTAATTGCCTGCAGCAAAGAATTACTTATATGAAACTTCTCACATTGCCCATTGCGTACTTCAATCCATCCCGGGCCTGCCAGGACAATTCAGTCTCATGTCGACTCTGCAGTTACCATCACGAATCCTGGCTTAATTTGCTGTGCTGCTGCCCAATGTTAGCTAGCGAGCTGCACCATCTGGTACTCTCCATTTGTAGGTCTCATGGCTTTGTACGATTCAGAGATGTTTCAGACCTGTGCTTCTCCGCTAATACAGCTCAAACAGTCGCTTGGCTAGGGAAATTTATAAGCGCAATCCGAGCCGCACTGATACAGAAAATTGAGGTACAAAAAGTAACCAGCAGGCCATCAAGCAAGAGAGACCATGACACAACTCTTCTCGAAGTTTCACGCACCTGCACTTTATTGCCAGTTTGGACACGTTTTTTTAATTTTTTATTTTTTAGTTAATGTTTTTAATTCCCTTTTTAGTTTTAACAATCAATTTAAGTAATTGAACAATAATGCTCAATATATGTAGCCTGCAGCAAATTATGAAGACCTTCTAAAAGTTGGGGTCTCAACTGCAACCTTACTGCACGGTTCCCCAGCAGATGCTTATGCCTGTTCTTCCTCAGCAACATCCTCTCCTGTCATTAGCCCAACCACTTGTGACAATGCCACCTCAGCAGCTCTGTTGTCAGAACGTTCTCCACTTCCCCCTCTGCAGCCCCCATTCTGGTTAGTCCATTCACATCTCAGGCCGGCATGAAAATGAAGAATGGCAGAGGAGGAGTCGGGTTGAACCTGAATAAGGGGAAGGTACTGCTGGAGATCCGAATGATGGTGATTATGATGATGACAATGATCAAGAGGATGGTAAATATATACCTAATTCTACCTGAAGAGGGAGTTAAGTTAACCCGGTAACCTGAGTCAATTCTGGATGATATCACCAGCTTCTACGCTATGCTAAAAAGAGTTTCCTAGACTTTAGCCTACCACTGGTGACAATGGAAGAAAAGTGCGTTCTCAATGATTTCAAAGAACGACCTAGCCAATCCCTGCCAATCCAAACCTGGATTACAGTTGGAGAAAGGGACTAAAATCAATAGAGATGCCAGCTGAGGTTAAGGCTGTCCTACCATACTTGGAGAAAAATATAGAGCATTCGATTCAGTACCATCATACTTCACTGGTCATTCCATTCCAGATTCTAGCATTTCATCACTGAAAAGGATGGATGGAAAACAGATAGACACCCGGACCGCAAGGTCTGCAGCTTCCATTGTATATTCCTATGCCCCAGCCATTCTGAGATACCATTTCTCCATTGGTAGATCCCAATCCCAAAAATAGAAGAAACAAAGTGAAGGCCATTGCTAAAGAGAGAGCAAATGCCTCAGCAAGCCTAATGGATGCAGATTTGAATGTTGCAAATACAGGCTCCCTGAAGTTAGCTTCAGCTGCAGTACTTAGGTAAAAGGGCTTTTTGAATTTAACCTTTCGGACAAGAAGCTTTCCTAAAATCCTCCCGCAACAGAACAATCCATCAATTTACCCCTTTTGGATGTAATAAATAATGGTACAGAGACCTCTCCAGCAAGAACTTAGTTTGAAAATTGTTTGAAAAATCTTCAGTTTACACAAACTCTGGAATGCACCAGTAACTTTAAAAAAAAAAGAACTCTGAAATCCAGATGAGGACACTTTTTGTACCACATGACAAAGCAACCCTGGCCAAACACTTTCACGCTTGGATACTTTTAAATATCTATAATACCTTAGAAAGCCAACCATATCTAGGATCTGGGTACTCAATTCCTCTGAACCAAATATTCATGCTGTATTGATTAGGGGGCCTTCCTTCCCTTAATCACATTCCAGTGTGGGCCAAAGGTAGCGGGAGTAGATTACGTGGCACTGCAAAAAAGGAACTGATACACTTGGTGTGTGTCTGCCCGCTCCTCCTGCAAGAAAGGAGAAAATTACTTTGGCAGCACTTTACTCTCGGGAACATCTGGGGTTGCAGGCAAGCAATCGTGGCTTGCTTTAACTCTACAGACACAGCTTTGAATGTTTGGTTTGTGGGGTTACTTCTTATGACAGAAAATATTGAAGGTTTACTCCCAACCCCCCGAAAAATCATTGGATACAACTAATTGTATTATATTTTATTGTTTTATTCTCCTATTACAGTTTTTCCACTGTAGATTGCAATAAGTAATATAATGTATTAATAGCACATAGTGATTTTAATTAATCAATCGTAAATAAAATAAACTTGACCTTGAGTCCTCAACATTGTGTTTGACAGGGAGTCTCTCTTTTGGAAATATATAGATAACACCTTGCATACAATAAAAATGGGCAAAGGCGCTGCTCATGTTCTGGGCAAAGATCTTCCATTAATGTCTATAGAAGACCACGGACTTGAAAAAGCAGACAGTGGTACACTTACTGCAAGTCAAGATACAAGCAGGGGTCAATACTGTCAAACCGAACAGCACTCTTTGGCAAAAAGACCACATCAAGCGCACCTGACTCTATAATGCTCTCTTTACCACTACCCTCCACTTATGTTATGGGGGGAATCTCACACTATCCACCCAACTGAGAAAAAAAATCATAGTCTAGCTCTGGGTGCTGCAAATTGTGTAATCAGGTTACACTCTGGAATGCCTACATAAACCGCCTTGTCACCCACTTTAAAAGCAACATAACTTGCAGCTTCAAGAGTTACAGCAGTAGACCTTCTTCCTTCTCCTCGGAGGCGCAATAAAAAAATTCCAAGATCCCTAAAAGACTTGCTTTTCCTCCAGATTATTTTCTGGTGAGTAAGAATACAAGTTTATGGAGGCAGTTCCTTGTCAGCCTCCATCCTCAAAAACAGACCCTTCAGGTTGGCTTGCCTCCTCTTAAAATAGTCCTTTTAGACTGTTCATGAAGTGTCCTGCTTCAGCAGGAAAGAGAGTCTCTGCCTCTCAATCTAAAGAACGCTTATTTTCACATTACCATAGACTCAAACCACAGGGCGTATTTGAGAACCTCGATGCACTGATAGTTCAAATTTGCTCCTCTGTTTTATGAAGTGGTTTGCCTCAGTGGCAGCCTTTCATTGGAAGCATGTACTGCTACCCAGTATTTTCATACCTTGGTGTTTAGCTAGTGATAACCCTGTTAGCAGAGGAAGCCTATGCTTCCACGATTGCTTGCATCAACATGGTCCATCAACTCAGCCTGATGCCCAGTGTAGAAAAAAATCTTCCAACTAACCCGCTTTATGGATCAGGTTTCTGGGAGCAATCCTATACACACAGCTCAGCAAGACATTCCTGTCAATGGAGTACATCGCAGATCTACAGACTATGTCATTAAGTACGCACATGTCACGTCTCTGCCTTGTGTGGTCCTGCACAAGTCTATCCGATCTCCTGTCTACTGATGAGACCTATGCATCAGGAACTAGAATTCTACTGGCGCCAAGCTTCAGAGTCATAGGATGATGTCATGTCTTGTTTCACTCGAAGCCTCAAACAGGCTTTGCTGTGATTAATATTTCCAGAATACCTAAAAGCAAGCCTTCCATTTCAAGCTACTCCAGCTAGAATTTTCATAACAGTAGGCAGCTCCATAGAAGGTTGGGGGGCTCACGTGCACGAACTATCTATAAGAGGCCTGTGGTTGTAGGAAGAAACATTCCTCCACATCAGCATCTTGGAATTGCCAACCATCCAACTGGGTCTGCAAATAATCATGCCGGAGCTGGCAAACCCATCCATTTTGATCATAAGTAACTGAACAGTTTCCATATATTACATTACATTGCCAAAGTAAATGTAAATGTAAATGTATAGGCATTTATATAGCGCACTACTTACCCGGAGGGTCCCAAGGCGCTTCGACCGCTGCGAAACCCTTCCTGGCTTCCCTGAGAGATGGTCCCTTAATGGGTATCTCCAGGGTGAGACCAGGCATCCCCGGCGGTCTGGTGGGGCCGTTAGTGAAGATGAGGCAAGCTAATGCCCAGAGTTGCCGAGTGTGATCACTGATCAGAGTGGGCACCGAGGCGAGAGAATTATCGAGTCCGCTGACCCTGGTCCAGAAACCTGCCGCGCCGGGAATCGAACCCTGGTCCCGGGCCGTCCTCTGCTCTCGGGTCTGCCGCCTCTAACCAGTGAGCCACACAAAGTAGAAGGCATTAGGTTCTGCACCCATGTCAGAGGAAGCAAACTAGAACTGGTAACCCAGTAACACTGGTAATGCATTATCAATGACTTGGTCATACATCTTCACACTGTTTTTTCTCCTCCTCAGGATTCTGTGGAAAGCCAAGCTAGATTTATTTTCAGTGCTATTTATGCTCCAGTATAGAAACACCAGTTTGGTACTCTGACTTGGTTCAGCTAGCCTGATACCACCTGATCCTGCTGAAGATCCACTCAATGCTTCTCTGCGGACACAATAGTCAGGTCTTGCATCACGACGTACAATTGCTGAACCTGAAAGCTTGGTCTCTCGTAAGAGATTTCCATGATAGTCATAAGTGTTGAATAGTCCTGCCCTTCTGCGGGGACCCCAGAGCACTTTATCCAATATAACTTCTTAAGTGCTGGAGTTCGCCTTTCATCAGGAATGCTTTGAAATGTCACTTAGTCATAATGCAGCCTAAGGGCCAGGCTATAATGGTCATATTGCTTCATCTTGGAGACTGTAAAGAAATATGCGCCTAGTACATGAAAATATTCTTTATAAAGGCGCAGAAAAAGAACCTTCACAAACCCTTTTCCTACGAGAGTAAACAGAGATGAAGTACAATGCAATGTAGCCTATAGGCTGCCATTATAAATAAAGAAAAAAGAGACTGTGCCTTTACGAGCAGAGAGACGTCCAATATTTCATCATGCTCTGCCAGAGGCAGTTACCTCAGTTATTTTTTTCTGGCTCCTTCTGACAGGACCCTTGGAGCATTGTACTCAACCTTTTTAGTTTTTTTTCTTTGAAATTGAACTTTAAAGATCAATGTTTTTTGCCTTCACTTGACTTCTTTTATCTTTCTCTATTGAGTGAAGTGTTTTCCTGACAGGAATGAGGCCTTTTTCCTATTTAAAATGCCATCTCTTTTCGATAAATGTCCTCGCTGTGGCAGGAAAAAGTCCAAAACAGACCCCCAAGAGGGCTGTATTATTTGTCTACCATCTTCTCGCCTTCCTATGAAATCTGCAAGACCTTCTGCAGACGAAGCCTGTGTGACAGGGAGAAGATTTGCATGCAGAAAAGGGAAGAAAGGAAAAAACAGCAAGAAACTAGTGGGACCTCTGAGCGAGGGGGAGGTAACTCTTCCACCAGAGTGTTTCCCTCAATCTTAAGTGGATGTGGAAGGTCTGAGAGGCGTTTTTCAGGCAGAAAATGGTATCGGTCATGATCGACGTCGAGACGGTCAATGTCGAGAAGGGGTACCGCACTGACATGCTCGCTATCATTGACTGGCTCGCCGCCATACAAATGTCGGCGCTTGACATCAAGCACCGCTCGAACGCCATCAAGAACTACTTCGCACCGTCACTCGACGTCAAGACTTGCGTCCACGTTGAGGGTATCTGACTCGCCGTCACTGAGGGGTAGGCGGTCAACGTCGAGAGTCAAACGAAGATGAAAGTGGTCTACTTCGAGAAGCTGGTCCACATCAAGTAACCCACATCGACAGGGGTCGACGTCAAGAAGCAGATTGTTGTCGAAAACCAGTCTGCGACAATGGTGATCGACGTTGAGAAGATGATCAACGTCAAGGAGCCAGCGAAAACCCAGCAAAAGAAGAATCTACTCCTCATCTGATTCTCATTCCAGATCTCCTTCTTAGGTAAAGGTACCTTCTGCTCCCATTCCGGTATCCCCTCCACCGGACTCAACGGCTCCAACAGCACCCCCACCTCCTGCTCTACCAGCTCTGCCTCAACCACTGGCATCTCAGCTTCCAGTACTACAGCTGCCAGCTCTACGGGCACCTGTTCCTCCACCTCCTGTGGTCCCTCAGGTTCCCATCACACGGGCGCCTAGGAGATCACGCTCAAGGACACTCCAGTGCTCTCCTCCTTGACACTCTCGTTCCTCTACTACATCACGCCACTCACGGTCGCATCGCCGTTCTCATCGCAGGTCAAGATCACATTCTCACCACCATCAACATGGGGAAATGTCCTCTTCTACCAGCGGATACTTTCCTACCGTGTCACTCACCTCAACCTTGGTCCTCACAAATTGATATCAACACCTTTCAAGAGGTACTGGTTTGAGGTGCTTCTAAATTGAATATACCTATGGCGGTGCCCACTCCATCGACTTCCGTGATCTTTGAAACTCTAAACCAACGCACGGCCTCAAGACCTTTGCTCCGACTAGTGATGGGTCTTCTTGTACCATCCATGGAATTGTTACTCACTCTAGCAGTGGCAAAATCTGCACCATACAGGCTCCAGTAGAAATATCACCCACCAGATCAAGATCCGCTGTTCTTACATGCCGACCCTCCGCTTGACTCAGTGTTGATATTAGCTGCACGAAAATCCCACGCCACATCACCATCTGCTACTTCTCCTTCTGGATACGTCGGGATGCAAAGTTTGCAACATGGCGACTACGTCCACGAACGCAGCCAGCGCCACAACCCTCCTAAAAAGGTATGACCATACCTTGTGGGATTCTGTTCTCTACTTCGCGGATCACCTCCGAAAAGAACACCGGGAGGATTTTCTGGTAATCGTCCAGTCTCCAACCAGGTCATCAGTGCAGCAGTGGATTCATCGCTTTTAGCTGCTCACAGTTACTGTCAAGGGGTCTCCTTACTTAGACATGCATATCTTCGGTTGGCTTCGATTGACATTTCTGAAGCCAGAAGCTTAGCTACATTAAACCTAACAGCACTCTGTGGATACTTTAAAAGTGGTGGGATTAGAGAAATGTAAAGAAAAGCGAAGTTCATTCCGTCCCTACCACCATAGTTTCCTTTCACAGAGGGTTCAAACCCCTCAATGGCATTCCGGCAGGTCACAACATTATCAATGACCCTAACAGTCCCAACGCAAACAAAAAAGGGGGCGGAACTCTCAACAAGCTAACCAGGGAGGCAGACAACCTCCGCATCAAAACCCTGAATCCTTTCTCCCCCGTCTTCCATTACCCACTCCAGTAGGAGGAAGTATTGCAAATTACCTGACAGAGGGACATAACAAACACCTGGGTCTTGAATATTGTCAAACATGGATATCGTCTCAGATTCACTGCCCCAAAACCATCCATTCCATCGAGGTTGTCTACACCTCACCTCAAGCTTTTACAGGAGGAAGTCAACACGCTATACCACAAGAAAGCTGTGTAATCAGTACCTCGAAACCAACGAGGTCACAGTATTTACTCCAGATACTTCTTCGTGCCAAAGAAGGGCAGATAAGAGTTCAGGCCTATTCTTGACCTCCGAATCACAAATAAGAGCATCTGAAAGGAAAAATCCAGGATGCTGGCTTTACATCAAATATACCTGCAACTTCAGCAAGGAGTTTGGATCTGTGCAGTAGATTTACATGACGCTTATTTTCCTATTCCCATTGCAAATCCTCGCTGGAAATTCCTGAGATTCGTCGTGGGGCAAAACCACTACCAATGCAGCGCACCTACGGAAACACGGAATCTTTGTCTTTTCCTTATCTTGATGACTGGCTGATCAAGACCTCCACCTTTGCAGAAGCCGAAGAACATTTCTAATGGACTTGCGATGTGCTTTGTCGCTTGGGTGTTCACATCAATGTTCAAAAGACCATGTCAACACCATTCCAGATATTGCATTACTTAGAAGCTACCATCCACACTTTACAAGAAAAGGTGTTTCCTTCAGAGGAACAAGGGTTATCCATTCTCCAGAAATGCATCAACCTCCAGAGGATGACCCATCCATCAGTCTGCATAGTCTCCTCGGCTCGAAGGCCTCCTGCATATTTCTCCCAATGCTCGCCTCCAGATGCGTCCCCTCCAGGAGTGCTTCCGGGACCAGTGGAACGTGTTCTCCTGGAACTGGGAAGACAAGATCATCCTATCAACTCATGCTGTGAGCTCACTTCAATGGTGGTGTTCCCCGAAAAATCTCCTGAGGGGAAATTCTTTTCACCAGCAGGAACCAACACAGACCATTCTGACGGATGCCTCGCTGCTGGGGTGGGTAGCTCACATGGATCACCTGCAGATACAAGGAATATGGTCCTTGAGAGAACAGACATACCATATCAACCTTCTGGAACTCTGTGCAGTTCACCTGGCACTCAAGGCTTTTTATCCTTCATTCACGACCAACACCCTGCTTATTCAAACGGACAATACAACCACTATGTACTACTTGAACTAGCAGGGAGGAACACGGTTCAGAGCCCTGTCACAAGAAGCTCAATCGATCTGGCACTGGCTCCTCGCCAGGAACTTGAGGATGATAGCCACTCACTTGGAAGGTGTGCAGAACATCCAGGCAGACGCATTCAGCAGAGTTCTCAACAAAAACCACAAGTGGGTGCTGAACGAAGAGGTCTTAGAAAATATATTCAGCTTGTGGGGCACACCATCTACAGACCTTTTAGCCGCAGCAGGAAAAAAAAAGCCGCAACTTCATCACCAGATTTTACCGTCCAAGGTCACTAGGGAATGCCCTATGGATCGACTACTCCAACAAATTTTTTTATGCTTTTCCTCCAATACCGCTGATACCCGCAGTCCTGCACAAACTGTCAACCATGACAACTAAGATGATCCTCATCGCCCCAGAATAGCTGAGACAACTATGGTTCCAGGACCTCCTCCGCCGGTCTATCCATCCACATCTCAGGCTGCCCTGCAGGCCGGACCTTCTTACGAAGTTCAGAGGTCCACTACTACACCCCAACTTCTCCTGCTTGAGTTTGCCAGCATGACTCATGAGAGTGCAATCTGAAAGAAACTCATTAGTGATAGATTCCTTACTTTAGAATTACCCCCAGGCATCAGACTGGATCTGGAAAGTTTTTGTCAGCAGTACCCCTGCGCGCCGGAAGGCGGCGTAGTGCAGACCAGTGTCCATCGTTGGCATCGTAGTTGCTGAGATGACGTCACTTGAGCTACTTAGAGGCGCCCACCGCGCTGACGTTAGTTCTTTCTTTTTCTGTGCCAGCAAGCGCAGATCGGGAGAGAGCGGTACCCCCAGTCACTTTTTGACTGAGTTATTTTTGGGACTATAGGCCCACATGCATCAATCTCGGCTTTTGCGATTTCTAAATTGCGATAAATAGCGATTCGCAATTTAGAAATCGAAAAAGCCTATGCATGAATATTTTTTCATTTTTTATGCAATTCGGTAGAAATCGCTATTTTTACCGAATCGCATAAAAAATGCGATTTTCAAATTGCGAATTCGCAATTCCCATTCATTCCTATGGGCCAAAAGGCCCATAGTAATGAATGGGAATTGCGAATTTGCAATTTGAAAATCGCAATTCCTCAATCCATTTCAAGGGTGGAGAGGGGTGTCTAAATGACCCCCCCATGCACCCCTGAAATGTATTTTTTGCATCATGTTGCACACACACGTCCTAAGGACATGTGTGTCCGTAACATGAATGTATTAAAAATGCATTTTCTGCATTATTTACACTTTTTGCAAATTTACCGAGTAGTTCAACTACTCGGTAAATTTGTCCCTCTAATTGCAATTTCGCAATTTAAAAAGTAATCATGCATTGCTTTTAAGAAATCGCAAATTTGCGATTTCTTAAAAGCAATCGCAATTTTAGTAATCGCAAAAATGTTGCGATTTCAAAAATTGCTTGATGCATCCAAAAAAGCATTTTTGGAATCGCAAACGGCCGATTTTAAGGAATCGCACCGTTTGCGACTCCAAATATGCTTGATGCATGTGGGCCTTTGTCTTTGTTTTTTGAGTCTTTGACTCCTGGTGTGTAGGGATGCCTGGTTTTAAGTCTTGCCCGGACTCTCCCTGTACGATGTCGGTGACGGACCCGCACCGTGAGTGTCTGTACTGCCTGGGGCATGACTCTGAGTTCTGCCCCGAATGTCAGGCCGTGGCTCGGAAAACTTTGCAGGAGCGGTCCCGAAAGTTGCTGGAGGCCCGGTAGTCTTCTCCACGCCGTTCAAGGTACCGGTCCCATGGGAGGTCGAGGGACTGGTCGCGGAGCCTGGAGCCGTAACATGAAAAATGGGACCCTCTCTATGTTTAGATTAATGACCAGGGGAAAGAGAGAAAAACAGCAATATGAACATACAAGAGTCCCCCCTCGGCCAGTTCCTACTTACATAGCTAGTTGCATCAAGCAAGTTTATTTACCTTCTTAATAGCATAGGTAAGGCAACAACAAGAATTTCATTTTATATATTTTGTTTATTTTCTTTTTTTTTTTTTTTTTATTTTTTTTTTTATAAAGTGTATCAAAAGATATATATATTTTTACTTTTTTGAATCATTTTTTGTATATACATCAAGTTCATAAATATCATTTTAAATTCAATTCAATTAAAATTATAATGCAAAGTGCCTTGATCTTCACAGTGTTATTAGAATTCAATCCTTAATATAAAGCAAAAACAATACAACCCTGCCATCCACACATCAACCAACAATCACACTGACACATTCATACATTTTCCACATTTATTCCAATCCCAACAAAAAGGCTGATTCTAAGGTTCGAGTGACACGGATGTTATTTGTGTCTTGTCCACGCCAGGTCTACGCGCGTTTCGGTGGGTTGAGACCACCTTCCTCAGGACCAGACAAGAAAGAGTATTTACTCTCTCTTCCTTAAGTGTGTGCAGGGTACCTGAAATTACAAACAAAATATAATATACCCATGCCTTGAACTAGACAAGAAGGAGCCTGGAGCCTACTCAGTAGCCGACGGCCAACCCGCTCTTCCCAGGTCCGTCGGCAACTCCGGCCCAGCTACAGGACTTTGTGTCACCCATGGCCCGCCTTTTTAGCCCATCGGGCCCCTCCGGCACGCCTTCCGGAAAAGTGGGTCCGACTGGGGGTCCTTGCTCCTCTTCATCGCCGGCTCCGGCCCGACCTCATCGACGACTCCGGTCTCAATGCTGAGAGACCCCCATGGATCAATGCATGGATCCCAGCCGGTGTCGGTTGGCCTCGAACGATCGACGTCGACGGCACCACCGCCGGCGTCGCCCGGCTTCCTGGCTGACGCTGTCCCCGGCTTCCACCCCATTGTGGAGACGGCACCGGAGCTGTGTCAATTGACGCCGATCCCGACGGGGAATTTCTATCCCTTTCTCCATCCGCCTCCCTCTTTTCCACCTGCCCGGATTTGGAGGATGCAGGTGTCAAGGATCCCCCTCGGGAGAGGAGGCTGTTCGTCCACAGGAGCAAAGATTAATGTCCCACACACTTCCAGACAACAACTACCAAAGCGAGAAGGTATAACTTTGCTACAAGGCAGCTGCTACCAAAAAGTGTGGGGGGAATTTTCCCAGGGAGTATACTACTCTCCCCCAGCAAGGTGACGTAGCTGCAGTCTTGATGGCAGGAGACTGGAAAATAAATGTACAACAATACTAACCTCACCAGTACTTTACAGGGCTGATACACAAGTGTTCAACATAACATTCCACTTACCTCCCAGGTGAGTGTCAGGGCTTTAAGCTAGAAGTTCAGGCAAGAACCAGGAGATACAGCAGAGAACCTGGGGGACAACTAGCAAGGATATCTCCAAAGTAGAATGCACCCAATTCCAGTCCTACTCATAAACTGAGGACAGAGCAGGACTGGGGGCCACAAGTGCAGCTGATGACACTGGTATCACTTATAAAGCTAAAGACAAAGTGATACTGAAATTCCCACTTCCAGCGCATAAACTTAAGACAGAGTGGAGCGAGTAACAAACATATAACACAGACAATCCCCTCTTCCGGCTCATAAGCTTAAGACAAAGCGGAGGAAGGGAACAAACAACATGAAACACGGACAATAGACACACCCTGTCTGACGAGTAACTGAAACGCAGAACGGAGTGGGCTTAACTACAACAAGACGCGATAGACCAGACACGCTCCACTCGTAAACATAAGACGGAGTGGAGCGCAAACAAAAAACATACACAAAACCCCTCCGATCACAAGAGTGACCGCGGAGCCAAAACACTGAGATGAATTGCCAGCAAGGAACTGACACCAAAGAGGAGAGAAGGGCAGGCGGGGAATCCAGGCGGAAGGGGACGCTAGGCACCGGGGAAGGGCGTGCCGAGAAGAGGAAAGGTAACGGAGCAGGGCGGGAGGAAAAACAACAGGCAGGACACAGACCAGGAACAGAAAATACCGTGACCCAAAGGCGGAAGTCTCAGGAGCTGGAAAAGAGCACAAACGGGATCAATAGGGCAAAGCAGGATCTCAGAACACTACGGGAACCTCACGGAGCAGAACGCTGAGTAGAGGGGGCGTGGTCACTAACCAAACAGTAAGCCAAGCATTGATTCACGGGTGAGCTTCCCTTCTCAGCTACCTAGGGAGCGTCTCAAAATACCATGACTTACCCAGTAAGAGGTTTTAGGGAAAGGTACAAAAGTCTCACAGGGACACAAGAAGGTTTATAGAACTGAGCATTCTACGCCCTGTGGAATCTATATTGAGCACTTATGAATGGGGTCAAATTCGACCACCCCTAACAGTAGGTGACCAGGATTTTACTCCAGAACCTGGCACACTGTCTCCTGCTACGGAGGAGGGTGGTACATATTCTATGGTGTTGGGTAGGGCAGCTGAGGCTCTCCACCTCGAGCTCCCTACAGTGGCCATCAGAACTAACCTCCTAATTGAAGTGCTTCGGCCAGCGTCCTCCTCTATGGATCCACTGCTACCCTTTAAAAACGCACTTTCAGACCTTCTTTTGGGCACCTGATCGAGGCCCAACACAGGGGCTCCTGTCTATAGGTACGTGGCCCAACGCCATCGCCTGGCCCCAGGCGACCCCATCTTCCTCTTCCAACACCCAACCCCTGGGAGCTTGGTTGTCCAAGCCTCTGAGTCCCCAAGCAAATTCCCTGCCGCAACTCCGGACAGGGGAGCAAAGAAACTGGAACAGTTTGGGAAGAAACTGTTTACTTCTGCCAGTTCAGGGCTGCAGTCTGTGAACACTGCATGCCTCTTGGGCCATTTTTCCCATTCTGTGTGGGACACGGTTGCGCAGGTGCTGCCTCAGTGTCCAAAGGAGCCCTAGACGTTTCTCTCCCAAGCTATTGCTGAGGGGTGAGACGCAGCCAAGTTCACGATTCGTTGTGACCTTGACATCGCCTACTCGCAGGGCAGGGCGATTTCCATGACAGTGGTGCTACGCCGCCACGCCTGGCTGAGGACAACTGGCTTTTCGGGGGATGTCCAGAGCACTCTGATGGACATGCTCTTTAATGGCACTTGCTTTTTTAGTGACAAAGCAGATAGTGCATTGGAGCATTTTAAGGACTTTGAAGAACCGGGTTTTCAAGTACCCAGCGGCGTCAGGGACACGCCCAGAGTCCTCTAGGTTCCCTTGCCTTGGTATACAGAGACACGGAATACTTCTAGGTGGCGTCAGAGATCAAATTTATTAGCTGCAGCTAGTAGCAGAAATCCCAGCAATACAACACGGTGTACAACTCAAGAAACTGCTCAATTTTACTAAGGCGAAACATCCCTATTTATACACAAAAAGGTACATTTAAAATGCACACCCCTGCACCAAAATTCAACCAATAGAAAGTACATGACATCACACAGCATCATACAGTAAAGCTCATTTTGCAGTGTCCCAACCCACAAGTTAATATTTAGGCATATCTAAATAATAATCTGGAAGGCCCGCACAAACCCTTAATTGAAAGCATAACCCATGAAATGAAGAAATAGTCAGGAAAAGTAGTTTCAGATAATGTGCCAGATAACAAATACGTAAAGAAACTTTAAAAGTTAACAAATGTCTTGAATAGTGATTGGAAAAGGTAAATAACGATCTTGCAGGGAAATTGGCTTGGCAGGGTCAATTCCTAGGTGAAAGGCCAGCTTCTAAAATTAACTCCAGCGCACGAAGAAATCCCTGGTTAATGTGTATAAACGATTCACAACAGGTCAGACTGCTTTGCTCACAAACTAACTTCTAAGGCCTACATAAAAAGTAACACTAGATGGCAGTCACGACACATAGCAAAAACCCATGTTTCAGAAAAGAAAGTCTTTAAGGAAAGAAACCATTTAGATATTGTTTAAGATAACATATGCGCAAGGAAACTAATGGTTAACAAGGTCCTGAACAGTGATTGAAAAACTCAGACAACGATCAGCTAGCGAAACTGGTTTTGCAAAAGGTCAGTTTCAGGTGAAAAAGGGTTACTCTCTCTGCAGTTCATTCAGAGTCAGAGAAACCCAAATTAATGTATGCACAAACTCAGAAGGCAAAGCCACTTGTTCGTTGGGCCTACTTCACTGGCCTACGTGAGGGCAAGATTAAAATGCAGACAGGTTTGAGAATTTCAGAACCACAGACCCTCCTTTTGCCATTACGTAGGCAATAACCTAAACTCATGTCAATCTGAATCTAGGTCTATATCTATTCTCATCAAGTCATCAAGGTGTTGCTGTAACATCATCTTATTATCCTTCACTTCTCTCGGAACTGGTCTTCTCACACAGATCATAGCACAAAGACTACAAATGGCGGGACCACACTGGATGCATAAACAACACGAGAAAAGGATAGCTAACGCCATACCAACGAACGTCAGAATCTTCCATCCCCATTTGGACAACGACTCCCATAACCATCCCATCAACGACCAGTCTCCTTCGTCCACATGAATAGACTCAGAGATCTTATGTAGTCTAGAGATTGCTTGGTACACTGTTGGGGCATTATCTGGTATGAAAATGCAGCAACTAGATCTAATCAATTTGCCTACCCCACCTCTATCTGCAAGTATAATATCCAAAACAAAACGGTTCTGTAATGTCATAAGGCGATCCGCTTGAAGCTCAGCTGTAATATTGCTAAGGGCACCTGCAGTCTCATTTATAGTGGCCTCAACCACTCTCGTAAGCTGACGAATATTCCTACTATTAGCCATAGGACCCCAAAAGGGTAGGAAACCCTTAAAGAAGTCTCCAGCTTCTTGTGCGACAGTATCTTTCGCATCGATTACACCTCTACCATATCTTGGCTTATGGTAATCGAAAACAGCAGTGTATGTAGGGGGAAGCAAAAATGCCACATAACATGTGCCAGAAAAATCAGATGGCAACCATGTGTATGATCTATCGTGACAAACAAAATAC
This sequence comes from Lissotriton vulgaris, assembly GCF_964263255.1. NCBI lineage: Eukaryota > Metazoa > Chordata > Amphibia > Caudata > Salamandridae > Lissotriton > Lissotriton vulgaris. The sequence goes on from NC_141696.1 coordinate 1,499,842,735, forward strand.
GTGCCTTTCGCTGGCACGAACGGAGGAGATTTCTGGGACGTATAAACGTATGTGTGAACACACACACTCTTACCAAGCTGAGCTCTCGGATTCTGACCATTACCTTGCAAACAAAGATGACCTCGGTGGGGTACAATCCAAATAGGAGGAGACCTTCGCTGTCTTTCTTTCTTCGTCAAGCTAGCACTGTATGTCGTCTTATTCCAACCGACATATGCTCGTACCTCATCTCTAGGGATAGCATTATACGCATTGATATCTCTAATCATATCAACTATTCCCTGTATCAAGGCATTATTACTTGCATTGTCTTTGACAGAACGTACATGAGAGGCTTCATTCGCATAGATAAACATTGATTGGAGTGCCCAAACTGACCCGTTAGGCGAAAAAGGCAAAACCAAATATGGCATTCCCTTATCTGTAGTATGTGGCATAAGACCGCACACCCAACAATTTGTGGTATTTATGACTAGCTGATGCTGATGCAACATCTGTATAAACGAATTGTTCACAAATTCTGATCTTCGTGTCTGTTCATGTTCAGGTAACGTATGAAACTCATGTGGAGGAACAGTAGAAAAAGAAAGAGTAGGTTGAGAAGTTGGTGCAGACGTCAATTGTGTAGAAGAAACAAACCAGAATATAGTAGCTAATAGAATACATAAAAGTATTAAAATAGATAAAGCAATACCACACTTAGAGAACAACATTCTATAATATCGGTTTTTCATCTCTTGGTTTTTATCGTCATTCCTCAATACAATCTCCATTTTCTAATGTCGCTCACGCAATCCTGACATATTACTTCAGCTGTAATTATTAGCAGGTCGTAGGGACACTGCAAGTCCTGCAGACCTACTGCCACTACTCAGGTCACAAACTGAACCGTTGGTACTCCTACGTGACCCTGCAACTGGCAAATGGTAACCAATCAAAAATTTAACAGAAAACCATAATACAATTTCAGAAAAAGCAAGAGAAAAAGAAAAACAAAAGTCAAATGCAAAATACTTGAAGACATTGTCTCTTTTTGATATCAGTGTGGAAAAAAATAATAATGTTCAAAGTCCCTTTATTTATTCTGAGATCGGAGGTTGTAATGTGATTTAGTCGGCACAGTTTGGTCCGTAAACAAAAGGTTCGAGGCATGTGGGATGCTGAATTCATATCTGTGCATAGATTGCCGCCTAGTTTTGGGTCCGGATGATTGCACATTGTTGTCCTGGAAGAGTCTTCGAAGTATCACGAGATAGGTGGCTCTTCCCCTGGGCTACAGTGCGCATGGGCATCAACTCCATCCTCAGATTGTTTTTTTCCGCCATTGGGTTCGGATGCCTTTGGTTCCCTCTTGTCGGAATCGATAGAAAAACTTTCCTTGAGACCAAAAGGTCTTTAGTCTTACGTCGGTATTGTCTTGCGTTCGGCTTAACAACTTCTACTTCGGCTCCGAGCCAAGTTCTGTACTAACGCGTGCTTTCGGCGCGGAAGGCCTTGTTGACGCTCCAGACTCATCGACCATCCATCATGGACCGAAGTCCATTCAAGAGATGTCCGGTCTGTAACTCGAAGTACCCACACATCGACGTCCACCCGGTGTGCAACAAGTGTCTGTCGCCGGACGACGATGAGGCCAAGTGTATGGCCTGTTCGCGATTCAGGTCCAAGAAGACACTCAAGCTCCGACGAGCTGCGCGCCTGGAGGCCCAGCAATCTGCTCCGGCGCCTACGGACATTTTCGATGCTGGGGAGGTCGAGGAAGAATATATCCAGGACGTTTCGGAATCAAACCCCGCGTCGGACGTCGAAGAAGACTACGACGCTGATGCAGAGGTTTTCGAAAGCGAAGAAGTCGTCGAGGAGGTAGGAGACGACGACGGGGCCCTCGGGGCCTTGGAGGATAGCTCGGACAAGGAGCTCCCTCAGACTGACTCTGGGGCCGTGCCTATCTATAAGTCCCAGGTCGAGGGATCGCCTTCGGGCCTTACCCAAGACCTCGATATGGGTTCCACGGCCCCGCCTTCGGGCCCGGCCACGAACATTGTTACTGAGTCACTCCCGGTCAAAACGAAACCGTAAGTGAAATCTACAGTCTCGACGCCAGATACTGCGCAGGTGCAGGTATCAAAACCGAAAGTGCGCATCGCATTAGTCGGATCGAAGACTTCTGAGGCCTCGGCGCCGAAGAAACCAAAGATGGCTGTCGAGCCGAAAGGCCAAGTCAAGGGTGCCGAGCCAAAGGATACCGCACCGAAGACTAAGGTGAAGGTGTTCGACACTGGCGCATCGGCGCCGAAGACGGTCGATGCCGGCAAGGGCCGGGCCGACCCGAAGAAGGCGGTCGACGACCCGAAGAAATCTCTCGGCGACCCGAAGAAGCGACCCGATGACCCGAAGGTCCCGCTTCCACACGACAAGGCCAAGGGTGCTGCGCCACGTGAGTCGACTCCGAAAATGACCTTGAAGGACTCAACTCCAAAACCGTCCTCAAAGGACTCCGTGGAACCGGCACGTCCATCTGCCGCGTTCACGAAAAAGGTCACGGAGTCCCTGCAGCGGTCGAGCCGAAGGACCCTCCGCCTGCCAAGCCTCTGGAGAAACCGGTTAAGGCGCCCACGCCGATCCTCTTTACCTTGCCGCCTAAGACGGCGCCAAAGGCTTTCGCTCCTAGGCCGGGGGCCGGCGTGCCCGAGAAGGTCTCTTCGGCGCCGAAGGCGAGGTTGGTGGTCCACGGCCAGCGGCCTCGACAACCATCGGAGGAGGAGCGTCAAGAACATTTCATCGACGCCGAAACGGGCAGGCTTTCCCTTCTGAAGAGGAAAATCCCCCCTGAACCCCAACTGGAGTCTTACAAAATCCCCCTCAAAAAGAAAAGGGGCTCTGCTGGTACCCCTGCCTTGGTGGAACCCCTTTCACCACAAGCTCATGAGGTCTCGCCCACTTACTCCGATGTGGACGCTGGTGAGGGCGATGAGGAGGATGAATATAGCTATCCGGTCTACACAGACCCAGAGGATATAAAATAAGCCCTGGTCAGCTGGTGGTGACCCTGGGGATCCTCATTCAGGCCAAGACCCTCAACTCTTCTCTGCTAAGACTTCACCTACTGAAGACTCTGCTGCTTTCAATGCCCTCATTGAACGGGCCGCTGCCAATCACAATGTCCAGCTGCATGCTGACCCTGTGGATGTGGATTTCCTCTTTGACACCTTTTCTGTATCTGAAAAGACTGTAAAAACTCTGCCTATGCTGAAAGGTGTTTTGAAGCATGCTGCTGAGGTCTTCAAGGAGCCTACCAGGGCGAGAGTCATCAACCCGAGGATTGACAAAAAATACAAAGCGGCACCTACTGATCCAACCTACATTAAAGGACGGTTGCCTCTGGACTCCCTTGTCGTCTCGAATGCCCGGAAGAGGGCCAATTCTCAGACTACGGGTGATGCTCCTCCCCCAGACAAAGAATCCAAGGTCTTTGAGGCTTCAGGGAAGAGGATAGCAGCACAGGCAGCCAACATATGGCGCATCTCAAACACACAGGCGCATTATGAAAGGGCGCACTACGATACACTAGAGACCCTTTTGCAACACCTGCCTGATCAATACAAAGAAGGGGCTGAGATGCTAATCCAAGAGGAGAAGCTAATCTCCAACGCTTCCATTAAGTGCGCTCTGGACGCAGCTGACACCGCTGCGCGAGCTGTTAACACCAGTGTTATGCTTCGGAGACATGCCTGGCTAAGAATCTCTGGTTTTAAGCCAGATATCCAAACCACCATCTTGAACCAAACGGTCAACCCAGATCACCTGTTTGGCCCAGAGGTCGACACCACCCTAGAGAAAATGAAGAAGGACACTGACACTTCAAAATCCATGGGTGCCTTGCAGTCCCAGCAGTTTCGGGGTGGGTCCTTTCGTCGCTCCAATACTAGAGGCACCTCAAGGGGTCAGCTTTCACAGTCCGCGCAATTCTACAAGGGCAACACCCAGACTACTTATGCCAACAAGAGTCGAGGTGGATATCGCGGCAACAGCGCCAAAGGCAGAGGACGTGGCAACAGCAGCTCCAGGTCCTCTACCACCAGCAAACAGTGACGCCTTGTCACTGCCCCCCGACCACACAACACCGGTCGGGGGGAGACTCCAGCAGTTCCTGATCGTCTGGAAGTCCATCACCATGGACAGGTGGGTCAGAAAGCTTATCCAATTCGGTTATTGTCTGGAGTTAACATCCACTCCACCCAACATACCCCCAAGGCACCGTCCTATGTCGGACGAGCACTTGCACTTATTGCAGCAGGAGGTCAACGTCATGCTACAAAAAGGGGCAATAGAGCTCGTGCCTATGCAGGAAAGAGGCACAGGGGTTTACTCCCTGTACTTCCTGATTCCAAAGAAGGACGGGTCCCTCAGGTCCATCCTAGACCTCAGGCCCCTCAACTTCTACATCCTGTCGGAGCACTTCCACATGCTGACCCTGCAGCAATTGCTCCCGCTGCTCCGGCAGGGGGACTCTCACATTCCACTACACCGTTCACACAGGAAATATCTCAGGTTCACCATCCAAAACCAGCACTACCAATTCAAGGTTTTGCCTTTCGGTGTCACCACGGCACCCAGGGTGTTCACCAAGTGCCTGGCGACGGTGGCGGCACATCTAAGGAGACAAAACATCCACGTCTACCCTTATCTGGACGACTGACTCATCCAAGCGAAGTCAGCCCAGCAGTGTGCCACCCACGTGTCCCACACCATTCACCTCCTTCACGATCTGGGATTCTCACTAAATTACCCGAAATCCCACCTCCAGCCCGACCACATACGGCGGTATCTGGGTGCGACCATAGACACTCTGGCGGCCACAGCACAGCCGAATTCAGTGAGAGTCAGCAGCATTCAATCGCTGATCCAAAAATTCAGACCTCAACACTCGCTTCCAGCAAGAGTGTTCATTCAGTTGATAGGCATGATGGCCTCCTGAATCTCCATAGTCCCGCACGCGAGACTACATATGGGTCCGCTTCAGGAGTGCTTAGCACGTCAGTGGACTCAGGCTCACGGCCAGTTGAAAGACCTAGTGTTGGTGAGCGGTCGGGCATACGACTCTCTGCATTGGTGGAATCCACGAAACCTTTGCAAGGGCCGACCGTTCCAGGAGCCTGTGCCACAGATCATCCTGACGACGGACGCTTCTCTCCAGGGATGGGGAGCGCATGTACTCCAATACACTGTGCAGGGACTATGGACGCAACAGCAAAGGAAGATGCACATCAAAAGAACTGATGGCGATCTTCATGGCACTGAAAGCCTTCAAAGTACATCTGTGCAACAAGGTCGTGTTGATCCGGACGGACAACATGATGGCAATGTACTACATTCAAAAGCAGGGAGGAACACACTCTCCGCAGCTGTCTCATCTGGCTCAGAGCATGTGGAAGTGGGCCATTCAGAGGAATATCTTCCTCATGGCAGAGCACCTCCCGGGCAAGGACAATCAGATGGCGGACCTGCTCAGCAGGCACAGCCACCAAATGCACAAGGTGGAGATACATCCATCAGTTCTCCAACCGTACTTCCAAAGGTGGGGTCATTCAGAGATCGACCTCTTCGCCACAAGGGAGAACGCAAAATGCCAAAGCTTCGCCGCCAGGTTCCCACACCCACAGTCGCAGGGCAATGCGATATGGATGAACTGGTCAGGCAAATTTGCGTACGCTTTTCCCCCAGCACCTCTGATACCGCTGGTGGCACGCAAGCTCAGGCAGCACTCGATGACTCTCATCCTGGTTGCTCCAACGTGGGCTTGCCAACCATGGTACACCACGTTTCTAGAACTGTCCGTGGTACCGCATCAAAGGCTACATCTCACACCCAGCCATCTGACGCAGAGCCATGGCGACATTCAGCATCCAGATCCGCAACAGCTCAACCTGGTGATCTTGCTCCTGAAGTCCTAGAGTTTGGCGACCTGCACTTACCTTCCGACTGTATGGACATCATTCGGGAGGCGAGGAAGCCCAGCACCAGAGCATGCTATGCGGCAAAATGGAAGCGGTTTGTCATTTATTGTGCAGACCACAACATTAACCCGCTGGATGCTTCCATTCAGAACATCATCTGTTACCTTTTCCATCTGTACAAGTGTAATCTGGCCTATGCTTCCATTCACATTCATCTGTCTGCAATGACCGCTTATCTCCAGAATAGGCAGCACCTCTCCCTCTTCCGGGTGCCTGCCATGAAGGCTTTTCTGGAAGGGCTCAAACGAGTCATTCCTCCACGGACTCCACCAGCTCCGGAGTGGAACCTCAATGTGGTCCTTACCAGGCTGATGGGTCCTCCCTTTGAACCACTGCATTCCTGCGAGATTCAGTTCTTGACGTGGAAAGTGGCTTTCCTCATAGCAATTACATCGCTACGGAGGGTTAGTGAATTGCAAACCCTAACTATCCAAGAGCCATTTATTCAAATTCATTCCAACAGGGTAGTGCTTCGCACTAACCCTAAATTTCTTCCCAAGGTTGTGTCTCAATTCCATATCAACCAGACTATTGAACTACCTGTTTTCTTTCAAAATCCCGAGTCATTGGCGGAGCGGATGCTCCATACCCTTGACGTCAAAAGGGCCCTATTGTATTACATCGATAGGACCAAGGATTTTAGGAAAACTAAGCAACTCTTTGTCGCCTTTGCACCACACCACAAAGGTAACCCTATTTCCAAGGCTGGTATTGCTAGGTGGATCGTTAAATGTATCCAGATCTGCTATCTGAAAGCAAAACGCACTCTTACCATTCCACCAAGAGCCCACTCCACCAGAAAGTTGGGGGCCTCTATGGCATTCCTTTGAAACATTCCTTTGGAAGACATATGTAGAGCAGCCACATGGTCTACCACACACACATTTACTAAGCATTACTGTGTTGATGTGCACTCCAAACAGCAGGCAGCTGTAGGGCAGGCTGTTCTCAAAACACTTTTCCAAACTGCTACAGCTGGCACGGGCGGCCGCCGCTAATGGAGGGACTGCTATGTATTCTATGCACAGATATGAATTCAGCAGCCCACATGCCTCGAACCGAATATGCTACTTACCAGTACGCATCTGTTCTTGGCATGTAGGGCTGCTGACATTCATATCGCCCGCCCTCCTCCCCGGCGCCTGTAGCAGCTGCAGTATTCACATATACTCATAGCATGGTCATCATTCACTGAGTTTCACTCCATCTTGGCCACAATGGCTAAAAACAATCTGAGGATGGAGTCGATGCCCATGCGCACTGTAGTCCAGGGGAGGAGCCACCTATCTCGTGATACTTCGAAGACTCTTCCAGGACAATAATGTGCAATCATCCGGACCCAACACTAGGTGGCGATCTATGCACAGATATGAATGTCAGCAGCCCTACATGCCAAGAACAGATGCATACTGGTAAGTAGCATATTCGTTCTGGATTGGTGGTGTCAATCTTTAGATGAGGAGGCACAGCAGCTTGCAGAACATCATCATCCTCGCGTTCTGACCGTGTCCATGTCAAATGAGCATCACTAAAAGGCACAAATGTGGGGACTCGCTCGCAATCTGTATCAGCTGCACCATCCCTCACCCACTGATCATACGGTAAAGGCAAAGGAACTTTTTTCGTATGGGTCACATACACCCAGTTCTTTTTGCCAGCTACTCTAACAGCAGTTCTAGTGACCAGCAATACCAAATAGGGACCAGTCCATCTAGGCGCCAAATTCTTGGTACGCTGGAAGTTCTTGATGAGGACGTATTGACCAGGTTGGATTGAATGTCCTGGATCTGTAGTAGCTGTCGGCAAACTGTCATGGACCTGTTGGTGGAGAACACGTAATTTAGCAGTCAAGTCATGTAAGTAATCCACCAACATAGGGTACTCCATACTGCTGTATTCTTTAGGACGAGGCACACCCCAAACATTCGCAGGATGACCAAACACAATTTCATACGGACTAAGTCCCACTCGAGAATGCACAGTCGTCCTTGTTGACAAAAGAGCCAACGGCAAGGCATCCCGCCATGTAAGGCCAGTGCTTGCTTGTACCTTAGCTAAATTCAGCTTCAAGGTACCATTGTAACATTCAACAAGTCCAGCAGACTGGGGGTGATTCGCTGCATGGAACTTCTGATTTATTCCCAATCCAGCACACACTTTCTTCATGATTTGACCCACAAATTCACTCCCATTGTCCGACCATACAATTCTCGGCAAACCATACCCAGGGAAGTACTCTTTCAGCAAAACCTTGGCTGTAGACAAGGCAGTATTATCCTTTAGCGGGTAGGCCTCTATCCACCTGGAAAAGGCACAAACAACCACAAGGACATACTTCAAATTGTTGCATCTCTCCATATGTATATAATCTAGCTGTATCACCTCAAACGGATACGTAGGAGGAGCGAAATGACCAGCTGGAGTTGGAGTTCCCTTACCAGGATTATACTTCAGACAAATCATACAATGTTTCACCACGTTCTCTGCACATTTCGGAATTCCAGCATTCTGCCAAACTGGAGCCAACAACTTGCATATTCCCTTCGAACTTATGTGAGCCATTCCATGAGCCATTGTAACCAGTGGGAGCACATACGCATCTGGCAACAGCCATCGCTGGTGTTCTGACATCTCAACCCAACAACCTGTCGAATCCAACATACCTGTAGTTTCTCTCCAAACACTCACTTCTTTCTCAGTCGCTTCAGCCTGAATCATTTTCACACTTTCTATTGTGTCTTCACACATTCCACCAGCCATAACCCAATTAGCTGGGCCTGCAACATACATACGGCTCATCATGTCTTTCACCGTTTCCTTCGCAACTTCATCCGCAAACGCATTCCCTCGACCAACATCGTCCACAACTTTCTTATGCGCACTACACTTCATAATTGCAATCTGCTTTGGGAGAGTGAGAGATTCCAAAAGTTCATCCAACTGCCCATGCTGAATTTTCGTTCCATGGGAAGTAAGGAACCAACGCTCTCTCCACAAACGCCCAAAACTATGGGCAACTCCAAATGCATACTGGCTGTCGGTGTAAACATTCACTCGCTTTCCTTCTGACAACACTCATGCTCTAGTCAGTGCAATCAATACTGCTGCTTGCGCAGAATTCTGTGGTATGCGTGCTGTCTCAACAACTGTATGTAAAGTTGTAATAGCATACGCTGCAGTCGTTTCACCATTCGGAAGCGTAAAACACGAACCATCTACCCATAGTGTACCATCAACATTCGCAAGGGGAGTATCCCTGAGGTCAACTCTAGCTTTCGTTGCTTCCTCTGTACGAAGAAAACAATCATGCTGTTCCTGAGGATCCGTCTCTGTAGAGATCGGTAACAACGTAACTGGATTCAGCACATTACATATTTTAATGTGCACATGACCAGCCAACAATGTCAACTCGTAACCTGACAGACGTGCACTAGTAAGGTGCTGTGTCTTAGTCCTGTTTAGTAAGGTATCCACTGCATGTGGGACCATCACGATCAACGTGTTGTCCAATACCAAACCAGCAGACTGTCGAATAGAAACAGCCGCTGCAGCTGTAGCTCTCAGACAACTCGGCAACACCTTAGCAACTGGGTCTAACGTAGAGGAGAAATACACACATGGACGCTGCTTGTCCCCAAATGGTTGTGTCAACACTGACAACGCACAACCTTCTCTCTCGTGCACGTACAACGTGAAAGGCTTACTATAGTCTGGAGTACCCAACACAGGAGCCGAACACAATGAATCGCGTAGTTCAGAAAAACTTTTCTGACATTTGTCAGACCAAGGAAGAGGATGCTGAGTATCTTTCAGGGTCAATGCTAACAGAGGTGAAAAATTGGGGATCCACTGTCTACAATATGATGTAATACCTAAAAAGGCACGCACTTCTCTCTGTGTGGATGGTACATTCATTTGCACAATTGCTTGAATTCGTTCTGGGGTCAATCTCCTTCCCTCCTTCGACAAGAGATGACCTAAGTAGGTCACTTCTTTGCGACAATATTGCAGCTTTGAAGGTGACACTTTATGAAGGTCAGACAAATACCGCAACAAAGAAAGAGTAGCCTCTTTACAAAACTTTTCATCATCCGCAGTAATCAACAAGTCATCAACGTACTGAATAAGAGTAGCACCAACAGGTAACACAAAACCGTCAAGCTGAGTTTTCAACGCCTGACTATAGATGGAGGGACTTTCACAATAACCTTGGGGAGCTCTCTTAAACCGGAAGCTTCGGCCTCCTAATGAGAAGCCAAAAATATCCCTGCTCTCCTCAGCAATAGGAATACTGAAGAAAGCATTCTTCAAATCGATGACAGAAAACCAAGCTGCCTAAGCAGGAATCAAAGTCAACAAAGCAGTAAAATCAGGTACCAAGGGAAACTGTGGCACGACTATCTTGTTTACCTCTCGAAGGTCGATCACAAACCGGTACACAGGTGGCTGAGAAGCATCAGTACGTTTAAGGATAGGCAAAACAGGACTGTTACAAACATTACCTCTCGTTTCCTCAACTACACCCTTCTCAACCAGATCATAAACAATCGCTAAAAGAGCTCTCTCGCCATCGCTCGAGATCTTGTATTGAGGAATACGAGGTAGCCTAGCATTTGACTTAAGCGTGACAACATAAGGTGGAATCTGCAAAAGACCAACATCATTTGGACCTGTAGCCCAAAGTGTATCAGGAAGCGAACGCAATTCCAGTGGCAAACAATCCTTAGACAAATACATTGGGGAAATCACTTTCTTATCAAGAGTAAGTTGTACTCCTGAAGGAGAACAATGTAATGTCGCATATAATCTTTTCAGCAAGTCCAAACCCAACAGATTCTCACCACAACCAGTCGTTAAAATAAGTGGAGCTTCCAATTCACAAGGGCCAATCGAAAGGGACAAAGGACTAGAAACCGGATTACGAACTGGGGCGCCTGAAAATCCTACTGAAACATTGGTCAAGCCAGACAAAGGTGCGCCAGGATGTTTAGAGTGCATAATAGAACTCTTCATCGCACCAGTATCCAAAAGAAAAGGTTCTACCACACCTGATGTATTCCCTTCAACATATGGTCCACTCTGGTCTACTGGAACTGACACTACTCCCTCACTTTGTCCTTGGCTGTCCTAGTTATCATTATAACCAGAACTCTCACCTTCGACATAGTAATCCTCAACATAATACTGGGCAGACTGACCACTCGGCACATTCTGTCTGTCAAAATAATTCGCAGAATTCTGTAGGGAAGAGGAACGCTCATTCTGAGGGATCACACCACGTCCCCTACCCCTAGGAGCTTGCTAAAAACTACCACGACCTCTCTGACCTGATACACCATTCGCACGCTGTAACAAAGCCGGGCAACTATTCTTGTAATGACCTTCCTCTCTGCAATAAACACACTGATTAGGGCCAGGAAAGAATCGCTGAACATAAGGCTCGGGCTTCTGTAACAATCTCTGAAATTGTGGAGGTTGCCGAAATTGAGGCTGATTCGGACGAGGCGGATAAGCTTGCTGCAAAAGAACTTTCGTCTTTAACTCTTTAGTTTTCTTCTCCACTTTATCCTTCTTATCTTTATCCCTATTCTCGTAATATTGTGCAGTAGCCAATATCTGGGCCGCCGAAGAGACAGCCCATGAACTCTGAGTCCTTTACCTTATTAGAAAATTCGGGAAGACAAATTTATCCACAAACAACCTTTGACCACCCTCCGTACTCATATCCTGACCACTATGATCAATAAACGTTTCTTCAAACCTAGTGAAGAAATCAGATACACTCTCGTCTTTCTTCTGCTTACATGCTGCTAACTTATCCCAATTCACTCGTAAAGCTGGCATCATCGTTTTCATCAGATTAATAATTCTACCTGGCAATTCTGAAACTAGAGGTTCAGGTTTAGCACCTCCCTCCTGTCTACCATCTGCAGCAACAATATTCGCCCAGGTATCACCTAATTCAGCAGCATGATTCTCATGACGAATCTTCGCCCACAAGGGTTGAGGGACTACATTACCCATCAACATATCGATGTCAGCTAAATTCATAATACAGGCTTCAACTGTCTGGGACAACTCCTTGTAATAACCAGCAGGATTCTTACGAGGGTCAGGTAAGGTCTGCTTAAGAACCAAGACCTTTGCTCTCTTCCAAGGGACATGTACCCATACTCGCTGAAAATGAGCCGGAGCGGCCTGAATACCCAAATTTACATTAGCCTGAACTGCTTCTTTCCATACCGGAGGAACTTCTCTCATAGGGTACTGTTTCACTTTCCTCCTAATAGAAGAATCAGGTTCATACAATGTCTGAGGCGAAAGCCTAGATCTGAAAGCAAGTATCGTCTCTACGGCATCCGTAACATCAGATTCCACTATCATCCCTTTGGCAAAATCTGACTGAACATCAAGCACATCCTGCGGAATCGGACCCAACTCATTATCTTCCCATTCCTGACGCAAAAAAGTACCAATTACATCAAAAACATACCTTTGCTTAGGCGGTTCCCACTGAAAGAAAACATCCATAACTGCTGGCAAATTATACCTCGAAGCATTTAAAATCCACCTACGAGCCAACAAATCCAACACTGTCCGTTCTTCAGAACTAGAAAGCTGACTACGACTCTGTTTACGTTCCGAAACAGGGGTCATATTCAGTGACCCAAACAATGGTGACAACAAATTAGAGACAGTTTCTGTCATTCGTTTTCGAACAGAAGGAGAAGCAGACATAAGAACAGGAGAATAAGTATTCTAAGGCAAGGAAGGCGTAGGGACAAGAACAGTAGAAGTCAAAGATGCAGAAGCAGAAGGCAAAGGAGTTTGAGGCAAAGCTGGTAGCAAGGCTGGCGACCCTAGAATGGGTTGCGCAGGAGAAGGCAAACCATCTGTGGAGCACCGGGTGGCTGAACAACAGCAGGAGGTTGAACAACAAAGGGTGGGACAACTGGGGGTAATGGAGGCGCAGTAGCACCCTGCACATAGGGAGGAGGCAATCTCAGTAAATGAGAGATCAAAGGATCTTTTTCAGGGTCTTCCATCACTTTCGGAGGAGAAGACGGCAAGGCCAGATAACATTTATCTATGGCCATGCAACGCTGTCTATCTAAGACTTCACTCGCACGCTCTTCTCCATCTTCCTTAAACTGTCTAGCAGCTTGTAATACTGACATATTTTTATCTTTCCTATCTCTCTTTGCTTGCTTAATTTCTCTCTGTTTGGCTTCCTTACGCCAAAGGCGGAAAGAGTCAAACATTGCCGGCCGGGCTTTCTTCTTAAATAGCTTAACTTCTAGATTGTCTAAAATCTCTATTTCAAAACTACCATGTGGGGGCCATTGTAAAACACCATCCTTTTTAGTGTAGCAGACCTATACTTCATTATAAGTAATAGGGCCCACTCCGTGTTTTGAGTAAAGTTCATAAGTCGGAGTTCCAACCGGAGGTATCGGACATGAATCCTCCAATCGGGAATCCCTGTTACTACCACAAACAAACCAATTACCAAATTTACCAAGACCAGGCATCTTGCTCACTAGTCTGGTTTGAAACTTCAAAGGGAATCAAAAAATGATACACTCGTAAATATACAAGCCCTTCGGCTTTGGATACTGCAGCAGCCAAATCAAAACCAAGGAATCAAACAAAGTCGTGGGAGCGACCCACTTATACTTAACCAAATATCTGTCACGCCACCAGAAGACCGTCTATCGTCTCGCTTTACAAACATCAATCGGAGGGTCCAAGACAAGGCGACAGTCAGGGCAGCAGTCCTTCGCAGCCGTTGGAAAGCAGAAAGCCTCGCAGAAAAGTCCTTTGGTCCACGCAACATGCAGGGGTCGATGAAGTGGGGGCCCTCCTCCAGAATTTCCTCACCTGGCTCCTCGCAATCTTCAGGCTTGGACCGGTACCACTGAAGTCGGCCCGCGTTGGTCGCGCCAACTGAAGAACCGGGTTTTCAAGTTCCCAGCGGCATCAGAGACACGCCCAGAGTCCTCTAGGTTCCCTTGCCTTGGTATACAGAGACACGGAATACTTCTAGGTGGCGTCAGAGATCAAATTTATTAGCTGCAGCTAGTAGCAGAAATCCCAGCAATACAACACGGTGTACAACTCAAGAAACTTCTCAATTTTACTAAGGCGAAACATCCCTATTTATACACAAAAAGGTACATTTAAAATGCACACCCCTGCACCAAAATTCAACCAATAGAAAGTACATGACATCACACCGCATCATACAGTAAAGCTCATTTTACAGTGTCCCAACCCACAAGTTAATATTTAGGCATATCTAAATAATAATCTGGAAGGCCCGCACAAACCCTTAATTGAAAGCATAACCCGTGAAATGAAGAAATAGTCAGGAAAAGTAGTTTCAGATAATGTGCCAGATAACAAATATGTAAAGAAACTTTAAAAGTTAACAAAAGTCTTGAATAGTGATTGGAAAAGGTAAATAACGATCTTGCAGGGAAATTGGCTTGGCAGGGTCAATTCCTAGGTGAAAGGCCAGCTTCTAAAATTAACTCCAGCGCACGAAGAAATCCCTGGTTAATGTGTATATATGATTCACAACAGGTCAGACTGCTTTGCTCACAAACTAACTTCTAAGGCCTACATAAAAAGTAACACTAAATGGCAGTCACGACACATAGCGAAAACCCATATTTCAGAAATGAAAATCTTTAAGGAAAGAAACCATTTCAATATTGTTTAAGATAACATATGCGCAAGGAAACTAATGGTTAACAAGGTCCTGATCAGTGATTGAAAAACTCAGACAACGATCAGCTAGCGAAACTGGTTTTGCAAAAGGTCAGTTTCAGGTGAAAAAGGGTTACTCTCTCTGCAGTTCATTCAGAGTCAGAGAAACCCAAATTAATATATGCACGAACTCAGTAGGCAAAGCCACTTGTTCGTTGGGCCTACTTCACTGGCCTACGTGAGGGCAAGATTAAAATGCAGACAGGTTTGAGAATTTCAGAACCACAACTTCCGGGCTATGGCCAAGTCCTTAGGCCTTTCGGCCACGGGCATTCCTTCCGCTTCTGCTTTTCACTCCTTTCGTGGCCAAGGAAGGGGCGCCCAGACACGTTTGTTTAGGAGCCACAGGCCTGCGCAGCAACAGTCTCAGCGTAGCCGCGGACTTGGGACCCGCAGAGGTGGGTCACAAGCCCAGCGGGCGGGTCAGTTCACCACCTCCCCTGCCGCAACTGCCTCCAAACCTTCCTAGTTCGATTTCAGGCCCACCAAACACCAGTGGGTGGCAGATTTCACCATCACTGCGGACAGATGGGTTCTGCAGATAGTCCGACGGGGCTACTCCCTCCCCTTCGAGACTACCCCTCCAGCCATGCCACCTCAGTCCCACCGCAAGTCGGGGGATCACTTGGCACTTCCTCAGCAGGAAATTGAGGCCCTTTTGGCCAAGGGGGCCATTGCGCGCGTTCCAACGCCAGAAGTAAGTTGTGGTTGTTACTCCCACTACTTCCTGGTTCCAAAGAAGAACAAGGGCCTGCGTCTTATCTTAGATCTTCGGAACGTCAATCGCTTCCTCCGGAAGGAGAAGTTCAAGATGCTCACACTTGCTTTGCAAGACTGGATGGTAGCATTGGACTTGCAGGACGCTTATTTTCATATCCCCGTCCTGCCGGCGCACCGGCGTTACCTGCAGTTTACGGTACGCCATAAGCACTTTCAGTTCACCGTGCTTCCTTTTGGTGTTACCAGCGCCCCTCGAGTGTACACGAAAGTGGTGGTCGCAGCTTATCTGCGCAGATCATGAGTTTCAGTCTTCCCCTATCTCAATGACTGCTTGTTAAAGCCGGGTTCGCCCCAGGCAGTCGTCTCCCACCTCCAGACTACGGCTGAACTCTTGAATGTGCTGGGGTTCTCCATCAATGTGCTGGAGTCGCATCTGAATCCCTCTCAGAAGCTCCTCTTAATCGGAGCGGGTCTGGACCCGGCGCAGTTTCGGGTTTATCCTCCCGAACAGCGAGTCTGGAACATTCAGACTATGATTCCGATCTTTCAGCCCTTGTCCTGGGTTTCGTTCAGGATGACCTTGAGGCTACTGGGCCTCATGGCCTCCTGCATAATGCTGACCAATCATGCCTGATTGTATATGCGGGCTCTGCAGTGGGACCTGAAGTTCCAGTGGGCACAGCATTAAGGGGACCTGTCCGAGTTCGTCCAGATCTCAGAGGGCACTGCGCAACAGTTGCAGAGGTGGCTCACGAACCAGTGTTAGTTCAGCGGCAGATCTCTCCTTTCCCCAACCGGAGCACACAGTGGTGACGGATGCGTCCCTCCTGGGATGGGGTGACCACATGGGAGAGGCGAAGATCAGAGGCCTCTGGTCTCCGGTGGAGTGCAGGCTCCATATCAAACTTTTGGAGCTCTGGGCGATCCTACTTGCACTGAAAGCATTCCTTCCCTCTGTCCAAGGGAGAGTAGTGCAGGTGTTCACAGACAACAGCACTGCCATGTGGTATTGCAACAAGCAAGGCAGGATGGGGCCCCTCAGTCCTTTTGTTCCTTCTTTCTCTGGTCTGGCAGGGCTCTGCTCTGGGCACTATTAAGGGCTACCTTTCGGCAATTTCGGCCTTTCTCAGGCTGCCTGATCAGCTCTCTCTTTTCAAGTCCCCTGTTGTAAATCGATTTCTCAAAGGCATTACTCACCTTTTCCCTCCTATTCCGTTTGTGTTGCTGCAGTGGGACTTGAATCTGGTTCTTACTTATTTGATGTGCGCTCCTTTTGAGCTGCTTCACAACTGTCATCCTTGTTTACTGGCTTTGAAGACTGCTTTCTTGGTTGCCATCACCTCCGCTAGGCGTGTGAGTGAGCTCCAGGCTCTTTCCTGTAAGCCTCATTTTCTTTTGAGTCATCCGGATAAGGTTGTGCTTTGCACTTGTCCAAAGGTTGCCACTGCCTTCCACATCGGGCAAACTATCACCTTGTTCACTTTCTTATAGCCTTCGCACCCTTCCAGTGAGGAGGAGAGGTTCCACCGTCTGGACTAAAAACGTGCACTCTCATTTGACCTAAATCGCACACAACAGTTCCGGGTGGATACCCAGCTCTTTGTTGGCTACGTGGATGCCTATAAAAGCCGGACTGTACACAAGAGGACTATCTCCCGCTGGGTTGTCTTGTGTATCAAAGCCGGTTATTCTCTTGCTAAAGGCGACCAGGGCGACAACAGCTACTACTGCATTGGGACGTGGTGTCCCCCTGCAAGACATCTGTCAGGCAGCCACATGCTCCTCACTGCATACTTCTACTAAGCATTATTGCCTTGACGGTCAAGTCCAGATATACGGCTTCTTTGGCCGTTCTGTTCTCCGTGACTTTCTGGTGTGATCTTAGTTCGCAGACCCACCACTGGGGTTGGTATTGCTTCTAAGGTAAGGAATCTATCACTAATGTGTTTCTTTCAGATGAACACGTTACTCACCTTCGGTAACGATATATCTGTAAGAAACATTAGTGAGTGATAGATTCTTTACCGCCCCACCCATTCTCCCTGTTCTGCGAACTGATTTCTAGGGTTAAGGTCATCCCTTTCAGGACCCTAGTTTCAATGCACCAGTGGTCAGTATCTTGTATGGCTCTGCGTTCCTGGCACGGGAAGTCTTGTACAGAACTGACGTCAGCGCACGTGGGCGCGTCTAAGTAGCACCAGAGAAGTCATCTCGGCGACTACGACACCTACGACGTACGCGGAGCCGCACGACGACGCCTACCGACAGCTGACGAAAACTTTCTGGATCCAGTCTGATGCCTGGGGGTAATTCTAAAGTAAGGAATCTATCACTAACTAATGTTTCTTACAGATATTTTGTTACCAAAGTTAAGTAACTTGTTCGTATGGTCATCTAAACCTACCTCAGAACTGTCTGGATATTCTGAAAGAAGCAAAACCACCATCTACACAAACTTCTTATGCCTTTAAATGAAGAAGATTTTGCATTTGGTGCTCCTCCAGGCATATCGATCCTACCTCTTGCCAGGAGGAGGCCATTCTCACGTATTTATTACACCTTGCTAAATCTGGCCTTCAATACTCTTCAGTCAGCATCCACCTGTCTGCACTCACAGCATACAGGAAAAGTCCTTCACAAATCTTGGTAAAGAGGGTGTTCAAATTCAGTCTGGACAAGACCAAGTCCATTTTCAAATCTCAACAGCTATTTACCAATTATGGCCCAGTTTGCATAGGTTTACCTACCTCCAAACAGTCAGTCTCCAGGGGGATCGTTTCTTGCATCCTCTGCTGTTATCAGCTAGCTAATAAATCTCTTACTGGTAAGCCCAAAGCTCACTCTACTAGAGGCATGGCAGCTACCACAGCCTTGATGAGGAATATTCCCTTGGTGGATATTTGCAAGGCAGCTACTTGGAGATCGGTCCACACATTCACTAGACACTACTGCCTTGACAAAGATGCTCAAGCAGGACAGGCATCCCTCAGAAATCTCTTTGCCTAGCAGTGTCTATATCTTCTGGTTTCTGTCAAATCCCCGGCTTCAGGAGTAATAAGCTTGCTATTCTATTCAACGCTTATGACTATACATGGAAATCCCCTACGAGAGAAGGTACAGTTTCTTACCTGTAACTCCAGTTCTCTCGTAGGGGTATTTCCATGATGGTCATAAGCAACCCTCCCTCCTCCCCGGTTGAGTAGACAGACACTTTCATGCTCCGCTATTAATCAGCTAATACAGCCTTCAAAAAGAACTGAAGTAACTGCCTCCGGCTGAGCATGATGGGATATTGGAGGTCTCTCTGCTCTCAAAGTAACAGTTTTTTTTCTTTACTTATAATGGCAGCCTCTAGGCAACATTGCCCTCTACTTCATCTCTGTTTTCTCTCATACATAAAGGGTTTGCAAAGGTTCTTTTTCTGTTCCTTTACAAAGATTTGTTTCATGCACTAGGTGCATATTACTTTACAGGCTCCAAGATGAAGAATTCTGGCCATTGTAGCCGGTCCTTAGGCTGCATTATGACTTTCTTAAGTGACTTTTCAAGGCCTTCCCGAAGAAAGGCGAACTCCAGCAATTAAGAAGTTATATTGGATTAAGTGCTCCGGGGTCCCCGCAGATGGGCAGGACTATTCAAGGCTTATGACTATCATGGAAATACCCCTATGAGAGAACTGGATTTACAGGTAAGAAACGATACCTTCCTGACCACCTAGAAGTCAGACATTTGGACACCTCTGCAGATTGTAGGACCGTACTGGGGCAGGCATGTGCTCCTGGTATGACTAAGTCCTGCAATGTCTACATTTCTACATTTGGTGCAAGATTAAAGGTCTGACTCTCAAATCTGTACAGCAGCACCGAATCAGCCATGCCAAATCCATCTGCCCAGAGAAGGCCTAAAGTGTACATCAGTCAAAATCCATCCGCCTGCTATATTCAGGTTCAGAAGGTCTGGTGATTCTCCGCCATTATTTTCTCAAAGTCATCAAACAATTCTTGAAAGGCTTACTTAAACCTTTCCCCCCCTAGTCCCCTAATGAGGAGAGGTCTGGCGCAGCGGCCATGGCGGCTGACTCCGGAGCACGGATCTCACGGTTCGATCGCCAGCGGCAGCCCAGCCCAACACCCTGTGACTCTGCGCAAAAGCTTGCTTAATCTCCCCAACGGCCCCCAGCACCTTGAGACCCTTAGGGGTGATTAGTTCACGCTTTACAAATGCTGGGTTATTATTATCATTAGTCCGACAACCTTTGATGAATGGGAACCAAACACAGTGCTCAGTCAGCATATACTGCTGCCTTTTGAACCAATCCACAAGACGGATCTCTAGTATCTTTCCTTGAAGACAGCACTCCTCTTGACTTTGACATCAGCAAAATAAGTTGGGGAGGTCTAAGCCTGCATAATACAAGAACCATATCTGCAATATTCGAAGGGAAAAGGCACTTTATGCACTAACCTGACGTTCATGCCCTTGGTACCTTCCGACTCCCATTTGAATAAGCCTATTATTTTTCATTCTTTCTTTCCAAACACGTTGAAAGTGGCTGAAAGTGGCCTAGACACTCTAGACGTCTACAGGGACATCATATTTTACATGTACAGAACCACAAGAACATCCAATCAACTCTTCTTCATTTTTGGTTGTCAAAACGGGTCCCATCCCCAATTTAAACAGGGCATTCCTTGCTGGAAGGGTAGGGCAATGGCACACCCTACAGACACATGTCAGTGACAGCTGTACTCAAGGTTGGAGTGCCATTTCCAGACATTGCTTGGGCCTATTTGGAAAATCAGGTGCATATTTACAAAACAATTACCTGCACTTGAATACAACAGCAGACTCTTCCATCGATTAAGCGATCCTAGGCAATCTGTTTCTTTGAAGATAAACCTGCTTCTCACTTCTTGCATGTATGATTCAAGTATGTGAATCTAGGGAAGATCCACTGCTGGAAGAGAAATTAGTTACTCCACTGTAACTCCAATTCTCCAGCGTTGGTATCTTTAATAGATTGACAAGTGACCCTCTCTCCTATCCGGTCAGCGGCTCTGCACTTCCCATTCATTGTCTGAAGTTTGAAATGAGGTGGGTGTCCTAGTAAATCAAAACAGGTGTTAGGCCTTTGCCATTTTTAGGTCGAGCCTAGAGACAGCGCGCAAGCACTGATCTGCGAGACTTGTTATAGTGAGGTATGGATATGGAATATAAGCCCCTTGTCATAGTCCTTCCTAAATGCTGGATTCCGATTCGTAAATAGGCTTATTACTCTTCCTTGGTACCGCCTTGTCTTTAATTGTAACCTCCCATAGCGACTGGCCCTTTTACTTTGGTTGTTACATGATACCTTTTATTTAGTCCGTAAGCACTACTTTCTGTATTCAGTTTCTCTTACTGCAGGCTCGACACAGGCACCCGCTTTCACTTTAACACGGGTGCCTGTATTATCTCATTCCTCCCACCCCCTGCCTGATTAATCTTGCTCCGTCGCCTTCGTGTCTGTTTCTCCACCCCCTCCCAGCAACCAGATCTACAGCCCCGCCTCCTCCGTCTACGCTGCCCATATCCTGGCTTGTTACAACTGTTGCTTATAAGCGCCATGGAGTGACTGTCATTATCATGTTAAAAATGCACAAATGGCGGCAGTCATCTGCTGGGATCATGATAAACCGAGGTAAACAAGCCATTAAACGTGCACTCTTTCTTACTGCCTGAAAAGCAACAGTTGGAAAACACAGCAAAGGTCATGCCGCACAAACAGCCAAGCTCCCATCTGCCATATTAATGTGTCGGGCCCTTTTATATATGTATTTCTACCCCTAACATGTGTAAAACTCAAAGAGCTGTGCGCAAAAGACCCTGGCGTAAGCTCCGCTTAGCAGATTTTCATGCCCTTATGGAATCTGATCCACTAGACCCTTTTGCTGATATTGAAACAGGTTATGACTCTTTTTGCACTTGGTTAACCCAGGCACTGGATAGACTTATTCCAGCAACATGGGGTAAAGGTCGCATGCAGGACGCCAATCCTTGGTACAACAATACTTTGGCGGGCCTCAAGAAGATCTGCAAAAGATACGAACGCGACTGGAGAAAAGATTATTCCTCTGAGAAAAAGACCTGCTATCTAAAAGAACTTAAAGTTTATCTTAAAGCCATTTGCAGGACTCGGGCGGAGTACTATGCCACTGAAATAAAAATTAGCTCTAACCCGGCTAAGGTCATTTTTAAAATTCTTAAAGAACTCAGCAGAAAAAAATCCGCTAATATTTTAACTTCGGCGGCTCAGTGCGAAGAGATAGCTTCCTTTTTTGTGGAGAAGATCCAGGGTATTTATCACGCCTTTACCCCTGTATCACAGCCTTGCTGTAGCTCAGTAACGAGTCTCAGCCTTGCCTCCAAGCTATCGGTTATTACCGAAATCTCTGAAGAAAAATTTGATCAGCTAACTAAGCTTATTAAATCTGGTTCCCCGGCGGACCCCCTTAAGCCTGCCCAATTCAGAGACTCTTCTCTGTACTGTTTAGCCCCGCTACATAGCCTTATTAACGCCTCCTTTTCGGCTGCCACTGTGCCAGTTAAGTGGAAGCAGGCATGGGTTTCTCCTATACTTAAAAAACCCACCTTAGACCCCTTGAAGCCCGAAAACTTTAGACCTATTTCGTTGCTTCCTTGGGCTCCGAAGATTGCTGAGGCCCATGTAAACTCTATTCTTACCAACGTTTTAAATGCCAATGACACTCTGGATGAAACTCAGCATGGGTTTCGCGCCGGTCATAGCACGGAGACGCGCTCTTGGCTATGACGGAGCCTCTTCGGACCACTCTTGATCATGGCCAAACGGCGGCACTGATCCTATTGGATCTCAGTGCCGCTTTTGACACTGTCTCCCACCATATCCTGCTCCATCGGCTTGAAGAGGCAGGGATCACGGATATGGCCCTTGCCTGGTTTAGGTCTTTCCTGACCGACAGATCATTTCGTGTTTCCACTCCTCCCTTCCTTTCTAGGGCGTACTCTATTGGGCAGGGTGTCCCTCAGGGTTCGGCTTTGAGCCCCACCCTGTTCAATCTTTACGTTCAGCCACTGGCTGCTGTCGCCAAAGCGTGGGACCTTAACATTGTGTCATACGCTGACCACACGCAGCTAGTGGTCGCCCTATCGGAAAGTGTCATCATGGACCATGTAAGGTTCAAGGCAGGTCTGGCTGCGGTAGCAGAGTGGATGACAGCTAATTGTTTACAACTTAACGCCGCTAAGACAGAGTTGCTATTGGTGGGCAAAAACACTGAGTTATGGGGAGACCACTGGTGGCCTTCTACTTTAGGGATAGCTCCTACACCTAAGAAAGAAGTGAAAAACTTGGGAGTCTAGTTAGACTCAGCACTAAGCTTTGGCACCCAAACGAAAAAAGTTGCCGCCACCTGTTTTGGCATACTACGTAATCTAAAAGCAATCCTGAAATTCTTTGACTCCGCTACTAGGCAACTAATTGTTCAAGCTATGGTGTTGTCCACATTGGACTATGCCTGTTCACTGCTCTTAGGTGCTAATAAGGCGGAAATTTCCCGTCTGCAACGCATTCAAAATGCGGCTGCTAGAGCCTTAGTAGGTTTGCCCCGTTTCAGTTCCACCTCTGCTACTATTCGGAAACTCCACTGGCTTCCTGTAGCTCAACGGATACAGTTTAAGACCTTATGTATTTCATTTAAAATCTTAAAACTGTCTACCCCTAAAATGCTAGTGCCATTGCTGAATATGTATGTGCCCATGCGGGCTCTACGATCAGCTGGCCAGAACCTGGTTGAAGTCCCCCGGTTCAAGCGAAGCAGAGCGGGTGGACGTTCTTTCCGCTTTTTAGCAGCAAAACTATGGAACACTCTACCAGTCCATATTCGGGAAATGGAGGAGTTTTTTCAATTTAGGAAAGCCATCAAAACTCACTTATTCCCTTGAAAATATTTTTTGTCTCTCTTTTTCTGATCTCAGTTATGTTTTGCTCAGGATTAGCGCCGGGACGCCCATTTGGTTAGGCAGCTGTGCGCTTTACAAATCATATAACATAACAACATAACACATAACTTATGGAGAAAATCCTAGTTGTGGTCGGTAGCAGGAGAGTTTTACATTCAACAGCTGTCAGCCTTAAAGTTTCAGAACTGTCTGAAAGCGATCAATTCTCTGTCTGTGAAGAGACAGGGAAGCAGAAATATCTGGGCGGAGTGGGGCTCGGGTGTATAAGGTGAGCTACCAATCCCAGACCAGCTCCTCATCTGGCAGGAAGATCCTGAGGTTGAACCAATGGCTCTCAGCTTGACTTCGCTGGCTTAGAATGAACCTGTGCACGAACCCCTCAACAGAACTATTATTTTGAGATATTGTACTCCAAAGCATTTTCACCATTAAGAATTTGGAGTTACACCTCAAGAGGAAAGGCAAGATACTTCATTTTCAGAAGCATATCTGAGTTGGAGCAGAACACTGATTAGCTTTAAAATGAAACACCTTATTTTCAGTCTGGAGAATGTTTAGAGCACTTCTACTGAAACGTCAAGACACAGTCAAGCTGCCTGTGGAGGAGAACTAATAAGTCAAAGGAGAGCTCTGTCGATCTGTCGCGTCTCCAGTATTTTTCGCGCTGGAAAGCAGAGTTAAGACGACATTGCACAGTAGCTGGGAGGGCGCCTTTGTCCGCCTACAACAAAGGTTTACATCGTAATAACAAACACGACAAAACAGAAAGACAACGTCTTTCGATCTCATCTGGTGAAGTGTTGGTTTGTTACATCACTGATGCTTCACATTAATTCTTACCTGTTTTCTGAATTACTCATGCCACGCATCATCCTTCTATGTATTCTGGTTTATTTAGTCCTATTGTGTTAATCATTCGACAATACTTCAATTAATGCAGGTCCAGAAACATGTCCTGATTCCCTAAGTCGGGGCACAAGTCCTAAAGAAGTAGATGGAATGCATTAGGTCTCGCATTACTGAAAGTTTGAGCTATTGGCGTTGCACATAATAATGCAATGCCAGAGCTCCACCTATGAGTAATGTGAAACCTATTGCATTGCAAGTGCTTGTTACACTGTTTAACGCTATTTTAAAAGTACCAGCTGTTCCCTAGTCATGACAATGGGGAATGATTCAAGCATTTGAATCTACGAAAGATACCATCACTGTAGAACTAGAGTTTCAGGCAAGTAACACATTTCATGTGTTCTTAATCTCATTTATAATGCATCAAGTAATGACAGTGGGGGAAGCTGGTCGTAGAAACCACATATTACGTTGCTTAGCAGCTCAGTCGGAGAACCCCAAAGCCTTGGTAAACCTCCTTCGGTGCTTCCATTCTAGGAGTGAGCAAACTTGGCTCCACGTCAAGTGTTGGAAGCTGGTGCTCTCCCTATCAGATCAAACCAAACTCCTGGTTTCTCATTTGTTTTTCCAGATTGTGAATAAAGTGGTTCTCATTGTCACGGTAAAGGAAACTTGTGCCCTTTAGGTTGTCTGTGACTAGGATTTTATTCAATCAAACTGCACCGTTGAATGAGGCTCTAAGTAAAGTCGTGTACATTTCCATGAAAACCCACCAGCAACGCTTGAATGCCCACAAAGATATGACTTTTTGCATTGTTCTTTAACATCCAAGTATCTATGCCATTGCCCCTCCCCTGGGAACACATGTTCTCACTCATAGTCCTAAAATTGCAACTGCAGAAAATCGAGCAATTTATTATTCTATAGGTTCTGCTTTTATGGCCCAGTGTCTATTTGTGCCAGCAGTTGGCACTTTTTACACACCTAATTCAAAATTATGAGTGTAAAAAGAGTTGAGAATGTGAGAAGGAACCCAAAACATAACGTAGATCAAATTAAATTAAATTGAAATATTTGTATTATAATACATTTAAAACTAACCATCATTCCAATTTTGGTATGTATTTGCTTGAATGTATATTTAATTACATTTTTAATAATGGATTAAAATGTAACAATGTAATGAACTGAGGGGAGTGCTTCCGGTGGTGCCGTATACACTTCCGGCAGACCCACAGCTCCTAGAGTCGCCTGGCAGCACCTAGGGCGTTGCACATCTTTTGCCTCAGAAAAACGATGTCCGTCCCACTATGGCATCTAGGCATAGGGAGTGCATAATGCGAGGAGTCCATTATACAACTGTTATTATCCATCAGAAATACTCCTTCCAGTGGTTAAGTAACCTTCTGCTTATGGCTGCTAATGTTACCTGGGAGCACGGTGACTGCCGTTAAAGGAGCTTCTTCTCTTTCTCTCCAGCTTGCTGTTGCTCGTCATTTTGAACGTGAGTCTCTTCTTTAAACTGGCGATGATTGAACAAGCAGCCCAGTCATTCCACCGGGTCCACATCCTGGA
Organism: Lissotriton vulgaris; assembly: GCF_964263255.1. Taxonomy (NCBI): domain Eukaryota; kingdom Metazoa; phylum Chordata; class Amphibia; order Caudata; family Salamandridae; genus Lissotriton; species Lissotriton vulgaris. The sequence goes on from NC_141696.1 coordinate 1,499,868,648, forward strand.
AGAGGGCGCTACAAAGTAAGTCCAACTACACTCTTTCTTTTCAAGCAAACAATGTGCATTTTCTCAAGTTATGTTTTTTGCTGACCTCCAATATATTTTGTGGGAGTGTACTTTTGCAACACAATTCCTCTTTCAGAACTAAAAGTCGAACACCCGAAGATACTCTTGTTTTACCAACAGGTGGGCGAGCCACTGAAAGCACAGACCTGGCTCGAGCCAGGTGCCTGCCTCTGGCTCACGGTCCACCTAGATCCACGAGCCCAAAATGAGTTGAGCTTCTTTCTATGTGGGTTATGCTTTCCTCCCTCTCTTTACCTCATGCACAGAAAATGAAAAGCAGATCATTAATATTTGAGATAAAAATGAAAGACAAATAGATATCCATTTAGTGTCTGATTTGTACGAAGTGAAACTAGAAAACATGCAATTAATCCCGGGTTTGCTGGTTAACCAATGTGTGTGATTTTAGGCAAATATTTTATTTCACCGATCTGCTTTTTCTTCATTATCGCACAGGAAAGTACCTTCAAATACGTGAGTTCAGAATATGAGCTGTACAAAAACGCATTTTGCTTAATTTAATAGACTACAATGTTGCTCTATCGATGAAAATGTGGGCACATGACAACTGACTTGCCTCTTACTAATGGCATTGTCGCCAGCCCGGGGCAGGGATGGTCTCGGTTCATGTTTATAAAAGCTATAAGTGCTTTTAGTGAAGTAATATAACTTATTGTATTGTAATTGTATTTGGATAGCACTTACTACCCCTGACGAGGCGTCGAAGCGCTTTTTCGGCAAGTAGCACGCTACTTTGGGGCCCATAAATGATTAGTGTTGAATTGGTATAGTGAAACATGCAAGTACATATCCAGTTATTTGGATTCGCAAGGATAGCAAAAGGATAGAAGAAGAAAAAAGGTTTGTATTTATATAGCGCTTGTTACCCCTGATGGAGCGTTGAAGCACGCTACTCCGTAAACCCAGAAAGGATTAGTGGTGAATTAATATGGTGCAATATAAAAGTAATTCAACTGGTGGATATTAGTCAGTTATTTGGAGTGAGAAGGATAGCGGAGGGATAGAAGGGGAAGAAAGGTTTGCATTCATATAGCACCTGTTACCCCTGATGGATGTTGAATCGCTTTTCTGGCGAGTAGCACGCTACTCCGGAACCCATAATGGATTAGTGTTGAAAATTAGTATAGTGAAATATGAAGTAATTTGAGTGGTGGATATGTTATTCAGTTATTTGCATAGAGAAGGGTAGGTGGCTGGATAGAAGAGGGAAAGAGGTTTGTATTTATATAGCACTTCCTACCCCTGATGGGGTTTTGAAGCACTTTTTTGGCAAGTAGCACGCTACTCTGGAACCCATAAGGATTAGTGTTGAATTAGTATGGTGAAACTCGACCCACAGCCAGTTCTCCTGCCTCCACTGCTGTCAGACCTTCACCTCCACCCTGACCCCCGGCACCACAGACACAAGTGACAGCGACACCCTCCTAAGATGCATCCTTCTCAACGTGCGCAACATACTCAAACACGCCATGGAAATCTGGAACCTACTCGACTCTCTCTCGCCTGACATAGCCTTCTTCATTGAGACCTGGACCAACGCTGCCTCCGCCCCCGACATCAACTCGGCCATCTAGGACGGATACAAGATCCAGAGGAAGAACTGCCCGAACCACCCGGGAGGGGGCCTCGCCATTGCCCACAAGAGCACCCTCCACCTCCAGAGAAACGTTCTCCTCTGCCGAACACCTGCACTTCCAGATCCAGACCAGCCCTAACACCACACTCCGAGGAACCCTCGTCTACAGACCCCCGAGACGCCCTTCGTCACCACCATCACCAACTTCATCACCCCCAGGCCATTGCATCAATGAACTACATACTTATTGGTGACCTCAACTTCGACCTTGACAACGCCAACAACCCAAACTCCACCATCCTCTGTGACAACCTCGCTGACATTGGACTCAACCAACTCGTCACTACACCCTCACGCAGAGCAGGACACACCCTCAACCCCATCTTCGCGGCAGGTAACAGCATTCGCTTCAGCCACACAACGCAACCACCATGGACCGACCACCACTGCATGCACTTCACCGCCGACAAACCCAAGGCACCAAAACCACCCATCCGCCCACCACGAAGGAACTGGAGCAAGTTTACCGACGAGCAACTGAACTCCACCCTCACCCTAGACAACCCCACCTGGGCATCCAATGCAAACACTGCAGCCAGAGGACTCCACACCTGGATCTCCAACTGCGCAGACGAGCTTGTCCCTCTACGCAACCCAGGCAAACAATGCCCCAGGAAAACCGCCTGGTTCACCACCGATCTCCAAGAAGCCAGGCGCTCCTGCAGACACCTGGAGAAGAACTGGAGGAACACAAAGACAATCAACAGCTACTCCAACCACAAGGATGCCATGACGGACTACCGTAACCAAATCAGAACAACCAAAAGAAACTTCATCAACAGCAAAATCCTCACCAACTCCAAGGACCCCTTCAGTGTCATTCAGGAATTCACCAACCCATGCAGCAAAGCCACAGACATCACCCTGTCCCAAGACCTCTACGACAAGCTTGGAACCTACTTCCACCTCAAGATCAGAACACTCCACGACAACTTCAGCCACCCCCCACAAGATACCACAGCCAGCCCCCCGCCCCCCAGAGACACCAGCCAGCCCGTCATCTCCAACTGGACGCCAATCACGACCGAGGACACCGCCACAACCATGAAAGCCATCCACTTGGGGGGGCCCCGCCGACCCCTCCCCCGCACATCTACCACAGAGCAGCGTACACCATTGCACCTGAACTGCAATGGACGATCAACACCACCTTCACAACAGGCACCTTCCCCGACAGCTGGAAGCACGCAGAAATCAGGCCCCAGCTCAAAAAGCCCACGGCCGACCCCACGGACCTCAAGAACAACCCAGCCCTCTTCAACATCTACATGGCCCCCCTCGCAGCCATCGTCTGACAACACGACCTCATCGTATCCTATGCCGACGACACCCAGCTCATCCTCTCCCTCACTAGAGACCAAACCACTGCAAAACTCAACTTCTAGAAGGAAATGCAAGATGTCGCAGTCTGGATGACCAACAGCTGCCTAAAACGCAATGCTGAGCAGAGAGAAGTCCTCGTCCTAGGTACAACCCCCTCAGTATGGAACAACACATGGTGTCCCACAGCCATCGGAAGCCCACCTACCTCCGCAGACCACGCCAAAAACCTCAGCATAATACTCAACTCCTCACTCACCCTGAACCGACAGGTCAACGCCGTCCCCTCCAGCTGCTTCAACACCCTTAGCATCCTCCAAAAGACCTTCAAATGGATCCCCCCCGGAATCAAGGAAGACAGTCACCCACTCACTCATCACTAGCAGACAGGACTACGGAAACACACTCTACGCCGGTATCAACAAGTCCCTTCTCCGCAAACTCCAGACAATACAGAACACCGCGGCCAGACTCGTCCTCGGCATCCCCCAGCACGATCACATCAGCCAACACCTGCGGAGACTCCACTGGCTCCCCGTGGAGAAGAGTGTCCTTCAAGATCCTCACTCACGCCTACAAATGCCTATACAACAACAGACCCAAATACCTCCACGCCAGAATATACTTCCACATACCCAAAAGAAACCTCCTATCTGCCAACCTCACACTGGCTGAAACCCTGCACATCCACAGAGCCAGAGCAGGCAGAAAATCGTTCTCCCACATTGCATCCAGGACATGGAATGAGCTACCGCCAGACATCAGACACGCCCCCTCCTGAACACCTTCAGGAAGACTCTCAATACCTGGCTCTTTGGCTGAACGTAGCTGCGCACCCCCACCCATCACCACCATAACCCCATCCCCAGCACCTTGAGACCCTCACAGGTGAGTGGTGCGCTTACAGATCCCTGAATGATCGATCAATAGTAGTGGTATGGGGTTTGGGATAAATGCAAGAGTGGATGTAGAGGATATATTGATAGATGTATAGGGTGAGAGATAGGGTAGTGCATTGGAATGAGTAGTAGAAAGAAGTTTGAGATGAGTCAGAAAGTTGGGCTAGAAAATATATTGAGAGAAGTATAGGCTGAGAAATAGGGTAGTTGCAAACAAAACAGGTGATGGACCGAATGTGGATCAATGTCACACATTCAACCCAGTCCAAAGATCTGGGCCCAAATCCATCGTTTTTTTGCACTCCACACCACCCTGGGTTAGACAATGGCAATATGCAAATCAGCTCTGACCCTGTGCCCCATGGGAACAGTCCAGTCCGAACTACAAAAGCCATGTCCTTCCCAGAACGGAATCAAGCATCCGAGGACCGGACCGGTTTCGAGGTAACACCTCTCATCAGCCCGGCTAGCTTGACTCCAAGTGGTGTGGAGTGCCTGGGACCCACGTCTGAGCATCCCCAGCGCACTTATGGCGGCAATTGCAAACAAAACAGGTGATGGACCGAATGTGGATTAATGTCACACATTCAACCCAGTCCAAAGATCTGGGCCCAAATCCATCGTTTTTTGCACTCCACACCACCCTGGGTTAGACAATGGCAATATGCAAATCAGCTCTGACCCTGTGCCCCATGGGAACAGTCCAGTCCGAACTACAAAAGCCATGTCCTTCCCAGAACGTAATCAAGCATCCGAGGACCGGACCGGTTTCGAGGTAACACCTCTCATCAGCCCGGCTAGCTTGACTCCAAGTGGTGTGGAGTGCCTGGGACCCACGTCTGAGCAAAAAAACGATGGATATGGGCCCAGATCTTTTGACTGGGTTGAATGTGTGACATTGATCCACATTCTGTCCATCACCTGTTTTGTTTGCTAATTCCGCCATAAGTGCGCTGGGGATGCTCAGACGTGGGTCCCAGGCACTCCACACCACTGGAGTCAAGCTAGCCGGGCTGATGAGAGGTGTTACCTCGAAACCGGTCCGGTCCTCGGATGCTTGATTCCGTTCTGGGAAGGACATGGCTTTTGTAGTTCGGACTGGACTGTTCCCATGGGGCACAGGGTCAGAGCTGATTTGCATACCGCCATTGTCTAACCCAGGGTGGTGTGGAGTGCAAAAAAATGATGGATATGGGCCCAGATCTTTTGACTGGGTTGAATGTGTGACATTGATCCACATTCTGTCCATCACCTGTTTTGTTTGCTAATTCCGCCATAAGTGCTCTGGGGATGCTCAGATGTGGGTCCAAGGCACTCCACACCACTGGAGTCAAGCTAGCTGGGCTGATGAGAGGTGTTACCTCGAAACCGGTCCGGTCCTCGGATGCTTGATTCCGTTCTGGGAAGGACATGGCTTTTGTAGTTCGGACTGGACTGTTCCCATGGGGCACAGGGTCAGAGCTGATTTGCATATCGCCATTGTCTAACCCAGGGAGGTGTGGAGTGCAAAAAAACGATGGATATGGGCCTAGATCTTTTGACTGGGTTGAATGTGTGACATTGATCCACATTCTGTCCATCACCTGTTTTGTTTGAGAAATAGGGTAGAGCATTGGAAATGCTAAATTAGAAGACAGTGATAAATATATAGATCCATAAGTACATTGAAAGTATATAGCTGCCAAAGTAGGTAAGTATATGTAGATTAAAGATATTGATAGAGGTACAGGATGAGAAATGGGGTAATGCATTGGATATGTTTTTTCAGGAGAAAAGTAACAGACACACAGATCCAAGTACATGGAGGTACATAGATGCACAATGGAAGCAAGTACATGTAGACCAAAGATGATTTATTAATTTTTTTATTTTTCATTTATTCATTAAAACATTTTTTTAACAAGATAAGTATTCTACATGTTTATACAAAGCAATACACAAAGATAGGTACATATCTTTAGTGAAAAGAAATGCTTATTTACAGAGGGATATGCTGTATATTTCTGTTTGCGTATGATGCTTATGTGGGGAAGAGCCAATTCTTGAGTAGTTTTCTGAAGATAAGGTGGTTGTCTGTGGATATTTTGTTGGGGGTAAAGAGTTCCATAGTTTGACTGCTTGAACAGAGAAGGATGTGCCAACCATTGTTTTTTCTTGTATCTTGGAATTTTGAGGCGAGATGCCCCTTTAGAGCGGAGGTTCCTTTGTTGAATGTGTTTGGTGATTTTATTCCTGATGAAGAGCGGTCCCATTCCATGTTTTGCTTTGTGGGCGATACAAAGTAGCCTGAAAGTGGATCTTCTGGCAAACGGTAACTAATGCAGGGCTTTCAAGGCAGGTGAGATGTGGCCTCGCGGTTTGATATGCAAGAGTAGTCTGGCAGCCGAGGTCTGAATCTGTTGTAGTCTTTTCATGGTTCTTAAAGGTGATCCGTAGTAGAGGTTATTGACATAATCGAGTTTGGACAGTACAATCAAGATGGTAGCTTGGACTTTGTGTTGAAATCCCAAATAAGGGAAAATTAGTTGCAGCGTTTTTATAGGGACAAAGCTTGATCTTGCTAGTTTGTCCACTTGGGCATTCATCAACAGCTTGGAGTCTGTGGTCATTCCGAGGTTTCTTACTTCCTTTGATACTTTAGGCAGTGATCCCAGTTCATCAGGCCAGGTGGCAAGCGGGTTATAATGTTTCCAATCGCCACACATGAGTATTTCCGTTTTGGAAGTATTCCATTTGAGATGGCTCCAAGTCATCCACAGAGCCACGGCTCTGAGACAATTGAAAATTTGGGATTTTTCCATGTCTTTGGGGCATTCCAGTTGAAGGAGTATTTGCATGTCATCTGCATAGATATCCCCTTTGGTATCGCTTTGTGCGCCCTAAGTTGGCAGGGTATGCCCAGACGTGGGTCCCTTGCTCATTTTGCCACTGGATTCAAGCTAGCCTGGCTGATGACGGCTAATTAGACAGAAACCGGTCCCAGGATGCTTGTTTCCGGTCCAGGGAAGACATGGCTTGGCAGCTCGGGCTGGACTGTTCCCATGAGGCACAGGGTCAGACTGATTTGCATATGGCCATGTCTGAACTGGGGTGGTGGAGTGAGCTAAAGAATTTCGATGGATTAAACCCAGATCAGTTGACTGGGGTGAGTGTTTGATTTTCTCAAACGCTCCGTCCATCATCCCCTTAGGTATCGCTTTGTTCACCCTAAGGTGGCAGGGTATTCCCAGACATGGGTCATTTGCTCACTTTGACACTGGATTCAAGCTAGCCTGGCTGATGACGACTGATTAGCCAGAAACCGGTCTCAGGATGCTTGTTTCCGTTCAAGGGAAGACATGGCTTGGCAGTTCAGGCTGGACTGTTCCCATGAGGCACAGGGTCAGACTGATTTGCATATGGCCATGTCTGAACTGGGGTGGTGGAGTGAGCTAAAGAATTATGATGGATTAAACCCAGATCAGTTGACTGGGGGTGAGTGTTTGATTTGCTCAAACGCTCCGTCCATCATCCCCTTTGGTATCGATCTGCATAGTTAAAGCACGTGAGGTGAAATTGATTGATCAGTTCAGGTAATGACTTCATGTAGATGTTGAAAAGCATGGGTGAGATGATAGAGCCTTGAGGGCCCCCTGCTTTGGTGTAGTATGGTTTGGATGAGAAAGGTGGGGTATGGATGACATTAGTTCTGTTTCTAAGGTAGGATGCGATCCAGTCTTGAGCAGCTCTCTCTATGCCGGCTTCATAGAGTCTTTGTTTCAGAGTGTCATGGTCAACCGTGTCAAAGGCAGCCGAGATGTTCTAGAGGAGTAGCTCAGCAACCCCGTTGCAGTCTACTGTATTCTTCAGGTCATCCCAGAGGGCAAGGAGGGCAGATTCAGTGCCTCTTCCCTGACGGAATTCTATTTGGAAGTCTGAAAGTATGTCATTCTCTTCAATGAATTTTGACATTTGGGCAAACGCTGCTCTTTCTATCAGTTTTCACAGGAAAGGTCCATTTGTAATGGGTCTGTAGTTGTCAGAGTTCAGCAGGTCCAAGTTTGTTTTCTTCAGTAAACGGCGTATGTGTGACTTTTTGAATTCTTCTGGAAATATTCCTGTAGTTATGGAATCGTTGATGATTCTTCTTACTGGAGTGGCAGCAGAGGTTGTTAAAAGAATTGTCTTGAAAGTTTGTGGTGGACAGAGGTCAGAAGGGCTGCCGGCAGGCCTGCTTGCTTTGACCAGGTCCATAAATTCATCGTGTGAGAAGTGTTGGAAGGAACGGAGAGGCTGGGTTAGAGTATTCTTGGGTTGTTGTTTTGTACAAGGGTTAGTGCTGGTGCTTTGTTTCAGTTTTAAGTACGAGCCCAATGTGTCTGCTTTGGCAGTGTAATGATTTGCCAGTTTGTCTGTGAAATCTTGAGTAACAGGATGAGTTCCTTCTAGGCAATTTGGTTTGCAAAATTCATTGAGTATTTTATAGAATTATTTATTTTCACATTTCCTATCTTTAAATATCTCTGAATTGTACCTTTTCTTAGCTTTTTTGATAGCTGACTTGTATAATCTGTTAACTTTCTGTAGGGGAAGTTTGCCTTGTTTGGCGTTTGTTTTGAGCCAGTTACGTTGCAGCTTTCTAATTTGTTGTTTTATGTCTTTTATTTCTATGTTTCTCCAAGGTGCTTTTTTTCTTTTGTTCTGTTGTGTGGTTTTGAGAGGTATCAGGATGTCAAAAGCTTCCTGTAGCCACTCGTATAGATTTTAAATAGAATTCATTGTTTCCAGATTTGTACTGGATGTTAATTGTGTTTCCAAGTGTACCAAATTCCGTTTGTTCCATGGTCGATAGGTGGATGGATGTAAGGTAGTTTTAGGTGAGTCGCTTAATGTTGTTTTATATTGGAAACCGAGCAAGTAGTGGTCTGACCATGTGACTGGAGTTATGGTTCGAAAGGTAACTAGTTCAGTATTAGCAAAAATGACATCTAGGATATGTCCAGCGATGTGTGTGGGTTTGTGGACAATCTGATGCAGGTTTAGTACCTCTAGGCCAGGGATTATTGTTTTTGGATGGATCATATTGGGTTTGTCAAACCAAATGTTGAGGTCACCCAGAACGCATAGGTTGGAGTGTATTGTTATCTGATTTGAAACTGTGTCTAGAAGTGCGCCTGGGAATGTCACCTTGCTAGGTGGAGGTCTGTAAAGGAGCAGGAAGTTAAAGGAGGAAAACGGTGTAGGATTGCATCTTGTTAGAATAGCCTCACAATTTGATATGGAGATGTCGTCAACTTTAGTGATATGTAATGTTTGCCTGAACACAACAGCTAGACCACCTCCTTTTTTGCCTATACGATTTTGAGTGATTGTTTGATAGCCTAGAGGAACGGCTTCATGCAGGACTGGAGCCATATCATCTCCCAACCATGATTCAGTTATGAATAGTATTCTGGTTTTGCATCTGTCAGAAGGTTATAGATGTGATGTTTGTTTTTAGAGAGGGATCGAGCATTTATTAGTAGCCAGTGTAGAGAATGGCCTTTGGTGATGGTGAGACTTTGTTTTGTAGAAGAGGGATCAGTATTGTCTGGGTTTGTAGTAGGTGTGTTTTTAGTGCTGGCATTAGCTGTATTAGGATAGCAATTGTGTAGCTGTTCTATATCATGTTCCCCATACAGCATGCTAAGAAGGCATTTGGTGGGTCTGTGTGTGTATGTGGTGGAGATGGTGTTTCAGAGTGAGTTGATGTGCTGTTTTTTTGTGGTGTAACATTGTTGTGCAGTAGACATGGGGAAGAGAAGTTGTGAGGTGTGGCACGTTGCTTCTGTTGTTTGTGTGTGTTTAGGGCAGAAGTGTATGAGTCAGGGGTGGTGGTGCAGCATGTGGCTTATGTAGTAACGTTCTAAATTGTCCAGTGAATGAGAGGCTGTTACAAGAGAGTTGCTGTGTTGCTGTATCTGTGTTAGGTGTGGTGGAAGAGAGAAAGCTTGGCATTGGAGTTTGTTCCTTTGTGTGCTTTGAAAGGTGGGTGTATGTATGAATTTTGTGATGGTAAGTATTATGAGGTTTTGCGCTTTGAAGATCTTGTTGTGCTGGTGTGTGTGATATGTTTTGTTTTTGAGGAGTAGTGAAAAGGGGTGCTTGTATATTTGTTTCATGTAATGGATTTGTTTGTATAGTATTATCTGTAAGAAACATTAGTAGTGATAGATTCCTTACCTTAGAATTACCCCCAGGCGTCAGACTGGATCCGGAAAGTTTTTTCGTCAGCAGTACCCCTGCACCTTCGGTAGGTGTGGTCGTGCGGCCAGCATCCGTAATTGGCACCGGGATGACGGCGTCGGAGCTACTTAGATGCGCCCACGCGCGTTGACATCAGTTCTTTCTTTTTCCGCACCAGCAAGCGCAGATCAGGGAAGAGCAAGAACCCCCAGTCAATATTTGACTGACTTTTTCAAGGCCTTTTTATCTAATTTCTTCGAGTCGATCAACTACTGGTGTGGTAGGGATGCCCGATTTCAAGAACTGTTGGGACTGTCATCGCATGATGTCGGTGACGGACCCCCACCGCGTGTGTCTCTACTTCCTGGGCTGTGACCACGACCTCAAGTCGGTCCCCGACTGCCAGGCCATGACGCCGAAGACTTTGCGGGAGCGGTCCCGAAAGTTGATTTGAAGCCCGGAGGTCGGCTCTGCGCCTTTCGAGGTCCCGGTCCCGTGGGAGGTCGAGGGACCAGTCGCTGAGTCGTCATCACCATTCTTCTGGATCTAAATCTTCGCACTCGGGGTCAGGTACGTCAAAGCATTCCAAAAAGAAGTCGAAGAAGCATAGTCGCTCTTCGACTTTCCATTGTGTGCTCTTCGACTTTCCATTGTGTGCTCTTCGACTTTCCATCGTGTGCTCTTCGACTTTCCATCATGTGCTCTCTTTCTATCTGAGTCGCACACAACAGTTCCGGGTGGAAGACCAGCTCTTTGTTAACTATGTGGGTGCCAAGCAAGGTTGGGCTGTGCACAAATGGACCATCTCTTGGTGGGTTGTTCTGTGCATAAAGGCTTGTTACTCGTTGGCTAAAAAGGAGCCTCTGGTGGGGTTGTGCGCCCCTTCTACCAGGGCGACGGCAGCCACTACTGCTCTGGGATGCGACGTTTGTTAGGCAGCTACGTGGGCCTCGCTGCACACGTTTACCAAGCACTACTGCCTGACCAATGAAGTCCGGAGAGACTGCTTCTTTGGCCGTTCTGTTCTCCAGGACTTTCTGTTGTGATCTTGGTTCGCAGACCCACCACCGGGGTTGGTATTGCGGGGGTATCTATTCTAAGGTAAGGAATCTATCACTACGTGCTTCTTTCAGATTCACAAGTTACTTACCTTCGGAAATGATATATCTGTAAGAAACATTAGTAGTGATAGATTCCTTATCGCCCCACCCATCCTCCCCGTTCTGTGAATTGATTTCTAGTGTTAAGGTCATCCCTTTCAGGGCCCTAGTTTCATGGCACCAGTGGGCAGTATCTTGCATGGCTCTACGTTCCTGGTGAGGAAAGTCGTGTACATAACGGACGTCAGCATGCTTGGGCGCGTCTAAGTATCTATGACGACGTCATCCCGGCACCAATAACGTACGCGGAGCCGCACGACGCTGCCTGCTGACGAAAAAACTTTACAGATCCAGTCTGACGCCTGGGGGTAATTCTAAGGTAAGGAATCTATCACTACTAATGTTTCTTACAGATATATCGTACAGATATATCATTACCGAAGATAAGTAACTTGTGCGTTTGTGAGAGGAGGTTGTAAGGTAGGGGGGGTGGTGATGTGTTTATGAGTAGTGTATGTTGAGTGTAAGAGGTAATTAAGTAGAGGTAAGAGTGTTTGTCTTAAACTGGTTTGATGCAAGAGTTAAAAAGTTGGTGGTGTGCAATGTGTGTGTTGTGGGTTAGTGGTATTATGGTAGAGGGAATAGGGGGTGGAAGGCTGATTATATGTTTGTTAGTGAATAAAGGTGGTCTGTTAGGAGTAATTAGAGCAGAGAGTGTGTGTCTGGATAGGATGTAGTTATGTATGGTGTTGAATGGCGTTGTCTTGGTGATGAGTGGATTTGTTAGTGGTATAGGATAGAGTTGGGTACTGTTTGTAGGTGATGGTGGGTATGTGTGTTAGTTGAGATGGAAGGGTGTATAGATGTGGTTTGGTTGGTTTTGTAGTGTATGCTGGTACATTGGTTTGTGCATAGGGTTGTGTGTTTGGTATACATTTGGTATGATTGTGTTACTATGTTTGTGGATGGTGTGGGGTGGGTATTACTGAATGGGAACATGGGCATCATTTCTGGCCATGGTCCCGAACAGTCTCGAACAGGATCAAACAGGCAACTGCCCGTGTCCTCTCTGCCCTTAGGCTCGACGCCTGGGTTGAGACGCCCTAAGCCATGGCCTTTTGTAGCCCAAGTAATCAGGTGACCCCTTCAGCCAATGGGAACCCTAGCCCTAACACTATCCAATCACAACAATAGCCTGAAAATCTAGAACCAATAGGAGTTCAGGACCTTACAGCCAATCTTAGCCCTAGTCCAAGCACCTAATTAGTTAAAAAAAACCCTGATCTCTACGTCCAATAGAGGCCCTAGCCCTACCATTAGTCCCAATTGAAGTCCAAGTAACCAATGGCACAGGAAGCCCTAGTCCCTACGTCCAATAGAAAGTCTAACCCTACTCTTAGTCCCACACCAACTCCAGCAACCAATCACACCAGAAACCCTAATCACATCTTCCAAATAAAGGCCTAACCCTAGCCCTAGTCTCACCCTAGTCCCTACAACCAATAACATAGGAAGCCCTAGTCCCTACTTCCATAGAAATCCTAACCCTAGCCCCAACCCTACATTGATTGAGTCACAGACCCAGAAACCAATCAGAACCCTCAACTACCCAACCAATGAGGACACTACCCCTAACCCAATAGAAACACCAGATACAACCACCAAACAGTGTAAACATGTACCAAAGAATAGCAGTCTATATAATGTCCCTGCTACCTCAGACAAGGTTTGCTGACCACAGAGTTGGAAGCTGCTCTTCTATTCAGAAATCTCATAGGAGACTGACAGGCTCAACAATTCACACTGTGGACTTCTGCAGGCAAGGGCCTAACAAACTTGTCCTCTAACAATACTGTTTGTATAAAACTTTGCTCCCTCTCCTGGCCCAAACACGAAGTGCTTAATCCAAATTAAACACAGTTTAAACAGCTCACAACAGATTACTGCTGTCTCAGAGCACCCTCTGAGGTAGAATATACCTGTTGCCAGGGGGTTGGGGGGGCTGGTTTCACTGACTTGTTAACACAATATGGTGGCCATAGCTGCCAAGGTTTCAGATTGCCATGTGTGACATTTTAAAAATGTGAGTGAAATTATGAGTGACATTTCAACGACTTGAGTGACACTTTCCCCCGAGCAAAAACCATGCAATGAAGACTAGGGAACAACTGTAATAATAGCATTGCTGGCAGTTTCAAAACCCACAATGGAAATAATCATCCAAGAAGGCCGAGAATGGAAAGTGATATTGCTTAGACATCTTACTATAGTCTTTAATACATCACTTGCTTCCGGTTTCAAAGCGTGACAACGTGCTGTTTTAGAGTGAGTTTTTTGTAACATCTCTGTACTACTACAGTGACAGACTTGCTCATTACATTGCTAAATATAGATTTACCTTACACCTCACCTGTATCTGAGTCAGTGCTACCTCATTAAACACAGACCCGGTTACAATACTTTTGTTTCCACATTTAGATGCCACTTACTTTTATCTTGCTGTGTACCAATTTTGCATGCATGATGCACGTGCTATAGATTACTATAGTGACTGACACCGTGGACTTTAAAATCACTTACTTAGAGTTGTTCAGAGACTGACGACCCAACTGGTCACTGCACTGCTGTGCCCCAGCCTGCGTCGTCGATGTGCACTCTGCCTCTTCACCCAGGCTTCTGGCCACTAGAGTCGATTCGTCCCGGCCCAGCTGACAGACTGCCGGCTCAGCTGCCAGGTGCCTCTTGGAGTGTTTTGCGCGGCGGGCGGGCGGGCGGGCGGCCATGAGAGTCTATTTTCATTTATTTTATGCATTTTTGTTTAGCGTGGACTTTACCCGAAGGTATCAGAGCTCACAATAGGAACAGTAAGGAACCACGAGGAACAACCACAATAGCAAACGCCACCGCCACAGGAGGAAAAAAGTGACGTGTGCATGCCACAAAAGCGCTCAAAGTACAAGCAGAGGCACAGCACTGCACCAAAGGGCAGACACCCAAAACACAATGGCGGCACCAGCGCATTAATGCAAACAAAATAAAATACAAGAGCAGAGGTGGTCAAGGTGCGGCCTGCAGCTGCAGTATTTAGCGGGGGGCAGGCGGCCATGGCGCTTGAGAGAGACAGCGTCTCGTGCGCAGCCTGCACTCTCTAATCCCCCGCCGCTACTGCACTTGACTTCCTAGTTCCTCGGACGTGACGGCACTACCGCGGCCTGCACATCCGGATTTAATCCCGGCCCCCAGGTGCGCCACACAGTGATTAACATCTCTGAGCTGTAGTATCGACTCAGAGGGCAGCCCGGCCCCCCTGCAGACTGTGAGGATTCTGAGAGTAGCGCACCATTTGCCCATTTTAGTTTCCAGGGCAACACAGGAGTCGGACAGCAGGCAGCTCCTGGCAGAGACGGAGATACATTGTAGCGCGCCGCTCTCGGCTACACAGAGCTGAGAGCTGCAGTCTCAGTTAACTGTTTAGGCACTCGGGCTGAGCAGCACCTCTCTCAGAAAAGCAGAGAGAGCCCGGGCACAGGAGCCACGCTGGCACGCCTGGCACGGGTGGAAAGTGCGTGACAATGCATTTCAGTGCAGTAATGCAGATCCCTGCACTGAAATGCGTGCGCGTCACACCTTTCGCGTGACGCTTGGCAGGACTGGGTGGCTGGGGTGCACTGCTTAACATACAGGCATTAGCACAGAGCAAAGGAGCAATTTGGAGGGAAAAACTGATAGTGAGGGGAATGAGGGGGAAAAACTACAGTTTGGACTGCAAATCCCATAATTCATCAGGTTAAATGAAAGCAGTCACAGGCAGGAAAAACCACAAGTTAAACACAAAAACAGGTGATACATTATGGAATCACGAGCAGGTTAAAACTACTATTTTAAACTTTAACAACCATAGGCAAAGACAGTTAAAGATTTTTTTTTTTTTAAAGCGATGATGCAATAACAGGTAGGGAAAATCGTTTTTTAACTTTTTTAGGAAAGAGACAGCACTAGTCTGCTTCCTTACCACTTCCTGGACTCTGCTCGCTGCAATCTGGGGCGTGTTTTAGAAATACGCTTTTTAGAATTTTAAAGAGTGTTTCTCGTCCTTTACTAAAGTTTGTTGCTGCATGATTTACGGGTGATCATTTTCAGGATTCGGCTAGTGCACACGCTCTTGGAGCCCAGCCAGGCCCTTGGCTCGGCTCTCCCTGTTAATTTGTTGGCTCGCCCACCTCCGGTTTTACCATTGTTAATATTTCTCCTCATGAAACAATCAACAAGTCCTCAGTCGTGTGACAGGTCCCTGTTTGAAGCTTTTATGCTTTTTAGGTCAAAGCCTTCATTGCAGGGCATTGCCCTGCTGCAGGCAAAGACCTATTGTGAACAGGAGAATTTCAGTGCTGCGTGAAACCACGCCCCCTTTTTCCATTGGCAGGCCTCACGAAATGGAGGCCTGCCATTGGAAAAAGCTCCCATTTAGCAGATTTGTCTGCTCTGGATCCCGCCTCTCGAGGACTCCATGACCTGCCTTACGGTAGCACGACAATATTTTCAGAAATATTGCCTTGGCAACCCTTTTGTAAATCGATTTTGGCCACTATAGGTGTGGCAGGGTATACTCAGACATGAGTCCCTTTCTCACTGCTCCATCAGGATTCAAGCAAGCCGGGCCGAAGAGGCTGAAATGCCAGAAACCGGTCCCCGGTAGCTTGTCTCCTTTCTGGTAAAGAATTGGCTTGGTAGTTTAGTCTGCCCTGTTCCCATGATGCACTGGGCCAGGGACAGACTGATTTGCATATAGCCAGGTTCTGAGCTGGGATGGGGCAGTGAGATAAATAACGGTGATGGATCAAGCCCTGATCTTTGGACTGGGTAAGAGTGGTCTGCTCAATTCAGACACTCTGTTCATCACCACCCCCTTTTGTAAATCGATTTTGGCCACTATAGGTGTGGCAGGGTATACTCAGACATGAGTCCCTTTCTCACTGCTCCATCAGGATTCAAGCAAGCCGGGCCGAAGAGGCTGAAATGCCAGAAACCGGTCCCCGGTAGCTTGTCTCCTTTCTGGTAAAGAATTGGCTTGGTAGTTTAGTCTGCCCTGTTCCCATGATGCACTGGGCCAGGGACAGACTGATTTGCATATAGCCAGGTTCTGAGCTGGGATGGGGCAGTGAGATAAATAACGGTGATGGATCAAGCCCTGATCTTTGGACTGGGTAAGAGTGGTCTGCTCAATTCAGACACTCTGTTCATCACCACCCCCTTTTGTAAATCGATTTTGGCCACTATAGGTGTGGCAGGGTATACTCAGACATGAGTCCCTTTCTCACTGCTCCATCAGGATTCAAGCAAGCCGGGCCGAAGAGGCTGAAATGCCAGAAACCGGTCCCCGGTAGCTTGTCTCCTTTCTGGTAAAGAATTGGCTTGGTAGTTTAGTCTGCCCTGTTCCCATGATGCACTGGGCCAGGGACAGACTGATTTGCATATAGCCAGGTTCTGAGCTGGGATGGGGCAGTGAGATAAATAACGGTGATGGATCAAGCCCTGATCTTTGGACTGGGTAAGAGTGGTCTGCTCAATTCAGACACTCTGTTCATCACCACCCCCTTTTGTAAATCGATTTTGGCCACTATAGGTGTGGCAGGGTATACTCAGACATGAGTCCCTTTCTCACTGCTCCATCAGGATTCAAGCAAGCCGGGCCGAAGAGGCTGAAATGCCAGAAACCGGTCCCCGGTAGCTTGTCTCCTTTCTGGTAAAGAATTGGCTTGGTAGTTTAGTCTGCCCTGTTCCCATGATGCACTGGGCCAGGGACAGACTGATTTGCATATAGCCAGGTTCTGAGCTGGGATGGGGCAGTGAGATAAATAACGGTGATGGATCAAGCCCTGATCTTTGGACTGGGTAAGAGTGGTCTGCTCAATTCAGACACTCTGTTCATCACCACCCCCTTTTGTAAATCGATTTTGGCCACTATAGGTGTGGCAGGGTATACTCAGACATGAGTCCCTTTCTCACTGCTCCATCAGGATTCAAGCAAGCCGGGCCGAAGAGGCTGAAATGCCAGAAACCGGTCCCCGGTAGCTTGTCTCCTTTCTGGTAAAGAATTGGCTTGGTAGTTTAGTCTGCCCTGTTCCCATGATGCACTGGGCCAGGGACAGACTGATTTGCATATAGCCAGGTTCTGAGCTGGGATGGGGCAGTGAGATAAATAACGGTGATGGATCAAGCCCTGATCTTTGGACTGGGTAAGAGTGGTCTGCTCAATTCAGACACTCTGTTCATCACCACCCCCTTTTGTAAATCGATTTTGGCCACTATAGGTGTGGCAGGGTATACTCAGACATGAGTCCCTTTCTCACTGCTCCATCAGGATTCAAGCAAGCCGGGCCGAAGAGGCTGAAATGCCAGAAACCGGTCCCCGGTAGCTTGTCTCCTTTCTGGTAAAGAATTGGCTTGGTAGTTTAGTCTGCCCTGTTCCCATGATGCACTGGGCCAGGGACAGACTGATTTGCATATAGCCAGGTTCTGAGCTGGGATGGGGCAGTGAGATAAATAACGGTGATGGATCAAGCCCTGATCTTTGGACTGGGTAAGAGTGGTCTGCTCAATTCAGACACTCTGTTCATCACCACCCCCTTTTGTAAATCGATTTTGGCCACTATAGGTGTGGCAGGGTATACTCAGACATGAGTCCCTTTCTCACTGCTCCATCAGGATTCAAGCAAGCCGGGCCGAAGAGGCTGAAATGCCAGAAACCGGTCCCCGGTAGCTTGTCTCCTTTCTGGTAAAGAATTGGCTTGGTAGTTTAGTCTGCCCTGTTCCCATGATGCACTGGGCCAGGGACAGACTGATTTGCATATAGCCAGGTTCTGAGCTGGGATGGGGCAGTGAGATAAATAACGGTGATGGATCAAGCCCTGATCTTTGGACTGGGTAAGAGTGGTCTGCTCAATTCAGACACTCTGTTCATCACCACCCCCTTTTGTAAATCGATTTTGGCCACTATAGGTGTGGCAGGGTATACTCAGACATGAGTCCCTTTCTCACTGCTCCATCAGGATTCAAGCAAGCCGGGCCGAAGAGGCTGAAATGCCAGAAACCGGTCCCCGGTAGCTTGTCTCCTTTCTGGTAAAGAATTGGCTTGGTAGTTTAGTCTGCCCTGTTCCCATGATGCACTGGGCCAGGGACAGACTGATTTGCATATAGCCAGGTTCTGAGCTGGGATGGGGCAGTGAGATAAATAACGGTGATGGATCAAGCCCTGATCTTTGGACTGGGTAAGAGTGGTCTGCTCAATTCAGACACTCTGTTCATCACCACCCCCTTTTGTAAATCGATTTTGGCCACTATAGGTGTGGCAGGGTATACTCAGACATGAGTCCCTTTCTCACTGCTCCATCAGGATTCAAGCAAGCCGGGCCGAAGAGGCTGAAATGCCAGAAACCGGTCCCCGGTAGCTTGTCTCCTTTCTGGTAAAGAATTGGCTTGGTAGTTTAGTCTGCCCTGTTCCCATGATGCACTGGGCCAGGGACAGACTGATTTGCATATAGCCAGGTTCTGAGCTGGGATGGGGCAGTGAGATAAATAACGGTGATGGATCAAGCCCTGATCTTTGGACTGGGTAAGAGTGGTCTGCTCAATTCAGACACTCTGTTCATCACCACCCCCTTTTGGCAACCATGAGGCAGGTCGGGGAGTCCTGGAGGGGCGGAATTCAGTATCCTGTTTCCTCGGCGGTGGAGCAGGTAGGGGAGAGGCGGTGCTTGTTATGTCACTGCAGTCAAGGAAAACGAGTTCGAGTCTTTTCTCTTTATAAAGAATATATCCGCGTAGGTTGTAAAGTTTTGCAGCTGACAGGTGTATGTAATGTACTCCGATTGTAGACCACATTCGAATCACAACGAATTTGTTCGGAGACACTCCTGAATGACTATTTTATTCCAGGAGTAAAGCTCCTTGTTTACTCAGCCCCTGCTTTACTCCTGGCATTCAGGCGCGAGACAGGAGTATTCCGAGAGGAAGCCACATCTATTCCTAGTGATATCTTTGCGAGTTTCTGTTTGGATGGCCGCTCTGAGGTATCGTGACTTGGAATATCAAGAGCTCCTCTCGTGACGTGGACCTGTCGTGACACACTTTCGCTGCGGAGTCCTCGCGCCCCGAAAGGAAACACCTGAGTCACCTCAGCCCCCAGGCAGTGCGCCAGGGTCTTTCCCTCCCTACAGAAGCTCTGCGCCTTAAAGCTGAACTGGCACCGCCGTTAAGAGCCGCCGAGCGAGCGCTCCGGAGGTAACCAGGCGCTTTCCAGATTTCAGAGCTGCGTTCATTTTTTAATTCGCCGATAGCCCATCTGCTGCAGGTGGAATGTAAACCAGCATGTGTGGTTTATGTAACCTTGACAGTAAAAGCGATTTTGTGATTAACACAATTCCATATTTAGCCTTTTATAATGTAAAATCAAAAGTACTTCCGGAAAAAGAAAACTGTTCAGCAGTTTGTATTTAAGAACACAAGTGTTGTGTCTGGTACGGCGCAGCTCTGCTCAGTCAAACGCCGTGAGGCGCTTTTCTGATGAGGCGCAGAAGGCACGCACTGATCTTAGAAAAGGTGACTGTTGTGGGGGATTTGTGGTGAGATGGTTGCATTTGGTGCAGTCGGTCTTAGGGGAGCGTGTTCCTTGGACTTCCAATCGTGGGCCTCCTGTGGAGAACAGCATGATGAGCCTTTAGCAGGAGAGCGCAGACCCCCTCCCAGGCTGCGGGACTGTATCTTGGGCTTACCCGTCGAGGTTCTTGTCATCTACCTGGGCACTGCCTGGAAGTCCAGGTACCAATTCCTGGGTTTGGGCAACAGACGCTCGATGAATGTAGTACATGTCGCTCATGTTTTGCGCTTACGCAGATGGCATGTTACCGCTCAGCAGTGCAGTGTAGATGTATTATTGCGTTACCCATGGTGTGGTAGGCGCTGCAGCGATGCTACTGTGGTATGGTATTTGTTTCAATGTTTCTCATGGGAGAGTGCTTACTGACTCACCCTGCTAACGTTTCGATGGAAAAAATGTTGAACAAGACATCAGTAAAAAGTATAATATTATAAGGAAGTAAGTACATCTTTTGTTCTACTGCTCATAAAATACATTGGTCTGCAATTGCATTTATATAGTGCTTCATACCTCCGACCAGGCGCTGACCCGCATTAGTGGATGGGTAACACGTTACACTTTAGGCAGTGCTTGGTTGCAGTATTGTTGATTTGAAATGTGGTCTACGCGTGAAGTGTAGTGGTGACTAGAGCAGTTCTTTTATGTTCACACTTGTCGCTGCCTATGTTCTCAGTGGAAAATACCCACTTTTTGCTTCAGGGAGTCTAAGCAAAGTGCAAAGCTGTGGTATAATGAAGAGAAACTGGAACTTTAGGCTTAGCAATGTTAGCCAAAGACAGCCATGTCTCAAAGAAGTTGTACAACCAGATACTTAGTTTGCCCTGCTTTCTTCTTCTATTCATTGCTCTCAAAGTCTAGTATTACCTCTGTAACGGAGACTGAGCTCTAGTTAAGGAAGGTCTAAGTTGGGCTCTGTCTGGCCAATGGACATTGTGTTGGGTCGCAAAGATTTTTTCAAGACACTTTTAAGTACAGTCACTCTCTTGGCCCTCATCATTTCTTCATGTTTTTGCCATCAACTGAGTTTGCAACTCGTGCTGGAGCTTACAGTTTCTGCGACTACTAGCAATATGAGTTGTCACGGAGCACAGCAGTTGCGAGTGTTAATATTATACAAGTCACTAGTGCTCAAGTCAGTGGTACTCTTGCTGCAAGCTCAGAAGCGTGAAAGGCAGAGTGGGCTGTTTTAGAATGCAAATGTTATGGCATTCTGTTATGTATGTATTTGCATCATTGTTGTCTTCTCTATGTGGACATTGTACTGACCCAGGAGAGTCCTAAAAGGGTTTCTGCTAATATCAAGTACCTGATATTTGAAGTCGCTCTCACTCTGCATCCCAATTATTCCTTTCAAACCATCGAAAAGCAGTTGAAGTGGTCTACATAGCATTTATCGCCTCAGTCGCAATGCGCTATTTAAGAGTGTTAGTCTTGGATCTTGTTTTGCACGATGATGTTGAAGCTGCGAGTGCACGCCATAGATTCCATAGACTGTCAAAGAAGGATTAAGAGAGATAATCCGTCAGTGACACTATAGCTCATCGGAGTCCCTTGAATCAAAGCGTATGTTATGTAGATTTCATGTGTGCATTAAGATGGATAATCTCTTAGGTGACACTCCGAGTCTTGAGATAAGTGGTCGTGGCAGATTCCGGGCATGGATTTCAAGGGATAACACAATTTAAGCAATGCTGGACAAGAGGAAGGCAAGTAAGCCTGGTTACCACTCTACTGAAAAAATAAACTGGCGAGGGACGCAGGCACACACAACGATCATTTCAGTGCACAATCTTTCCCATGGCACACCTGCCTTTGTTTAAGTGGAGCATGATGCCTAGCAGGTGCACAACATTCTTTTAAGGGTGTGGTTCTTCTTCGAGGAACTTCTTTTTTCCCCTTGATCATTAATTCTCTGTTGGAAAGACATCCAAGCTCGTCCCTACTTTTCATGGATGTGGTGCAGTCATTTCACACCAGATCAACAAACATAAAAAAAGTGCTCCACACATAAAGGGTGGCCTCTAATCAAATGTGGTTGCTTGTCATTGTTACATGCCTAGCCAAATGAACGCTATTCCCGTTTTAGTGTATTATGCTTTAAAATGTCTTTTTTAGGTCGCGCCTCTCAATGCGCAAGCGCATTGAGCAGAGCGAGACTATAGCGTCTTAAACAGACTTTACCTAACTGGGCGATTTGGTGCTGTGCCCGTGGCTTTTAGGTCAATGCGCAAGCGCATTGACCTAAAATGCGTGTGCACATCATCAAATCGCCGTCTGTTCCCTGAGCCGCACTCCTCCCACACCTTTGAAGTGAAGCTTAGCTTCACTTCAAAGGCCCCTGCTGCTTTCACACCCTCTCCCCGCTCCGCCCCCTCCCCTGCTCGCCGTGTCGCATTTCTCCTCCCCCCCCTTCTCTTCTCTGCCTTCCCTCCGTCGCTCGGCCCCCTCCCCTGCCTGCCATGTCGCATTTCTCCTCCCCCCTCCCCTTCTCTGCCTTCCCTCTGTCTTGTTTACTTTCCAGGTCCGTAAGCGACTAAGAAGTGCTCTGTGCTCCGTGAGTGGTTCAAAACTATATACAAACGTCAACCTATACGTTAAATATTATGCTCATGTTTGATGACAAGCAGTGCAACGGTAGAAGTTACTCCTGTTCAAATCCATAAACGACAAAATGTGCTCTATGCGTACCGTGAATTATTTAAAATTACACTCCTGTTGGTAACAGGATCTTTGTTGAGCCGCGTTGGTGCTTAGCGGTGTTTAAAGAAATGGTAATACTATTAAAGGCGCACCATTACCAGCATTACTACGCTGTTGGATTTTAAGGTTACTGCTGCCTTCCGTTCAGCTCGTATGTCGCGTCTCTCTCCGTTATCGGGTTCAGTGGGTGTGTCATTATGCCGGATGTGCGGTTTAAATTTCTACCGCTAGATTTCAATTATCAGTGAAAACGGACTATACTCGCGGTAGGATAGCCGCGATAAATAAAGTTATGTGAAAATTACACTCCTGTTGGTAACTGGATCTTTGTTGAGCCGCGTTGGTGCTTAGCGGTGTTTAAAAAAATGGCAATACTATTAAAGGCGCACCATTACCAACATTACTACGCTGTTGGATTTTAAGGTTACCGCTGTCTTCCGTTCAGCGCGTATGTCACGTCTCTCTCCGTTCAAAGCAAAGCTGCA
The DNA here is from genome assembly GCF_964263255.1 of Lissotriton vulgaris. Lineage (NCBI taxonomy): Eukaryota > Metazoa > Chordata > Amphibia > Caudata > Salamandridae > Lissotriton > Lissotriton vulgaris. The sequence goes on from NC_141696.1 coordinate 1,499,891,729, forward strand.
ACATTACAACTCAGGACAATGCGCTTTTCATCTCGGCCCGGCCTTTTTTTGAAAGGTTCCAGCTGGAATATTTTTTGCGCGCGAGCCATGAATTCCTCGGCTCCGCGGTGTTTCAAAGCTTTGTGCGGAATTAGAAAGTTTTTTTAGTTTTCTTTTTCAAGAACAAAAATGCAGTGTTTTTCCAAATCTGTCGATATTGATCACTGTGAATTGTCATGTGTACAATTACACAAGACGCACACATGATGCGAGGTCCGGTATGTGTGTTTGCTCTGGCAGGTATCAGGGATTTATAAATCGAGGGTGGTAAAATTACATAACACGCGGCCTTTTCGCAAAGTGAACTGGCCTTCGAATGCTTTGCTAAAGTGTGCTTTAAATGTGAACGCCTCGGGGTTCACTGCAGCCAGTCGAATCTCGGCCATTTTTAAATAAATTGAGACTGGAAACCGTTTTTTAGCTGAACACACACACGCCCACGGACACGCACACAATGGTTCAAACGCGCGCGCACAGACACATACAGAGAAACACACTCGCACGCATATAGACACACACACTACACACAATAGCATGCACATTCACATTAATGCAGGCACGTGCGAGCACACGTACACACGAACATACATGTCGTTTTGCAAAGAGACTCCCACAGATGATGATAAACACCCGCAGGCACGCATTCATACGGAAACAGTCGCAAACACACAAACACTTCTACAACAGATGTCCCTTCAACCATTTTCGAACAAAGACTGACAGAGACACACAGACCTTCCCAGAATAAATGCACGTGAAAACGGACATACACGCACCAGGACACACCACACAGACGCACACTGTAGGGGTGTAACAATGTCCTACCACTCACGCCTCCAGGGTCACCAGGTCACGTGCATGTTACCCACCTGTGTGCCACTGCTGTTATTTCAATAATGCCCAGCTCTGCTGATACAAGGCTTCTAGACAATATACACAACCACCCCATCCACCACCACCACCGCATCCACCACCGCATCCACCACCGCATCCACCACCGCATCCACCATCACATCCACCACCACCACATCCACCATGACATCCACCTCCACCACCACCACCACCACCACACCCACCACCACCACCACCACCACACCCACCACCACTACATCCACCACCACATCCACTACAACCACCACCCCATCCACCACTACCACCACCACCGCATCCACCACATCCACCGCATCCACCGCATCCACCACATCCACCGCATCCACTACCACATCCACCATCACCACCACATCCGCCACCACATCCACCATCACCTCCATTACATCCACCACCCCATCCACCACCGCATCCACCATCACCACATCCACCGCATCCACCACCACATCCACCACCACCACCACATCCACCACCACCACCACCACATCCACCATCACCTCCACATCCACCATGACATCCACCGCCACATCCACCACCGCCACATCCAACACCACCGCATCCACCACCACCACCGCATCTACCACCACCACCACACCCACCACCACTACATCCACCACAACCACCAACCCATCCACCACCACCACCACATCCACCATCACCTCCACATCCACCATGACATCCACCGCCACATCCACCACCACCACCGCATCCACCACCACATCCACCACTACCACATCCACCATCACCTCCACATCCACCATGACATCCACCAGCACATCCACCACCACCACATCCAACACCACCGCATCCACCACCACCACCGCATCCACCACCACCACCACCACACCCACCACCACTACATCCACCACCACATCCACCACAACCACCACCACCACCACCACTACATCCACCACCACAACCACCACCACCACCACCGCATCCACCACCACCACCGCATCCACCACTACCACATCCACCATCACCTCCACATCCACCATGACATCCACCAGCACATCCACCACCACCACATCCAACACCACCGCATCCACCGCCACCACCACATCCACCACCACCACCACATCCACGATCACCTCCACCATCACCTCCACATCACCATGACATCCCCCGCCACATCCACCACCACCACCACATCCACCACCACCTCCGCATCCACCACCACCTCCGCATCCACCACCACCTCTGCATCCACCACCACCGCATCCACCACCACCGCATCCACCACCGCATCCACCACCACATCCACTATCACCACCACATCCACCATCACCTCCACTACCATCACCTCCACATCCACCATCACCTCCACCACCACCATCACCTCCACTGCCACCACCAACACATCCACCACCACCACCACTTCCACCATCACCTCCACATCCACCATGACATCCACCACCACCACATCCACCACCACCGCATCCACCACCACACCCACCCCCACCCCCACTACATCCACCACCACATCCACTACAACCACCACCCCATCCACCACTACCACCACCCCATCCACCACTACCACCACCACCGCATCCCCCACCATGTCCACCGCATCCACCACCACATCCACCGCATCCACCACCACATCCACCGCATCCACCACCACATCCACCATCACCACCACATCCACCATCACATCCACCACCACCACCGCATCCACCATCACCTCCACATCCACCACCACATCCACCACATCCACCACCACCACATCCACCACTGCCACATCCACCACTACCACCACATCCACCACCACATCCACCACCACCACATCCACCACCACCACATCCACCACAGCATCCACCACCACATCGTCCACCGCATCCACATCCACCACTTCCACATCCACCACTTCCACTGCATCCACCACTTCCACCGTATCCACCACCACCAAATCCACCACTTCCACCACTTCCACCGCATCCACCACACCACATCCACCACCACCACCACCACATCCACCACTTCCACGCATCCACCACCACCACATCCACCACCACCACCACATCCACCACCACATCCACCACCACCACCACATCCACCACCGCATCCACCACCTCATCCACCACCGCATCCACCACCACCACATCCACCATACCCACCACCACATCCACCACCACTTTCACCACATCCACCATCACATCCACTACCATCACCTCCACATCCACCATCACCTCCACCACCACCATCACCTCCACCACCAACACATCCACCATCACCTCCACATCCACCATCACCTCCACATCCACCATGACATCCACCACCACCACATCCACCACCACCGCATCCACCACCACACCCACCCCCACTACATCCACCACCACATCCACTACAACCACCACCCCATCCACCACTACCACCACCCCATCCACCACTACCACCACCACCGCATCCACCACCACCACCACCACCGCATCCACCACCATGTCCACCGCATCCACCACCATGTCCACCGCATCCACCACCACATCCACTGCATCCACCACCACATCCACTGCATCCACCACCACATCCACCATTACCACCACATCCACCATCACATCCACCACCACCACCGCATCCACCATCACCTCCACATCCACCACCACATCCACCACCACCACATCCACCACCACCACATCCACCACCACCACATCCACCACTGCCACATCCACCACTACCACCACATCCACCACCACATCCACCACCACCACATCCACCACCGCATCCACCACCACATCGTCCACCGCATCCACATCCACCACTTCCACATCCACCACTTCCACTGCATCCACCACTTCCACCGTATCCACCACCACCAAATCCACCACTTCCACCACTTCCACCGCATCCACCACACCACATCCACCACCACCACCACCACATCCACCACTTCCACACATCCACCACCACCACATCCACCACCACATCCACCACCACATCCACCACCACATCCACCACCGCATCCACCACCTCATCCACCACCGCATCCACCACCACCACATCCACCACATCACCACCACATCCACCATCACCACCACCACCACATCCACCACCACCATATCCCCCAGATCCACCACCACCACATCCCCCAGATCCACCACCACCACATCTAATGTGTGTGGCTCTGTGTGTGTAGGTGCAAATGCAATGTTCTTGGAATTTCGTCACAATAAAATACACTGAACATAATCTTCACAGAAGTTATTTACAAACGTTTAAGCTATTGCCATTTTATTTAAGTATTAATTATTTACAAAATTAAAAGCCATTGTTATTTGTAATATCAATACATCTAAGTCACATAAATACAACACACATTGAATTACAAATGCTATAGGTGTCACATTTGCAAAAGTTAAAACTATTGACATTGTAACTGACAAAGCTATTAATTTTGCTACTTTCAAAACCAACACATAAATAAAAAAAGTGTCATTTACAATACCAATAGCTCAAACTTTCCTAATGCGAGACCTATTGCATTTCCAATGCTTGTTTAACTACTATTTGCTCTACATTTTTCAAACATGTTAACATGTTTAATGACTTCTGGTGTCCAATAAAATTCAACTTAAGGTGCATCCATGTTGCCATTGTTGCCCTATTTTGAGCTCAGGTATTAATGTGGCTTTGCTTGTTTTTCGTCTAATATAATTTGGGGATTTGTGGCTTAAAAGGAGGCGGTGTGTGTGGTTTGGAACATGTCATTTCTTCATGCAGATGCTTTATGGTGATGAAATCTCCTCCCCGAACGCAGCCCTTTAGGAGTCTTTCTCGTGTGTAATTGTTTACCTTTTGTTTACCTTAAAGAGCAGGGCAGTACTTCTCCTTGTAGACTAAAGTTTGTTTTTCGAGTCACCCCAACAGCAGCATTTCTAAAGGATTTACTATGTATACACCTGCCCCGCTAGCGGCAAGCAGTCACAAATGCCGGTCTAGCAACTATTCAAAACAAGCATTTAAAGAGAAAGGTTTGAGTTGTCTGGCCTCTAGGTTCCAGGTGTGCTTGTAACATTCAGCGGAAGGCAAACCATGTGTTTTTGCTTTTACTTGCTGTAGCTGTGCTCTTTCAGGAGTAAGAGGGGCAGTGGATGAGCCCATCCACCCATAAATCTATTTATTTTTTTATCCGCACCTTGATCTATTCATCCACCCTGCACATCATGCTTCTGCATATCCATTCAAAAGCCATTCACATGCCTTTGTAACAATTATTATTATTATTATTATTATTATTATTGGGGTTTGTAAAGCGCCTGGTGACGCCTCCCGGCGTGTCCCGCGCTGTGGAGAGAGAGTATTTAGAGGGTGGAGCCAAAACAAGCAATTTAAAGAGTAAAAAGATAAGTTTTTAACAGTTTTCTGAAGGATGCCTCATTTTTATCTTGTCTGATATTCATGGGGAGGGTATTCCACTTTTTAGCTGCAAGAGTGCGAAAGGACCTGCCTCCCATTCTAGCTTTTTTAGGGAACGTTGTTTTGATGCACAATGCACCCAAGCATCTCCTCGCCCCCACACAATCATGAACCCACACCCTACTCATCCATCCATCCATCCACCATAACACACATCATTCACTCTCACCCACTCACACCCATGCATGCATTCATCTGTCTGTCAATAGCTGTGTATGTATCAATTCATCTCCCTGCACACTACTGTTAGCCAGATATTTGTGTGTGTCTATCCCTGTGTATGTATAGTGGCCTGTGAGCTTCTAGGATTGTGAGTTTATTATGTGCAAGGGTGTCTGATTATTTGCTGGTTTTTGTGTCAGGCTTGTTGCTGTGTCCACATGCATGTATGTCTTACATATCATGTCTGTCTGCATATATGCATACAGTACACAGATGATGGTTTTGCTTCACAGGAAACCAGGCTCAGACCGTGATACTATCTTATAATGTGCTTGCTCTCCTCCAGTGGGTACATTCGTACAGAGTTCAGCAGTGCTTCTGCAGCAATTCTCCCTGGTTCTACAACAGCCACCACAATTCTTTGTCCTGGTTCTCTGCTGTGCCCACCTGTTTTTGGTAGAGCTCTTACATCACCCATCTGAAAGAAACACATTAGTTATAGATTCCTTACCTTAGAATAACCCCCAGGCGTCAGACTGGATCCAGAAAGTTTTTTCATCAGCAGTACCTCTGCGCGTCGGAAGGTGGCGTTGGTCGGCTCCGCGTTCGTCGTTGGCGTTGTCGCTGGGATGATGTCTCGGTAGCTACTTCTCGCGCGCTTACGTCAGTTCTTTCTTTTTCTCTGCGCCAGCCAGTGCAGATCTGGGAAGAATGGTATCTCCAGTCATTTATTGACTGTACTTTTTGAGCGACTTTTTGTCGATGTCTTTTGAGTCTATGACTCCTGGTGCATGTAGGGATGCCCGGCTTCAAGGCTTGCGGATCCTGTTCCAGACTGATGTCGGTTACGGATCTGCACCGTGTATGCCTATTTTGCCTGGAGAGCGACCACGACCCCAAGTCATGCCGGTCCATGGCACCGAAGGCTTTGTGGGAGCGGTCCCAAAAGCTTCTTGAGCATTTGCAGTCGGCTCTGTGCCATTCGAGGTCCCGGACGAGAGGGAGGACCAGGGACCAGTCGCAGAGCAATCACCATTCGTCCAAGTCATTGAAGTCTTCGCACTTGGGATCAGGTAAGTCGAAGCACAAGAAGTCGAGGAAGCATCGTCGCTCTTTAACTTCTCCTCCTCAGTCGGCCGACCTGACGAGGGATGCAGGCTTTGCGGAAGAGGGATTCGGAGTCCCCAGAAGAGCCGACTCCGAGTTTCCCTCCCTTCCCGGGACCTGGAGCGACTCCCGCCCAGCTTCGTACGTTGTATGAGGCGATGCATGCCATCTTTGGGTGGCCCGGACCCGCTGGCGAGCCTTTGGGCCCCACCGACTCGGGGGCCTAGGCCTTTTCCACCGACGGTTCCTGCCCTGGCTCCGCAGGCCCCCCATGGATCCAGGCCTGGATCCGGATACATGCCAGATGACCTTACTACGCCTCCACCGGCGCCCCTTCCTCCGGCACCGCTTTCGCATTCGACGCCGGCCTCCATCATGATGTGGACCCGGACCGGCGTCCAGCACCGAGAGGGTTTTTTGTGCCTCTGTTCACTCCTGCAGTCCCTTTTCGACCAGATTGGCACCCAGAGGAAGAGGAGGAGGACTGGGAGGGGTCAGGTGGCCCTCTGACTGAACTGTTGAATAGTGAACAGGACTGGTGAGAGGAACTGGGGGATGCCGGTGGTCTGGACACCTCCCCTGACCTTAGCATGTTGTCTCCTCCTACCATGGCTACGGAGGAGGGAGCGTCATATGCAGTGGTGTTGCGTAGGGCAGCTGAGGCTCTAAACCTCGAACTCCCTACAGTAGCAGTCAGAACTAACCTCCTGACAGAGGTGCTTCAGCCAGCTGCGAGCCCTTCGGAGCCTCTGCTTCCTTTAATGAGGCCCTTACCGACGTCCTTTTGGGCACCTGGTCCAGGCCCAACACGGGGGCTCCATTGGATAGGATGATAGCCCAAAGCCACTGCCCGGCTCCAGGTGACCACACTTTCCTCTCCCAACACCCCACCCCTGAGAGCTTGGTGGTCCGTGCCTCTACTTCCAAGAGCGCATTCCTACCGCTCCACCGGAAAGGGAATCCAAGAAGCTGGATCATCTTGGAAAGAAGATTTTCTCTTCCGCCAGCTTGGGACTGCGGTCGGTAAACACTGCATATCTATTGGGCCGTTATTCCCACTCTGTGTGGGACTCGGTTGCGCAAGTGCTGCCTTAGTGTCCGGAGGAGGCCCAGACAGTGCTCTCCCAGGCTATTGCTGGTGGGAGGGAAGCAGCAAAGTTTACCATCCGTTGTAGGCTGAATACCGCTGGTTCTCTGGGTAGGACGATTTCCACGTCGGTAGCTCTTCGAAGCTACATCTGGATGAGGTCGACTGGCTTTTCTGGGGAGGTCCAGAATACCCTCCTGGACATGTCCTTTGATGGCTGTCGCCTTTTCGGCGACAAAGCGGACACCGCTTTAGAGCGTTTCAAGAACTCACTGGCTACGGCCAAGTCCTTAGGCCTCTCCAGCCGCACTGAGCAGTCTGCTTTTTGCTCCTTTTGTGGCTACGGAAGGGGTGCCCCACTACGTCCCGCCCAGAGCCACAGGCCGCAGCAGGTTGCCCAACCTTCGTGCAGCCGGGGACTTGGGAACAACCACCATTGTTCTGGGGGCCAGCGAGCGGGTAGTCCACCAACCCCACCTCTGCAACAGCCTCCAAACCTTCCTAGTCCGACATTTCAGGCCCATCAAACGCCAGTGGGTGGCAGGATTCGCCATCACCTAACCCACTGGTGCACCATCATTTAGGACAGGTGGGTTTTGCAGATAGTCTGAAGGGGCTACTCCCTCCCCTTCAAGGCAACCCCTCCAGCCATGCCACCTCAATACCACTGTATGTCGGAGGATCATCTGGGCCTTCTCCAACAGGAAGTCTCGGCTCTCTTGGCCAAGGGAGCCATCGAGCGCGTTTCTGTCCCAGAAGTAGGTCGTGGTTGCTATTCTCACTACTTTCTGGTGCCTAAGAAGGACAAGGGCCTGCGTTCTATCTTGGATCTCCGGAACGTCAACCGCTTCCTCCGGAAGGAGAAGTTTAAGATGTCGACGCTCATTCAGGTCTTGTCTGCCCTCGACCTGGGAGACTGGTTAGTAGCGTTGAGCTTGCAGGACGCTTACTTTCACATCCCCTTCCTTCTGTCCCACCAGTGTTACCTACAGTTCACGGTAGGCCACAAGCACTTTCTGTTTACTGTTCTCCTCTTTGGCCTTACCAGCGCCCCTCGAGTGTTCATGAAAGTGATGGTGGTGGTTGCAGCTCATCTGCGCGGATTCAGGGGTTCCAGTCTTCCCCTATCTCTATCCCCTATGACTGGCTGTTAAAGGTGGGCTTGCTCCAGACTGTCTTCTCCCAACTCCAGACTACGACCGCCCTACTGCATTCGCTGAGGTTCTCCATCAGTGTGCCGAAGTCGCAACTGATTCCCTCTCAGAAGCTCCTCTTTATCAGAGCGGTTCTGGACACAACGCGGTTTCGGGTTTATCCTCCCGAACAGCGAGTCTGGGATATTCGGGCTATGATTCAGATCTTTCAGCCTCTATCCAAGGTTTCGGTCAGGATGACCATGAGGCTGCTGGGCCTCATGGCCTCCTGCATCCTGCTGGTCGATCATGCCAGATGGCATATGCGGGCTCTGCAGTGGGACCTGAAGTTCTAGAGGGCTCAACATCAGGGGAATCTGTCAGATTGCGTCCAGATCTCCGAGGGCACTGCCCCACAACTGCAGTGGTGGCTCACGAATCAGGATTGGGTCAATGGCATATTCCTCTCCCTTCCGCAACCAGAGTACACAGTGGTGACTGACGCATCCCTTCTAGGATGGGGCAGCCACATGGGAGAGGGGGAAATCAGAGGCCTCTGGTCTCCGGCGGAGTCAGAGCACCACATCACCCTTCTGGAGCTACAGGCGATTCGTCTTGCACTGAGGCATTCCTTCCCTCTGTCCGGGGAAGAGTATGGAGGTAACACAGTCTCTGTGCTACCTCCCTAAATTGGACATGATGAGTACTTGGGTACACTCCAGATTGGCTTTTGGTGTACCCACATAAGTCCCTAGTATATAGTACCCCAGGCATAGGTACAGCAGGGGAGTCCCATGGGCTGAAGCTTGTATTATGCCACCCACAAGAACTCACTCAAATTGTGACTCCAAGTCTGCCATTGCAGCCTATGTAAGCTGGTGCTAGCACCACTTACAACAGATATAAGTTTCCCTATATCTGAGGTCACTACACTTAAAACCTATAAGTCACCCCTAAGGCAGGTCTTTCAATCCTGAAGGCAGGGTCCTCAGTTCTAAGTGTGCCACTGCATGAGTGTAGCACCCCTACAACCTACGTATTCCATTCTCCCGGGTTGTAAGTGCATCAGCCATTACAACATATAGAGTGGCCATGCGTCATTACGCGATGACCATCTCTACAATGGCTGTGACAAACCCTGTAAATTTTGGTTGGAATCATACCCTCACACCATAAATGGTGTGGGAGGTATGCTTACATGCACTGTAAAGCTCCTCTGGGAGGCCCTCAGTGCTCCAGGTACCAATCTTCCAGAACCGGACAGCAAGCTAGGACTGCTGCCGACCAGAGACTTGTTTCTGCCTCCCTGCTGCTGAGCCAAGCTCGAGCAGGGCAAGGCAGAACAAAAGATACCCTGTCACAGTGTGACCACCTCTGAGACAGGGTTTACTGTATTGTGGCAGGGTGGGGGAGCTTGCCAGCACCACTGAGACTACTTGACGGGCGCATTTGGTGCTCTCCTTGCATACTCTAGTTCAAATCAGTTCAGGGAGCTCCAGCTCTTCCGCGAAATTGGACAAAGGACATGAGAGCATCCTCTTCACTGCCCAACCCCTCCTCTGGCATGGACCCCTGAATCTTCCTAACTCTTTCCTAAGTGAACTTAAAGGCTTACCTGTGTGTGGGTCCCTAGATTCGTCATGGGACAAGATTCAGATCATACACCACTTCAACTTCAAGTTCAACTGTCTGGGCACTCTTGACCTCGCTGGACTTCGTGTTTGGAACCGAGACTGCAACTGGGAAGACTCCTGCTGCTCCTGGTCTCGTCGTCCTGCAAGCTGCTGCAACGTCTGTGCCTGTGCTCCATACAGGTTCTTCACAGTGCCTGTGAACATCCAAGACACCTGAAGGAATCTCCCTTGGAGTGAAGGAGTCACTCCTCTGCATCTGCAGGCTCCGCAACACAGCTGACTGGTCTGCTGATCCTTGGCTCCCAAGGATTACGAAAGGCTCAGCAACACAGGTGGTGGTTCTGCAACTTCCTCGAGGCCTGTACGGACCTCATACCGAGTTTGAGACCAGTATCCTTCGTAGAGATGCAAAAAATGCCATGTTGCACATTGAAAAATTTGACCAATTACCTTTCACCATGGATGAGACAGCATCCACTGACTGCACAATCGATGGTTACATCACTCTACCAGTCACAACCATTTATTTGCAATATTGTCTCCAATACCAACAGGTAGGCAAATATGAAGCGCTATGGGAAAGATATTTGCACGAGTATTGGGTATTACTGTTGAGGTTTAGATTCAGGAATGGAGACAGAAGTTGTTCTTAGTGGCTCCGACTGTGAAGACGCCTTAAGTGGCTCCTTGGTTTGCTCAGACATTTCTCTCCATGGGGCATACAATGCTTCAATGGCGAACCTGTCTTGTAATCTGAAGGGTTACCCGGCTGCAGTGATTCATCCTGTTTTCAGGCTGCTCTTGAATGGGAGCTATTTGATGCTGAATGATCTGAAAGAAACAGGTTAGTATTAGATTCCTTACCTTAGAATATCCCCAGGCGTCAGACTGGATCCGGAAACTTTTGCGTACCAGTACCCTTGCGCGTCGGTAGGCATCGTCTGCGGCTCTGCATCCGTTGTCAGGGTCGTTGGCGCCGGGATGACGTCGCTGGAGTACTTAGACGCCGCCCTCGCGCGCTGACGTCAGTTCTTCTTTTTTCCGCACCAGCAGCGCAGATGCGGAAAAAGTCAATTTTTTACTAACTTTTTCGATCCCTTTTGACTATTTTTCGAAGTCTTTCGACTCCGAACAGTGCCGGTAGGGATGCCTGGTTTAAACCCTGTGAGGACTGCGACCGACTGATGTCGGTTACCGACCGTCACCGCCGGTGCCATCACTGTCTCGGCTTCGACCACGATGACAAGGCCTGCCCCGACTGCCGAGCCCTGACGTCGAAAGCTAGGCGGGAGCGGTCCTGCAAGCGGCTTGAGCTCCGGCAGTCGGCCCCGTGCCCCGAGAAGTCCCGGTCCGGACGGAGGTCGAGGGACCGGTAGCGGGGTCGGAGCCATCATAGCTCCAGGAGTCACCATCGGTCTCCGGGCTCGAAGTCTTCAGGTAAGCACAAGAAGTCAAAGAGACGTCATCGCTCTTCTGACTACCCCTCGACGCTCGCGCGACGTGGCCGGGGGTTCGGGTGACACCGCCCACACGGCAACGTCGGAGTCGCAGGCGTCACGGCCTGCTTCATTCCCTCCAGTCCCTGGGCAGCAGGCGACGCCGGAGGAGATCGAGCGCTTCCTCGTGGCCATGAGGTCGCTCTCTCCTCCGAAGGGCTCCGCGGCACCTTCGGGCCCAGCGGACCTGTCTGGGGGCCCCAGCGGGTCGGGTGCTTCGGCCCGACGCCGGCGGGTGCTTCGGCGCCGGCGGGTGCTTCGGCCCCGACGCCGCCGCCTTCGGGCCCCGCTGGATCCACTTCCGGATCCGGGTTGTCGCCGGTTGACCTGACAACCTCACAGGCGCCGATCCCTAGGGTGTCACCTCCGGCGCCGACTTCGGGCGACTCCGTCCCCGATGCCTCCCTCGGTCCGGTTCCTGGGACGGAGCGGCGCCGTATTCTACGCCGCTTGGAGATTTCTACTTCAACTAACCGGCCCCATCCTTTGACAAGCCTGCCTCAGACATGTGATTGTCAGTCCCAGCAGGACTGGACAGGTGAACTTGGGGATGCCAGTGGTCTGGACACCTCGCCAGACACTGGTTTGTCTCACCCCCTACCGTGGCTACGGAGGAGGGGGCAACCTACAGTGTGGTGCTGACGTGAGCAGCCAGGGCCTTGGGCCTTGAGCTCACCGTCGCGGCCGTGAGGACTAACCTCCTCACTGAGGTCCTTAAACCGCAGTCAAGCTCGGCTGAGCCTCTGCTGCCGTTTAATGAGGCCTTGACTGACGTTCTTTTGTGCACTTGGTCCAGGCCCGCGACAGGTCCGCCTGTAGATAGGAACGTGGCCAGATGCCACCGCCCAGCCCCGGGCGACCCTTTTTTCCTGTCCACCCATCCCACCCCCGAGAGCCTGGTCATCCAGGCCTCCAACTCCCAGACCGCATTTCCGACGGCTCCGCCCGATCGGGAATCCAAGAGGTACGAGCAATACTGCAAAAAGGTATTCTCCTCCCTGAGTTTGGGACCGCGGTCTTCCAACACTGGGTGCCTCTTGGGCTGCTACACCCACTCTCTGTGGGACACGGTCGCGAACGTGCTGCCAGAATGCCCGGCGGAGGTCAAGGCTAAACTCACCCAAGCCCTTGCGAGGGTCAAGATGCAGCACGTTTTTCCATCTGGTGTGGGCTGGATATCACTGACTCACTGGGCAGGGCGATGACAACGACAGTGGCGATTCGTCGCCACACCTGGTTGAGGTCCGCCAACTTTTTGGCCGATGTCCAGAATACACTCATGGACATGCCGTTTGATGGCCGTCGCCTTTTTGGCGACAAGGCAGACCATGCGCTTGAGCGCTTAAGGACTCCAGGGCTACGGCCAAGTCCTTGGGCCTCTCGGCCCCACGCCAGCGAACGGGTGCCTTTCGCTCCTTTCGTGGCCAAGGAAGGAGCGCCCCCACACGTGCTGCCAGCCACGCACCGCAGCCTAATTTCCAACGCTGTGGCGGCCGTGGAAACAGCTGTGGCGGCGGTCGGGGACAACGGCGAGGTTAGTCCACACCTACCCCTGCAGCATCCTCCTCAAAACCCTCCTTGTCCGAGCTTTCAGGCCCATGTGACGCCAGTGGGGGTTGGGGTTCGCCATCACCTCCTCCACTGGCACACTGTCACATCAGACAGGTGGGTGCTGCAAATCGTCCAATGGGGCTACTCCCTCCCCTTCGAGGCGACCCCTCCAGCCATGCCACCGCAATACCACCGCGTGTTTGGGGATCACTTGTGACCTATGCAAGAGGAAGTTACGGCCCTCTTGGCCAAGGGGGCCATCGAACGCATCACTGGGCCAGAAGTAGGGTGCGGTTGCTACTCTAAGCATGGGCGAATTTTGCGAATCTCGCGTTCGCGAATTTTGCGGATTTGCGAACTCGCAATCCGCAAAATCCGCGAATTCTCGCGAATTTTTTTTTTTTTGTGTTTGCGCGGGTTTCTGCCAGTTCGCGAGGGTTTTTTACAATGTCGCAAATTGCGAACTTACCTGTCGGGTCGCAAGTTTCGCGAACTTGTTGTTTCTACGTGTCCAGCCTGTTTGGGACACTCTTCTTCATCACTGCCACTCTCTGTCACCACTGCCAATCTCTGACTACTCATGCCACCCTCTGGCCCACCCATGCCACCCTCTGTTTCATCACAGCACCCTCTGGTTGTCCAGTCAGTGTACATTATTGTGGCAACGCAAGCACACCTTCCCTGCCTCAAGTGACCTGAATTAATTTGGGGCTGATTAATGTGTCACAGAATATTTCTTTAGCTGGCACCTGCTTCCTTAGTGCTTCCTGATTAGTGATCTTTTGCACTTGCTAAGTGCTTTCATTGTTGCAAAATTAGTTACAACACCTGCCCTGCCCCAACTGACAATGCATTAGGGGCTGATTAATGGATTTGAACTTCCAGCCTGGCTCCTGCTTGTCTCCCTTAGCTGTAATTCAGGACCTTTGTGGCATATGTGTAACTATTCTGAGGTTCAGAGCAGGGTCACATAATAGTTTCAACTGGCAACTGAACTCTGGAGGGGCCCCTCAGGAAGCACTACAGGAAATGGCTACTAATGATGAGCCTGAACTTTTGAACCTGGTAAGTAGTTACTTTCAGTTTTGCTAAGATCGTATTTCTGCAATTTTGCACTTATTCGCGGGGCGCGAAGTCACGCGAACAGTGCGAACAGTGCGAGCAAAATCCGCTGCTCGCGGATTTGCGGATTTTGCGGGAGATTTGCGAATCTCGCGGATTGCGAATTTACCGAAAATCCGCAAAATCCGCGAGCGAAACGGATTTTCCGCCCATGCTTATGCTACTCCCACTCCTTTCTGGTACCCAAGAAGGGCAAAGGGGGCCTACGCCCTATCTTGGATCTACTGAACGTCAACGGCTTCCTCTGTAAGGAGCAGTTCAAAATGCTGACACTGGCTCAAGTCTTAGCTGCCCTGGACCCAGGACACTGGATGGTAGCGTTGGACTTGCAGGACGCTTATTTCCACATTCCCGTCCTGCCGGCCCACCGGCGCTATCTGCGGTTCACGGTAGGCCACGAGCACTTTCAGTTTACCGTGCTCCCCTTCAGCCTTACCAGCGCCCCACGGATGTTCACGAAGGTGATGGCGGTGGTCGCAGCTGATCTGCGCAGGTTATGGGTTTCAGTCTTCCCCTACCTCGACGACTGGTTGTTGAAGGCGGGCTCACCCCAGTTAGTCGTCAGCCACCTCCAGACGACGGCAGACCTCCTGCACCAGCTGGGGTTCTCCATCAATGTGCCGAAGTCACACCTGTGCCCCTCCCAGAAGCTCCTCTTCATCGGAGCGGTTCTCGACTCGGCGCAGTTTCGGGTTTATCCTCCCGAACAGGCTCTGATTCCGATCTTTCAGCCTTTATCCCGAGTCTCGGTCAGGTTGACGCTGCGGCTTCTGTGGCTGATGGCCTCCTGCATCCTTCTGGTGCATCACGCCCGATGGCGGATGCGTGCTCTGCAGTGGGACCTGAAGTTTTAGTGGGCCCAACATCAGGGCAACCTGTCTGACCATGTCCTGATCTCGGAGGGCACTGCGAGACAGCTGCAGTGGTCGCTCACGGACCGCGATTGTGTCAGCGGCAGATCCCTCTCCCTTCCCCAACCGGAGCACGTAGTTGTGACGGACACATCCCTCCAGGGCTGGGGAGGCCACATGGGAGAGGCGGAGATCAGAGGCATCTGGTCTCCGCCGGAGTCCCGGCTCCATATCAACCTTTTGGAGCTGCGTCGATTCGTCTAGCACTGAAGGCATTCCTCCCCTCTGTCCGGGGGAGTGTACTGCAGGTGTTCATGGACAACACCACCGCCATGTGGTACTGCAACAAACAGGGCGGGGTGGGGTTGTGGACCCTCTGCCAGGAGGCTCTGCGCCTCTGGCAGTGGCTGGAACATCCGGGTGTGACCCTGGTGGTTCAACACCTGGCAGGTTCTCTGAACGCCAGGGCGGACGAACTCAGCCTACGGTGCATGATGGATCACGAATGGCGTCTGAACTCGGACGTGGCGCAAGGTATCTTTCTGCAGTGGGGAGAGCTTTGTTTAGATCTATTCGCCACCGAAGAGAACGCTCAATGTCATCAGTTCTGCAAGTTGGAATTTCCAAGGCGGCACCAGCTCGGAGACGCTTTTCGTCACGAGTGGAGTTGCGGTCTGTTGTACGCCTTTCCGCCTACACCAATTCCGCCCAGAGTGCTGAAGAAGATCAAACGCAACCGGGCTCAAGTCATCGTTGTGGCTCCGGTCTGGGCACGAAGGTACTGGTATCCCGAGCTACTCAGTATGATAGTCGATCCCCCGGTTCGTCTGCCTCTTCAGGAGGAACTTCTGTCGCAGCAGCAGGGGACGGTCCTCCACCCGAACCTGTCCAGTCTCCACCTCCATGCTTGGAGATTGAGCGGCGACAGTTGAGGCCATTTGACTTGCCTCCTGAAGTCTGTAATGTTATTATGGCAGCCAGGCGTCCCTCCACAAAGTCGGTATATGCCTGCAGGTGGAACAGATTTGTGGCATGGTGCACAGCAAAGGCTGTGGATCCTCTATCCGCCCCTCTTTCTGAGGTTCTTCTCTTCCTTCTTTCTCTTGCCCAGCAGGGCTCTGCTCTGGGCACTATCAAGGGCTATCTCTCTGCCCTTTCAGCCTTTTCTAATGGTGCCTGATCAACCATCTTTGTTCAAGTTCCCCATTGTAACTCGCTTTCTGAAAGGCATCACACACGTTTCCCCCTGTTCCGTTTGTGATACCTATCTGATGTGCGCTCCCTTTGAGCCACTTCACAACTGTCCTCTCCGCCTTCTTACTCTGAAGACTGCTTTCCTGGTTGCCATCACCTCTGCCAGGAGAGTGAGTGAGCTCCAGGCTCTTTCATCCAAACCTCCTTTCCTTTCTGTCCATCCGGACAAGGTTGTGTTGTGGACTAGACCCTCTTTCCTGCCCAAGGTTGTCACAGCCTTCCACATCGGGCAGTCCATCACCTTGCCCACCTTCTTTCCGCCACCGCATCCCTCAAAAGAGGAAGAGCGGCTCCACCGTCTGGACCCAAAACGTGCCCTTTCATTCTATCTGGATCGCACACCCCAGTTCCGGGTGGATGACCAACTCTTTGTTGGTTACGTGGGCGCTAAGAAAGGACGGGCGGTGCACAAGCGGACCATCTCTCGGTGGGTCGTCTTGTGTATCAAGGCTTGTTACTCCTTGGCGAAGAAGGAGCCTCCTGTTGGGCTGCGGGCCCATTCCACTCGGGCCACGGCGGCTACCACTGCCCTGGGCCGGGGAGTCTCTTTGCAGGACATCTGTCAGGCAGCTACATGGGCCTCACTGCACACGTTCGCAAGACACTACTGCCTGGACAGCCAAGTCCGGAGGGATGGCTTCTTTGGCCGTTCCGTCCTCCAGGACTTTCTGGTGTGATTATTGGTTCGCAGACCCACCACCGGGGTTGGTATTGCTGGGGTATCTATTCTAAGGTAAGGAATCTAATACTAACCTGTTTCTTTCAGATGAACAAGTTACTTACCTTCGGTAACAATATATCTGTAAGTAACAGTAATTAGTATTAGATTCCTTACCGCCCCACCCATCCTCCCAGTTCTGTGAACCGATATCTAGGGTTAAGGTCATCCCCTTTCAGGGCCCTAGTTTCAATGGCACCAGTGTTGTTTTTTTTTACATGGCTCTGCGTTTTTGACAACGGAAAAGCTGTGTATAAGAACTGACGTCAGCGCGCGAGGGCGGCGTCTAAGTACTCCGTCGACGTCATCCCGGCGCCAACGACGATGGACGCGGAGCCGCAGACGACGCCTACCGAAGCTCAAGGGTATTGCTACGCAAAAGTTTCCGGATCCAGTCTGACGCCTGGGGTTATTCTAAGGTAAGGAATCTAATACTAACTACTGTTTCTTACAGATATATCGTTACCGAAGTTAAGTAACTTATTCATCAAGGTCGCTGCGGAATGGAACCGGGAACACTTATCTAGTGATTCCATTGTCACTTGTTGTACAAAAGTTCTGTTTCCACCTGCCCGCACAGTTAGGGAGGCAGCCCAATGGCCTTTGATAAATATTTTCAACATAAAATTTGACTCCTTAAGTAAACTGAAGGCATGCTTTTACAGAAGGATGTGGCCTTAACTTCAGCCACAGAGATGTTTGATCTTTAGGTTGTAAGGTCCTCGTCGTAGATACAGACACTACTCCACTCCAACTCCAACTTTCCGATACATTTTGGGAAGCTGGTCCATTGTATCTTTAACATGTCTGATACGAAATGAATAGTGCACTTTGATCGAACTCAGACGATATTCAGAGGTATACCATCTTTCATTCCTTCTGTGTTGAGAAGCATTTTTGGGGGGCTCCCGCTTGGCCTGCTACTTGTGGCAGGAATACTGATTTTATTCCATCTGCTCCACAATGGACATCCCAGTTCAACTCGGAATGGAGACAGCACTGCTAGTGCTGCGTTGCCATGAGCGCATGATACACTGCTTCAGCACACCTCGACTTCAAGAACTAAATGAGCATTGGTTCTTCTTGTTCAGGCCGGTCGGGCTTAACTCCGTTCAACCTGTCTTCCGCTGCCTGCTTTGCAGCCAAGAATGCGTCCTGGATATATGTCTTGGATCAGAATTGGTTGCGCAACCAGACCTTGAAGTACTGACGGACCCCTTAAAGGCCCATGCATATTGCTGTCCCCAGTGTATTCCATTGATGAGGAATGCATTCTTAGAGCCACCCTGGGATGTTTTAGCTCCTAGTGATGTGAACAACGGCTCTGCAGACAACTTGTGGGACACAATGCCTCCCTCCGCTGCTGCTGTGGAAACTGGATGGAATCACCTTTGCTCCATAAACATGCTACGAGGTGCGCCTCTGGGAACGTCGGCAGATGTGAGCAACAGCAATGTTGCGTCTACCACTCGGAACACAGAAACAATTGGCCTTTTCCGTGTGGGAATAATTTGGTCTCTTTTCAAAACAAAATGTACCAAACCGCTTTTTCTTTTTCTAGTCAACATGGCTTTTTGAGTGCTTGAGATCTCAATTAATAGAATGACTTTTAAGATATTTTATTGGGAAGCCTGCTTTTAGATACTTTTAAGAATAGTTTTTTTTTCTGAAAATTTTTAGATTTGCCTGCTGGCTGTTTAGATAACTTTTTAGATTTCGACCCTTAGTATGAGGAGTGGGTGTTATATTCTCGAGTTAGACCTCTCCCTCCCCTCCTTTCACAGAGTCACTTTCTCTCATTGCTTTGATCTTTATACTCTTCTGCTTATCAACATTGTTGGTGCCCACTACCTTGCATGCTGCACGGTTCGCTACTCGCTGAAAAGTGTATACTTTATTTTTGTCCTTGTTGGGTACTATGTAAATGTGTTTGTATTTATGTAGCGCCTTCTACCCAGAGGTCTCGTAGCGCTGTATTCATACTGTTGTGGAACCCTTCCTGGCTTTCCTGTGAGATGTCCACTCCTGGGCACCCCCCAGGGTGAAGTCAGGCATCCAAGCGCTGCTGGGGCCGATGTGGAGATTAAGCAAGTTTTTGCCCAGAGTCACAGAGTGGGACCCATGATTAGACTTGGCACCGAGGCGCGAATTATCAGGTCCCGGGAGATCGAGATCAAGAGCTGCCGAGGCGGGAATTGAACCCTGGTCCCGGGCCAGACCTCTGCATCAGGGTCTGCCGCTCTAACCATTGAGCCACGCTTCTCCACACGGGTGGCAGGCATTCACCAACGGGTTTGGGCCATTGGTGTGGGTGGGGGGAGTGGAAGGTTATGTTCCCGGTCACGGTAGTTCAACACATCGTTGCTGACAGACATGCAAATATATGACTATCCAAAAGCACCAGATTAAATCCCCTAGGATACATACAAACATCTTATTGCAGCCACTGATTAAGCTGACACATGGGCACGCCTACCCTAATTTCCGGCCCCACCAGCAACCTATTGATGTGGAATGTGGGCGGCCTGCATGACCCTTGTAAGCGCAGACACATACTTGGATATCTGGACCGACATAATTTCCTAATAGCAATGTTGCAAGAAACTCACCTAGATCCCATGACTTCGCCTGATTTTGCTGGCAAAAAGGGCAGCCCACAGATGTTTTCCTTCATATTCAGCTTACGCTGGGGGGACTGCCATCATGTTTTAAACTAATGTCCAATACTGCTCATCTGGCTCCTATCAAGACCCTCAGGGTTGTTACTTTAAGGTGGGGGTGCATGGCCGCGCACTCTGTCACACTAGTAACTGCTATGGCCCTAATATAGATGACCTTCTATGATAAGTTCTGGGGACTTGTACGTGATATTTGTTCAACACATTTAATATTGGGGGGGCAATTTTAATGTTGCATTAGACCCAATTATGGATCGATCATATCTCACCCAATTCAAGAAAGCATCTAGCGGACGTCATGACTGACCATCAACTATTTGTCGCCTGGAGAACCCTTAACCCTACACAAAAGGAGGGCACCTACCATTCTAGTGTATACTCCAGCTGGTCCAGAATTGATTACTGGCTGCTCTCACTGGGGATGGGCACTCGGCTGGTTGGAGCAAAACACCTCACACAAACATACTCCGATCACTCCCCAGTGGTACTGCAGCTGCACCCACTGGGAAATAATTCCCCATACTGACCGTGGCAGCTCCAGCCTACTGCCCTGCTAGATGATTGCTTCCGCGAAGAGATAAGATAGGAAGCAAATTACTTATTTCCAAGAAATTTAGACTCAGTCCTAACCGTAGCTTGCGTCTGGGGGGCCTTTAAAGTGACCATATGGGAAATGTGCATTGCAAAAGGGGTGGGGGGTATCCTATCTTGTGGGACATTATAGGATTGCTCATGAAACTCCAAACAGAATTTAAAGAAGCAGAGACCCACAAGGCAGATGCCCCTGACTGGCACAGACAGGCGCAGCTCTGGGAATTAATACCAGAATACCAAACCATGGCAGAGCGAGAGCGAGAACACCTCTTCCGATCCAAGTATCACTATGCAAGTGGGTTGGGGGAAGGCGAGCAGCCGGGGAAAGCTTTTGTCGAGGCGGTACGAATTCACAGTTTTTCCAATAATGTTTTTGGGGTGGTAGACACAGCGGGTTCCTTACAAACAGACTCTGCGGGCATTCTCAGCACTTTCTCTGAATACTATTCCACCCTCTATTCCACACGCAGGACGCAGCAGTTCATCCTATTTTGAGGACATTGCTCTTGGCTAGCTCAATGAGCCCCACAGGGAGTTTCTATCAGCAGATATCGAGGAGGAGAAACTCCGCATGGCCATAATACCATTACGTTCTGTCTAGGCCCCAGGCCCGGACGGGCTGCCGGCCGACTTTTATAAGTGCTATGCAGAAAAGTTAGTTCCCATCCTGAAAAAAAAAGTATATGAGGAAGCAAAACATTTGAGACCTCTCCCACTCACCATGAGAGAAGTGACGATTATTGCACTGCTTAAGCCGTCAAAGGATGCCACCACATGGGAGGCCTATAAGCCCCTATCTTTCATCAACTGCGACTCAAAAATACTGGCTAAAGTCCTGGCCAATAGGCTGAGCTTGTTGATGGAGGGGCTAGTTCTGCCAGATCAGGCATGCTTCATACCTGGGAGAGCCACCTCACATAATTTGCGTACCCTTTTGGCACTGTTACAGGACATTGACCCTGAGGCGGTGGCGGTCTTTCTAGATGCCATCAAGGCCTTTGACTCGCATAAATGTCCTCTCTGCAAACGATCTTATCCAACACTGCACTGAATCAACACATTCTAAGGGCGCAATCCTGGACCTTGTTATTTCTAAAGCAGGCATGCTTTCTACCACTACCCCAATTTATGTAGATTGGTCTGACCACCTCCTCATCCCATTCTCTCTTCAACTTTCACACTCTATAACTCTTGGCCAACCCAAGAGGGCCATCTCATAGTTCCGGGATGCCAAAAATATTGATGTTGGTCCCCTCTGTGAATCAGCTTTGTTATCACTTCCAAGGCTCGACCCGAACCTAGATGTTGATGAACTCACCTCCCAATGCCTCATAGTTCTTGCAGCTGAAATTAATAACGTCGCTCCACTCAAAAGCAAAAGGTTAAGGCCCACTCCCTCAGCACCTTGGTTCAACAAATCCCTTTATGAGGAAAGGAAGCAGCTAAGATGCCTGGAGAAACATTGGAGGCAAGTGCCCTCCTCCGACAATTTGGCCATGCTTCGCTCAGCAAGATCCAAGTACCACAAGCATATCTTCCTTGGGAAAGCGACACACTTCAAAACCCTCCTTGACTCCGCCAAAAATAGACCCAACAAAACTATTCGAGCTCATCAAAATGCCTAACTGCTCTCCCCCAACCTCCAAGGTGGATGATTCTACAAAGAGAGCAGCGGACTTTGCTATTTTCTTCGATGAAAAAGTGAAATCACTTGTGGATCAGGTCACTCATCCTACCCCTCCAGAGGAGCGCAAATCCTTAGCCATTTGGCAGAGCTTTGACCCCATATCTGAAGATGCCCTTCTCAAGTGCATACAAGAAACGAAGCCATCCAACCATTCTCTTGACCCTATCCCCAGTGCCATTGCCACTGACTTCTATACCCACTCCCTCTCCTATTGGACCACTCTGATCAACCTCTCCCTCTGGCAAGACTCGCTTCCTGCCTCCTTCAAAACTGGGCAGGTCACCCCTCTTCTTAAAAAACCCACTGCTGATGCGAATGACCTCAACAACTTCCGCCCCATCACTAACCTTCCCTTTCTGGCGAAGATCACTGAAAGATGTGTAGCAAAACAACTCTCCCGTCATATCAAGGACAATGATCTTCTTGACAACTGTCAGTCCGGCTTCATCCAAAACTACAGCACTGAAACAGCTCTACTGCAAGTGGTTGATGACGCGCTAAGGATACTCGATTCTGGGGGGTCCGGTCTTCTAATTCTCCTTGACCTCTCCGCAGCCTTTGACACTTGTCAATCACAACACCCTCCTCAATATTCTTCAACAGAGAATGGGCATGGAGGGCACTGTGCTTAAATGGTTTGCTTCCTTCCTTTCTGGCAGATCCCAAATGATCAAAATAGCGAACAGTCTTTCATCTCCGGTGGCGGTAGGTCAAGGTGTTACCCAAGGCTCGATACTTGCTCCCACACTGTTCAATCTCTATCTAGAACCTCTGGGAAATCTCCTAAGTAAATCCGGGATTCACTATCATCTCTATGCTGACAACACTCAACTCTACCTCAAGATTGCCTCTACTCACGATCTCTCCATCCTAAGCTCCACTCTCGACTCTATTCAAAACTGGATGTCAACTCATCAACTGATTCTGAATCCCTCCAAAACTGAATTCCTCCTCTTCTCCTCCTCACTCTCTCCTCCCCCAGTTCAAACATGGATGGATCAGATGAATCTACTAAACCAGTGGTTCCCAAACTTTTTTGACCCGTGGCTCCCTTGACCTAATTGGCAGTTGGCCGTGGCTCCCCACCATTTTTTTACCCGCGCAACAGGGTGCTGCGGCGCACCCTTTGGGAGCCACTGGTCTACATGAAGAAACAAGCCTAGACGTGATGAAGGATTCAGAGAGTAGCCATCACTATCATAAACCTTTATTTGCAATCACAAAGATCTTATAAAGTACATTTCAATGCATACATAGAGTAGTATAAAGCACTCCCACTAAAAGTAACCAGGCTAGAGAAAGGCTCAAGGAGCTCTGTGGCATTACAAGAAGTTTACGTGAGGTGGGCTCTGATCATGGGTATCCTCAGAAATGGTTTTTGGTTGGGGGGGGGGGGGGCAAATTTTTAACTTCATCACCATCCCCCTTGGACCCTTTCCGCCTCCGCCTTACACCCTTCTCCCCCTCCACCTTGCACCCTTCTCCCCCTTCCCCTTCCCCTTGTACCCTACTTCACCTCTGCCTTGCACCCTTTTCTACCTTGCACTCTTCTCCCCTCTGCCTTGCACCCTTCTCCCCTCTGCCTTGCACCCTCCTCCCCTCTGCCTTGTACCATTCTCCTCTCTGCCTTGCACCCTTCTTTTCTCTGCCTTGCACCCTTCTCCTCTCTGGCTGGCACCCTTCTCCGCTCTGCCTTGTACCCTTCTCCCCTCTGCCGTGCACCCTTCTCCCCTCTGCCGTGCACCCTTCTCCCCTCTGCCGTGCACCCTTCTCCCCTCTGCCATGCACCCTTCTCCCCTCTGCCGTGCACCCTTCTCCTCTCTGCCGTGCACCCTTCTCCTCTCTGCTGTGCACCCTTCTCTCCTCTGCCGTGCACCCTTCTCCTCTCTGCTGTGCACCCTTCTCCCCTCTGCCGTGCACCCTTCTCCCCTCTGCCGTGCACACTTCTCCCCTCTGCCGTGCACCCTTCTCCTCTCTGCCGTGCACCCTTCTCCTCTCTGCCGTGCACCCTTCTCCTCTCTGCCGTGCACCCTTCTCCTCTCTGCTCTAAACCCTTCTCCTCTCTGCCGTGCACCCTTCTCCTCTCTGCTGTGCACCCTTCTCCGCTCTGCCGTGCACCCTTCTCCCCTCTGCAGTGCACCCTTCTCTCCTCCTCCTTGCACCCTTCTCCCCTCCTCCTTGCACCCTTCTCCCCGCTGCCTTGCACCCTTCTTCCCTCACACTCTCCAACATGCAGCAGTCACGAGTGACGACCCCTCAATGAGGAGTGAGGCAAAGACAGAAGCTGGCAGAGTGCGGCTGCATCAGGGCATAAGGCGCCCACCCAATGCTCTCCACCAGGCCCCTGACCCCGCACCCTGCACCCACCCAATGCTCTCCACCAGGTCTCTGACCCTGCACCCACACTACGCTCTCCACCAGGCCCCCCACCCTGCACCCACCCACCCAATGCTCTCCACCAGGCCCCTGACCCCGCACCCACCCACCCTCCCAACGCTCTCCACCAGGCCCCTGAGCCTGCACCCACCCAACGCTCTCCACCAGGCCCCTGACCCCGCACCCACCCACCCAACGCTCTCCACCAGGCCCCTGAGCCTGCACCCACCCTACGCTCTCCACCAGGCCCCTAACCCTCCACTCACCCACCCAACGCTCTCCACCAGGACCCTGAGCCTGCACCCACCCAACGCTCTCCACCAGGCCCCTGACCCCGCACCCACCCACCCAACGCTCTCCACCAGGCCCCTGAGCCTGCACCCACCCTACGCTCTCCACCAGGCCCCTAACCCTCCACTCACCCACCCAACGCTCTCCACCAGGACCCTGACCCTGCACCCACCCACCCAACGCTCCCCACCAGGCCTCTCACCCTGCACCCACCCACCTAACGCTCTCCTCCAGGCCCCTGACCCACCCACCCAATGCTCTCCGCAAGGACCTGACCCTGCACCCACCAACCCAATGCTCTCCACCAGGCCCCTGAGCCTGCATCCACCCTACGCTCTCCACCAGGCCCCTAACCCTCCACTCACCCACCCAATGCTCTCCACCAGGACCCTGACCCTGCACCCACCCACACAACGCTCCCCACCAGGCCTCTCACCCTGCACCCACCCATCCAACGCTCTCCACCAGGCCCCTGACCCACCCACCCAATGCTCTCCGCAAGGACCTGACCCTGCACCCACCCACCCAATGCTCTCCACCAGGACCCTGACCCTGCACCCGCCCACCCAATGGAGGTTAAAGACAGTCATTTTATGCGTATCTGTGCTCCCAGAGAGAACACTGGGATACCGCCACAGGTTTATTAAGCAGCGCACGAACACCCTCTCTCTCTCCCAATCATTAAATTATTCCACCATTTAAAGAATCCAAACTATATCTCATCAATAATGTGATTTTTGTGCCTGATAATGGACTTGGTACAACGTTGCACATGAATTTGAAAAAGCCGTCATAATAGGAACGTTCGTGAATGTCATTTGACATTTATAAAGTTTTACCCTTTTTCTGTGTTTGGTTGGCTCACCCTGCACCCACCCACCCAACGCTCTCCACCAGGCCCCTGACCCACCCACCCAATGCTCTCCGCAAGGACCTGACCCTGCACCCACCAACCCAATGCTCTCCACCAGGCCCCTGAGCCTGCACCCACCCTACGCTCTCCACCAGGCCCCTAACCCTCCACTCACCCACCCAACGCTCTCCACCAGGACCTTGACCCTGCACCCACCCATCCAACGCTCCCCACCAGGCCTCTCACCCTGCACCCACCCATCCAACGCTCTCCACCAGGACCCTGACCCACCCACCCAATGCTCTCCGCAAGGACCTGACCCTGCACCCACCAACCCAATGCTCTCCACCAGGCCCCTGAGCCTGCACCCACCCTACGCTCTCCACCAGGCCCCTAACCCTCCACTCACCCACCCAACGCTCTCCACCAGGACCTTGACCCTGCACCCACCCATCCAACGCTCCCCACCAGGCCTCTCACCCTGCACCCACCCATCCAACGCTCTCCACCAGGCCCCTGACCCACCCACCCAATGCTCTCCGCAAGGACCTGACCCTGCACCCACCCACCCAATGCTCTCCACCAGGACCCTGACCCTGCACCCGCCCACCCAATGGAGGTTAAAGACAGTCATTTTATGCGTATCTGTGCTCCCAGAGAGAACACTGGGATACCGCCACAGGTTTATTAAGCAGCGCACGAGCACCCTCTCTCTCTCCCAATCATTAAATTATTCCACCATTTAAAGAATCCAAAATATATCTCATCAATAATGTGATTTTTGTGCCTGATAATGGACTTGGTACAACGTTGCACATGAATTTGAAAAAGCCGTCATAATAGGAACGTTCGTGAATGTCATTTGACATTTGAAAAGCTTTACCCTTTTTCTGTGTTTGGTTGGCTGGATTTATTTATTTATTTGGTGTTGATTTATATAGCGCAAACTCGACTCAAAGAGCACCAGTCACGTTACACAAGGATACATTCATGTATTCTGTTTTTGTAGGCGCTGGGAGCCCAGAATGACACAGGATTCTGAGCTGACACCGAGGGTCGAACCCGGTTCCCCAGCTCCAAAATTGGCAGCTCGCAGTTTCACTACATTTTGAGGATAATTATATATTTTTTTCAGACCCACATCCTGCACAGCGGCGCGGCGCCCCTGGCTTCCCTTCACAGCGCACCAGGGTGCTGCGGCGCACACTTTGGGAACCACAGATGTATGACATAGATATTAAGAGTGTACTCCCTGGACAGGTCCTGAGCATGGGTAGAGGAGGGGAGAAGATGGAGCTTGAGGTCAGAGCTACCAACTTTGGAACTGAGGAATCAGGTTTGATTCTGGTTTTGGCTCAACATCCTGTGATCCTGGGCAAATAACTTAATCTCTCTGTATCTAAAAAAGGAACATGTTCTTATGAAATGTCATTGGTGCTCATGTAAAGCACTCCAATATGTTTGGGTTGGGTTTGCTCTATATAAAAATTGAGGGGGAAAACATGAAAAAATAGTTTCATTTACTCTTTCAATGCTATTTGCATCTAAATAACCGAAGGTGCTCATGACTTCACAAAGAGCATGACCCCCTCCTGTGCTACAACTCCTTCCTTTCTGCCACTGACCAGCATCTCTTTCACAGCTCATCAGCAGCTGAAAGAGTTGATTGTCTTTTTTAATGGTTAGAACTGCCAGGCGCCAAAATGCGGGATTATGGGCATCATCTTTTGCCTTTGAGTAAGAAGTGCCTGGATCTTCATTGGCAGGTGGGCCTCACAGCTATGTCTGTAGCCGAGTCCTGTGTGCGCTGTTTGTGCACCCCCTGCCGCCGTGATGCTCTGCTTCAGAAAGGCCGAGACTAGGGGCAGAGCAACCTATTCATCACGGAGGCGGGGGCGAAAGTGACACATTTAGTGCAACTTAAACACTTCCTTTCCCACATCGTGCGCGGCGCCCCTGGCTTCCCTTCACGGCGCACCAGGGCGCCGCGGCGCACAGATTGGGAACCACGGTACTAAACAATAAACCCATCATTGTCGACAGCGCCAAATCCCTTGGTGTCATACTAGATAAAAAACTCAATCTAATTCCCCACATCAATTCCATAGCAAAATCTGCTTGATACCAACTGCGCCTTCTTTGGGGCATCTGTCGCTTCTTCCCGGAGCGGGACCTTATAACCCTATGCAATCACTGGTCCTCTCCAGACTCGACTACTGCAATTCTCTTCTTACTGGCCTCCCCAAATCCCACTTGTCCCCACTTAAGTCTGTTTTCCACTCAGCAGCTCGTTTCATTTATGGGGCCAAAAGAAGTGATCACATCACACCGATGTTATCCAACCTCCGCTGGCTTCCCTTTGAGGCTAGAGCTATCTACAAGACCGCTTGTATCACCCACAAAGCCCTGCACTCCTCTTCTCCTCGCTACCTGGCGAATAAACTGAAACTCTCCGGAGGCTCTAGACCTTCACGCAATGTGGAGAATCTACTGCTTGAACATCCCACTTTCAAGAAGGAAAGAACGATGGCCCAATCCTTCCCAGGCAACGCAGTGAGAATCTGGAACTCATTCCCGCTTCAGCTCCGGACCACCGCCTCCTCCCAGGCCTTTAAAAGGGACCTCAGAGTTCTCCTCCACCAGAGACACCTCCAAAAGTAATTCACGTCCTCTCTTTTATATGAAGGAGGACCTCTCACTACTGAAAATTTCTACTTTTCATGTCCATGGAAGTGCCTTCCCAGTGTGTTCTTGTGGTTAGAGTGTTTGTCTCTTATTGCAGTATTATCCATGTACTTGGGTTTGGTACCCTCTTGCAACTTGCACTCACCACTTTGCCCCTGTAACACACGGTTTGCTTCCCCTCACATGTTTTTTACCTTTGATACTTGCACAAGTGCTACCCTCGCCTACGTAACGTTTGTTCTTGTGCTTGAGTGTCTAGCATATATTGCAGTATTATACCTCAAATTACACTCTATTTTCTCTTGTAGCCTGCACACTTGTCACTTTTTCCTCTGTGCACTTTTTACTACCTCATGTATTTTTGGTAGCTCACATTTTTACTACCTCATGTACTTTGTTTGCTCACAAGTGTCACTTACCTTGTCTACCTCATGTATTTTTGGTTGCTCACAATTTTACTACCTCATGTATTTTTGTTTGCTCACAATTAACACTTTACCGTATGTAACGTAATGTATGCTTTTGCAATCTGCTATTCGTGTAATGTTCTCAGTTTGTATCATTTCTGTTTCCTATTGTAAAGCGCTCTCACGCCTTCAGGTAAAGTCCGCGCTATATAAAATTGCATAAATAAATAAATAGATAAATAATGGGATTACATGTTCTCTGTACTGCCCTCCCACTTCTTATCCTGGGTCACTTTGCTCTATAGACAGCCACGAGCCACAGTGCAGATTAATGGTGGACACTCCAAATGATTTCCCATTTCGTGTGGCA
Source organism: Lissotriton vulgaris (assembly GCF_964263255.1). NCBI lineage: Eukaryota > Metazoa > Chordata > Amphibia > Caudata > Salamandridae > Lissotriton > Lissotriton vulgaris. Next base: position 1,499,921,125 of record NC_141696.1, read on the forward strand.
CCAGGCTAGGAAGTCCCCTGTCACCCCTTTTATTTGCACTAGCAATTGATACATTTGCGGCCAAGCTCCAACAACATCATTGAGAATACGCATTATGCGAATACGAGGCATATATTACTCTCTACATTCGAGACCCACAAACCAGTCTGAATCCCATTATCAGGGAGTTCATTCGCTTTGGCGAAATGTCCAGAGTAAATGTTAAATGGGGCAAATCCCAGGTGTTTCCCATCACCTCTAACGCCCCTAAATTCTCACTGGACTATCCACTGATGTGGTGCGAGTCTGAGGTCAAATATTTGGGAGTGGTGGTTTCCAGGGACAGGGAAGAGACGCTGTGGGCAAACTATGGAACTGCCATCACCACGATCACAGTTTGGTGTCTCGCTGGATCTCGCTTCCCTTGTTGCTGGTGAAACGGTTCTCCTTAAAGTAGTTTAGGAAATATTACCATTTTCGCTATTTCTTCCTCAACATACCATACCACACTGGACGCTCTTTTTTTCCGCACACTCCAAACTCAACAAGTTAGACTGGCATGGGGAAGCAGACGACCCCGAGTGAGCTGGACCACACTTTCTCAGCCTTTTTCGCAAGGTGGCTTCGAAGCCCCAGACATCTAGCTATATTTTCTATTCGCACAAGCTCACTACACGACTTATTGGTTTCAGCCACTGCCATTCACGTCCCACCTGGCCATTGAACAAGACTACATGGCCCCTCTCCCTACAACATCCTTCCTAAGGGCACGATTCCCTGGAGATGGCACCGCTCATTTCATGGTGGCATGCACCAACTTTGTGTGGTGCCGTCTAGCCAGAAAACTGAACAAACCTCTACTATATATTCACCACTAGCGACCCTACCTTATCACCACCTCATGCCGGTTACTCACAAAGCCTTATGTACCAGCATGCTTAACAGTAGAGGAATGCATACCTGGGGTAAACTATACCAGAAGGGATTATTTAAAGTTTGGGAAACATTGCTAAGTGGGGGAGCCACCACGCCATTGGAGATTTTTTAATACATCAGGATCAGGCATGATGTCAGGGCTAGTACCCCCAACTTTCCCCAGGAACCCCCCACACTCGATGTACCACATACCCTACTACGGGCAACAGGGGCAGTGCATGCAGTGTCCAGACTTCACAGTGCCACCCTAATAGAATGCTGTGACATGCAGAAGGGCTCAGTGGCGTGGTGGGATCAAGAGTTAGACACTTCACTCAATGACTTTACTGCTGCAAACAAACAGGCATGATAACGGCCAGCAGCCGCCTACGCATCATACACTTTAAATTCGTACATCAGGTTTACTATACACCAGCAAGACTACACAAATAATAATAGGCACATTTGTAGAGCGCATGGTTACACTAGGCCAGTGTGTCCCAGCGCTGCGGTGTGAAACTGCCTTTGACCACTACACCCCAACCTAACCAGGAAAACTACCCAGAGGAAGGAGATGGGTTTTCAATTTTTCCGAAACTTTTTCCGATCTGACGACCGTTGCGATAGATACAGACAAGAGGGGGGTGGGCTTTCTGCACCTCGCGTGGCAATGTGAGACAGTATACAGGTACTGGGTAGAGGTAGTAGCCCCTTTGTCCAAAATGGTAGGCACCCCCATTCCCCGCTCGCCGGTCACAGCGCTTTTGGGTTACACTGAGGAATTGTAAGTCAAGCACAGAAAATTCATCTCACTAAGGCTGCTCCAAGCAAAGCAAAGTATAGCATGCAGATGAAGCCGAGGACGGACTCCTAAATTCTACGAGTGGCTGAATGATCTCATATATTGTAAAGATCAATTAACAACATAAGTTGAACTATTGCCGGCAACCTCACAAGGGACATGTGGGATCCCCTGCTGACTTATCTATGAGAATGCCAAAACTGATGTTTTACATAGAGGGTCAGGAGGCTCTTACCACCTACAACTGAATGTAACAGCTAAAAAGACACAAGGGCGGCAAGGACAACAGACGCACATGTGGTATAAGGGGACGCATCCAAGTAACTGTCTGATCCCACACTAAGTATTCCCATATTGCAAAGGGATACACAATAGAAGTGTCAGATACAATCCAACGGTCACAAGCTGTGCACCCAGGGGAAACTGTACTAAGTTACTTTTCAACTACCCAAAAGATGTTATTTTATGATCCATGAACACTGTGGTAATGCGTGAATCATTTATGGACAGGTAAATGTAACAATCGATAAATTGTGTATGCACTACTGTACCGTAATAAAAACATTAAAAGCAAAAAGTGTGATTTGCATTCATACCAAATTCTCTTTGGAGCAACGAAAATGGCATAATATCTCCATCTTCAATTATGTCTCTGACCCTGAATATCCCAATTAGCTCCCAGGCCAGAAATTCCTTCAGCTTACCTATCTCGGGTCGCCAGTTCCCTCCTGTAACGGAGTTATCCTTATAGGTTTGTCATCCCATAGTAGTCATAGCCCTATCCCAGGCTGCTACTGTGTGCTGAGTGGCAGGGAGGAAACTCCAGGTTCCTCTTCTTCCATACAGATAGTGCTAACAGGACTACTTACCCATTGTGACCTCCCCGAATCTAAAGGTTGAGTGGTCCAGGGGAGCAGGTGGGCCGCCCAATAATAAGCACTTATGTCAGGTAATGCCAACCTGCCATTGTATTGGTTTCATTGCAGGGTTGTGAGAGCGATCCCGGGCTTTTTGCCATCCTGTAGCATTGTCTGTATGTCCCCCTCAATCTCCCTTAAGGTCTCGGATCTGGTAATACGTATGTTGCAGTACATGGAGTAATTTAGGTAAAAAATCATTTTAAACATTGCTGCTCTCCCCATCAACATAAGGGGTAGCCCACACCATCTCTCAATGTATTCTTGGCGGGTCTGCATCACCTTCCCTAGGTTGCAATCGAAACAAACCACCCCCTCCAATGTTATACCTAAATATTTAAATCCATGATTCTATGCGTCGAGTGGAGGCACTATTGTCCCATTCTACGGTAGACAAAGCACTGATTTGCCCATATTCTTCAAAAAGTTGGAAGGTCGAGGGAAGGAACAGGGTTGGGTCTGTAAGGTACAAAAAAATACTGTCTGCGTATAGTTAAATCTTTTATTCTTCCCCCATTCCCATGACCCCTGCCCCCCACACCCTCCAGTCTTGCCTGTTATTTGGAAGCCACTGATCTCTGGATGGGTTCGGTCCACACAAGCTAGAGACTCATAGTTAAAGAAAATAGAATAGGAGATAGGGGATAACCCTGTCTTGTTCCTCTGCCAATGGGAAACTCCCTTGACAGTGCTCCATTCACCCGGACCACAGACATTGGGGCCTGGTAAAATTGTTTATGCCATTTCCTATACTGAGGCTCAAACTTGACTAGCGTATACTGAAGGAAGGGCCAGTGCACTGCTTCAAACGCCTTTTCAGGGTCAAGTGCTGGAAAGACATGAGGTTGTGGGCGATTCCTGATTTCGTTCAACAAGTTATGCATACAGCGTAGGTTATGTCTGGTAGATCTTCCGGGCATAAAGCCTGACTGGTCCCTTTGAATTAGGGGCTGGAAAGAAAACGCTTAGCCATGAATAAGCCTTGCTCTGAATGGTGAAATTTGTAGGTCGAGAAGTGCCGTGGAAGCCTCCGCCCATATTTTTCATTGGCTAGTGTCATTGTCCTTAGTAAATGCTGGCTTCCGATTCAATATGATGCTTCTTAGTCCCTCCTTGTTACCGCCGTGTCTCCTTTTGTGACCGCCCATACGACTGGATCTTTTACTTGCGGCGTTACACTGTCTACTTCATAAGTCGGCAAGCACTATTTGTTTTCAACCGGCTTTGGCAATGGCGGGCGCGTATTTATTTTTGCTTTGCGCTTTCAATTTAACAATAGCAGCCGCCTCACCCCACGAGTGCTGTGTCGGGCGGCAGCTAAGGCAGAGTTTTAGTCTTGTGAGCGATTGTGTCTTTCGAGATCCGTACCACGATGTCTGGGACAACTAAGACTTTGTCGTCTGCGATCCGGCAATGTTATAGAAGAGGTAGAAAATGATTGAGATTGATCTTGTTGCGAAAACTTGAACTTCCATGTCTTGAAGTTTAATATAGTCTAAGAATTTCTGGAGGTGTTCCGGATCATAAAAGTCTTTAGAATCTCCATCTCTGGTGATGCAAAAACACACAGGTTCAAACGAGCCATATTTGATGTCTAATTGGCGCAATTGAGGACGCATGGAGAGAAAAGCTTTCCTCCGTTCGTTTGTTTCCTTAGAAAAATCATCTGCCATGTGAATGAGATGACCCTCGAAGGAAAAAGAGCCTTGTGAATGAGCTGCAGCCAATAATTGTCTTGTTTGTTTGTGACAGAGGAAACAGACAATCGGTTTTGGACGCGCTGCAGGATCTTTACGTTGAGGACCAATTCTGTGAGCTCTTTGGAAATGTTCTGGTATTTTGGCCTTCAATATGTTCTGGAAACCCAAAAAAAGCAGTTCTCCACTGCATGAATTCTGTAGTTAAGTCCCTCAACTTTGGCATGGAATCCTGCATTATCTGCTCTAATTGACTTGGTCTCTTCGGACAAGGATGTGATTGTGATGTCCATGCCTTCCAATCGACGACTAATCCCAGAGATTTCATGTAAAATACGTTGCATGGTCTCAGCAGATGTATGTCCAGTAATAGAAGGTGAAGTTGGAGACAAATTGGATGAAGAGGGTATATTACATTTTGTTGGCATGTTGTTGGACTGTTTGAGAGCTTCTGCGAATAGGAGTTGTTTAGGAGTCTCTTTTCCCTGTTTAGTAGTAGACATTTGGGAGTTACGTTTGATGGAAACTCTGAAGAAGCGTGAAGACTCTGTTCCGCGTTGTGGAATCTTTATATGCAATCACGTTGAAGTTGGTAGACGTGAGACTATTGCCAATATGGTGAAGCAAACATGCGAGATGATGAATAACTGAGGAATTGTTCAAGTCTATTATAAACTGAAGATGTTGAAAGGGTTAACCTCTATTGCAGCTTAGTTTGATGAAGCACAGTTTTGTTAGGTTAAGGAGATATAGCCCGTGTGGGAATAAAACACACAAAGCCTTTTAGTATTGAAGGTGCGGTTATGGCAAAAGTGAGAAGAAGCAACTGTCACGTCGCAGCCTCATACATGGCGTGCAGACAGCGATGGAAGACGCAGCCTCAATTCTCCTGTAAAATGCCTGGAGGAAGTGCTGCTTCAACAAGCGAGTGAAGGAGGCGCGGCTCAGGCGGGGTCAAGTACATATTTTTCGTCAGCGTAGATGGCCCGGCTTCATGAGGGAGAAGAGGCGCGGCCTGCGGAGACACTTATCCAGTATTATGGGTATCTTTCATAGATTCACATGCCTGAATCATTCCCCGTCGTCAGGTGGGAGTCCCCGGTATATAAAATAGTAATGTCCTAAAGACATATATATATATACTAATAGGCCAGAGGCCTCACATTAGTAAACTATCTGAGTCTTTTTGTAAAAAGGACCAAACTTTGGCCAGGAGCCAATCAGCTACTACCACCCTCTAGAACCTTCCTGGAAGGAGCCCTAGTCCCTCAGATTTTCTACCGCACGTCGTACTAAGGGAGTCTCCACTGAGCTCTGCTCAGGTTTCTGGTTTCTTCTGGATTTTATCCATATTTTCTCTTGCTGTTACTCTTGTGAAGGAGGGCTAGAGTCTACTATGTCTACCACTCCTAAAAAACGGACTTTTTAGACCTTGCGCCTCTTGTAAGAAGCTGAGACTGCATGTAGGTGACAAACATGAAGACTGCCTCTACTGTCTCTACCCTGACCATTCTGCCAAGGACTACTGTCTCCTCAGGTGAGAGCGAGTGTTCCTTTAGGAGCTCACACTCCTCTTCTAAAAGGCCGAGACAGACTTCTCCAGGTCCGTCTAATATGCCTCCTCAAAAGAAGACGCCTAAGTCTTCAGAGGGCCGTCCAAAGACCATGGCAGTGAAGACTTCTCTTCAGGAAACTACATTCAAAAAGCCTGTGCTAGTGTCTTCTGCCATGCCCGTGACAGCGTCGACAGTCACCATCTCTACGTCGACAGCGTCTGCCTTCACCGCCTTGACGACATCTACTTCAACTTCGTCGTCGTCTGGTAGGTCTATACCATCTGTTATTCCTATCAAAAGACCATTGACGACGCCTCCGTCGTCGACAGCTCCTTCGTCGACGAAGCCGAAGCCTTCGTCGTCGACGAAAGTCCCTTCGACGTCGACGGTCACCTCGTCGACGAGGCCATCGACGACGAAGCCGTCGACACCAGCGTCGACACCAGCGTCGACGAAGCCGTCGACGCCAGCGTCGACGACAAGACCATCGACGAAGCCGTCGACAAAGGCGTCGACGACAGTACCGTCGACGAAGACGCCAACACTGCCGTCCACGAAGAAAACACCGTCGACGCCGATACCGTCTACGACATCGTCGTCGAAGACAACAGAGAAGTCTGCGGTGGCCGTCAGTTTCTCACCATCGACGACCACCCCGTCGACGGGCCCGCTGATGCCAGAAGCGATGTCTCCTCTGCCGCCGGCCAATCTGCTGGAGACTGAGGACTATGATGATGGAGCCATGTTCCCAGTGGCAACAAGCCCATCACAACTACTTGTTAAGGTGCATGAGAGTTCAGACAATGAAGACATGGATCAGGAAGACATTCCTTATCAAGAGGAATATCATTCGCTTCCCCCTTCACAGCCTATGGTGAGCCTCCCGGCTTCAATTGTCACGGACCTCCAATTCCTTATAGCGGACTACAAACAGCGGTTCCCACCTGCTCTGCCACCTCCAGTGGTATCATTTGCCCCTCCTCCACTGGTTATTACCCCAGATCCTGTGTCTCTGCCTCCGCAGCAATCTTTGGACGAAGAGAAAGCAGAGGAAGAGGAGGGTCAACAAGAAGAGGGAGAAATACAAGAGGACGAGTGGGACGAATACGTCATCTCACATCCAGCTTCCCCAGACCAGGCAAAGGCGGACTCCCCTCCAGAGGACATCGGGGGGTTTCACAATATTATAGAACGTGCAGCAGAGAGGTTCAAAATAGAAATGACCACACAACCTCAGGACTGCTTCTTATACGACTTTAAGGAGCCATTCAAAAAGACGGTCCGGTCAATCCCGATTATTGAACACATCTGGGATCAGGGATTAAAGATAATGTAAAACCCCTCATCTCTACTTCCAGTGCCGGCCAGACTTGATAAGAAATACAAGGCCCCGGACAAGACACCGGCATGTCTTACAGGCCATACTAAACCGGACTCTGTGATCACACAGGTCGCGCAGCGGAAATCCAACAATCCGGCTGCCGCACTGACTGCGCCTCCGGACAAGGAAGGCCGTAAACTCGATAACATCAGGAAGAGGTTCTCCTCGATGTCGGCCATTAACGTCAGAGCAGCGAACTCGCTTGCGCTCCTGGGACGCTACAATCGCCAGATGTGGGCAGATGTGGCACCATACCTAGGCTCTCTGCCAGAGGAGCAGAAAGAAGAAGTCAAGAAAATCCTCCTTGAGGTAGAGTGGTCCGCCTCGGAGATTATTGATGTGGCGATGGATATCGCCTGCTGGCGAGGGCGGCCGTCCTTAGGCGCCAAGGCTGGCTGAAAGCTACATCTTTCCGACCGGAAGTCCAAGCCAAGGTACTTGATATGCCGTTCGATGGCGAGCATCTCTTAGGGAAGCATATCGACGAGATGCTTCAGGGTATCAAGAAAGATACCGAGACCGCAAGATCCCTGGGAACACTGCAGTACAAGAATACTTCCTTTCGAGGATCCAGAGGAAGAGGCCAACAAACAAGAGGTGGATACCAGGGGTACAAATCCACCTACGGCTCGTCCCAGCAATACAAGCCTCAATACCAACAGAGGCAACAACAAGGCCAGTCCTCTTACAATAAGTCCACCTTTTGAGGGAGAGGAGGAAAGAAAGATCCCCCCTGAAGACCGAGACTTCTTTCTCAAACAGGCCTCCGCTTCTTCTCCATGTTACGTAGTTGGAGGAAAAATTTCCAACTTCTTCCACAATTGGCAAAAAATAACTACCGATCGTTGGGTTCTCCAAATGGTTCGGTTCGGGCATACTCTGGAGTTTGTGGACACTCCTCCTTCAAACCCTCCATGTCCCATGCCACACAAGAATCTTCATCTTCTTCAAGCTGAACTCTCACTAATGCTTCGAAAAGGAGCTGTAGAGAGAGTTCCCAGAGGTCAGAGGGGGAAAGGATTCTACTCACGGTTCTTCGTGATACGGAAAAAGGAGAAGAAATGGAGACCTATACTTGATCTAAGGAACATCAACACATACCTCAAAAAACAATCCTTCCGGATGGTATTCATTCAAGAGGTGTTACAACTCCTCAATTCTAGGGATTTCATGGTGTCCTTGGACCTCCAGGATGCTTATTTCCACATACTCATCCACAAAAGTCACTGCCAATTCTTAAGATTCACTGTGGCGGGCAGACATTACCAGTTCAGAGTGTTGCCTTTCGGCCTAAAGTCGGCGCCACGCATTTTTACAAAATGCCTATCTCCAGTGGCAGCCTACCTTCGCCAACAGCATCACCAGGTATTCCCTTACCTGGACGATTGGCTCATCAAGTCTCCTACTCTAGAAGGTGTGAACAGGTCTTCCAACGCCTGTCTTCAGCTCTTCGAGAGTCTAGGACTTACACTCAATCAGGAAAAGTCAGTACTACAGCCCTCTCAACGCCACTTTCCTGGGCGCAATTCTGGACACACATCAAGAGAAGGCCTTTCCATCTCTGGAACGTCAGGCCAAACTGAGGTCGCTGGCAGCAGACATTCAGCTTAAAAAGACCATCAAGGTGCGACTTCAAGTCACTGCTAGGAATGATGTCCTCCAACATCCTCCTGATTCCACACTGCCGCCTTCGTATGCGTCCCTTACAGGAGGCACTATCAGCTCAGTGGATTCAAAGTACGGGATCCTTCGACGATCGACTCAGGATCACCCCGTTCATGGTGAACGCCCTGCACTGGTGGCTTCAAATAAAAAACCTGAACCAAGGCCATGCATTCCTGCTTCCGGTCTCCCCACATGTGATAACAACAGATGCATCGTTGGAAGGATGGGGTGCGTTCCTGCAGGAACTTCAGATACATGGTCAGTGGTTGCCAGCAGAGAAACTGCTCCACATCAATCTGTTAGAACTGAGGGCAATATACCTGGCTCTTCGAGCTTTCCTGCCCAGTATCAGGAACTCCCCAGTGCTTGTGAGGACGGACAACACCACCACAATGCACTACTTAAACAAGCAAGGGGAACTCGATCCATGACGCTGTCTCAAGAATCGCAGCAAATTTGGAAGTGGCTACTCCAACACAACATCTCGCTGAGGGCGGAGTACGTCCCAGGAGCAGACAACACCCTGGCGGACTCTCTAAGCAGGCAACGTTCCATCTGCCACGAGTGGGAGCTCGACCAACATGCCCTCGATGCAGTGTTCTCCAGATGGGGCAGACCTCCCCTGGATCTGTTTGCGACAAAGATCAACGCAAAATGCCAACATTACGCAAGCAGGCTTCCCAGAAAGGGTCTCTCGGGGATGCATTTTCGATGACATGGTGCAACGTCTATGCCTACGCTTTTCCACCATTTCCCCTGATCCCAGGGTCCTTTGGAAACTGAAAGCAGAGCATTGCACTTTTATCCTGGTAACCCCAGCGTGGCCATGCCAACACTGGTTTACAGAACTCCACCTTCTATCGCTGGAGCCTCCGATTCCTTTCAGGCCTTACCCGCATCTCCTCACCATGAACCAGGGGCAAGTCCAGCATCCAGATCTGACATCTCTCAGAATATCGGCTTGGCTCCTGAGTTCAGAGAGTTCCAGGACCTAGATATCCCTCAGGACTGCAGGGTTGTCCTAGCCCGGGCCCGGGCTGACAGTACCAATAAGACATATTCCCTTAAGTGGAAGAGATTCTGTTTATGGTGTAAAGCTAACCAACTGCACCCGTTCTCGTCATCTCCGACACAACTGCTGCCCTACCTGCTTCACCTAGCCAACTCGGGACTGGCCCATGCCTTAATCAAAGTCCATCTGGCGGCCATATCTCGATTCAGACGCTCTTAGTCTGGTGCTTCGCTATGGTCCAATAGACTGATCAAGCAGTTTCTAAAAGGCTTATTCAGGACTTATCCTCCAGTGAGGCCTTTACCACCTACATGGCAGCTCAATCTTGTCCTGGCACAGTTGATGAAGCACCCCTTCGAGCCGATGCATAAAGCGGATCTCAAATACTTGTCATGGAAAACAGCTCTCTTGCTGGCTCTCACGTCAGTAAGAAGGGTGAGTGAGCTACAGGCCTTCTGTATTCAGGACCCGTTCCTTCAGTTTAAACAGGACAGAGTCATTCTACGGACTAACCCCAAATTCATACCTAAGGTTCCGTCTGCTTTTCATCTGAATGAACCTATTGTCCTGAGATCTTTCTTCCCTAATCCATCCTCTACAGCAGAAAGATCTCTACATTCCTTAGATCTGAAGAGATGTTTGAAATTCTACCTTCATAGAACAGAACAATTTCGCAAATCCAACCAATTGTTCATTGCCTTCAGCAGGCCCAGGAAGGGCCTACCATTGATAAAGCAGAGCATTTCAAGATGGATCTCTGCAGCTATCGCCTTCTGCCACCAACAGGCGGGTCATCCTCTGCCAGCCAAGGTTCGGGCTCATTCCACTAGAGCGGTTTCCACCTCCTTGGCGCTCTTTTCTGGGGTGCCCATTGTCGACATTTGCAGAGCGGCGACATGGAAAACTCCACATACGTTCACCAAGCACAACTGCTTGGATTCTGAACTTATGAAGGATGCAGCAGTGGGACAGGCGGTGCTCCGTCATCTATTCCATTAGAGGTGAGCCTTCTTCCTTTCATCCCACCTCTCCAATTTTACTGATTCCACATTTCTTATCTTGCTACTTTTTGCAGTTTCTTTTGTTGCACTATTGATAAGTTATTATCAGGTGTCTTACATACTATATTATGCGAAATGTGCTGCCTACTACTTGCTACTCTGATTCAGGTATGTGAATCTATGAAAGATACCCATAATACTGGATAAGAAATGCATTACTTACCTGTAACTGCAGTTATCCAGTATTGGTATCTTTCATAGATTCACATGCAACCCACCCGCCTCCCCTGGAAGGGCTCACCTTGGTTCTCTCAGTAGGTACTACCTAGCACGGTGCTTACGAAAATCTGAGGGACTAGGGCTCCTTCCAGGAAGGTTCTAGAGGGTGGTAGTAGCTGATTGGCTCCTGGCCAAAGTTTGGCCCTTTTTTACAAAAGGACTCAGATAGGTTACTAATGTGAGGCCTCTGGCCTATTAGTATATATATATATGTCTTTAGGACATTACTATTTTGTATACCGGGGACTCCCACCCCGACGACGGGGAATGATTCAGGCATGTGAATCTATGAAAGATACCAATACTGGATAACTGCAGTTACAGGTAAGTAACGCATTTAGTCAGGCGAGGTGCGCTGAGTGAAGCAGAGCTGCGCATACACCATGCTAACACTCAGTACAGTCATTACCGTCCTGTCAGGAAACTTGCCCCAATTCATCCTCATATCTTCCGACTCCAGCTGGGCAGGAAGATAAAGCTCCGTAGACCATGGAAGGTTAGGAAATTCCGTTAGGGGCCCATCCCGTGACGGAGCTCACTCTTCAGGCAGCCATCTTCCTTCGTGGCCGGACCACGCCCCCAGTGCCCACCTATTCTAAAAATATTTTTTATGTAACAGTATCCTATTCCCCTCTCAAAACCTCTGACAATCCAAAAACATTATTACTGTTCCGGTAGGAAGCATTACCCAATTTAAATAATTTACTAAGCCTTTCCATTTGATCTAAATATCAAACATCCGCCCCATTTTTAACTGATTTCTCTGTTTAGTAATTCTTAATTGTCGTTAGTTTTGTTGTTGCCATATCCGTTAATATGTGGCTTCAAGTTAGGAGAGAAATCTTTATGCAAGTTCCATTAATGCAAATATTACCCAAATAAAGTGTTCTATGAGTGAGTTACACACTTTTTTCTTCTCAGTGCAGATGGGGTCAAAGTTGAAAGGAATTGTGCAAATGTTGTAAATGTCAGACACATATTAAAGATCAGAAGGTGAGAGAGGGCATGTCCGTCTCACTCAATACCTTATAGATTGGCAACTCAAAAAACATGGGAATTCTATCTTTCTAGAACAAAATAATCCCCACCACTTTTGTCTCCAAGATTCAGCTTGTGAAGTTAAAAAATGAATCCAGTTTGTATGCTTATGTCAACATCTCGCCGCATTTTTGCAGTTCATACTTTCCAGTGTACAGTTTGTAAGGTCTACAGTCTCTCCGTTCAGTGGGATAAACTTTGAAGACACATTGTAAATATATATCGGTTTTCTGTAATGTTGTTGTGCATACGTAGCCCATAGACCTCTGTCCCCCCACTGGCAATAAATGAATTGAGCCATGCCGAGAACTCCGATTTCCCTTATAATCTATTATGTGTTTAATGTGGTGAATGTAGATTGTTATTCTACATATGATTTACCAGTCTTCTTTCTGCTTCGTTCCAAGCCGGTTTACCACTAATGTAGACAGAGGGAAAGAAGAATCTCAGCAGAACAAAGATCAGACTAGTCACCTGAAGGCGGTGCTCCGGGATTCAGTCGCAACGCTTGAACAGGTAAAACTCCTTGGAGAAAGACATTGGTGCTAGTTCACTAGAAAAGGCCTTGGCAAGACATTGCAAACCGAGTTAAACTGATGGCTCATTTCCAGTGGTTAATTTGTAAACAAAATGAAGTGCCACAGCCCAAACGTTTTCTAAGGAGGCTTCCTGCCACTTCCACCACTGATGTGTTTCATTCCACAACAGGTGTTCTCTCCTTTTCTATTCCCCTACCAATGCTTTGCTCTTCATTTTCTCTCCCCCCTGCTTTATTTCATCTGCCCGCCTATCCATGCTCTGCTCTCTTCCCTCCATCTAGTCCTATTGTACCCATTTTGAAAATAGACCTGTAAATTCCACAAGCTCGTGCGGGTGTTTTTTCCTTTCCGGTCTGCTATTGGCCTTTGCCTGTGTTTTAGTTTTAAAGGGAGCATACCATAGGTCAGAGGCGGGCGCATAGCTCCACCCCTGGCCTATTTGTGTCGGTTATGCGCATTTCCTGACATATGCTTTAAATTATCCCGGCCAGACACGAGCGCTATAATGGAAAGCATATGTCAGGAAAGTCGTGCGCACCACTCCCGGATTTGGTTTTTTTCCCGATTGGTTTCAGTTTCCCTCAATGCAGCTCAGGCGGCCGACAAGCACATAGATACCAGACCTTCCTCTGTACATCTGGGCTAACCGGAGCAGAGAGGGGAGTGCTGGTACGAGTGTTTTTACGGCCTGTGGACGACGCACCCTCCCCAATGAACCTAGGGCTCTGGCTGCTTGGGTAGAGGCATCCGTGCTGCAAGAAGCCGAAAGTGCTTCCACGCTTCAGCCTCTCTCGGCGAACATTAATCTGTCCTGGGAAGTAGGCGCATCCTTTCGCTAACTAAGTAAAGCCACGCTTTGAGATCTCACGTGCAAGGAAGCCCTCCCTCCAAAGCAGCGTGGGTAGGAAGCGGTGCTTCCTCTCTACAGGGCAGCTGCCTCGTCTGTGGAGTGGGGCGCGGGGGATGCTCCGGCTCGCCCATCCCGGGCGGTTGTTATGGAATCTAGGTCTGAGAGGACGGCACAGCCTTGCACCTCATCCCGCGGGCTGCAGCCCTGTGTGTGTGTCATTGTGCTACTGTACTCTAGCGCTGTATGTAGTGCACGCAGCACAAAATGCTCATCACTTATACTCGGGAAGAGCAGTGGAGCTTTAAGTGTGATGAAAAAACTATGGGGGCTCGTAAAGGGGCGTGGCCACTGTAATTAAGGGTGTGATTTAAAACACATGAGCTAAAAATCTGTGTTTAGCACACTGTGCTGCCCGATTTGTATTTTAATGTTTCTGTCATTGCATCCCTAAGCTACGATACAAGTGACATCATACCTACAACAAGGCAGGACCATTGGCTTAGTCAATGGTTGTTAGTTGAACCTGGGGGTGCACCTCATCCCGCGGGCTGCAGCCCTGTGTGTGTGTGTCATTGTGCTACTGTACTCTAGCGCTGTATGTAGTGCACGCGGCACAAAGCGCTCATCACTTATACTGGGGAAGAGCAGTGGAGCTTTAAGTGGGATGAAAAAACTAGGGGGTCTCGTAAAGGGGCGTGGCCACTTTAATTAAGGGTGTGATTTAAAACACGAGCTAAAAATCTGTGTTTAGCACGCTGTGCCGCCATACTTGTATTTTGATTCTGTCATTGCATCCAGATATACGATACAAATGACATCATACCTACAACAAGGCAGGACCATTGGCTTTGTCAATGGTTGTTATTTGAACCTGGGGGTGCACCTCATCCCGCGGGCTGCAGCCCTGTGTGTGTGTCATTGTGCTACTATACTCTAGCGCTGTATGTAGTGCACGTGGCACAAAGCGCTCATCACTTATACTCAGGAAGAGCAGTGGAGCTTTAAGTGGGATGAAAAAACTAGGGCGTCTCCTAAAGGGGCGTGGCTCATGTAATTAAGGGTGTGATTTAAAACACATGAGCTAAAAATCTGTGTTTAGCACGCTGTGCCGCCCGACTTGTATTTTGATATTTCTGTCATTGCATCCAGAGATACAATACAAGTGACATCATACTTACAACAAGGCAGGACCATTGGCTTTGTCAATGGTTGTTAGTTGAACCTGGGGGTGCACCTTATCCCGCGGGCTGCAGCCCTGTGTGTGTGTCATTGTGCTTCTGTACTCTAGCGCTGTATGTAGTGTACGCGGCACAAAGCGCTTATCACTTATACTCAGGAAGAGCAGTGGAGCAGGAGGGTTCCACGCGCGCACACTGCGCTCTATAGTCAGGGCTTTAAGTGGGATGCAAAAACGAGGGGGTCTCGTAAAGGGGCGTGGCCAATGTAATTAAAGGTGTGGTTTAAAACACTTGAACATTATGAGCAGTGTGTGTATAACTGCCTAGTGGCGGCAGCATTCGCAGTATACTTACGGTAGGGGCGGGCAGAGTTCGTACCGTTCGGCGCGGGCAATATTGGCGGTGGGTTGAGTACTTAACGCGATATAAGAAGTGTGCGTGCTGCCTAATGGTGGATGTATTAATATGGTGTTACGGCTCAATGGTAGCGGTATTACCGGTGTGTTACTATTCAAGGGTGGCGGTATCAGCAGGGTGTTTGGGGCTCAGAGGGGGCTGTATTAGCGGTGTGTTGCTTTTCAAGGGTGGCAGTATCAGCAGGGTGTTTGCGGCTCAGAGGGGGCTGTATTAGCGGTGTGTTACTGTTCAAGGGTGGCAGTATCAGCAGGGTGTTTGCGACTCAGAGGGGGCTGTATTAGCGGTGTGTTACTGTTCAAGGGTGGCAGTATCAGCAGGGTGTTTGCGGCTCAGGGTGGGCTGTATTACTGCTCGGTGCAGGCAAGTTAAGCAGTGTGCTACGTGGTTCTCGCAGTAGGGCTAGCGGTGGTTTCACTGTGTAGCGCAGGCGGCATTAGGAGCGGTGTTGACGGATACTGTCAGTATCAGCGGGATGTTTACTGCTCACTGCACCGTCACACACTCCTCACCCTCACACACTCCTCACCCACTCCTCACCCACTCCTCACCCTCACACACTCCACACCCTCAAACACTCCGCACCCTCACACACTCCGCACCCTCAAACACTCCGCACCTTCACACACTCCGCACCTTCACACACTCTGCACCTTCACACACTGCACCTTCACACACTCCGCACCCTCACACACACTCCGCACCCTCACACACACTCTGCACCCTCACACACTCTGCACCCTCACACACTCTGCACCCTCACACACTCTGCACCCTCACACACTCTGCAACCTCACACACTCTGCACCCTCACACACTCTGCACCCTCACACACACTGCACCCTCACATGCCAAATACCACTCAGTGCCACATAATTACACGCCACATAATTACACTGCACTCAATGCAACATACACTCCAAATACCACTCAGTGCCACATAGTTATATGCAACATAATTACACTGCACACAATGCAACATATACTCCAAATACCACTCAGTGCCACATAATTAAACACTACATAATTACACTCTACTGAATGCAATAGACACTCCACGCAATACCACTCAGTGCCACATAATTATATGCTGCATAGTTACACTGCACTCAATGCAACATACACTCCACACAATACCACTCAGTGCCACATAATTATATTCTAAATAATTACACTGCACTCAATGCAACATACACTCCAAATACCACTTAGTGCCACATAATTACATGCTGAAAAAAGGAGGGGCGGTTGGGCACAGGCTTAATATTGAACAGTTGTGCGAGTGTAGCGTGCCACAGAGGTATCACCTAGTCGAACATCAGGTGTGATTATCCATGTAGAAAGAAGCGTTTCCTTTAACTTGGGAGCGACCCTCTGGGCGCTGCTATAACGGATCGACGCTGCGATCTGTTTCTTGTTTTAAATCATATGAGACCAATAAATAATCAGTTCATCAATTTTCCATCATCATTTGATTTATTACTTCAATTTCCAATGTTGAAATTCACATCGTGAAGCATATCATGATCATAAATCCATATAGATATATAGAGCTTTTCCCAATGCATTTCGTACCTATGATAGGTACTTCATCAGGGGAATCTGTAGAAATAATACATATAAATGAGGGTCCATCATTCTATCTGTTCAATTGCAGATAAGTGTGCAGTACATTCTTCACACATGACAGTTACTAAATTAAAATCGTACTCGAAATCAATTCATTAACTCTGAATTAAAACTCAAAATCTAGAACCCGTTATCGCCCCTAACGTGAGCATAGTGCGATTTCGTAAACAAAAGACCAAATGTGTCACATATAAAACAAGATAGGGGTTGCATAGTAACTGAAATGTACCAGACGGTGCCTTCGAGTTAGCGTGTGGAAATTTCTCACTCTAAAACGAGTCTTACATATGAACATAACCTATTGTTAATCCCCACTCTAATCACGATGTCGTCAACTTACCGCTAATGTGAAGGTACGTGCGTTGTACTCTCAAAGTGAACAAACGCGGGACTAACCCGTCGCTGTTGATACAGCATGGTGTTCTAAAAAAGTGAAGACGACCTTCCTTTCAGGTAACTAAAAAGTGAAGTCGGACTATCGTTGGGGTGGCAAATGAGTTCGGCCAAGTTGGAACAGAGTATTCTGTTTAAATGACCCACCCAGTTCCGTAATATACTCCCGGGTACCGTCTAACTCGCAAAAACCTATCGATTACCACCAAAACGAATCATAAAATATAAAAACAATATCATTCATGACAATAAATCAAATTTCAGGCGCACTTAATGACTCTCTTACAAAGTGCCTATGATGATGGAACAATATCATCAAAAACCAAGAATTTTCTGAGCAAGCAATTTCCGAGAACTCCATCTATTCAAATGCTTCCTAAAATACATAAGGATCCACAACGACCTCCATTTCGACCTATTGTAAACACCAGAGGTAGTATACACGAACCAGTTGGCCAATTTTTAGATGTACATTTGAAAGACTTTGTAACCAAGGCTGTTACATACATTAAAGATACAACCGATTTTTTAGTGAAATTAACACAAATCAACATCCCAGCAGATCAAGAAATTTGGCTATGCACCATTGATGTCCAGGCGTTGTATACGTCTATCCCGCACAACCTGGGGATTGAAGCGATAGAATTAGTGCTACTCGATTCTACCTTTGATCAGAAGTTTCAAGTTTTTTATTAGAACTGTTAAATTTCACACTTTACCAAAGCTATTTTAAATGGCAAGAAGGTCATTTTTTGCAACTTACAGGTACCAGCATGGGCAATTATCGCAAATATCTTTATGATGAACTTTGAAAACAATCACATCTTGACTGGTGAACACTGGAAAAGACATAAAAATATTTCTACAGATACATCGATGACATTTTTGTCCTTTGGATAGGTCCCAAACTGACATTACTACAACAATTGGAAGACTTGAACAAAATCAATGATCGGATACAGTTTACTTATACCATCGATCAGAAAAGTATAGCATACCTAGACGTACTGGTACAAATTGAAGGAAACAAAATTAAGACGACACTGCACAAAAATTCTACAGATCGCAACAATCTCCTACACTATGCTAGCTTCCACCAGAATTCGTTGAAAAACAATTTGCCACTATCGCAGCTATATAGAGTTAAGAGAATAGTTTCTGAACCTGAAGGATCTAAGATACAAATACAAAACATGATTCAACGTTTTCAAGAGAGGGGTTATCCCATGAAAATATTAGAGACTGCAACCACCAAATGTGACATCAAATCACGCACAGATCTATTGAGGAGTTCCCCCAAAATATCTGAAAAACGTGCAGTACTTGTTTCGACATTTTCTACGAAGAGTTATGCATATAAACAATCTATTCTTAGACATTGGCAAATTTTATCTAATGAACCAGATTTCAAAGGGATTTTTCAAAATCAGCCAAGATTTGCTTACACTCGCAGTAGAAATATCCAAGACATGCTCAAAAAAAGAATTCAAGATACCACACATGAATCGTTCAAAGGCACAGTACCATGTTTTAATTGCAATAACTGCCATGCAATCATTAAGGGAAATACTATCAATCATCCACGGCAAGGAAACCCTATACATCTCAAAGTAACGGCAACTTGCGACAGCATGAACCTTGTATACCTCCTCAAATGCCCATGCGGCCTGGTATATGTGCTATATAATAAACAGGGGTTTAGCCCAAATTACCCTCCCATACCTGGGCAAGGAGCATCATAAAGATGAATAAGTAGAAAAAATGGTACTGAGGAATCAATAAAGCATGAGCTACTTCAAAACAAGATACAATTTATTATCCTGTTTTTACAGTGATTTCTGTCTTCATTAAATGATATGATTTAAGAAGGACAATGATATGAGTCATAAGACAAGGAGGTCAAAATATATACAATATACAAAAAGAGAAAAAAGACCTATAAATGCAATATATACATTATATATACAACAAAGTGTACCCTAAACAAAAAAGAAAAAAGAAAACACAATCAATTTTCTGTAAATACCCACTCCTCAATTTGAGTGGAGTATCACAACCAAGGTAGTCCTTATAGCGCGCAATTTATTACTTCTTCTAATCACGAACGAAGTGATGATTATAAAAGGCGCCTGATATTAATCACAAAATATACAATGTGGTAGGACTCTTTAAGCAGATGTCGACGCAGTCGCGGTCACGTTTCCGCCAACAGTTTCTTGTGGCTTCATCAGGACAAGGGTACTGAAAAAACACACATATAATACAATTTAAACAATCCCTAAAAAAACAAACTATGCCGCAAAAGACCTCTCACCCGTTTATGGCAATGCAGTGCCCAACGAAAAGTAAAGAAACATGAAGACTGAAGAAGTCAATCCAAAGCCCAAACGAACCCACAAGATCACTCTTTCAATTAATACAGTGACTATATATAGACGCCAAGAAAGCAGAGAAAGGAAAAGTAAATCATCCAGAGCGTGAACAGAATACACAAGGTCTACAGACCCACTCACCAATATCATTCTCTAATTCACTCTGTCTCTCTAATCAGGTGTCTATCTGTGCATGGAGCCTAATATTTCACCACCACTCAACCAGATACCTCCACGCACACCCACTGTATTCTAGATGTCAATACACAGTTAAAGTACCTTTAAAGGCTCACGTGGTCCCTCCCAATGAAACAGGGGACACAACCCTGGGGGTACAGCTAACCTCCTCTTCATAGACATACAGTTCGGGCTCTCCTTGGTACTAAGGGGAGAGAATGAAATCAGGATCTATCACCTATCTGAAGTGCAAGACACAGTCATACTGACACAGAAATGAAGTCTCCTGCTTATGCTGACATTACACACACCACGCCAAAATTTGGAGGCTTGCCTACCTCCAAAATTCAAGATTCTGGCTCAACAATGAATAATATCCAGGGGTGTGTATCCAAACACACACATGGGCGTATCACACACCCTCAGCTGGGTCGCTGGCAAACCTGAAGTCGGGGGCGGGGGAAAGATAAACAAACAAGGCTTTACATTACTCCCCACGTGTCTCAACGGACACCACTCGGGACTAAAAACTAATCCCGTACTTGAGGCAGAAAACTTCTATGCCTACCTCAATGCCTTTCAAACTCCCCAGCTCGACATTCAAGAAGGGAAGTACTCGACAATCGTCCGGCCAGTCCAACGTCCGTGAAACTACAGACAGTTAAAGCGGACATCACGTTATAACAAGCATTTACAATGCAATGGTTTCGCCTTTGGAAAAGTTAGAGCTATTGGCATTGCTCATGACATTTCTTTTTTTGTTTTTACTTATAAATAAATGGCATTGTTATTTACATTGCCAACAGCTCTGAGAGAGAAACATTGAACATGGGGGGGGGGAATTTTGTGGGGATCACACTGGGGACAGAAGAAAAGAGCTGATAAACGTATGCACTCTCACGGAGTGAGAGACAAAATCCGAGACAATCCGAGACAAAAAAAGTCATTGAATAAGAAGCAAATAAATGAGATTGACAATAAACACAACCAATGGTAAGCAATGGACAGGTTGTAGGCACACAGTAGGCATTTTGCAATCAGACAAGTTAAACTACGTGGGCTGGACCACAAAAAGTAATGTGTTCACGCTGCGTCAAAATGTCAGGAAGTTAAGAAACAAGCATGGCCAGTACAAATAAGTATGACCTTAATGGGCTGCACTATCAAAGACACACTCATCACTCTGAACTCACACTAGCACTGTTCATCCCCTGCACTTGCACAGGGAAACCACTTCTCCTCCCCTGGCTTTCACAAACACCTCTCCTGTTGCACTCACATAGGCACACATCCTGTATCAGCACTTACACATGAAACCCCCCTGCCTCTGCACTCACAGATAGGCCCACCCGTCCTCCTACACCCACAGGCCCACCCCCTTCTCCTGCATCCACACAGGGCCACCCCCTTCTCCTGCATCCACACAGGCCCACCCCTTCTCCTGTAGAACACCACTCACCCCGCACTGACACAGAAATCCCTGCACTCGGAGCAACACCCCTCGCGCCGCACGCATTCAGGTACATTGGCACAGACGCACCTCCCACCTCCGCACCTTAATAAAAACACTCCCTGCTGACTTTGGCAGTTTTAGAGCTATCACCTAGAGGTGTATAGACTCCGGATGCTGTGCCACCCGGTCCCTTGGGAAATGGCTGTTTTTGAAACCTCAAAATCAAACATAATTACGTTAAAGACCAGTGATCGGGATTTCGGAAGATATATTACCATAAAGAACATGACCCCAACATAAAATCTCTAAGAAGGGCTCAAATATATATTAATCGACCACTCATTCCAATAATAAGTGTAACCAAAACACGAAAAGGTTTAAACAGTGTAGAATGTATTGTGTTTTATTTCTCCAGCCTGCTACATATTTACCCTAACATTCTGTTCACTATTAAGATGGGCAAATAGTGGGCCACTGTAAATTATACATTTTAATGTGTCGGCAGCACAGCACTACATATGAGAAAAGTGATTACCACACAATATACAGCATATGCACACTCCATGAAGCAGCATAACATGCATGTAGTACTCCATAGATGTGTTAGCTTCATGAACAGTCACGCTGGTGATTGTTTTCCCAGTCTGGAAGGATGAGAGGCTAACATCACCAGCCAGGTTTGCACCATGTGACCCACAATCTCATTCACCCCCAGTCACAAGGATGTGGTAACTATGCAGCTGTCTTCTTTAAGGTGTAGGTAAAACCTCGAGAAAAAATGCAGTTATTATGGTGGTTAAAAGTTGAAAGTGCCTTGCTGTTGCCTGGCAACGAGATCCACCCACTAATCACGGGCCTCCGCAGTGCTCTGTCAGGTGTGCTGCTGAATTTGCACAGGTGGGCCAAACATCCAGTATTGACTCCCAAAATAAGACTTCACAATCTGTACAGCTTCGATTGGGAGCCGTGGGATTTGAGGGGAGACTCGCAATAAGCCACACACCTTGTTTCGATATGGAATATGACTGATGCGTGCTCAATGTGACCTGTGTCCAGCCATTCCTTGCCACTATCTGGAGCAAGCTTCCAGTGCCTTCAGCAGACTCCCTGCCACCTCGCAGAGAGCGGACCTTCAGTTCTGAGAGACAGCTCCCTCAAGGCAGGCAACAACACAGACAGCGGGTGGGGGTAGGCAGGCAGCAACACAGACAGCGGGTGGGGGTAGGCAGACAACAACACAGACAGCGGGTGGGGGTAGGCAGGCAGCAACACAGACAGCGGGTGGGGGTAGGCAGGCAGCAACACAGACAGCGGGTGGGGGTAGGCAGGCAGCAACACAGACAGCGGGTGGGGGTAGGCAGGCAACAACACAGACAGCGGGTGGGGGTAGGCAGGCAGCAACACAGACAGCGGGTGGGGGTAGGCAGGCAACAACACAGACAGCGGGTGGGGGTAGGCAGGCAACAACACAGACAGCGGGTGGGGGTAGGCAGGCAACAACACAGACAGCGGGTGGGGGTAGGCAGGCAACAACACAGACAGCGGGTGGGGGTAGGCAGGCAGCAACAGAGACAGCGGGTGGGGGTAGGCAGGCAACAACAAGGACAGCGGGTGGGGGTAGGCAGGCAGCAACACAGACAGCGGGTGGGGGTAGGCAGAAAACAACACGGACGAATTTTAAAAGCATATTTTCGTTTTTTTTTTTTGCAGTAATGTGAATGCAAGCAGCATTGAGAAAACAACTGGTGCTAAGGCCAAGTTGACAGAGGAGTTTTTACACTGTGCTCTACATGAATATATTTGCATTTTGTACCACTAAAAGTGAATGAGGTATAATTGATTTTGTGCATTTCATTGCGTCCGTTGTGCACTATGTTTTATCACCATCATGTAGTAAGCTGGTTGCAAACTAAGGGCAAAAAATGAGCATACAAAAACAGCTTCCTCTCAACAAGCATTAGATGGAAGATGGAAAACATGCACAAAAATAGTTTGCATTTTTAACCCATTTCATTCTGACCTCTAAATTAGGCCCCCTGCCTGAAAACAAAATGCAACAGGAACCTGTGCTTGAAAGCTCACAAAAATAAACGTAAGTCACCCAAGGCAAACATGTTTCAGTCTATCACCAATGATACCTCACTGAGACTGCTTTTCAACAAGCTTTTTGCCAAAACGAATAGAATATTATCATTCGAAAATGCCTGAAAAAATATTAACTTTGTTCAGTAGCTTTCACCTTTACGTTTCAAAACTGGATAAACTGTTTTTCACGTTGCACAACTAAGGTAGCTTGAAACCCTATTTTAAAAAGGAGCAATTAACTCGGATACGTGTATTTAAACCAATGTATATTTTTTCATGCAATTGGCGCACAGTTACTTGTTTTATTTTCCTTTCGGTGATTTTTATCATTTTTCATCGAACCCATAAAGAATGTAGAGAGAATAAAAGAGATCGTCCCAAACACACAAAAAAACAACATATAACATATGCATTCGTTGTGGCAAAATCAGATATGCACTGAAAAAAAATCTATCATGTGATGGAGAGATAAACCACAAAACAAATAATTCTACATATACAAAAAGCGAGTGGCAGTCCACTGCAGAAAGCAATGGCGAGCAATTACTTGCTGAAAATTCCTGCCCCGCTCCCTATTCAGGGACCAGCAGGAAACACTAAGTAGAATTCAGAGCAAATACATGATATACATAAAAGTATACAAACATAGATACATTCAACAATTAAACGCCCCGCTGTTACAGTGTATATCTATTCAAATTATTAGGGAAAATAAAGCCCTCCCCTTTGCCAGTGACAGGTGGAGTAACAACACTGTGGTGTTTAATAAACAGAATAGGGACCACTGAAGGGGCGGGGGTGGGTTTGTCTACGAATCAACCATCGCCCTACATCGCTGTTAAAGTACCAAGCTCTGGTGAACAAGTAAATGCAAGGAACTTGCTTATACAGGAGAAATTGGAAAATGTTACAGATCAACTCTTCAGAACCAAACCTGCGTACCTGTCTGTTCCCGACAGTGGGGGAGCAGCAGTGGGTGTCTGTGATTGTATTCTACAATAATACCCTGACCATGTCCTGTTTGATCGTGTCCAGCCAGGGAAGGATGCAACGATGGACTGAAAGGCTCTGTAGGCTCTGTTGCATGATGGCGAGGAGTGTGGTCTCCAAAGTGGATTTCTCCGTCCCCGGGGCATCAGCCTCTGAATCTAAGACCACTCCTTGGGAGGGCTTAGTAGTCTTGCGCGTCTCAAACGTGAGACGTGACTGTGATTTCTCAGTCTGGCCCATGATGTCGCCTATGAGGGTCTCTCTCCCGCCCAAGAGGGGACTGCACCACTATGGACAGCGCAGGGAGACCAGCCAAGCCAAGTCCACTGTAGTTACGCTATCCAGGCCCCTACACCACACCCAGCAGCAGGGAAATACACTATCTCCGCGTAGTGCAGACATGCCAGCCAATTCATAAAGTCAATCCACCACTCCCCACAGCGGCTGCAATCAGGAGCGTAAGCACGAGACACCAGCAACACAGTAATTTGAGTTGTATTCGGGCAAGGCGCTCACCAGCAATGACAGGCTCCCAAACGCTCACCCGCACCGTCCACTCCCCCAGGCAAGATTACTGCACAGTTGAGGAAGCCAGAAAACTTGAGATCAGAGCTCAGATCAAGAGCCTTCCCACTTCGTTATATGCCCCACGTTATGTCGCTGGCCACTATCTGGGGGCAGTCACACCATGGCAGGCAGCATCTCAAGGGCAGCGCTATTTGGATGGGTGGCGGGCTAGTAGTACATATAGGCCGCAGGGCTGGAGCACCAGGCCGCAGCCTGGCCTAAACCCACCTCCGCAGCAACCCGCGAGCCCCAGCACCCAGCAGCGGAGCGCACCTGGACCGCCCCCGCATCCACAGATGCAGGCCTAGCACACACCGTGCCCCCACTCACCGCCACCAGCACCAGGGCCCAGAGCACCGCCGTTCACCTGGGTCCGCCTCACACCTCCGATAATGGCTGCACAGCGCCGAAGCTCAGGGGCTGCCCACAGTCCGCTTCCGCACCCAAGGAGCAGCAGCCAACAGTCAATCCACCACTCCCCACAGCGGCTGCAATCAGGAGCGTAAGCACGAGACACCAGCAACACAGTAATTTGAGTTGTATTCAGGCAAGGCGCTCACCAGCAATGACAGGCTCCCAAACGCTCACCCGCACCGTCCACTCCCCCAGGCAAGATTACTGCACAGTTGAGGAAGCCAGAAAACTTGAGATCAGAGCTCAGATCAAGAGCCTTCCCACTTCGTTATATGCCCCACGTTATGTCGCTGGCCACTATCTGGGGCAGTCACACCATGGCAGGCAGCATCTCAAGGGCAGCGCTATTTGGATGGGTGGCGGGCTAGTAGTACATATAGGCCGCAGGGCTGGAGCACCAGGCCGCAGCCTGGCCTAAACCCACCTCCGCAGCAACCCGCGAGCCCCAGCACCCAGCAGCGGAGCGCACCTGGACCGCCCCCGCCTCCACAGATGCAGGCCTAGCACACACCGTGCCCCCACTCACCGCCACCAGCACCAGGGCCCAGAGCACCGCCGTTCACCTGGGTCCGCCTCACACCTCCGATAATGGCTGCACAGCGCCGAAGCTCAGGGGCTGCCCACAGTCCGCTTCCGCACCCAAGGAGCAGCAGCCAACAGCAACCAAGACAAGGGCAACAGCAAAGTCGCAGGCACCGATCGTGCCGCCGCCGACTTAGTTCCGCGTGGGCCGCCATACTTCTTGTGGGCCGCCGTCTTCCTTCTTCCCCTGGGCGGCGGGGGGGCGGGCACTTCCGGCCGGCCGCGCTAGGATTGGCCGGCCGGCCGGCCGGCTGAAGAAACCTCGGAGAGGACGAGGGGGGCGGGCGGGAGAGGACGAGGGGGGCGGGAAAGGACACGGACGTCGGGAGGGAGGCGGGAAACGTGGGGACGGCGGGAGGAGGGACACAAGGCAGGACAGCAGCAAGCACGGCCCGGCCGGACCAGACTCGGGGGCGTTCCCGGCGTCGCGTGACGTCGCCAAAGCCAAAGAATCTCGGGAACGCCCCCGTGTCTGGTCCGGCATTGATGGACAGGCCCCTCGTCCAATGGCTAGGCTCCATTTATGGAGCTAGCCAATGGGACGGGGGGGCGTGTTCCATAGTGCTTACTATACTCAATAGATTTCTCTGGAGGAGGAGCCTAACGGCTCCGCCCCCCAGCGAAACCTAAAAACGAGCGTCTAAGTTGACGTCCACTTGTGCGTGTAGCAGCGCATCAACATAGAGAAGGGACCAGAAAACCCTGTGTAAGCAGTGAAAAGACGTGACTGAAACAAGGCACGTCCTTGCACACCTTATTATTAATCCGAGTATACACGCAAGCGTTCGATAATATACACACACACATACTGGGTCAAAAACGGATGAGTAAAAAGAACCAAAAAGATATCCCATCACCAATTAACTGTGCATAATTATTAAATGGGCACTGTATCACCACAACCAGATTAACAATCTACACATGGCAAATCAGATCACAACACATTAAAAGCGTTTCATACAAAATGCACCACACAATCTGATCAAGGAAAGAACAATGTCTACAAAATGTACGTACATGAACACTCTACCCTCATCTCTAAAGTGGATCTTATTAATACACTAGATACCAGGTTTATTCTGTAACCGAATATCTAGGACGGAGTCCCAAAGCTATTTGGACTACACAAGAACGTGGAGTCGGGAACCCTAGGAGCATCACGAATGCAGGCTCACTTCAGAGGGCACCAGCTACCCATCTAACGTGGGAACTGGTGGCACTAGACAGACAAGTGGGACGATCTAGAGGAGCGCCACTCTACAGATCCAAGCACTTTCTGTTTAAACCTCAAATTAGAGCCCATAATTCATCACGATCATTAAGGCCCTTAGTCGTGGTGTGATATCTCTCAATTAACCTAGCTTCTATGCAGTTTAACTTTCGTTCTAGTTCTCCTCTGTTTTTGGCTACTACCACTACCAGTACAGCCCAAGTAAGGTCTTCCTCATTATGTCCACATTCTATATAGTGTTGCACCAGTGGAGCTCCACTAGTTTTGCATCTAATTCTGGATTTGTGTTGGCCAATTCGCATTTTATTGGCTTGTGTAGTCTGCCCTATGTAAGCTAAATTACAGGGGCAGGATACCACATACACAACGTTCTTTGTGTTACAGTTAGAAAAGGAACGCATGGAATGGTTCTGGCCATTAATCTCAATGCTTTTCACTTCCTTAGAATTGGGACACACCGCACAGTTCATGCAACGAAAGTGCCCTATTATAGCCGGTAGGCCTAATAGGGTCCTGGTATCTTTTTTGGTCATGGGTTCTCTACTGGCTCTAAAAAGATGTTGTTTAATGTTCTTTCCTTTACGGAAGGAAAAGAGTGGTTGGGGGATATTAAGATGGTCAATGAGTCTCCAGTTTCTTGTGATGATTTGTTTAACTTTATTTGCCTTCGCATTAAATGTTAGGACACAGGTCATGGCAGTTTTCTCATTTTTTCTTTCCTTGGGGGTCAATAAAGTTTCCCGAGGTGTATACCAGGCCCTTTTAAGAGCAGCTTTCACTAATTTCCTCGGATATCCTCTGGAACATAATTTATTCACAAGAATTTCAGCATTGTTAAAATAGTCATTCTTGTTCGAGCAATTGCGTCGTATACGCAAAAATTGCCCATACGGTAGGTTCTCTTTGACGCTCTTGGGGTGTCCGCTGGTAAACTCTAATAGAGTATTTCTATCAGTAGGCTTAGTGAACAGGCTAACTTCTAGTGTACCCCCATTATTGAAAATCCACACATCCAGAAAGTTGATTTTTTCGTTACTACAATTGATGGTAAACTTGAGGTCTGGGGTGCAAGCATTTAACCATCCATGGAACCGATCAAGGTCTTCTCTGTTTCCCTTCCATATCAAGAATATATCATCGATGAAGCGAACCCACCTCGACAAACAATGTAGAAATGGGTTCGCCTCGCCAAGGACATATCTACCTTCAAATTGGTCCATAACAAGGTTAGCTATTTCGGGGGCAAAACAGCACCCCATCGCTACTCCCTTTAATTGCAGGTAAAGGACCCCTTTAAACGAAAAAAAGCAGATCTTAGCCAATTCAAGTATAAATTTGGTTGGCACCTGATGTGGTCTATTCCTTTTATCCAGTACTAACTCCATCACAAGTAGTGCCTCATCCTGGGGGATGTTGTTATAGAGGTTTATACAGCTGCTGGTCTTCATCGAACATCGGTATATGTGGGCAAAACAACTAGGAAGATAAAGACTCGTTTGACAGAACATAAAAGCAATATAAGAACAAAAAATGAAAAATCACCCATTGCTGTTCATTTCAATGAGAAAAGACATAACATTTCACAATTAAAATTCTTGGTGCTTGAAATGATCACCACCATTGGAAATCAAGATGTGAACAGAAAACTCATACAAAGAGAAAATCAATGGATTTTTAGGTTGGACTCTTTAAAGCCTCATGGGCTCAATGAAAGCTTGGACCTCTCGTGCTATTTATGAACAATAACAACACTGACACCTTTATAACCACAGTGACTGCATTTATTGTAATATGATTTATTGTCATGAATGATATTGTTTTTATATTTTGATTCGTTTTGGTGGTTATCGATAAGTTTTTGCGAGTTAGACGGTACATGGGAGTATATTACGGAACTGGGTGGGTCATTTAAACAGAATACTCTATTCCAACATGGCCGAACTCATTTGCCACCCCAACTATAGTCCGACTTCACTTTTTAGTCACCTGAAAGGAAGGTCGTCTTCACTTTTTTAGAACACCATGCTGTATCAACAGCGACGGGTTAGTCCCGCGTTTGTTCACTTTGAGAGTACAACGCACGTACCTTCACATTAGCGGTAAGTTGACGACATCGTGATTAGAGTGGGGATTAACAATAGGTTATGTTCATATGTAAGACTTGTTTTAGAGTGAGAAATTTCCACACGCTAACTCGAAGGCACCGTCTGGTTCATTTCAGTTACTATGCAACCCCTATCTTGTTTTATATGTGACACATTTGGTCTTTTGTTTACGAAATCGCACTATGCTCACGTTAGGGGCGATAACGCGTTCTAGATTTTGAGCTTTAATTCAGAGTTAATGAATTGATTTAGAGTTTGATTTTCATTTAGTAACTGTCATGTGTGAAGAATGTACTGCATGCTTATCTGCAATTGAACAGATAGAATGATGGACCCTCATTTATATGTATTATTTCTACAGATTCCCCTGATGAAGTACCTATCATAGGTACGAAATGCATTGGGAAAAGCTCTATATATCTATATGGATTTATGATCATGATATGCTTCACGATGTGAATTTCAACATTGGAAATTGAAGTAATAAATCAAATGATGATGGAAAATTGATGAACTGATTATTTATTGGTCTCATATGATTTAAAACAAGAAACAGATCGCAGCGTCGATCCGATATAGGAGCGCCCAGAGGGTCGCTCCCAAGTTAAAGGGAACGCTTCTTTCTACATAATTACATGCCACATAATTACACTGCACTCAATGCAACATACACTCCAAATACCACTCAGTGCCACATAATTAAACGCCACATAATTACACAACACTCAATGCAACATACACTCCAAATACTACTCAGTGCCACATAGTTATATGCAACATAATTACACTGCACACAATGCAACATACACTCCGAATACCACTCAGTGCCACATAATTACACACCAAATAATTACACTCTACTGAATGCAACATACACTCCAAGCAATACCACTCAGTGCCACATAATTACACACCACAAAATTACACTCTACTGAATACAACATACACTCCTCATAATACCACTCAGTGCCACATAATTAAACGCAACATCATTACACTCTACTCAATGCAACATAAATACACTCCACATAATACCACACAGTGCCACATAATTATATGCTACATAATTACACTGCGCTGAACACAACATACACTCCAAATACCACTCAGTGCCACATAATTACATGCCACATAATTACACTGCACTCAATGCAACATACACTCCAAATACCACTCAAAGCCACATTACACACCAAATAATTCCACTCTACTGAATGCAACATACACTCCAAGCAATACCACTCAGTGCCACATAATTACACACCACATAATTACACTCTACTGAATACAACATACACTCCTCATAATACCACTCAGTGCCACATAATTACATGCCACATAACTACACAGCACTCAATGCAACATACACTCCAAATACCGCTCAGTGCCACATAATTAAACCCTACATAATTTGGGGGCGTGGCTAGCAGCCGATCATGGCGGCAGCTCGTGAGCCAAGCGGCCTCTCCTAAGATCCCGGCCTCTCCTAAGATCCGAGCACGAATCAGTCTACTTACAGGTCTCCAAAAGAGGGACCCGACGTCCAGGACCGGGCAGGACCTAAGGCTGCAACTCCGGCAGTAAACCGACTCCGGGTGCGCAAGTTCCGGCCAGACGACCAGGAGGCCTAAAGAGTGACCAGGGTCCGGGGACTGCGGTACTCCAGCAAGCCGACCGGAAGTGCCCTTAGTCCGGGAGAGACCCGCCGGAAGTGCCCTGCAGCTGAGGAGTGGAGGTCGCGGCGACCTGCAGACCGGCACGAAGGACCGGGGCAGCCTACTGTGTGAACAGGGAGAGGCGGTGTCACTTTTATACGCAAAAGCCAGACTGCGGGCTACAGAATCCAGAAAAAGGGGCCGCCGCGAGAGCCAGCGCCGCCATCTTGGGGCAAAACGATCGGCCTGAAGAGCAAGCGATACATCGCTGCGGCACTGGTGGACAG
Source organism: Lissotriton vulgaris (assembly GCF_964263255.1). Lineage (NCBI taxonomy): Eukaryota > Metazoa > Chordata > Amphibia > Caudata > Salamandridae > Lissotriton > Lissotriton vulgaris. The sequence goes on from NC_141696.1 coordinate 1,499,952,288, forward strand.
GTCACTGTGGCTGCGGAGCGGGCGCAGAAACAGTGAGGACTGCCGTGACACTGAACGGGTGCCCCCCGGTGCAGGCTTTCAATACCAGAACGCCTCCAGTGACCGGCAAAACTTTACCAACGGCATGCGTGGGGAGGAGCGCTGCACTACACGGCTACACAAGGCTCAGCCTGCCTCGGCCAACTCCTTGCCGCGGTGTTCCCACAGACACTCGGCAGCGTGATTAAACAGCGGCACATAACACCGGCGGCCTATTAAGAGCAGCGGGAAGCTCCGATCCTCTGACTAATATCGGGACCTGTCAGGCACCTTCACGCAACGGTGCGAGACACAGCCTTCAGAGACTGGTGGGGAGTGAGGGTTACTGCTGCCATCAGGAATACTAACGTGAAGTGGTGCGGCGGCCATGCAACGCCCATGGTGCTGACCATAATTGGGAAACCGCCAGTAAATTGGAGACACGCTTTAGATGCCAGTAAATGAAAAACAAAATTTTAAAAAAACAAGAAACTTACGCCAGCGTGAAGCGCAGTTAAGACACCGCTTCTGATACCTGAGAAGGTGTGGAAAGGACACCTGAGCGGCGGCATAACTCGTAGGCCAGTAGTGGGAGTGTGCATCTCCCAAGTGAATCGCAGGAGGCATAGCTCAAGCAAGGACCCACCCGATGAGCGAAGCTAGTAGAGACACCGGCGTGCGGGGTGGCGGCACGAACTGAGTCTGACACAAGCATTGGAGGGGGAAGACGGTCCCTACGCCTGGCCCTCTAACAGTGAGGTTTAGATCCCGACCCGGAGACGGGGCTGACTCTACCACAGATCCCCACGATCAATAAGAGGCATAAGGCGCGCTGAGAGACCTCTCCTATGGGTGATGCAAGGAGAAACAGTAGCTAAAGAGGTGACAGTACGCCCGGCACTGGATGCATGAACTGGCAGTTTCGGATTGCCCATAAGCCGCAGACCACAGCAGTGAGATTCCCCGCCAGACTGGAGATACGGCGCAGCACCACCACAGGGGCCGAAATGTGACGCTGCAACGCCTGACAGACAGCAGCTTACTGCACAGCGTGTGCGACTTGGTTGCTGGAGACGCAGGGGAGTAGTGGGTTACATCCCGGAAACGCAAAAGATTGCTTTCAGCTCCTCGCGTGTCCTCCTTCACATTGCCACACAGGGGCCGAGCACGACGACGGGTGGAACAGGGTACTGTGGCGGCCAACATGGCGGGCAAGGGCTCAAAAGGTGGCACCACGCAGACCTGCATTGATAAATACGCTTGTGACAAAGGTATCTCTTCCCCAGCGGAAGGGAGAACGCCTGCCGGTAAATCTACTGACGGAGAGGTGGAAAGAAAGCAACACTGGACGATGTCATGAAGGCCTTGACGCAAGTGCAGGCGACCGTGGGCTCCATCTCTACTGAAATCACTCTTATCAGGGCAGACTTCCACAAAATGTCCGAGAAGGTGAGCTCCGTGGAGGTAGTTACGAAATCGTTGGTGGAAGACGTCTCGGAGCTGCAGACGGCAATGGAGCGGATGCTGGCGGAGAACAAGACGCTGCGGGAGAGACTGGATGATTTATTTTATTTATTTATTTATTTATTGCCATTTATAGAGCGCAGCGTATACCCGAAGGCGTCTTGGCGCTGGTTAATTTGCAAGCTTCAGTTGGTGATTAAGTTAAATGCTCTAACAGGGTGCTCAACTATTTAAAAGAGTATTTGGTGAACAACCAAGTTTTAAGTCTTTTGCGAAATGGGAGAAGTGTGGAACATGTTCTGATGTCCTGGGGCAAAGTGTTCCAGAGTTTGGGGGCAGCAACCATAAAGCGGCGATCACCCCATGACACTGTTTTGGTGCGAGGGACCACTAAGTGGTTGCCGTTGGAGGATCGAAGCTGACGGGTAGGTTGGTACGGGCACAGTTGATCTGTTAAGAAATGCGGGCCTTGCTTGTTTAATGCTTCATAGACTATACACAGCGACTTAAATCTGATTCTATTCTGGATCGTCAACCAATGGAGTCGTGATAGCATCTGATATTGGGGCGAACTTTGGAATGCCAAAGAGCAGGCGGGCAGCCGCATTTTGTATCGACTGCATTTTTCTGATGACTCTGACTTGGGTATTTAAGAATAGCCCATTACAATAGTCCAATGATGTTAAAACCAATGAACTCACCAATGTTTTAATGGCGGACGCTGGAAGATAGGGACTAATTTTCCGGATCATGCGAAGTTTATAGTGGGCTGTAGAAGCCACTTTATTGGCATGATCCATGAAATTTAGGCCTTCATCAAAGGTGACTCCCAAGTTTCTTACTTTAGTCACTGGTGTAGGAGGGGCACCAAAAGTGGAAGGCCACCAGAAGGCAGACCAGTCCGGTGAGAGACGTCCAAAAATCGTGACCTCAGTTTTTTCTGAGTTGAGTTTCAGGCAATTTAAGGCCATCCACTCTCCTATCTCTATCAATCCCTTTTGGAAGCGTTGGGCGACCTCCCCACCGTCACCCCTGATGGCCATTACCAATTGCGTGTCATCAGCATATGAGGTTAGGCTCATCCCATGTGCCTTGATGACATTGGCAAGGTCCGACACATAGATATTGAATAGTGTCGGACTCAGGGATGAGCCTTGAGGTACCCCACATGGCTGTGTCAGCTTGGCAGATTGGTAAGGTCCAAGGGTGACGGCCTGGGTTCTATCAAGGAGAAACGAGGCGAGGAGGTCTCTTGCCGTGGAGCAGATGCCCATCTTTTCGACACGGTCGACCAAGATATTATGGTCAACCGTGTCGAAAGCCGCCGAGAGATCTAGCATTACCAAGACTGCTGTCCCACCCTGGTCTCTTATTAGTCTGACATCGTCGGAGGCTTTATTCAAGGCGGTCTCGGTCCCATGATGTTTCCGAAATCCGAACTGAGTGTCGTCCAGTAGTCTGAGTCTCAATATACTGGGATAATTGTATATTCATGGCCTTTTCCACAACTTTGGCTATAAATGGCAGGCTGGCGATTGGCCGGTAGTTTTTTAATTCGGTCTTATCCAGCCCAGGTTTCTTTAAAAGTGGTTTAAGGAGTGTAGATTTTAAAAGCTGAGGATATGTCCCTGAACTCAAGATAGAGTCAGGGACATATGATCAGGAAGGGCGCTCCAGGAGAAACAACATCAGGATCCTTGGTGTTCCGGAATCTGAGGGCACTAGGGCAATTGACCTCTATGTAGAAGATCTAATAAAAACGGAACTCCAACCTAAGGGCCTGTCCACCTTCTTCTCCATTGAGAGAGCACATCGAGTCCCGGGGGGACGGCCGAAACCGGGCGCGGCCCCACGACCAATCCTGGCCCGGTTGTTTAATTTTCGGGACAGAGACGCCATTCTGCAAGCGGCGCGAGTGTCCCCACCTGTTAAAATCCAAAACTCCACACTGGCCTTTTTTCCGGACTATACGGTATACGGCGTAGGTCGCTCGCCGCAGGAGGACGTTCTTAGATGTGAAGAAGGAACTGAGAGCAAGAGAGATTCCATACTTGATACTATTCCCAGCTAGATTACGAATAGTGGCAGACAACAGGACTTGGTTCTTTGACACTCCTGAGATCGCCCATGATTGGCTGGAAGGATGGAGGCCGGCCACTCAACCTCGCCGTTCTAATAGAACACCAAGGAATCGGGGGACAGGGAACCATCCTAACTCTCCAGCTTCAGGGCATGAAATGGAGGAACGCTCGCCAGTACGAGACAGTGTGGACAAAAACGCTGACACGGAACACTAACCACCCGGGGAATGCAAGACATTAAATCGACTAAGCTGACTGACTTATGGACTGCCGCTGGACACTGGGCTCAGGGCATCTGAGGAGGGCAAGAGAGGCCGCCGACTCCGGAGAGTTCTTTGCCCCAGCGAGCAAGTATTTTGTGTGTGGGATGGGTTAAGCACTCTGCTAAGTTGGGGGGGCGGGCAGTTTCAGGTCTGTATAGCAGGGGGGCAGGGAGGGGGGGTGTTCAGGAAGGGGTTGTTTTCAGTTTTTTTAAATGTTTGACTCATGGAGGTTGGGTATGGCACAAAGGAAACAGCACATTGGTCAGCACACGAATGACGCGAAGGTATCAGTCCGTAACGCTAACATGTCTTCCACTACAGGATAGAAATGGCTCGCGGCTCGCAGGCTGATACCCTGGATGGGGGACCTCACACGGGGCCGGTAGCACCACTACAATTGATGTCTTGGAATGTGCGGGGGTTGGGGGACAAGATTAAGAGGGGACTGGTCCTGCAGGGAGTTAGACGGTTGGGTCCCGCTTTAGTTCTTTTACAAGAGACACACTTGGTGGGCACGGCTAGTCAGGCACTAGACAGACGGGGCTATTACATGATAGTGCATTCAGATTTCACCTCAGGATCGCGCGGGACAGGCATACTGATGCGGAGGTCATCCCGTTCATACTACAGGCCACTAAAACAGACGACCAAGGCCGCTTTCCGGCGGCCCACGGACAATGGGAGGGCAGGCCACTAAGCATATTGTCTGTTTACATTCCGCCAGAACTCCATACAGTTGCCCTTCCTGACCTGGGAAAATTCCTTCTTGAATTCCCGGAGGGCGACCTTATTATAGGAGGTGACTTTAACGCAGTGGCACATAACATGCAGGATAGATTCCCCGTCCGAACCCAGACCCCGGGTCCCTCTCGGTTCAGTGAATTCCTAGAGGCGCAGGGACTGGTAGACGTCTGGCGGCAGTTACACACTGAGGACCAGCAGTACACCTACTACTCCACTGTTCATAATAGTCTGTCTCGTATCTACTATTTTCTTGCCCTGGGTGAAGGCCTTCTCACCATAGGTGACGTACAGATTAGACCTAGGGGCATATCTGATCACTCTCCGCTCACACTGACTTTGTCGTGCCCAGAAAGGACTCGCAAAAGAATATACCCGATTTTTCCAGGCTATCTAAAGATACCGCACATACGTAAAGAACTGAAAAAAGGGAACCCAATTATACTTCGCGGAAAACACAGCCTCGGTAGCGTCACCTACGACCTTGTGGGAAGCCTACAAAACGGTATTGAGAGGGCAGGCCATCACGACCATAGCGGGACACAAGCGAACGCAAAAAAGGGAACTACTAGACCTAAACCTAGAACTAGAACTTAATAGGGCAAATGCAGCTCACATGGCAGATCCTACGGTGGACACGCTGCACTCGCTTCAACTCTGCCAGCAGCTCCATGATTTTTTTTTTTGTAAATATCTTTTTATTGCAGCAAGATCAGAAATGCAGACAGTAAATTTAAGCCATTCCCCTTGGTGCTCAGTGAAAGCGCCGCTCCCTCACCCCAGTATCACACAGCCATTCAGCTCGCACCCCGGAGGTCGAGCGGCAAAGTCATAGGTACAAAGATACTGCGCTGGATCGTACTGTACATGGCTGTAGCCACCAAGTGGGTGGGAAATGGCCTAGCTGCTTTTGGGTCCTAACACTCCCTCTTCCATGTCCCAAGACCAGTGTGAGCCAGGAGTCCCCGTACACCCTTCGTGAACAAAACCCCCTCCCCTTCCCCGTAACCCCCTCAACCATTCCTACCCCGCCACCCACGTCTAGGATCCCCCCCCAGCTGCTCCCCACCCCTGCCCAGTCCCCCCACCCCCCCAGGCGTGCCAGAGTATCACCTAACCGAGCTCTCAACCCCTTCACCAAGATCAGCTCCGAAACAAGGCCCCAGGATTTATCAGCAATCATTCGTAAATCATCACAATGGGACGCAAGGGCCAGCAGCTCCATGATGACCACCTAAGGCGACGGACAGTCGAGAACACTGCGGAGACAGCGCATAGAGTCTACAACATTGGGGATAAGGCGAATAAACTCTTGGCCTGGTTGGACAAAAAGAAGGGAGGTAGTAGTAATATCCTGCAGCTACGGGGTTCCGACGGGACGCCAAGAAAACAGCATTCAAGGACCGGTTGGACAACAACGCACACAACTGCAAGGAACTCTTCAACATCGTGAAAGAGCTTTCCAACCCCAGCGCAGGAAACAACGACATCACCCCATCGCAAGACCACTGCAACTCCCTCGCTTCATACTTCCACAACAAGATTGCGGACATACACAACAGCTTCAACAACCAACCAACGCACACCATGACCGAACAACCACCCCCCACCACCACCCTCCACGCCTGGACCCCGATCAGCACCGAAGACACCATCCGCACGATGAACTCCATCCACTCCGGATCACCGACCGACCCCTGCCCTCACCACGTCTTCAACAAGGCCGACGCTGTCATCGCACCCCACCTGCGAGACATCATCAACACATCCTTCGACACCGCCACCTTCCCTGAGAGCTGGAAACACGCCGAACTCAGCGCTCTACTCAAGAAACCAACAGCGGACCCCACCGAACTCAAGAACTACCGCCCCATCTCGCTCCTCCCGTTTCCAGCCAAAGTCATCGAGAAGACCGTCAACAAGCAGATGGCCGCCTTCCTCGAGACGAACGGATCCCTCGACCCCTCACAGTCCGGCTTCCGAGTCAATCACAGCATCGAGACCGCCCTCATCGCCGCCACCGATGACATCGAGCCCTGATGGACAATGGAGAAACAGCGGCCCTCATCCTCCTAGACCTCTCTGCGGCATTCGACACGGTCTGCCACCGCACCCTAGTACAGCGCCTCAGCAACATCGGAATCCAGGACAAGGCGCTGGAATGGATCATCTCCTTCCTCGACGGAAGAACACAGAGAGTCCGCCTACCACCGTACAAGTCAGAGGCCTCCGAAGTCATCTCTGGCGTCCCTCAAGGATCATCTCTGAGCCCCACCCTTTTCAACGTCTACATGAGCCCCCTCGCGGCCATCGTACGCAAACACAACCTCAGCATAATCTCCTACGCCGACGACACCCAGCTGATCCTCTCCCTGACCAACGACCCCGCCTCCGCCAGAGCCAACCTGCACGAAGGGATGAAAGAGGTAGCCGAGTGGATGACGACCAGCCGCCTGAAACTGAACTCTGACAAGACGGAGGTCCTCATCCTGGGCTCTTCACCCTCCACCTGGGACGACTCCTGGTGGCCTCCCGCCCTGGGCACCGCACCCAAACCGACAGACCATGCACGCAACCTGGGCTTCATCCTGGACTCCTCCCTCTCCATGACCAGGCAAGTCAACAACGTCTCCTCGGCGTGCTTCAACATCCTACGCATGCTACGGAAGATCTTCCGGTGGATCCCCACCGAGACCAGGAAGACCGTCACCCAGGCCCTCGTCACCAGCCGACTGGACTACGGCAACGCCCTCTACGCCGGTACCACCGCCAAGCTCCAGAAGAGACTCCAGCGGATCCAGAACGCCTCAGCCAGACTCATCCTCGACATCCCACGAACCAGCCACATCACCGGACATCTGAGAGACCTTCACTGGCTCCCCGTCAACAAAAGAATCACCTTCCGCCTCCTCACCCACGCACACAAAGCCCTACACGACCAAGGCCTGAGCTACCTCAACAGCCGGATCAACTTCTACGCTCCCAAACGCCACCTCCGATCAGCCAACCACGCCCTCGCCGCCGTCCCCCGCATCCGAAGAGCGACTACAGGAGGAAGGTCCTTCTCCTACCTGGCCGCCAAGACCTGGAACTCCCTCCCGACCGACCTGCGCCTGACCCAAGACCACCTCTCCTTCAGGAAGAAGCTGAAGACCTGGCTGTTCGAGCAGTAGCGGCACCCCCCCCAACCCCCCCCCCCCAGCGCCTTGAGACCCTACGGGTATGTAGCGCGCTATACAAGTGTCACTGATTGATTGATTGATTGATGCTGCACACGCGCACGTCGACGATAATAGAGGCCTTAGCCGACCACTACCAGGAGGTATACACCGCGGGTGTTGAAATAACACAGGAGGCGGCGACGACAGCTCTCCACGGTGTACCGGCTCAGACCCTATCGCAAGAAGCAGTGAGTGAGCTGGAAGCTGACCTATCGCCGGATGAGATACAGTTAGCCATCAATGCGCTCCACTCCGGCAAAGCCCTGGGCCCCAACTGGATCCCTATTGAGTGGTATAAGGCAATGTCTGAAACACTAAGTAAACCCCTACTGGCTATGTACACAGAAAGCATGGAGCGGGAGATCCTGCCCCTCGATCAGCGGATGGCAACCATTGTGGCGATCCCGAAACCGGGCAAGCGGCCCACGGAGTGTGCATCATATCGCCCAATATCGCTCCTTAATGCCGAGGCCAAAATCCTAGCGAAATTATTGGCTAATAGACTGATGCCTCACCTCACGCACTTGATCCACCCGGATCAATCGGGCTTTATACCACACAGAAGTACGGCGCTAAACCTTCGACGATTACACAGAGCGATGGCTCGTGCCCCATTATTGACTGAACCGGCAGCCATCCTGATCCTCATTTAGTAACTGTCATGTGTGAAGAATGTACTGCATGCTTATCTGCAATTGAACAAATAGAATGATGGACCCTCATTTATATGTATTATTTCTACAGATTCCCCTGATGAAGTACCTATCATAGGTACGAAATGCATTGGGAAAAGCTCTATATATCTATATGGATTTATGATCATGATATGCTTCACGATGTGAATTTCAACATTGGAAATTGAAGTAATAAATCAAATGATGATGGAAAATTGATGAACTGATTATTTATTGGTCTCATATGATTTAAAACAAGAAACAGATCGCAGCGTCGATCCGATATAGGAGCGCCCAGAGGGTCGCTCCCAAGTTAAAGGGAACGCTTCTTTCTACATAATTACATGCCACATAATTACACTGCACTCAATGCAACATACACTCCAAATACCACTCAGTGCCACATAATTAAACGCCACATAATTACACAACACTCAATGCAACATACACTCCAAATACTACTCAGTGCCACATAGTTATATGCAACATATTTACACTGCACACAATGCAACATACACTCCGAATACCACTCAGTGCCACATAATTACACACCAAATAATTACACTCTACTGAATGCAACATACACTCCAAGCAATACCACTCAGTGCCACATAATTACACACCACATAATTACATTCTACTGAATACAACATACACTCCTCATAATACCACTCAGTGCCACATAATTAAACGCAACATCATTACACTCTACTCAATGCAACATAAATACACTCCACATAATACCACACAGTGCCACATAATTATAACCTACATAATTACACTGCGCTCAACGCAACATACACTCCAAATACCACTCAGTGCCACATAATTGCACGCCACATAATTACACTGCACTCAATGCAACATGCACTGCAAATACTACTCAGTGCCACATACTTATATGCAACATAATTACACTGCACACAATGCAACATACACTCCAAATACCACTCAGTGCCATATAATTACACACCAAATAATTACACTCTACTGAATGCAACATACACTCCAAGCAATACCACTCAGTGCCACATAATTACACACCACATAATTTCACTCTACTGAATACAACATACACTCCTCATAATACCGCTTAGTGCCACATAAATAAACGCAACATAATTACACTCTACTCAATGCAACATAAATACACTCCACATAATACCACACAGTGCCACATAATTATATGCTACATAATTACACTGCGCTCAACGCAACATGCACTCCAAATACCACTCAGTGCCACATAATTGCATGCCACATAATTACACAGCACTCAATGCAACATACACACCACATAATTCCACTCAGTGCCACATAATTATATGCTATATAATTACACTGCACTCAATGCAACATACACTCCAAATAATACCGCTCAGTGCCACATAATTACACGCCACACAATTACACTCTACTGAATACAACATAACCTCCCCATAATACCACTCAGTGCCACATAATTACATGCAACATAATTACACTGCACTCAATGCAACATACACTCCAAATACCACTCAGTGCCAGATAATTACACACCACATAATTACACTCTATAGAATGCAACACACACTCCACACAATACCACTCAGTGCCACATAATTATATACTACATAATTACACTGCACTCAATCCAACATACAATCCAAACAATACCACTCAGTGCCATATAATTATATGCTACATAATTACACGGCACTCAATGCAACATACACTCCAAATACCACTCAGTGCCACATAAATACAAGCCACAAAATTACACTCCACTGAATACAACATACACTCCCCATATTACCACTCAGTGCCACATATTTACACGCCAAAAAATTACTCTTCTCAATGCAACGTAAATACACTCCACATAATACCACTCAGTGCCATATAATTACACACCTCTTACTTACACTCTACTCAATGCAACATAAATACACTTTATCTATCTGTCTATCTATCTATCTATCGCTGTCCCTCTATCTATCTATCACCCTCGCTCTACCTATCTATCACCCTCCCTCTACCTATTGCCCTCACTCTATCAAAATATCTATCACACTCACTCACTCTATCTATCGCACCACCACAGCATCACTCAGTAGCACCACAACATCACTATGCGCTAATACAGCATCACTGAACGCCACAGCATCACTCGTCGCCACCACAACATCACTCAGCGCCACTACAACATCACTCAGCGCCACCACAGTTTCAATCTGTGCAATCATTCAACAACTGGTTCAAATATGTTCTCTCAATTTTTCAAGCTTTATTACAAATGTCACAAAAAGATGTTAATATTTCACTTCTGTTCTTGGATTTTCGTCACAGTAAAATACACTGAACATAATCTTCACAAAAGTTATTTACAAAAGCTATTGCCTTTATAAATTACAATAACTTGTATTTAAGTATTAATTATAAAAAAATTAAAAGCCATTTTTATTTGTAATATCAATACTTCTAAGTCATGTAAATACAACACATATTGCATTACAAATGCTATAGGTGTCGCATTTGCGAAAGTTAAAACTATTGGCTTTGTAAATGACAAAGCTATTATTTTTTTTAGTCTTTCCCTACTTCACCTATTCTCTCCACTCCTTCTTTGCTCTTTTTCTTCTGACCACATTCCTGATTTCTCTCCCCCTCTCTGCCTTCTTCTCTCTCCTACATACCTGTTCTGCCTTCTGTTGTATCAAGGGAACTACGCAAACTCTGTGCCATGTTACCACTCTCAATCAGCTCTGTGATAGCTCTGACCTTACCCTAACAAGAATGTGTTGGAGAGTTGCCCACCCCACAGTTCTAACAAAACACCTTCTCAAGACTTAAATGTGCTGAGGAGAGATTGAACTCCTCCGCAGCTCTGGCAAAGCACCATCTCCAGACCTACATCAGATAATAATGGAGGGTGACACTTCACATCTTTTACGCACACTGACATCTGGTGATGATGGAGTAAGCCACCTATGCCAAAGCATCCTCTCCTGCATTGGTAATCTGGCACCCACTAAGGCTGCAATGTTACCTATGCTGTGATGTGCAGTACTGACTGTTTATCCCCCGGTCAGAATGCAATGGGTTGTTGCTCCACTGACAGTAGGCTCAGCACAACACTGATGACAGATAGACACTCTTAAGCATGTGTGAACTCTGTCACTGGGCTGCCTGAGCCGGTCTCCTGCGTTTGGTATCAGGCCCTGGCACTATAAGGGTAGTGTGACAGGAGGTAGCAGATATAGGCCCAATACTGCCAGGACTGCCTCAGGAGCCGTGGTGAGCAGTAATAAGTGCTTGTAGGTACACTCGCAACCGCTGGAACAAATTAGGTACTGCTTACTTCACATTCGATAAAAAATGGTTGTCTTGTAAAAGGGAATCTTGATTCTCAAGATGCTATCTCAAGCAGTATCTGTTTGTCAACAGATGTGCTTTGTAAACGCAAATGGTGAGTTCAGTTGAAAGAAAATCAGTTATCAGTGATTTTGTGATGTGGAGCACTGACCCTTTGGTAATTTTAGCATATCCTGCGAAGCAGATATTCAAAATGTGTTCTTTAGCTGTTGAGCATGTACCAAGAGAACAACTGTTGCACAGTCACTGTACTATAAATTAATATTTACCTGGTGTTTGTCAAACCAATTTAGTATTTACACTTTTAACAGATGCTAGAAGTATAACTATTGTACAGTAATCTCCTCTTTCCTTTATTATGTACCAAGGTGTATTTAACAAGATTTATAGTCTTAGAAAGTATGTAAATAAATACACTCTTTACTCATTGCCTTACCTGGCCATCGTAATTTGTGACGACGTGTAATCCAAGTATTGTGGATCTACATCAATTCTCCTTTTCATGTTGAATAACAAATCTGAACTTTGGTAAAGAATCCCTTCTCCCTCAAACCCCATTGGCAGAAGGCAGAAAAAATATTTATAAAAAGGAAACAATAAGTTAATATCATTAGTTAATATCTTTGTCGAAGACCGGTAGCCAGGTATGAATTGTTTGAGCACTGAACTAATTTTAATACCTGTTCTTCAGCATTGGATCTTTATAGATTCCCATGCTTTAATAATTCCCCTTTAGTCTGGCAATTCCCGGTCACTTTCAGCAGCAGTAAACAGTACTAAAATGCAATGTTTCTTTAGAAGTACATCCACCTCATTTTAAACCACCCAAATTTAAGCCAGTGAGCTGGAATGCTACGCTCTCTACTCCCTTAGAGTCTACCATATTTCAGATTTCTACCATACTTCTTGCTTGAGGGAGTCTGAGGAGAGCTCTGGTCTCATCTGTGCTTGGCCTTATTTTACCTACATCTTAATATCTACTTCACCTAAACTGGGCTTCAACCACCAGCTTAAACCTCTGCTTTCAGAAACTTTGAGTTGTTTGTAGAAGATTTGAAGAATGTTTTCTCATCATGGCTTTTCCAGTTACCAGCTCCCACTATGACAGCAAAGGGAAAAAGATCTTTCTGAGAGTCCTACACAGAAAGCGGTCATAAGAAGGTTTATACAGGTGACCCAACAATCAGTGCATATATTGCCTTTATCCATCTTGTAAAGCATCTTGCTTCTGACATCCGTATGACGTTTTCTGAGAATAGGCTTTAAGACAGAGAAAGTAGTCTATATCCTGGAGAAAAGGAATGTTTTCTGTTTTAAAAAGGATGCCTCCTTGCTCTGCGTTTGAGTTAGTGAAATGGGCGTCTACAAGCACTTCTGTGAAGGTAGATCGTAAAAATGGTGCATGTGGAGCTTCCACAGCTGGAGGTGTACTCAGAAGCAGCTACAGCCACCTCTTGCAAGAAAAAGGTTAGACCTTCCTTGAAGCAGGCATCCAAAACGGACATGCACAGAAAGTGGCATGAAAATCCCCCTTTTCTGGTGTCCTTTCAGACACCCTGCTCACATAGTCCTCCAAGACCTTTCCATTGTTGATAAGAAGTTTCCATCATCGACAGCCACTTCACCAGCACAGTCTTCTTGCAGCGTCCTGTCAAAGAAGATCTGGACGATGACGATACCATCGATGCTCAGACCCTCGTCGTGCCACTCCAACCAGTCAAAATTGAGAACTTCTCCATTAGTACTCTCATCAATAATGGTCTCATTAACAGTTGAAAAAGCCTTTTCTAGGACCTTTCTTTTTTCATTCACACTGGGAGATCTCTGCACACCAGCCAGCACATATCTTTGACTGAAGTGAAAGTTGACATCATCAACTAACAACTAGCCTCACATGTGGTGTGCAGTCCTGCACAACTAGATGTGTTAGGTCTCTGATAATAAGAAAGGCTTGTGAGGGGGAGGAGTATCAATAGGACTATAAAATGTATGAACCCGAAACTTTCACATCCGAAGGCCAACAAAAGCGTCACTATTGCAGTATTGTACCTGCATTTCCAACCACTGGAAATGCAGGTACAAGTTGCCTACATATTGACGCTATAGCAGATGATACAGTATTTACTTTCCATAAGCTGATCCTTCAACCACTGCACCTCTGGTCTCTGCTTGGTCTTCTGCCAGGACTACCCATGCTCCCACAATGTCAACCACCTCTGCTTCCTGCACTGCAGCCACAACCAGAGCTTCTTGCTCCACCACCATTCCCCACAACATCACGCCTAGCTCCATAGCCTTTACTCCTTTGCTTAAAGACATAGGGGAACAAGGTTCTTCAAATTCTAATCAATAGTCTTAGTTCGATGAGGAGGGCAAAATTATGGATCAGGAATAGTAGGAGTAAGGTGAACACCAAGAAGTGGAGTGGCTACATTTTGCCTAAGGAAAGTGACAAGACTTCTCTACTACAGGACTGTCTACCAGGCGACATTGCCCATTTCCAGGCCTTAATAGAGCGAATAGCCAAAAGGTTTGACCCTCTGCTGTCATCTGTTGAGCAAAAGACACACAATTAATGGACGGAATGCAAAAGAAATCAAAATATTCACCCCCAGTCAAGAGATCTGGGTTAAATCATCATTCTTCTGCTCACCACACCACCCCAGTTTAGACCTGGCCTTATGTAAATCAGTCTTGACCCTGTGCCTCATGGGAACAGTCCAGCCCGAACTCCCAAGCCAGGTCCTCCCTGGACTGGAAACAAGAATCCTAGGACTTGTTTCGGGGTTTCATCCCTCATAAGCCAGGATAGCTTGAATCCAGTGGCACAGTGAGCCCAGGACCCACGTCTGGGCATACCTGGCGCACTTAGGGCAAGAAAACAAAAGATTTTGGGCGCCCACTGAAGAACCAATTTCCCCCAACATGTCCTGATGTGCCCCGAATTCCCAGGGCTGCAAGCGACCCTATAACAGTTAGAAGCCTTTAGGACCTATTCAAAGGGGGCATTGTCTGACCATGTTCGAGGATGGCTGACTGAGGTTGAAGCTCCATGCGCCAACTCGCCCTCTAGGAAGGCGGCGGAACCCCACATGTGGTGGGTGCCCCCATACAGAACACAGAAATCCCCCTTCTGCCCTGTGGTGCTGATTGGGGCAACACAGGCCATCCCTGCAGGCATGCGGCTCCACTGCCACCTCCAGCCTGCCATGATCCCCTTCGCCCAGCTGAGCCTGCATGGGAAGACAGAAGCGGCCCACAGTAGTGCCCAGATCCGGATACCTGCCTTTCCACTGCGGGATGCGGATTGCTGGATTTGCCCGCCCAGCTGTGCCAATTTCCTGCCTGCGACTTCTGCGGCCTGCCCTCGGCCAGAGAGCAGCAGAGACTGCATACCACCACCCTGGGCTGACATTGCTGAGGTGCCGACGGGGTGTTGTCATCCTGATCGCCGCCGACCGTCACAGGCCTGAAGATGGCTGCCGGCGCTCGACCGGGCCAGTCATCACCAGTGTGCCTCTATGCACTGCCCTAGGACAGCAGGCCCGCTCGACCCACCATATTGCGGGCATGCAGAGGCACACTCAACCAGTGCTACACCCTGAGAAGGCCTGTTCACTTGCAGATAGCCTATGAACTCAGCAGCTTCCCCACCCTAGTGTGCTACGTCCTACTGTAGACTACAACATCACGTAGGACCCATGCGGCGACGAGGGGGTAAGCCGTCGGGCCAAGGGGCACACCGGAGCCCGGCATGGAAATGGCAGTTGCACGAGATGGAAGCCATGCTGTAAGGGCGAGTCCTACTTCCAAGCTTGCCACTTCCCCTCTCCCTCTCACCCTGAGGGGGTACATAAACACAGCGCTCCACTCTGGTAGCCCAGCTGCCTGGAGGACAGTCACAGACCACCTTGTCCCATCAAAGTCAGGCCTGAGGACAGACTGGTGCACAGCGGGGGACCCCCCAAATGGACTGATGCACAGCGGGGGACACCCCGCTTCTCTTTATTGGTGTTTCTGAGCCCTTTCTCTGAAGGGCAATGTGGGGTGCCCTCTAGAATCCCTCTCAGGTACAGGTGGTGTGGGGTTTCGTCCTCTGCTGACACTGCCCTGAGACAGGGACCTCAAGCCTGGTGGCCTCCAAGCATTACCTGGACCAGATTCACACCGGGGCACCGCCATTGTATCTGACCTACCCAACTGCCCCGGCACCTGAGAAGCCCTGCAGATTGAGTACTGTCGCTCTTGAAGGTACCTAGGAACAATGGCAGTTGTTGGCGGAGCCCTCCTCCCCCTCCCCCTTCCAGTCTTGGGCGATGCCCTCTGGCAAATCCAAATACATTGGCAAACACTCAAGGCAGCTCTACTTCTCGGAGGCCATCGCTCAGCCCCGCACCAGGCACACTGCCAAGGCCCACTGCCAAGGGAACATCAGCAGCCATTCAAGTCCCAGTCCCTGCTCACTCACTGCATGACGCCGCCATGGACAGGATCTTTCAGGAAATCACAGCAGTGGATAGCCGTCTGGGTGGGATGCATCTGAACAGCACTGAGCTCACGGCCAAGACCAAATCCATCCGCTCCGACATTGGGAGATTCCAAAAGAGGGTGGAAGGCTTGGAGCACCGGGTTGCGGCTGTAGAGGACCGCCTTAATACCATCCCAAAGCGGGATCAGGAACTTCTATTCAAAAGCAGCAAAGTTATTGAACTGGAAGACTGGAGCCACAGGGACAATGTCCACTTTTTTCACTTCCCAGAGCATGTGGAGGAAACACCAGTGACTTCACCAGCGAATCACCTTTAACACTCCCTTGGAACTCCAGCGGGCACACCGCATGGAGCTGGCCCACCATGACTGGTCAGTATGACCCGCCTCATCATTGCTTGCTTCCTGAGACACGAGAAAGCCCGGCAGTTACTCACAGTGGCTCACTACCATGGCCCCTATGTGCTTAAGCAGCATGAAATCCGCATGGCAGCGGATTCCTCCAGGGAGACCATGCCAGTGACTGTCGTAAAGCTTTCCTGTCCCTTCAGCCCCAGCTCTGACAAATGGACATTAATCACGGTCTGTACGAACCTGCTCGGATGTGGATAACCAAGGACGACAGGTCTAAGGACTTCTTCGACCCGAGGACCTCCAACTCTTCCTAGACAGCTTCACTAACCAAACCGTGGATACTGCATCCCGGGACCCTCTTCGTCAATGGCTGTTCAACCCATAGCAGCGCCAACGCTTCTAGTGCTTTCCTGTATTGTGAAGCGCCCTGCAGGACACTGTTGCTGTGTTTGTTCTTTTCTTCTTTTTTGGGTCACACCTGTTTAGACTGTTTGTATTTGTTGCTTGCACATTTGCTACCTGCACCCGTTCTTCCATCATCCCCCCTCGCCCCCCCCCCCATGTCATAGACGCCCGTGCTTCTGGGTAAGGACCCCCCAGTGCACTGGCTCCACAAGTTCTACGACCCAAAGGCCCGACCCGGGCTTTGAACCAGGAACTAGCTTTTTCCTTACTGTTCCCCTCCTTCCCCTCACAATATCCTACTCCGCAAGCTCCCCACCTCCTTTACTGGGGAACTCCTGGCCCATACTGCTTCATACCCGTGGGCCATCCCTACTGTCGCTAACCCAGCCCCCACTCATCATCCCTCCTCTTCTTTTCGTTTCTCTCTCCTTTCTTCTCTTTCCTTCCCCTCTCTTACCTCCTTCTCCTCTCTCTCCCTCTTTCTTCTCCTCCCTTCTAGTCTGTCCTTTTTTCTCATGTTTTCCTCTTCTCTTGCTTGATTCCGCCCTCTCTCCTCATCTGCCCTTCCACCTCCTTTCCTCCCCAATCTCTCCCGTCCCCCCTCTCTATTGCCTTGATCCACCCCCTTCCCTACTTAAGGAATTTCACCCGAGACCTCCTCCCGCTGATGTCCTCCGGCCTTTGCCCAATTTATCAGTCTTTCAAGATACTGCTGCATGTTACCACTGCAGCCATGGCTTGCCCTGACTCTCATGCGTCCCGCCCTCTCTGCGTTCTCTCGTGGAACGTCAACGGCCAGCACACTATGTCAAATGATAGAAAGAGCTCTCATATTTGCAATCAAAACGGGCAGTTGTGGCTCTCTTGTAGGAGTCCCACCTCAATAGCCTAGAATCTGAACAATTGTGTCAGGACTGGGTGGGGACAGTGATCCATAGTAGCGCCCCGGACCCTCCGGATGCAGGAGGCTTGTCTTCTCTGAAATATGGGGTAGCAACCCTTCTTCGCAAATCATTTTCCATCACTGTCATCAAGTCTTGGACTGACCCGGACGATAGGTACGTCTGTGTCAAGTTGCGACTTGTGGACAAGTTGTTTTGCGTGGAAGGACATGGATGGTCAGAGCGATGAAATGTTTCAGACACTCACACTGTAAGGAACTGGGTCAAAACTGATTTGTATATAGCTCGGTCGGAACTGGGGTGGCTAAAGAACGATGATGGATTCAACCCAAATCTGTGACTGGGGGTGAGTGTCTGAAAAGGTTCAGCGCTCCGTCCATCATCTCCTTGTGTTTGCTTTGACCATACAACATAGGCCTGAACCAGGAGACCCGTCCTTTCTTTCTTAACATCCTACACCAGAAAGTTTGGTGGGTCAAGCATCCATCAGCAGAAGAAACCCAAACTACTTACCCACTAAGCCTCCGGATAGGGAGTCCATATGTATGGAAGATTTTGGGAAAAGGATATTCTTCTCCGCCAGCTTGACCTTTTGTTAGCTGTCTCCCAGGGACTTTAGGCGCACACATTCTGAGACATGTTTAGCGAGAACTTTTCGACAGTCCCAAAATAAAACCAAGCAAATTCAGCAGGAATTATCGAGGATGGGCACGATGCGGTGAAGTTCATCATCCAATCAAAACTAAACAACTGCTTGGGCAGGACAGCTGGTACCCATGTGGTGCATAGATGTCACATGGGTCTTCCAGGTGACCTCCAGGTGGTCCTGATGGACATGCTAACTGATGCCACTCAGCTTTTTGGCGAGAAAGCAGACTCCTCACTAGAAAACTTTAATGTAAGCAGGGCAACACCTTGCTCACTTGGCCTCTCTGCACCCGTGCAGCAATACTCCCAACAGTTTTTTTCCCTTTCTGAAGTTTAAGCAGGGGTTATCAACAACGTCAAAGGTTAGGAACCTCTTCAGAGGTTAGGAATACCAGTCTTTCCTTACATCAGCAACTGGCTCCATCTTGCCCAGGCTATTGCCGATGCCAGAAAGGCAGCAAAGTTCGTGACACCCTGCAGACTGGACACACACTCGCCGCATGGAGCAATTGTTTCATCAGTGGATCTCTGTCGCCATGCCTTGCTGCGTCAACTAAGCAAACACAAGATGATGGATGGAGCGCTGAAACTTTTCAGACACCCCCCAGTCACAGATCTGGGTTGAATCCATCATCGTTCTTTAGCTCACTTCGCCACCTCAGTTCAGACCCAGCTATATGCAAATCAGTCTTGACCCTGTGCCTCATGGGAACAGTTCAGTCTGAACTGCCAGGCCAGGTCTTCCCTGAACCCGAAACAAGCATCCTGGGACCGGTTTCTGAGTAACACCCTTCATCAGCCAGGCTAGCTTGAATCCAGGGGCAAAGTGAGCAAGGGACCCACGTCTGGGTATACGTACCCTGCCAACTTAAGGCGAACAAAGAAAACATAAGGAGATGATGGACGGAGCGCTAAAACTTTTCAGGCACTCCGCCCCCCCACACCCCCCCATGCCCCCACCCCCCAGTCACAGATCTGGGTTGAATCCATCATCATTCTTTAGCTCACTTTGCCACCTCGGTTCAGACCCAGCTATATGCAAATCAGTCTTGACCCTGTGACTCATGGAAACAATTAAGCCCAAACTGCCAAGCTATGTCTTCCCTGAACTGGGAACAAGCATCCTGGGACCAGTTTCTGGGTAACACCCTTCATCAGCCAGGCCTGCTTGAATCCAGTGGCAAAGTGAGCAAGGAAATCACGTCTGGGCATACGTACCATGCCAACTTAGGGCGAACAAGCAAACACAAGGAGATGATGGACGGAGTGCTGAAACTTTTCAGACACTCACCCCCAGTCACAGATCTGAGTTGAATCCATCATCGTTCTTTAGCTCACTAAGCCACCTCAGTTCAGGCCCAGCTATATGCAAATCAGTCTTGACCCTGTGACTCATGGGAACAGCTCAGCCTGAACTGCCAAGCCAGGTCTTCCCTGAACTGGGAACAAGCATCCTGGGACCGGTTTCTGGGTAACACCCTTCCTCGGTGAGGCTAGCTTGAATCCAGTGGCAAAGTGAGCAAGGGACCCATGCCTGGGCATACCCTGCCAACTTAGGGCAAACAAAGCAAACACAAGGAGAAGATGGACGGAAGCTATGCCCAGATGTGGGTCCCTTGCTCACTTTTCCACTGGATTCAAGCTAGCCTGGCCGATGAAGGGTGTTATCCAGAAACCGGTCCAGGGATGCTTGTTTCCGGTTCAGGGAACACCTGGCTTGGGATTTCGGGCTGGACTGTTACAATGAGACACAGGGTCAAGACTGGTTTGCATATAGCTGGGCCTGAACTGATGTGGTGAAGGGAGCTAATGAATGATCATGGATTCAACCAGATCTGTCACCCGGGGTGAGTGTCTGAAAAGTTTCAGCTCTCCGACCATCATCTCCTTGTGTTTGCTTTGCTGTGTCAACTGACTTCCTAGTGGTGTTCAGCCATCCCTTACAAACATGCCTTGTGATGGCACTTGCATGATTGGTGAGAAGGCAGGTTCAATGCTTGAGCTCTTCAAAGACAGCTGGGCACTGCCCTGTCATTGATACTTACCATGGCCCTAATCAGACCCCATTCTTCCATCTGCTCCCTCTGTGGCTATGGTAGGGGCTACCAATCTTGTATATTTCTACCCAGCCACCATAGCCAGCAGGCTCCCCAGTCCTTTAGTGGCCGCGGACACGAATCCCACAAGCCACAAGGGACCCAAAGCCATAGATTTGCCAGTCTGGAAACCCCCCATGCAGTCACAGCCTCCAAACCTCTTTAACATGAGCTTGCAACCTCACACGCACCCAGTTGGGGCAGGACCCAGCACCACCTGGCCATAACTTTGTATAAATGAGTGCTCCAAATTATTCAGCAGCCCCATCCATTGGAACTCTGTTACCCATGCTACCATCCTCAGATCGGTTGACAGATGATCATCTCTCCCTGTTGTATCAGGAAGTATATGATATTTTGGCCAAACGGGCCATCAAGAAGGTGTCCGCATCAGAAGTAGGTCGTGGTTGTCCTTCCCGGTACTTTCTGGTGCCATAAAAAGACAGAGGCCTCTGCCCTATTCTAGACCCGAGCCCTCATCTAATTCCTGAAGAAAGAGAAGTTCAAAATGCTCACATTGGCTCAGGTCCTGGCTGACCTGGACCCTGGAGACTGGATGGTAGCGCTGGATTGGCAGGATACATATTTCAATTTACCTGTACTGCTGGCCCATAGACTTTACCTGCGATTCACAGTGGGCCACCAGCACTTTCAGTTTTCTGTTCTCGTCTTTGGCCTTACCATTGTCTCTTAGGTATTCATGAAAGGGATAGTGGTAGTTGCAGCCCATCTCCTGAAATCAGGGGGTTCCAGTCTTACCCCATCGTGACAACTGACTTTTTATGGCAGGGTTGCCCCAGGCAGTTGTCACCAAACTCCAGCCTATGATGGACCGCCTGCCTTTACAGGGGTTCACTATCAACCTGCCAAGTTGCACCTGAATCCCTCCTTATCGCTTCCTTTCATCTAAGCCATTCTGGACACAGTGCATTTGTGCCCTTTTTTAGGCGATGATGCAATGTTTCAACCTCTGTCTAGGATTTCAATGAGATTGACTCTGAGGCTGCTGGTAAAGCATGCCTGCTGGCTTATGTAGCTCTGCACTGCTAACTGAAGTACCAATGTGCACAGCATCAGGGAAATCTCTCTGACATTGTCCAGATATCAGACGGAGTTGCAAAAGAAATGCAGTGCTGGCTATTGAACCACAATTTCGCCAGCGGCAGGCCCTTCTCCCTTCCCTACCCAGATTTAACAGTGGTGACAGATGCCTCACTCCTGGGTTTGGACAGTCATCTAAAAGTGGTGGAGATCAGAGGGCTCTGGTCTTTGGCAGACTCTGAGCTTCACATCAACTTGTTGGAGTTGAGAGCAATTCACTTGGCATTGAAAGCCTCCAAGCGTCCCTCCACAAAACCGTATACACCTGTTTTGTGGTGTGGTGTGGTGTACTGAAAAACATGTTGATCCTCTTTCTGCACCCTTGTCTGAAGTGTTACTATTTGTTGTGTCATTAGCCCTGCAAGGCCTTGCTCTGGTCCGAGTTAAGGAGTATCTTTCGACTATCTCAGCTGGTTCGAGGTTGCCGGATCAACCCTCCCGATTAAGGTCACCTATTGTGATACGTTTCCTGAAGGGTCTTCCACACAGCTTCCCCCAATTATTTTGTTATGTCCCAGTGGGACTTTAATTTGGTTTTAACTTTCTTCACATGTTCACCTTTTGAACCCATGCATAATTGCCTCCTACGTCTTCTGCTGGTCAAGACATTCTTCTAGTTGACCAATATATTGGCCAGGAGGGACAGCAAGGTGCTAGAGCCTTCTGTTAACCCTCCGTACAGCAGCTTCTTCTGAGACTGACTGGTTCTCCTTACTCGTGCCTCTTTTCTGCCAAAGGTGGTCACACCTTTCCATCATTCCATGTTCCTTTCTTCACTACTCCACTGCATTAGTTTGTAGAATCTATGTCCTGGACATCATTCAAGCTGCAATGTGGGCATCCTTGCGCACTTTCACCAAACACTACTCCCTTGACAGTCAGGTACGTCATGATAGGCACTATGCCTGTTAAGTCCTTCAGGATTTTTTGGTTTGAACCTGTTTGCAGACCCACCTCCAGGGAGGTATTGCTTTGGTATCTATTTTAAGGTAAGTAATCTACAACTGCAAGTCTCTTATCAGATGGACAAGTTATTTAACTTCAGTAAAGCCTTATCTGGTAGAGACAATCTAGATGCAGATTCCTTATCAGCCCCCAAACCTCCCAGTTTCTGCAAACCGGTCTTCCTACCTAAAAAGGTCCCTGTATGTCCTTAGTTTCTGAAGACGGATCAGTCAGCCTTCTGACATGGCTCTGTGCTTCTGGCATGGCAAGAGCGACATAAGGAACTGATTTTAGCACGTTGGGGTGGCAACTATGTACGCACCTTGCACGTCACATTCAGCATGGACGATGCCAGAGCGGAGGCGATCAGCACCACCACCTAGTGCGCAGAGGTACTGCTCAAGATTTTCCAGATCCAGTCTGATTCCTGGGGAATATCCTAATGTAAGGAATTTGCAGCTGGATAGATTCTGTACCAGATAGGGCGTTACCAAATTTAAGTAACTTGTTCATCACCAAATTAAAACCAGGCCTGTTGCATTGCCAATGCTTGTTCTTTATTTTTATTTTTTTAATGATAGAATTAATTAGATGAGGATGAAGCAGCAATTTTGCCTCAAAATTATGATGAGAAAAGATTTGGTAATTACTTTTTATAAAAACATGGGGACCCCTACTAAAACAAATGAAGTTGCTATACGTAGGGATAGAAAGCTAATTATGTAAAACAAAAATAGCAAACAAATATTTTTTTCTCTCAAAAAAGTCAATAAATTCTAGGTGCAGATATAGATAGTCTAACACATAATATAGAAAAATATATTTTTATTTTATTTTCATTTCTTATTTGTTTAGATTTGTGGTTTTAGCTCATTCTTTTCTTTTTCAACTGTATAGATTCAGTAAATGCATGTACATTTACATTTTTATATTCGCAGATTTTATACATGTATATTTGACTCAAATCAGAAAACATATGATGATTCAATAACAATAATTTTTCTCTCCAAAACAAACGATAAATTGATGTCGGCACGCGGCAGAATAGAGACTACACGAGTTTCGGCACTGCTGCCTTCATCAGGTCTCCGTCTATTTGCACAACCATATATATTTGGGCTTTGCGAACTGATAGGGTGCTTGAATGATATAGCATCTGGTTTGGACAAGGATTATTTAATGACGAAATATGCTGCATATAGTGCTGTAAATACTTCTGGACTCTTTCGTAGTAAACCAGATATGATTACACGATAGGTGAATGTGCTTCCATGTTAAAGTGTTAATTTGACGACGGTAATGATAATTTTCTTATTTTTCAAAGTACACGTCTTAGATTTATATATGCCTTGGAATGGGCTGATCATTTTAGGATATATTTTCTTGTTTATAGCCTGGTGATTAGCTAAGATTCGATCATGAAAGCATCGCTCCTTTTGTCCCAAAATCCCTGGGGCAGATCCTTGTTTATAGGCTTAATTTGCTGTCTCCAACCAATAGTTGCTATATAACAATCCCTCGTATTTGAGTGAAACGGAGACTGGTGGCGTCTAATTTTAAAATAAGACCACTGGAAAATAGGTCACTATCACAGACGTACTGGATATAACTGTACACAGTCTTCAGTGGCCCAATCGAGGATATGCGACAGGGTCAGAAAGGATAATGTCACCTCCCTTGTTTAAAATCTGTAGTATTTACAATGTGCGGTCTGGCCCACAAGTATAGGGGTCAATTTAATAGCTATACGTAGTGCAGATAGCCCAACATGTAGAGAACCGTCATGAATGTTCCAGGCACAGTTAAACCGCCACAGGTAGCAACGTCCACCCTTCTTCCGATGTGCTATTTTTGTTTTACATAATTAAAAGATTTGGTAATGACAGCCAGGTTGGAACAATTAATTGCTAATAGTAAAAAAAATTTAGGTTATTCGGTGTATTAAATTGGATGAGTGATTCAGTCTATTTCAAATATTTCTAATTGGTGTAGAAAATTCGATTAATGGTTCAGTGTACATAATTTGTATATATGAAGTTTAATTGTATTTTATATTTTACCGTCCGTCTAAAAATTGTTTGGTTAATTTTTTGCTAAGTACTTAAATTTGTACAAGTCATTCAAGAAAATCTGCATCTGTGTAATTAAAGTAAAGATTATACCAGCTTTTTATAGATGCAAGTTATAAGATTTGTACTAAATTATTCTGGCTTAACCTTTGTTTTGTTCTCACTTTCAATACTTTGATTTGGATCTTTTTTATACACAGCTGAAGACCTCACTCATTCTTCTCCAGAAAAGCTTTGACCTCATAAACAACACAAAAAACTCCTTGGGTACTTCCGAAAGCTAGCTCAGCAAGTGTGCCTGTATTAAGGAGATCGGCGCCTGGGACACTCATTTGAAAGGAGAAATGGCCTGAGTGAGGGCCACTGAACCATCGTTGGGAGCTTTATTTTAATCAGGAGATGATCATGTGTTGTTCTGGAACCAAATGATCCTGCAAGGCTAGGCTTGAGGCATCCAGCAATACTTCTTTAAGTGGCCTTTTCTGGTTTGTTTAAGTGATGTCATGGTAATTTATTGAGTGAACAACTGAGAAACAGTAAGTATTAGTTCAGAAAAACGTTTTGGCAAAATAATAGAAACTAGCCCTTTGGTTTTTCAGAGACTGTTCCTTCGCCCAATGTGGAAGCCTCAAAGGACAACAAGGAAGAGCCTTAATTCATCTCTAGTCACAATACAAGTGAAGCATGTACATCTCCTTTTTAACTTTTGTTTGTCCTCAACATTTGTAGTGTAATAAATACTTGGATCAAGTTGATCCTTTAAATGACATTTTAGCAATTGAAGCTTTTTCTTTATATAAAATGAAAATAAATATTTTGTTTACAAAAAATATGAAAATGAAATCATTTTAATGGATAACAAGGGACACATTCTGTACAATATATCATGCTCCACTATCTTGGTGAAATCTACAAGTTGTGGGTTTAATGAAGGATAAATACTCTAATCTATTCACAAGTATTTAAAAAAGCATCATACAACTCAATAGAAAGTCTACTGTCATCTTTGGATTAGGGTGAAGGGCCTTTATTTCTTCCATTTATTTCAGTACAAAACCTCTTTTTATGTTGTATATTTCCAACTGTTGTATTGATATTTTCTAAATGCTACAAGGTGTTTGGATTTGAACTATTGGTGGGGTATGTTTATTAGCCTCAAGAGTACGCTGAAGCAATATAGGAAACTGTTTGATATTCCATGTGTTTAGAGATGAATGCAGGCACATTTGGTAAAGTTCTTAGATTATTGTTGTATAATGTGAGATATGCCCAAACTATAGTAGTCCCAGACTACCAACTAAACATTTGATCTGTAAAAAGAATGCATCACAAGCTGTTCAATCTCCGTTACCAGCCTCCAGTCAATAGAACCTAGGAGTGATGGATGAGGCCTAGGCAAGGAGACAGCACTCACAATCATAATGCTGTCTGCAGTCCCACATGCCATTCATTTCTCTATAAAATGCCTCATTTATGGTGTCAAAATATTTTGACATTGATTGCCACCTTTTTAGTTTATAGATTTCCACTAATGCCACCACTGTACTACAAACTGTGTTCTATTTTCATTCACGTTCAGATATTTACTAGTTAATGTTTAATTTACGAGAAAGACGTTTTTAGGTGACTGGGAGAACACTTTTAAAAGAGGCTTTGATGGTAAAGAACTATCATTTCTAATGCCTTCATTTATTTATTTTTCTGTTAAATGTGAACAATGTGTCAATTATATTTCTGGAGGTTTTGGTAATTCCGATCTTAGTTAATCGGAACACACATCTGGTTAATTCTCCTATCAAATCAATATAAAACAGCTGGATTTGTGGAGCTCAATAAGGACTGTGATGAGAATCACAAATGTACCTTGTTATGTGTTTAGAGCCAACACACAGTGGCCTTCCATGTATCTCATGCACTCCATATTGACTCAGGTTTTCAATCAAGCTCCACCTCTCCAACAATCCATGATGCCTTATGACCAGGCTAATACCCCCTAGAGAGTCCTAAATTTTGATTATTGAACTATATTCCATAATAAACGGCAGGCAGGTAACTTTCTGCCTACTAGTATTACTAAATGTGAGACACATACTTTTGCCAACATTATTGCTCTCTAAAATTTGGTTCAGCCTTGTCTTCTATTATACATCATCTCTCTTAAGGGATGGTGCTCCATTTTTATTGTTTAGAGATATAAGCATGAATACAACCAATGTCTCTGATTGGGAAAAGTACTTCTGACAAAAGTAAAATTCACTTCAGGAGTCCTAACCTTCAGCATTACGTGATTTGCAGTGTCCCAGCTAGTTAACAGACTCTTCTGTTTAGTCCATTCTAGGATTTTGCCCTGTTAAGTTGAGCCAAGACAAACTATTTCTATGATAACCAGAACCGGCAATCAGGCTATCTTGTTAACCAGTATGGGACCACTGCAACTCTATGTTGCAGTTTGTGGTGCTATTGAAAGAGCTACCGGACTAGACTTCTTCAAAGCTGATCTTCTGATCGGGAATTTTAACTAACAGTACATTGCCTTTTGTCAATAAGTCATTTTCATCCAGCCTCCTCTAGAAGTCATGTCGGGATCCATATTCTATGTTTTGCTAGTTGTCTATGGAGATCTTTCTCCCACAATCTGTAATTCTCAAGGCACCAAATACCAAACTATATTGCTCCTGGTCATTGTTACCTAGAAATCATTGGCCACATACAGCGAAGCTCAACTTTTGTGAGCAATGGGCATTTTATTGTTTGTCTGGTAACCGAAGAATGACAACAGTTCTTACTAGTGATGTTCATAAGTGGAAGTACTTACAAAATGATGAACTTTAATACACATCTGAGTGTCTTTGTTTGGCTACCTAACTTATATTAGTATTCTGTTCTGATGAATATCTCTTGTCGATTTACCACGTTCACTGTTTCCAAGTATGACTTGAAACAAAGGACATAATATAGATCATATCCTGGTACAGCTTGTTCGGACCTGGAATCTTTTGTGCTCTGATTTATTGCTATTATTAGCTCCTATCGTGTTGCCTGCTAAGAGGTAAACTTGCAGTTTGTGTCTAATAGTACAGCCCCAGCACTCCACTGAGAGCTATGAATATGAACTGTTGTTTCTTGAAATCCTAGAGTTTTCAGAGAAGCAGTTGTTGAAGGATTCATAGAAAAGTTTCAATAATTCTAACTGGCAAAATGGTGTACAAAATAGGAGATTATTAAATTAATATTGGGGGAGTATCTTGTTTTTTATTCTGGTCATTCGGCTTTTGTTCCAATTCATTTAAAAGTTAATTCTGTCACTTCAATCCCAGTGATAGGAAACCGATAGCTGTGCCTATCATTTGTGAAGATTCATTATTAAATTCTTTTTTAAGAATCTGCTTCTTGACATGCTGAATTTAGATATTTTTCTAGATTATCCAAATTGGAAACCTTCTAATGTTTGCTGTCTGCAACAAATTACTTGCAGACCTTTATTTTACATGGGAGAGGAGCATAGTGCACATCTTATTACAAATTTCCAGTTAGGTAAGATTATAATATACAGAACACTATAAATAAGATATTGACTGATTTAGTTAAAGCTGGTGTCCTCTTTTCACCTCTGTCAGTTGGCAAATCTTTCTTTTTATTTTCCTATACTTAACTCATAGCCTTGGCAGCTGAACCTCTTTAAAATGGAAATGAACATCATGTCTAAACTTTTACCGAGTTAAAAGAAATCATTCTGGGCATTCTTTGTCCATGCTTTTAGAGTGCAGTACAAATTGCGGACATAATCTGTTTATACTTTTTGCATTGTCCCATGCTAATCACTTGCTAAATATTATAATACCAGTGTTTTTAAGGGCTTTATGTACCAGCAAAAGGAACAAACATTTTTGCTGTGCAAGCATATCCTTACAGAAAGATATGCAAAGTCAGTCATTGGGCTTCATTCCATATTGTATATGTTTTATTGAAAAGTTTATGACATCAGGACATGAGTTACATTTGTTTGGGCTACTATCCTCTTTTATACGTCATACCTCAATATCCACTTTCAGGACTGCTTTGGTAATGACACATGAAGATGTGCTTCTGTAATATGAAAGGTTTCATGTAATTGAATAAGAGTTACCTATATAATTATCAGAATTTTTATCTATGTGAACGGTATTCATGTTTTTGGGAGACGTTTGCAAGATGTTACGTGGCATAAATTGAGAATTGAAAATTGGCTTTTGAAAGCGCAACCATAATAATTGAGAAAGGATTTAAAACTGCAAGTGCGTTATGGTTATTAGAAAATGTATTGATTTGGAAATGTATAATTATTCAATATTTTGTAAGAATTGAGGTGCTCTAAAGCCATTTAATGTATCCAAGATGCTAGAGCTCTATATTTAAATCACAGGGCTAATAAAGCAAGTGTGTCATAGGTATAGGTAAGTAATTTCTTTGTTTCTTAATCTCAGCAAACCAATAGTTACGATTGGGTTTCTGATCAGAGGATCTGAATAGGAATGCAACACCTTTTAAGCCTAGTGTGCTCCATATAAGAAATGGCTGAGACACTTTTGTTGCACAGAGTAGTAAAAATGATCCTTTGGTCTAATGATGTCCATGATAAACCATATAGAGTATATACAGGATTGTGTTGTCATTGAGCAATAAATTGTGAGCAATAATGAAGTGCAAGTTGCATCCTACCTCATTCTATTGATCTGCAAGAGAGTCCGAGCAGGAAGTAAAAAATAAATGTTCACAGGGTGCGATCCTGTTTATGTTTAGGCAACTACTATTTTATTTCTTCAGAAGGCTGTCAAAATTGTTTACGTTCACTGTTGCCTCTTGGCTTTGATACATTTGTTAGGATTTTGAAATTATAGAACATAGGCAAAATGTATTACAAATGTGACAGCTGAAAATGAGCACTGGCTGTATCTCTGCGCCTAGTCTTGGGGACAGCAAAAAGACGGACTGTCTTTATAGCATAAAATTCTGATTATTGATATATTTTGTTATCCAAATTTGGCTAGTAAACCATTGTTAGTTCTTTCTTTGTATTCCTAAATGGTGAATTTTAATAATTTTCTGAATTGCACAAAGTGATGATAATGTTAAAACCAATTATGTCTCAGGAATTCTTACATGCATACTGTCCTTTGGGTCTGTTTTTATATGCTTTTATCAGTATAAATCACACTGTGAAACACAGAAATGCAGTTTACTTACGATTGACATTGTCTGTTACAACAGTTTATGCACTTTAGATGTGGTTGTATTACACACTTTGACAAAGATTTCCGAAATCTGCAGTGAGCCACTATAGTTACTGAGTATTATTCCATGCAAACGTGTTTTAGCCTAGGTTTTTCTGTTGATGTCTATTTAAAGGATTAGAGAACATGTTCTCTTTAAATGTGCAACCAAGTATTTCTGGTTATTAAAACTGGTGCTTTGTCTGATCTTATTTCTGGACACTAACGTCCCTTATTAACAGAAAGAGGTCATGCATTGGACCTTTTCCTACATGTCAAATATTAATATATGATTTAACATTGTCTGAGTTAACCAAGGAGGTTAACATAAGTCCAATGATACTTTTATAATGAACTATGAGATGAGATGGCAGTTAGACAAACGTATTCCCAGGATAATAATCTGTTAGAAAGAAACAATTGTTTATGAAACTTAGCACCAGTACTTCTAACTGGAGCATGTGGCTTCTTAAAGTTTCTAATGAGAGAGTTCACAGTCGCTCAGTTCACAGTTTAGATAACCAGAAACCTGTTAGAAATGTTCCTAAACAAAAAGCTTTATAACTACTTATTGACCACTATAACACTATTCCATGTGGGAGGCGTGAAATGCAAGTGAAGAGCTTTCATGATCTAAAGTGTGTGATTTAAGATAATCCAGAAATTCCTGAAAACTGCCTGAGAGTTTTAATTTTGATGGATTAGCAGCCATGGAGCTGCTTTCCCATTCCTATGAGTTTTTCCCCGACCGCTTTCAAACATGATCTAGGCGAACGCTGCAATAAGGACAGTTGTTTTAATTACGTTGTAAATAATGTGTGTACTCTTTTTCTATTGTAATATAATACTCATAGGCTATTGATAAAAATGTTGGTCGAATAAAGCAATATTAAATTGAGAGAGTGGTACTGTTTCTTGTATGATCAATCTGTCTTTTTATAAGAGGAGGGTGGCCCATGCAAATATGTTTTATTAAAATATGCCACTTAAGCCTAAGCAGAGAAGTTCGGATCAGTCAATTAATAGTAATGGTATTTATACCTGAAACTGAAGTACATTCATCTGCTAGAAGGAAAAAAGTATCAAGAAAATCGAAACATTTAATAATACCAGTGCAAACTTGACCCTGTGAGACTCTCCAGTGTGATTTATTTTCTCTAAAAAACACAATTCAACTGCTTATTGAGACCTAGTTAAAGATATAGCTGCATGACTGCCCTTACCTGTAGTTGAAGTGTCCATCCCTCCACCAAAGCCTGTCTATTTAGGAATCTGTCCCACTGTTTTAGATCAAGCCCCTGCTTCCTTCCTTCTGAGCACCTTTTGATGTCTCTCCTCCTTTACTTTCACTCCACCTTACTCTTCCGCTGCATTCTGCCTCTGGCTTGCCTGCTTCTTTATCTCCTGTCTCACTTCCACTGTTGCCACTTCTTACTTTTTGCCCCGTTTTTAGGTCGCGCCTAGTGACTGCGAGGCATGCTGTAATCCCTCTGTGGGTAAAGGCCACACCCACCACTTTCCATTTGTTGCTTCGGGTGCCTTGAATAATTGTTTTCTTTAGTCGTGAAACACTGTTATTTATCACACCTTTGGGCATGATTTTACTTTTGTGGCGACCAGCCATGTTACGTTTACCCTTATTGTCAGGTTTACGTATCCTTTGTTCTGCAGGCTCTTTTTTTTTTTTTTTTTTTTTTTTGCTATTCAATGCTCCCGCTCTATTTCTCACTCTAATGCTGCCTCTCTCGTTCCCTGTATGCATATTTCTGAACTGCTCCGAGCGATAAGAGCTATCCTTGTCATGTTGCCCTTTCTGCTGCGTGATGATTTTTTGTTTGTTTACTCCCCTTGTTGTTTTTCCTTTACTTCTGCCTCCACCTGTTGTCCTTCTTTACCACCTCCCTCGTCCTTGCTCCTCTTCCTTTTCTGCCACATGATGATTTTTTGTTTGTCTATTACATGTTTTTTATATTGGCGAAACAAATAGGACATGAGCCAATATCCACATGAAAGATCCTTTCCCATGAAGCATCAAAGACTACAGGTGACTTATCCAAATTGAATTGAAGTTTATTCCTTAAGAGAAGGATCCCATCTATATCCCAACCGCATCCTTGGGCAGCTGCTGTTCTCTTTGGGACACAACATTCTCCTCCCCGTCATAAATTTCAGAGCTTACATGCTATTGTCTCCCAGGATAACCACATTTGCAGCAACGCAGATACCACGCATCTCCCTCCTATAACACCAAACACTTTAACCTATGTACAGATACATTCATAGCAATACAAAAGACATAGATGAATATAAAAACAAAAGTTAAATCAAAGACTCTCAAATAACAGGATCCTTATCAAAATGATGCATCCTTATCAAAGTGATGCACAAGTACTGAACAATATCTATCAAAAGTTATTGAACAAAGTCTCTTAAACACAACGGTTTTCTCCCCTCTCGTGGGGTTTTCCTTGTCTCAACCTTCCTTCCAGCATTGATTGTACTACCTGCAAACTCCTTTCCTCCACCTGTCCTCCTTTCCTCCACCTGTCCTCCTTTCCTCAAAC
The DNA here is from genome assembly GCF_964263255.1 of Lissotriton vulgaris. Taxonomy (NCBI): domain Eukaryota; kingdom Metazoa; phylum Chordata; class Amphibia; order Caudata; family Salamandridae; genus Lissotriton; species Lissotriton vulgaris. The sequence continues at coordinate 1,499,984,925 of NC_141696.1, forward strand.
TGTTTGAAAGGGCCTTTATACACCACCACCCTGCCAAGGTTCCAAATGCGATGATCCTTTGTCTTTACCGCATTTTCAAATGTGTTGATGACACAAATGGGTTTTGAATACTTGGATACATTCCCACCCAAACCAGGATGTTTGATCATTACTATATCGCCCACAGCCACCACTGTTTTTCTTACTGCCTTTCTACATTTATAGTTCAATTTCCTAGTATGTACTTTTCTGCTTTCGTTTTCACACCAGTTGCTTTCAGACTCATCTTTTGCAATCCCAACGCCTAAATTCCTCACCCAAGAAGGCTTGACCATGGTGATAGGAGACCTTCCTCTAAACAATTCAAAAGGTGAATTTCCTGTGATGCTGTGAGGAATCAATCTGTACATTTCAACCTTTTGTTTGTTCTTCTAGACAATTCAAACCATTAGATTTTGCCATCACAATAGTTTCCTTGAGACCTTAGTTAAATCTCTCCACCATTCCATTTGACTTCTTGTGTTTAATTTCTTGCATCCTCAAGAATTCTTCCATCTCCTGTGAGACTAACTGGACTCCATTGTCCGTCAATATCAACTCTGGATTATGTTCCCTTGCAATAAGACACTTTAGAAATGTAACAACATGCTTGGTCTCAACCCCATTATCAAACTGATTTCAGGCCATCGTGAAAACAAATCCACAACCACCATGCATATACTTGCTGTCCCTCACCATATACAGGACCTGAGATATCGAGGGAAATTTCCTTCCATGGTCCTGAAGGATGAAACCTGACCACCATGGGTTGTACCCTTGTCACCTTAGACTTTCACTCAGGGAGCACAGCAAACAATCTCGTCCCATCCTCTCCACCTGTATATCCATTCCCAGCCACCAATTAGATGACCATAACCTCTTCTTTGTCTTTGACATACCCAGATGTGAGACATGAACTAGCTCAATTAACTTCTCACAAAGTTTGGTGGGGGAAAACAGGCGAGTACCCCGAAACAGATCACTACACGTGTTCAACTCATCTTTCATTCCCCAAAAAATTCTACTCCCATCAGAACCTTATCTTTTGGACTGCCAACCATTCCTCACAAGGAACAACACTTCACCCAGTAATACATTCTCATCCAACTCTTCTTGCCACTGCTCCTCCAAAATCACTTCATTATCCACCACGGACACAAATTCAAACTCATCATCGAACTGATCACCTCCATCTTGTTCATCATGCACCCCCAACACCAACCTAGACAATGTGTTGCCAATGCGATTCTCCACACCTGGTATATATCTCATGTCAAAATCCTACTCTTGCAGTGCAATTACCCATTTGGTTGGTCTGCCAGACACCAAAGCAACACCTTTCTTCATAAATATCTCGCAGAGAGGCTTGTGATCAGTTCTACCTTCAAATCCTACACCCCAAAGGAACTTCTTTAATTTCCTAATGGCCCAATATACTGCAAGCAAATTTTATCAGCTCCTCCCGAGAAGAGGGAGAAGCCATACCCGAAATAGTATTCACTAAGTCCGCCTTGGGCATTACTCCATCCCCAGTCATAGTATGCCCCAAATAATTAATGGTAGAGATCGCAAAATGACTTCTCAGGTTTGATGGTTAAGTTGAGTGATTTAATTTTCCCCAGACATTCCTTAAACCAACATTGTGTTCCTCCATGTCCATGCCAAACACAAGAATATTGTCTTGGTACACACACCCTAAACCCCCTTTAGTACCTTTTCCATGGCACGTTGGAAAACAGATGCCGCTGACACTAAACCAAATGTCATTCTTACTGACCTAAAAGTGGCAAAAGGAGATATAAAAGCATTATAGTCCCTAGAGGATTTCTTCAACTCCACTTAATGGTACGCTGAGGTGAGATTGATAGTGCTAAAAACTTTCACACCACCAAGTAACACCAACAATTGTGAGATGTTGGGAAGTGGATATCTATCCACTATGACATTTTTATTAAGATGCCCCAGATCCACGCACAGCCGCAAGCTACCATTGGACTTCCGTACAGCCACTACTGGAGCAAGCCACTCCGTACCTTCAACCTGTTGAAAGAACCTTTTTCCATTTTTTCCACCTAATGAGTGGTTCCCCAGAATTTGTAAGAAAGAAAGGAGGTGTGGGAACATTTTACCTGGTGGCAGATAAAGTTAAAACCAATCTTTGTGAAAATAAGCAACAAAGGAGATCCTCTTGGGGACTAATGAACCCACAGGAAAAGGAACATAGTAAGATAAAGAGAAAAGAATAAAGAACAAAAAGAAACAAAAATGAAGACTTCCAGAACTACCATTAAATTAGATTATACATTTGTCCAATGCGTGCTCACTATGGACTTTATAACAGACTGTGTGTACAATAACTGGAGACAGAGAATTGCAAGCAAAATCTGAAAGAAACACATTAGTTATAGATTCCTTACCTCAGAGTTACCCCCAGGCTTTGGACTGTATTCGTAAAGTTTTTAGTTTTTTTTCGTCAGCAGTACCCCTGCGCGTCGGGCGGTGGCGTCAGTCACTCCCCGTCCGTCGTCACCATCGCGGTCGCCGGGATGACGTCGCGGAGGCTACATAGACGCCCCCCTCGCACGCTGACGTAATTTCTTTCTTTTTCCATGCCAGCAAGCGCAGATCCAGAGAGAGCAGTACCACCAGTCAATTTTTTACTCACTTTTTGCGACTTTTTTCAAATCTTTTTCGAGTCATCATCGACGTTTCAAGGCCTGCGGTTCCTGTTCCTGGCTGATGTCAGTTACGGATCCGCACATTGTGTGCCTCTATTATTTGGAGCGCAACCACGATCCCATGTCGTGCTCCGAATGCCAGACCATGGCCCTAAGTCTTTGCAGGAGCGGTCTTGAAAGCTCCTCGAGGCCCGGCAGCAAACTCTGCGTCGTTCGAGGTCCAGGTCGCATAGGAGGTCACGGGACCAGTCGCGGGCCCTCATCAGTCCTCGTCGAAGTCTTTGCACTCGTCCGTTAAATCGAAATAGCATTGTTGCTCTTTGACTCCCCTTTGTCCGTCGGCTGACACAACTAAGGGTGGGGGTGGTGCCGCTGCTCCCCGTGCGGAGCCTTCTGAGTCGACTCCGGCCTTCCCTTCCGGGACCGGCAGCAACTCCTGCCCAGCTTTGTCAGTTTACAAAGCGATGCGTGCCATCTTTGGGCAGTCCGACTCTGCTGGTGCGCCTACAAACCCCGCGGAGTCATCTGGGGGCCCTAGGGCTTCGACGCCAGCGGCTTCCGCCCTGGCACCACATGGACCCCTTGGATCCAGGCCTGGATCCGGATCAGTGCTGGTCGACCTTGTGACACCGCCGTCGGTTCCGACTCCACCAGCACCAGGTCTGCTACCGACGCCAGTTGGCCTTCCAGCCGACGTCGTCCCAGCCCACCCCGATGTGGATACGGAGGTGGACCGACGTCGGCAGACACCGGATCCAACGCCGATGGCCATTTTCAACCAGTTTGGCAGCCAGAGGAGAGAGAAGAATGGTGGGAGGGGTCGGGGGACCCGCTCTCAGCCCAGCTGAAATATGACCCAGACTTAAGAGAGGAATTGGGAGATGCCAGTGGTCTAGACACTTTACCAGAGCTTGGCATGTTTTCTCCTCCTACTGTGGCTACGGAGGACGGAGTATCGTACTCAGTGGTGTTGCGTATGGCGGCCAAGGCCCTACACCTCGAGCTACCTACTGTGGTGGTCAGGACTAACCTCCTGACAGAGTTGCTTCAGCCAGCAGTAAGCTCTGCAGAGCCCCTGCTGCAGTTCAATGAGGCACTTACCGACATCCCTTTGGGCATGTGGTCCAGTTCCAACACTGGGGCTCCTGTGGACAGGATGATAGCCCGACTCCACCGCCCGGCCCCGGGCGTCCGCCCCCTTTCCTTTCCCAACACAATTCCCCCAAGAGCGTGGTTGTCCAAGCCTCTACGTCCCAGAGCGCATTCCCTACCGCACCCCCGGACAGGGAATCCAAGAAGCTGGATCAGCTTGGGAATAAAATGTGTTCTTCCTCCAGCTTTGGGCTGCGGTCGGTGAACACTGCATGCCTCTTGGGCTGTTATTCCCACTCTGTGTGGGATCCGGTGGCGCAGGTGCTGCCTTAGTGCCCGGAGGAGGCTCAGGCCGTGCTCTCCCATGCAATTGCCAAGGGGAGAGACGCAGCAAAGTTCGCCATACGTTGCGGACTGGACACTGCCGACCTACTGGGTAGGACCATTTCAGCGTCAGTGGCGCTTTGTCGTCACGACTGGTTGAGGATGACTGACTTTTCTGGGGATGTCCAGAACACATTGATAGACATGCCCTTTGATGACCGTCACCTTTTCGGCGACAAGGCAGACACTGCACTGGAGCATTTCAAGGACCCCTGGGCTACGGCCAAGTCCTTGGGCCTCTCCACCACACGCCCTGCAAAGTCTGCTTTTTGCCCCTTTGGGTGCTCCCAAAAATTATTTTCAGAGCCATAGGCCGGCGCAAGTCCAATCTTAGAACGCCGGGGACGTGGGAACCACAGGCGTGATTCTGGGGGCCAGCGGAGGGCCAGTCCACCTCCGTCCACACTGCAGCAGCCTCCAAACCTTCCAAGTCAGACCTTTCAGGCCCATCAAACTCCAATGGGTGGCAGGATTCACCATCACCTCCCCCACTGGCGCACCATCACGTCGCACAGGTGGGCTTTTCAAATAGTCCGAAGGGGCTACTCCCTCCCCTTCGAGACTACTCCTCCAGCCATGCCACCCCAGTACCATTGTATTTCTGGGGATCAGCTGGTGCTTCTCCAACAGGAAGTTACGGCTCTCCTGGCCAAGGGAGCCATTGAGCACACTCCTGTCCCAGAAGTAGGTTGTGGTTGCTATTCCCACTACTTTCTGGTGCCCAAGAAGGACAAGGACCTGTGTCCTATCTTGGATCTCAGGAACGTCAACCGCTTCATCCGGACGCTCGATCTGAAAGAAACAGGGTAGTATTAGATTCCTTACCTTAGAAATATCCCCAGGCGTCAGACTGGATCCGAACATTTTTGCGTAGCAGTACCCATGCGCGTCGGTAGGCGTTGTCCGCGTCGTAGGTGCCGTGATGACGTCGTCAGAGTACTTAGACGCCACCCTCGCGTGCTGACATCAGTTCTTCTTTTTTCCGCGCCAGCAAGCGCCGATCCGGAAAAAGTGGTACCCTTAGTCACTTTTTGACTAACTTTTTGGATCCATTTTTGGAGTCGAACGACTCCGTAGGTGCCGGTAGTGATGCCCGGGTTCAAGCCCTGCTCCGACTGATGTCGGTTACCTACCCCCATCGCCGGTGCCTACATTGCCTCGGGCTCGCCCACGATGACAAGTCGTGCCCCGACTGCCGGGCCTTGACGTTGAAGGCTAGGCGGGAGCGGTCCCGTGAGCGCCTCTAGCTCCGGCTGTCGGTCCCGCGCCGTTCGAGATCCCGGTCCAGGAGGAGGTCGCGGGGCCGGAGTCATCACAGCTCGTCGAGTCGTCACCACTCGTCGGGCTCCAAGTCCTCAGGTAAGAGGCACAAGAAGTCAAAGCAGCGACACCGCTCTTCTGACTCCCCCCGATGCTCGCACGATGCGGCTGTGGTTTCGGGCGACACCGCCCAAGCGGCTCCGCCGGAGCCACAGGCGTCGCATTTAAGCCCACACCCCCTGGTCCCTGGGTTTAATGCGACGCCGGAGGAGATTCGTGACTTCCCCGTTGCCATGAGGACTCACTTGCCTGCGTCGCTGGTTGTTGGCGAGCCTTCGGCGTGCCGTCGGGTGCTTCGGCCCATGGCGCCGTCATCAACTTCGGTCCCGACGCCGCCTGGCCCCGTCAGATACGCCTGATCCGGGTCTCCGCTGGTCGACCTCACGACCCCTCCGGTAGCGCTGGCCTCCAGGGTGTCGCCCCCGACGTCATCCCGATCCCTCCCTCGGTCCGGATGTGGCGCCGCTCAACGCCGCATCCGGCGCCGGCCTAAGACTTGTTCTTCTATGATCCGGCTCCAGCTTTTGAACCTGCCTACCAGGACATGGAGTACGAGGAGGGTTTGAGGACCCTCTGGCACGTGAGTGTCAGTCTTATCAGGACTGGACAGAGGAGCTAGGGGAGGCCAGTGGTCTGGTCACCTCCCCTGACACTGGTTTTGTCTCCCCTCCTACCATGGCCATGGAGGAAGGGGCAGCTTATAGTGTGGTGCTGATGAGGGCAGCTAAGGCCTTGGCGCTTACGCTCCCCGTCGATACTGTCAGGCCTAATACCCTCACTGAGGTCCTTAGACCGCAGGCTGGCTCTCCGGAGCCTTTGCTGCCGTTTAATGAGGCTCTCATGGACGTCCTGGGCACTTGGTCCAGGCCCGCTACAGGTCCGCCTATGGATAGGCACGTCTCCAGGCGCTACCGCCCAGCTCCGGATGACCCTAGCTTCCTGTCCTTCCACCCCACCCCGAGAGCCTGGTTATCCAGGCCTCTACCTCCCAATCTGCATTCCCGACTGCTCCTCCTGATCGGGAATCCAAGAGGTACGAACAGTTTGGGAAGAAACTGTTCTCGTCCCTTAGTTGCGGACTGCGGTCAGTGAACACCGCGTGCCTCTTGGGCCGTTATACCCACTCTCTGTGGGATACGGTTGCGGCCGTGCTGCTTGAGTTTCCGGAAGAGGCCCGGGCAAAACCCGCTCAAGCTCTCGAGGAGGGTAGGGATGCAGCACGGTATTCCATCCGATGTGGGCTGGATACTCCGGACTCACTGGGTAGAGCGATGTCCACGACGGTGGCGGTTCGCCCAAACGCCTGGTTGAGGTCCGCCAACTTTTTGGCCGATGTCCAGAACACCATCATGGACATGCCGTTTGATGGCAGCCACCTTTTTGGTGGCAAAGCAGATCATGCGCTGGAACGCTTTAAGGACTCCAGGGCTACGGCCAAGTCCTTGGGCCTGTCGGCTCCGCGTCAGCAGCAGACTGCTTTTCGCTCCTTTCGGGGCCACAGAAGGGGCGCCCCCACACGTCCTGCCAGCCACGGGCCGCAGACTAACATTCAGCGCGGCGGCGGACGTGGTAACCGCCGTGGCGGCGCCCGGAGACAACGGCGAGGCCAGTCCACATCCATCCCCGCAGCATACGCGTCAAAGTCCGAGCTTTCTGGCCCATTTGAAGCCAGTGGGGGGCAGGGTTCGCCATCACCTCCTCCACTGGCGCACCATCACTTCGGACAGGTGGGTGCTGCAAATCGTGTTACGGCCCTCTTGGCCAAGGGGGCCATCGAGCGCGTTCCTGGGCCAGAAGTGGTTGCTATTCCCACTACTTTCTGGTTCCCAAGAAGGGCAAAGGGGGCCTACGCCCTATCTTGGACCTCAGGAATGTCAACGGCTTCCTCCGGAAGGAGAAGTTCAAGATGCTGACTTTGGCTCAGGTCTTAGCTGCCCTAGACCCAGGAGACTGGATGGTACCCTTGGACTTGCAGGATGCGTACTTCTACATCCCCATCCTGCCGGCCCACCGGCGCTACCTGCGGTTCACAGTAGGCCACAAGCACTTTGTTTACCATGCTCCCCTTCGGCCTTACCAGCGCCCCACGGGTGTTCACGAAGGTGATGGCGGTGGTCGCAGCTCATCTGCGCAGGTTAGGGGTTTCAGTCTTCCCCTACCTCGACGACTGGTTGTTGAAGGCGGGCTCGCCCCAGATAGTTGTCAGCCACCTCCAGACTACGGCCGACCTCCTGCACCAGCTGGGGTTCTCCATCAATGTGCCGAAGTCGCACTTGTGCCCCTCTCAGAATCTCCTCTTCATCTGAGCGGTTCAGACGCGGCGCAGTTTCGGGTTTATCCTCCCGAACAGCGGGTTCAGGATATTCAGGCTCTGATTCCGATCTTTCAGCCGTAATCCCAAGTCTCGGTCAGGTTGACGCTGCGGCTTCTGGGGCTGATGGCCTCCTGCATCCTTCTGGTGCATCACGCCAGGTGACGGATGCGGGCTCTGCAGTGGGACCTGAAGTTTCAGTGGGCCCAGCATCAGGGCAACTTGTCCGACCATGTCTTGATCTCAGAGGGCACTGCAAGACGGTTGCAGTGGTGGCTCGAGGACCGCGATTGGGTCAGCGGCAGATCCCTCTCCCTTCTCCAACCGGAGCACGTCGTTGTGACGGACGCGTCCCTTCAGGGCTGGGGAGGCCATTTGGGAGAGGCGGAGAGCAGAAGCCTCTGGTCTCCGGCGGAGTCCCGGCTCCAAATCAATCTTCTGGAGCTGCGGGCGATCCGGCTTGCACTGAAGGCATTCCTCCCCTCTGTCCGGGGGAGTGTAGTGCAGGTGTTCACGGACAACGCCACCGCCATGTGGTACTGCAACAAACAGGGCGGGTGGGGTCTTGGACCCTATGCCAGGAGGCTCTGCGCCTTTGGCAGTGGCTGGAACATCAGGGCGTGACCCTGGTGATTCAACACCTGGCAGGTTCCCTGAACGACAGGGCGGACAAACTCAGCCGTCGGTGCATGATGGATCACGAATGGCGTCTGAACTCGGACGGCCGCAAGGCCTCTTTCAGCAGTGGGGAGAGCCTTGGTTAGATCTATTCGCCACAGAAGAGAACATGCAATGTCATCAGTTCTGCGCGTTGAAATTTCCAAGGCGGCACCTGCTCGGCGACGCTTTTCGTCGCAAGTGGAGCTGCGGTCTGTTGTATGCCTTTCCGCCTATATCACTTCTGCCCAGAGTGCTGAAGAAGATCAGGCACAACCGGGCCCAAGTTATCCTTGTGGCTCCGGACTGGGCACGAAGATACTGGTATCCCGAGCTACTCAGCATGTCAGTCGATCCTCCGATTCGTCTGCCTCTTCAGGAGGACCTTCTGTCGCAGCAGCAGGGGACGGTCCTCCACCCGAACCTGTCCAGCCTCCACCTCCATGCGTGGAGATTGAGCGGCGACAGTTGAGGCCATTTGACTTGCCTCCTAAAGTCTGTGATGTGATTCTGGCAGCCAGGCGTCCCTCCACAAAAACGCTATACGCCTGCAGGTGGAACAGATTTGTGGCATGGTGCATAGCAAAGGCTGTGGATCCACTCTCTGCCCCTCTTTCTGAGGTTCTCCTCTTTCTTCTCTCTCTTGCCCAGCAGGGCTCTGCTCTGGGCACTATCAAGGGCTATCTTTCGGCCACTTCAGCCTTCTTAAGGCTCCCTCTTTGTTCAAGTCCCCGGTTGTAAATAGGTTATTGAAGGGCATCACTCATATGTTCCCTCCTGATCCTTTCGTGATTTCTCAGTGGGACTTGAACCTTGTTCTAACCTTTCTGATGTGCGCTCCCTTCGAGCCACTTCATAACTGTCCTCTTCGTCTTCTTACCCTTAAGACTGCTTTCCTAGTTGTCATCACCTCTGCCAGGAGAGTGAGTGAGCTCCAGGCTCTTTCTTCCAAACCTCCTTTCCTTTCTGTCCATCCGGAAAAGGTTGTGTTGCGTACACGTCCCTCTTTCCTGCCCAAGGTAGTCACAGCCTTCCACATCAGGCAGTCTATCACCTTGTCCGCCTTCGGATCCCTCGAAAGAGGAAGAGAGGCTCCACCGTCTGGACCCAAAACGTGCGCTCTCTTTCTACCTTGATCTCACTCGTCAGTTCCGGGTGGATGACCAACTCTTTGTTGGTTACGTGAGCGCGAAGGAGGGACGGACGGTGCACAAACGGACCATCTCTCGGTGGGTCGTGTTGTGCATCAAGGCAAGCTACTCCTTGGCTAAAAAGGAGCCTCCTGTTGGGCTGCAGGACCATTCCACTCGGGCCACAGCGGCTACTACTGCCCTGGGCCGGGGAGTCCCCTTGCAGGACATGTCAGGCAGCTACGTGGGCCTCGCTGCACATGTTCGCTAGACACTACTGCCTGGACAGCCAAGTCCGGAGGGATGGCTTTTTCGGCCGTTCCGTTTTCCAGGACTTTCTGGTGTGATTATTGGTTCGCAGACCCACCACCGGGGTTGGTATTGCTGGGGTATCTATTCTAAGATAAGGAATCTAATACTAAGCTATTTCTTTCAGATTCACAAGTTACTTACTTTCAGTAACGATATATCTGTAAGAAACAGTAGTTAGTATTAGATTCCTTACCGACCCGCCCATTCCCCCCGTTCTCCGAACTGATATCTAAGGTTAAGGTCATCCCTTTCAGGGCCCTAGTTTTATGGCACCAGTGTTAGTTTTTATCATGGCTCTGCGTTTTCTGGCACGGAAAAGCTGTGTATAAGAACTGACGTCAGCGCGCGAGGGCGGCGTCTAAGTACTCCGACGACGTCATCATGGCGCCTACGACGCCGACGACTGACGCAGAGCTGCGGATGACGCCTACCGACACGCATGAGTACTGCTACGCAAGAATTTCCGGATTCAGTCTGACACCTGGGGATATTTCTAAGGTAAGGAATCTAATACTAACTACTGTTTCCTACAGATATATCATTACTGAAGGTAAGTAACTTGTGCCTCAGGTCTTGTCTGCCCTCGACCCTGGAGACTGGATAGTAGCGTTGGACTTGCAGGACCCTTATTTTCACATCCCCGTCCTGCCCGCCCACCTGCGTTACCTGCGATTCACGGTGGGTCATGAGCATTTTCTTCCCCTCTTTCTGAGGTTCTCATGTTCCTCCTCTCTTAGGCCCAGCAGGGCTCTGCTCTGGCCACTATCAAGGGCTATCTTTGAGCCTCTGCTTTTCTTCAGCTTCCTGATCAGCCATCTCTGTTCAAGTCCTGCTTTGTAAACCGTTTCTTAAAAGGCATAACGCATCTCTTTCCTCCTATACCCTTCGTTATGCCTCAGTGGGACTTAAATCTGGTTTTAACTTATTTAATGTGTGCTCCCTTTGAGTTGGTTCACAACTGTCCTTTGGGCTCTTAACTCTAAAGACTACATTCCTGGATAAGCGTAACATTTTTTTCTTTAAGTAAGGTGGTAATGATACCAGTATGTGAACGTGTGTTGTTGGGATCCTCTCTCTTCTTCTATTCCTTCCGTAGTTGTAGACTCCATACAGTGCATGAAAAGATGCGCTGCCGACTACGCCAGTGTAAGATCCTGTCCCATGAAGCATCAAGGATTACAGGAGACTTATCCAACTTGAATTGAAGTGTATTCCTTAAGAGTAGGATCTCATCCATATCCCAACAGCATCCTTGGGCATCTGCTGTTCTCTTCGAAACACAGCATACTCCTCCCTGTCGTGACATACTTGTATTCCAGAGTTTACATTCTATTGTCTCCCATGATGACCACATTGTCAGCAACCTAGATACCACACCACACCACACTAATCTCCTATCTGCACAGTGTGAGGACAGCAGCTGCTCCTTCTCTCAGCATGCTGCTGTAGACATTCCTGCTTTGAAGTGTGCCATCAGGGTGAGTCAGTAAATCGGCCCTGTCGAAAGCACTGCAGCAGGAGACTTCCTACTGCCAGTTTGTCTGGCATTGTGCTATCTTGCCAGAAGTATGCATTTCGGAATGGAAGTACATATCTTGATTTTACGAGTGCACATTTGTTGAACGGCAGTGTGTGCGCTCTCCAGGCTGACTACTTGCTTTGTGAGGCTTATTTCACATATGAAATGTAGGTCACATTTTCTCTGTTTCATGAAAATGCCTTGTGTGCAGCTTATGTTTTTGTAATCAAATCCGGAATCAAATAACGTGTGCCTTCTCCCGAGTTTCCAGTGGAAGTTGGCGTGGAGTTAAGGAAAATCCACATTATCCATGAGTATGTCTGCTTTCTGTAACTGGAATGAACCCTTGCCTGCCTGTGAACGCTGGCTTATTGGGAGGCATTTCTGGAGAGGAGTGTGCACGATTTGGGAAGCTAGAATAACCCCTGATGGTAGGGTGACCAGGCACCCCTCAGTTTGCTTTTATACTTCATTTTTTTCAACATCTAATGTGTTTTAGTGCATAATTACATAGCCGTCCCAAACAGAACTCAATTTACTTACCACAGATAATACTGTGTGTAAACGTAGTATTTTATTTCCTTTAGTGCCAAATTGTCTCTGCTGTAGCATTTAATTTCCTTTAGTGCCACAATATCTGTGCTTTCTATATTGATCACTGCTTTCATTTAAGTCATTCTTAGATCCTGGGTCATTCAAATTGTAGTCTTTATTCTCTGTTTTTGGGATGACTCAGGGTTTGGGTCACCCTATCTCATGGCCACACGGGTTTTTGCCTGTGGGCTTTGGGCAGTTAGGAATAATATTTGCTGGCTCGGAACACCACTAATAGTAGGCTGCTAAAATAGATCCTTAGCCAGGAATGTGCTTGCTATGAACAGATTGAGGGGATCCTTCTTAGTTAGGACTGTGCTTGATTTGTGTGTCAAGGTTTTTCCAGAGCTTACACTGCTGCAGCTCACTGGCATAAACAATTACTAGCTAGGAACCTACCCTCTTTTGACATTGTTGAGGTTTCCTTTTGGCCTAGCCAGGAGTTGTGTGTGTGTGTCAGCACAACCCTTCCTGGACATAGCTCTGCTGTTTACTGTGGATCCTGGAAGGTGCACTTCGTAGCCTAAATCGCCCCCGCTGTGGGCGGCAGTAGTGAGCCTTTACTGCCTAAGCAGAGGAGTTCTTCCTACCAGGAGAGCTCACTTTGCAACTTTTTAACATGCTGCACAGGAGCCATGCTGCTCTACAACATAGCTTGAAGACATTTGGAAAGCCGATAACTCTGGCTAAACACTTGTAAGGTCCCAAAGGCAAGACTTAATGGATGCTTGTTAATTTTTCTCTTTCTCCCTATGACACTTTTCTGTTTTCCCTTGCTTATCACTCTTTACGATTTCTCAACTGAGCCTAGTTCCCCTCTTTTCACTTTTGCCTCATTTTGACAATTTTTCCAGTCTCACTCATTATTCACTCAACCTCTTTTTTTTGCCTTATTTTTTTGCCTTTTTTGCTTATTTTTTTATTCTTTTTTTTGCCTTCTTTCACTCCTTTATTCTGCTTTTCACTTAAACCACACCCTGTTTCCTGCTGCTCGCTTCTGCTCCACCCTCTTTTCCAACATGTGTGCCACATACCCGAAGTCCCACCTACCGCCCCAAATCTCATCCCACTTCTGGGCCTCCTTAATAGCAGATGCAGTGCAGACATGCAACGGGCGTAGGTAGAGGGCGCTTGCCAGTGGCAGGCTCGTCTGTCTGACCATGCCCAGCTCCAAGACCCCTGGTCCACCTTACACCCACCCACCCACCGCAGTCCAAGATGCTACTGGCCCAAATCCCTCAACAGAAATCCTGGATGTCCGTCCCAGTGCTATGCCCAGGCCTCTACAACTTGTACCAAAGGCACGTCATCCTGCGCCAACTGTCGGTACTCCAGCATCCCTCCCACCCTGCCCCCTTTGACTGCTTCCTGCTCCCCCAATCCACATGCTCTCGCCTCCACACCCACCATGCATCGTACAGACAGCCACACCTAGCAAGGCACCACCATGCACAACACACTCCACACCCTCACCTGCCTCCTACTTAACATCTGCTCACTAGCCAGCTATGCCATATAAGTTTGGGTCCACCAGCAAAACCTCTTTCCGATCCTACTTTTCCTCACAGAGACCTGGCTAAACCCAGCATCTGTTTCAGACATCGTAGTTGGCATCCTCCCCGGTTACAAGATTGTTAGACAGGACTTCTCTAACTTCAAGTTGGACAAGCCCATTCACTCACCTGGATGGACCATTCCCTCTTCTGTTTCAGCCTCCAGCTAGCCAACCAGAACAGACCAAACATACCGAGACCACCACGCACAGCTGAAGAGGATCCCCGAAGAAATTTGAGCCACGAGCTTCAGTCACAACGCACAACCCACCACTGCAACCTAAAACCCTGTATCATGTATTTGACACTCTTCACTCCTCTAAAAACCACCCCCACAGCTCCTTCAGAGCTACAAGCAAGCTGGTACACAGAAGACCTTCGACTCACCAAGTGCCACTGCAAACAGTTGAGACACTGTTGGCACCACACTAATGACAACGAAGGCACCTACAGATCAGCCCTCTGGATTTAACACCAATGAATCAGAACCACCAAGACCAAGTGCGCAGCACTCACAGAACTAATCCATTTGTTGACTTTCGGTTTTGTTGTGCTCTTTTTGTGAGACTTTGTTTCCTAGTGTGTGTAGGATGTCCCACCAAAAAATCATTGGAGTTTAAGCCCTGTGGCTGCCGCCACAGACAGTGGTCTTGTGGCTGCCGCCACAGACAGTGGTCTGTGACAGCTATCGATCTGGTTTGCGTTTGGTGCTTGGAGCCGGGCCACAACTCCATGACTTGTGAGGACTGCCGCACCATGAACCACGCGGCATTGAGGGATCACTCCTAAAAGTTCATGGTTGCTAAAACGCCGGCAACCTCCGCGATATTCAGTCACAGAGTCATTCCAGGTACTATTTATTACTCTTGAAGTTGTCGTGTAGACACCACAAGATGTTGAATCACTTTTTGACTACAAAGTGTTGGTCCAAATCTTCGGAGGAGACACAGGAACACTCTGCACCTCCCTTAGTTTTATGAAGCTGGAGTGACCCCTGCCAACTCCGTGAATTTCATGAGGCCATGCACCTCATTTTTGGGCTGGCTGAACCCTTGGAGCTCCTTCAGGCCCCATGGGTTAAGCAGGTGCCCCCACTGGATTGCTGCCGGTGCCAGTCGGGTCACCTGGCTTCGGTTCTGGAATGAGACTGATTGCTGGACCATGACTTTCCATTCTTTTTTTAATTTACAGGTTTTATTGGGTTTTCAGTAGGCATATAACAATAGATTACTGGTTACAGTGGTGACATTTGAAAAGCGGTAAAGGCAGTGAAAAGTACTTAATGACCATAGCAAATTTTTACAGTTGTGGACGCCCATTACTCCCAATTGTGGGGTAGTATAAAAGAAGGAAACATAGCAACAGTCCAATATTCAGTTTCACCTTCAACCTTTTACATAGAATCAATATCATAGAGTATGTTATTGGTCTACAGGGACCCCCCTCTGTCAGCCCTTGAATTTTCTATATAACTCTAACCCTCCCCCAACAGGCATGTCGCTTACAATCGAACCCTATCTGTGTATTCTAGGGTTGTCATCTGTTTTAAATCACCCTCTGCTCTAATGATAGTGTGTCATTGAAAGTACGGTCGGGGGGCACCTGAGGTGGCGTGCCTGGCTCGATGTATGGGCATCTGCAGTATTCCTTGGGGTGGCCTAGTTGCCATTAGCAGGGCCTTCTTCCACTAGACTATCTTCCTTTTTTTCCTCTGAGTGTTACAAGAGCTCTACCAGTGCCACCCATGTCTGTTTCTAATGTTTTCTCCCTCCCTGTCTTTTTTCCTATCTGCATTCTCACTGCTCCCTCGCATTCCACCCATTTAAAAAATTCTCTCGTCCATCTGGATATATTAGGCCCATTCCTTGCTTTCCAGTGGCTAGTAATATCTATGTTAGCCAATATCAACCCCAAGTCGAAAAACGTACTCGTGATCTTGTTCTTGGCTGTGTGGGGGAACCAGTTCAGTAGGCAATAACGTGGAGTCGCTGCAACCTCCCTGTCCGTTACGGTCGCCAAGACTGTGACAACCCCCTCCCAGAAACTACTCAAATTTGGCCAATCCCAGAACATATGCAGGAACCCCGTTCCCTCCATTTACAGCGGGGGTAAGCAGCTGAGGTGGTATCAAAGTATTCATTAATCTTGCCAGGGTGGAGGTATGCTCTGTGCAAGACGTAAAAGTGGACCAGTGGGAAACACGCATTCCTGGTACTCTTACAGCCTTTTTCCACCAACTCCCCCATAGATTTTCTGCTATAGCCTCACCCAAATCCTCCTTCCACTTGAGACGTAACTCGGTCAAGGGTTATAGTATTTCATGCGTTAGGCGCCTATAAAGAAGGTAACCGCCTCGAAAGTTCCGGATGTCGTCACTATGTATTGGCAAACCGTGGACATCTGGGGTTCAGAGAGACCCGTCTGCCAGTGTTTCCATATGGCTGCCATGAGAGCTGTGTGTAAGGGAAAATCACCTCGTGGTAGGACATACCTCTCTCGGAGGTCATCGAAGGGGAGCATGGCATTCTCTTCATATAAATCCCCTATGTTAGTTATCCCCCCTTCTCCTCAGGCCTCCAACCTAAGCCAATTCCCCCAGTGGATCAGAGCTTCACACATTTATTTTTTAATTCATTTGTAGAGCGCATGGTTACACCGACGGTGTGTCCCCGTGCTGTCAGTGGAATACCAGGTGCATAAGGGTATCAGGTCCTCACTCGCCTAAGGGTTCTTTGCCAGCATTTACGCACTACAAACAAGTCCAAGGGAAGTAAACGACCCGGTATAGGGAGTTTCAACAGTATCTGTGATAGTAGTCGCATGGTCGGATCATCCCCCCATGGTCATCTGTCCGCCCGAGTCGTCCTGCCACCCATTTTGTGAACCACTGCAGCTGTGCCGCAAGATAGTATGCTTCAAAGTCAGGCACATCGAAGCCACCCTCTGCTCTGGAGTGCATCATAGTACTGACTGCCACCCTTCGTCTCCCAGCTCCCCATAAAAAACACAGTGACCATTGTTTTGAGCTGAGTAAACAGTCGGGGCGGAATCCATATTGGTAGTGAGCCAAAATAATACAAGAGTCTTGGCAACATTACCATCTTTAGAAGGGCAACTCAGCTTGCAACTGATAATGGGAGGGTTCCCCAGAAGTCAAAGCTGCTTTTAATGGCTCGCATCGCTCTCCCTATACTGGACCATGACCTTCCATGCAGCTTGTTCCTGCAACATTATTCCCGATGCTGCCCACTCCATAATCATACCCTACTCCGATACGGAGCCAGATCGACAATGCCCAATGTTGACTCCAGCGCTGGCCGGAACTCAACCTTCTGAGCTGGAGCAAGTGCCTGCTTCTTTCAACAGACCTGGGGAGAAGTATGATTGGGGAGGAACTGAAGTTCCTTACTGTTACACCAACCGGCTTAATTAGGCGAAAGATAACTGGTATGAGGAACTTGTGAATGCCATTTGTCCGGACACCTGCAGAGAGACTGGCCTGATTTCTCCTACTACTGTGGCTGTGGAGAATGGGGCTTCCTATGCTATGGTGGTGAGAAGTGCTGCATATGGTCTTTGAGGAGGCCTGAGCTCCAGCTGCTGCAGATAGCAGAGATGCAGCAAAGTTCACCATTCACTGCAGATAATGAACGACTCACTAGGCAGAGTAAATGTGTAATCAGTGGCACTCAGATGCAATGGCTGGCTGAGGTCTACTCGCTTGTTGGGAGATGTCCAGGCATCCCTTATGGACATGCCCTTAAACGGCACCTGTCTCTTCAGCGACAAGGCAGACTTAGAATTGGATCGCTTTAAGAACAACAGCCTGACCACTGCCAGGGCCTTGGGCCTCTCCATGGTCCCACGCCAACCCCATTCTGCCTTTTGACCCTTTTGTGGCTACAGTAGGGGCTACCAGCCGTGTCTATTCCTGCTCAGCCACCAAGAGCAACAGGCTACCAAGTCCTTTCATAGCCTGCCTCATGGAACACAGCCAGAGGTCTACACAAGCTGCCAACCCGGCAACTACAGCCTCAAAACCCCGTTAGTTTGCCCTTGTATCATCACAGGCAGCCAGTTGGTGGTAGTAACCGACATCATCTGCCCTGCTGGCAGTCCACTGGACAAGTGGGTACTACAAAGTGTTCAGCAGGGCAACTCCATCCCTTTCCTAGATCCCCGCCACCCATGCCACCATCCTTAGATCGGCTGATGGAGGACCACCTTTCCCTGCTCCGTCAGGAACAGGAAGTTAAGGCTGTTTTGGACAAAGGAGTCATTGAGAGGATGCCAGCATCAGTAGTAGGTCAAGATTGTTATTCATCTGGCCAAACTACGTGCCAATCGGTTGATTGGAGTAATTGGTGATTTGGTACACCCTGACCAGTCGGGTTTTATTCCCCGCCGTAACACTGCCCTTAACCTGCGTCGGCTTCATGGCGTTATGGCCAGAGCTCACACCCTAGACGAACCGGCGATACTTGCCTCCCTTGACGCCACGATGGCCTTTGACTCCCTTGAGTGGAGTTATCTTTGGGCGGTGCTGGCGAAGCTTGGCTTTGGACTGGGCTTCCTGAGTTGGGTGCGACTTCTCTATGCTTGCCCGCTGGCTAATGTCACAGTTAATGGCCGCGTGTCGGCATCCTCTGCCCTTCACCGAGGTACCAGGCAGGATTGCCCCCTGTCA
Source organism: Lissotriton vulgaris (assembly GCF_964263255.1). Taxonomy (NCBI): domain Eukaryota; kingdom Metazoa; phylum Chordata; class Amphibia; order Caudata; family Salamandridae; genus Lissotriton; species Lissotriton vulgaris. The sequence goes on from NC_141696.1 coordinate 1,500,003,180, forward strand.
CCTCTCCTGTTTGCTCTGGCTTTGGAGCCGCTTGCGGCCATGCTGCGTGTACACCCGGACTTGCATGGTATAACCTGGGCCCCGGGCTTTGAGGATAGAGTTTCCCTATACACAGACGACATCCTGCTCTACCTTACTTCCCCCTGCAAGTCGCTCATTGTGGCATGCGACGTGCTCAGACTGTTTGGGCGCCACTCTGGCCTGGTCATCAATTGGGCTAAATCTTCCCTTTACATTCTAAAGGGAGACACGCCGCGCCTCCCTAGGGGCTGCAATATCCAGATGGCCGGTCAGGGCTTTAAGTACCTGGGAATTTACATTTCCGGTAGTTCTAAGGCGCGATATGATCACAATCTCCTTCCCCCTCTCCAGCGACTGCGGAGAGATGTGGAAAGTTGGCGCAAGCTCCCGCTCTCTCTCCTGGGCCGGGCAGCATTGTTTAAAATGATGTCGTTGCCCAGATTTCTGTATGCTCTACAGAACACTCAGGACCCGGTTCCGGCTCGCTATTTTCGTGAAATTGAGAGCTTACAACGCGCCTTGCTCTGGGAGGGTCGACCCCGTGTAGCCATCCAGAAGCTCACATTGCCGTGGTACGACGGAGGCATCGCCCTACCGGATGTACGTCGGTACTACTGGTCCTCTCAGCTCACTGCAATCAACCATGGTTTTTATGGCCCCGCGGATAGTCCGGGTTACGCAATGGACAGATGGCTTTTGCGCGGTGGTAACTACTATCGCGCCCTGTACTCCAGATCCTTCGATCGGCGCCTGTCAGGCCCGACCAGAGCGGCGGTTCACACTTGGCGAACGATTACTAAAGCACAGGGTTGGCAGGGCAGACTGACTAGATTTACCCCTCTTTACGACTCTGATATCTTGGGCAGGCTGTGGCACACCAAGGGCTTTGATAAATGGGACCTCATAGGTATCTCCAGGGTGGACGACATGGTTACGAAGGGTGAGGTTAAGACCTTTTCTCAACTGCAAGCCGAATATCAATTGGGTGGTTCGGAGTTTTTCCGGTACGCCCAGCTGAGGCACGCGTTGATCTCTGCCGGGCCGGTGGAGGGTGAAATCCCCGAAAGCTCCCCCTTGGAGGACAGGATTCTGGATGGCCATATGCCTGACAGTGCTATTTCTCTGTCCTATAAAAAGTTGATTAATGTTCGAACTGACCTCCTCCTGTGCTTGAGAGATCAATGGATGGCGGACGGCCTGGAACTTGACGACGAGGACTGGCAGAGTGCAGTGTCCTCCCCTAAGGAGGTCGCTATCTCCTCACGTCTTCGACTGGTACAATTCAAAATCCTCCACCGGGTGTATGTTACCGGCCCTCGGCTTTTGCATATGGGATTTTTGCCCGATGGCCTTTGTCGTCGTGGTTGTGGGGCTCTTGCAACCTTTATGCATATTCTGTGGGAATGCCCCGTCATTGCCCCTTACTGGGCGAAAGTGCACCGGATTATGGGAGAGGTGACTGGGGTGGTCCTGGCAGCGGAGGCGCGGAGATGCCTTCTTAACGTCTGGGAACCAACTGATTGCAACACGGCGCAGACTCGTTGGGCGACATTGGGCAATATGATTGCCAAGCGTGATATTGCTCAAAAGTGGGGTGCTGCTACGGCCCCCCTGGTGGTACAATGGAAAGCCAACATGGATTGGTGCATGGTCAGGGAAAAGACGGTTTATATTGCCAGGGGGAGGCCTCAGACATGGAATAAAGTGTGGGGGGCATGGAATGCATACAGGGGCGATGTGTGCTTGCCACCGGAACCTATTCCCCTGGATGAACACCTATCACCGTAGCCTGTAACACCAACTGTTTTCTGCAGTTTATATTTCTCCTGATCTTTCCTCCCCCCCCCCCCTTCCCCATTCTACCAGTAATTCTTTTATCGAAGCTCGACCTGTCCTCCTCTGCCCTTGGCCGACTCCTATACGTCTCTGTTGTTCCATTGCCAATCTTTCGCGCCTTTTGGCGCTTCCTTTCTTGGTTTAGTTATCTTTCTTATTAAAATAAAAAACAACCTGCAATGTTCTGATGTGAATCGCCTTGCACTATTTTCCTCCTGAGTCTATGCTGCCTTGCCTCCGGGATGTTAGGCTGAATAGCTGTGTGCTCTTTCGTAATAAAGGTTTTAAAAATAAAAAAAATAAAAAAGATTGTTATTCATGCTACTTTCTTTTCCCAAGAAGGACGGAGGCCTCCTTCCTATTTTAGACCTGCACCTTCTAAATTTCTTCTGGAATAAGGAGAAATTGAAGATGCTCACATTAGCTACGGTTCTGTCTTCCCTTGACCGTGGAGACTCGATGGTAGCACTGGACTTGCAGTATGCCTACTTCCGTATTCCCATCTTGTAGGCTCATATGTGTTATCAGGGCCATAAGCATTATCAGTTTCCTGTGCTCATTTTTGGATTTACAACACCCCTTGGTTGTTCGCCAAGGTGATGGCAGTGGTTGTAGCTCACCTGCAGACGTCCGGGGTTCCAGTCTTCCCCTATCTCAACAATTGACTGTTGAAGTAGGGCTCGCTCCAGGCTGTTGTATTTCCCCTCCATATTACAGCGGACCTCCTGCATTTACTGGGGCTCACTATAAGCCTGCTGAAGTCACACCTGGCTCCCCCTCAGATGGTTCCATTGGAGACCCCTGTCCCTTCCCCGCACAGTGCTGACTGTAGTTACAGATGTGTCACTCCTGGTCTGGGGTGGCCATGTGAGAAAGGTGGAGATCAGAGGACTCTGGAGGAGTCTAAGCCTCACACAAACCAGTTACAGCTGATAGTGATCCAACTAACATTGAAATCCTTTCTTCCTTCAATCAAGGGGAGATTAGTTCAAGTGTTCATGTACAACACCAACACAATGTGGTACTGGAACAAGTGGGGTGGCGTTGGGCCATGGATACGGTGTCAAGAGGCCCTGTGTCTCTGTGCATGGCTGGAACCTTTGGACATTCACACGCCATTCTTTTGGTGCCGGTGAATAAGACATAAGGGGACTTGTCAAGGTCCAAACTGAACTTCAGAATACCCGAAATTTAGGAAAACAGACAGGAGTAGCGGGACATTTCGGAAAGGTTTTTTACATACATTTGACATGACTACGGAGTTGGTTAAACAGATTAATTTACACAGGAATCGTGTTACTGTCCGCGAGCCTTGAAAAAGTCCGGGGGCTGAAACACGTGTCGCTGCAGTGTTCTGGATATTTACACCTGTGACTTTCTTTGAGAAGTAAAAGAAGATTTTCAGAAACAGTGGATTGGATTTGGTTCTTTACAAAGCTATTGATTGACTCAAGACGAGTTGGACTTTTAACTAGACAGACCAGTGTGTGCTTGTTTGCTTGTTCTTTTTGTTTGAACATTTGGTGGTTCAACATCTGGCGAGCTCTCTGAATGCCAGAGCAGATAAACTCAGCATTGGATCATGAATGGCATCTCCATCCGGAGGTGGTACAAGGTCTCTTCAAAGACTGGTGAGACTTTTGCATAGATCTATTTACTACTGCTGAGAATGCACACTATCAGCACTTCTGTGCACTGGAGTATCCAAGGCGGCTCTCGCTCAGAGATACTTTTCATCTTGAGTGGAGCGCAGGCCTCCTTTATGCCTTCCTTCTGATAACACCCCTGCTCAGTGTTCTCAAGAAGAAGAGGAACGACCAGGCCCAAGTCATTCTTGTGGCTCTGACTTGGGCGCTGAGAGAATGGCATGCCAAACTCCTGAGCATGAGTATCAGTCCTCTCATCAGGCTGCCTCTTCGGAAGAATCTACTGTTGCAGCAACAGGGCAGGGTCTTGCACCCGAACCTGCGCATGTGATGAAAGAACATGGAAGAGAAAACATTTTAAAGTGATGGACAACCAATTACAAATTTAATTTAATAGTTAAAACATTCTAATACTAGACCGCTGAATGTTACGCATATTTGAAGTATATGCAAAACTGGTCTTGGTAAACTGTTGTCAGTGTCTATTTTTCACCACCTACAACAGTTTCCTCGGACAGTCATATGTCATGCCTCTTTGTGAAGGGAAGGTTAGTAAATACCTCTAACGGGCATAATTTAAGAAAAATTGGGCCACAAATCTCTAACTAATGATGGTAAGCATTGTAATCCTGAGCACCACTGTCAAGAGGCTGCACAAGCTGGCTTTACAGCACACTAGGAAGTACTAAGAAGTGTTTACTGGAGAGCTTGTTATACATTTGTTAGCCAGATAAACCAAGCATTGGCATACCCAATAGGTCTCGCTTTTGGGACCTTATAAGTATTTAGTTATGCAGCACAATATCCTTGGTGCAACATCAACTGTTGCATAGCTAAACACTTATAAGGTCCCAAAGGCGTGACCTATTGGCTATGCCAATGCTTGTTTTTTCCTGGCAAGCTAGTGATAAGAACCATGGCTATCTTCCTGCTTTAAAGACGTCGGTGACAGCGGCGGCGGCAGCTTTAGACTCTGTGTCCCAGCATTCCTTGGGCCAGGAAGGGCCTTTTAAGGTACCTGCAGCACTTGGCCTGCCCTGGCACTATATAGCGCACTCCTGCGTGAATCCCGATGCGCGGGTGACGGGGACGGCGACAGCATTAGGCTCTGGATCCCAGCCTTCCTTGGGCAGGAGGCAGCCCTTCGTGATACCTGCAGCACCTGGGCTGCCTTGGCGCTATAGAGCGCACACCTGAGTGAATCCCGATGCGCGGGAGAAGTTGGTGACTCCGGTAGCATTGGACTCCGGATCCCAGCATTCCTTGGGACAGGAGGCGGTCGTTTGTGATACCTGCAGCACCTGGGCTGCCTTGGCGCTATATAGCGCACTCCTGAATCTCGATTCATGGAATACTCCCGGGCCAAGGGCGGGCCCGTCCGGCGCCCGTCAGTGCCAGGAAGAGGCGGGCCTCTCACCTTGGCCCTGTTATCCGTTCTCCTGATTTCATTGCTGTTCTTGGAGTAGGAATATCCTTGATTCGGAGCGTGACTCTAACCTGTCCAGGATCATTGCATTTTGGAATGCTTGAGGTTCCCTGCTTGCCTATAGCTCCGCTGGTTCCTGGCTTCATTCACTTTGGACTTAATTTTGTCCCTGATTTTTTCGTTCTTGATGAGTACTGTTGCACTCAATTGCACTCTGGATGTTCAAAGCGTCTAGGATTACGATCTGACCTGACATTGCTCTTTGGATATCCTCTTTATTCATTGTTTGTATGACCGCCACTTGTACACACTCACAGATTCATCTGGCCCTGGGCGCTTGTATTTCTCTCTTTTATCCCTCACTCTGGGTCTTTAGTTTTTAATTTTTGGGGTGACAGTGCATTCTCGCCTTTATTTTTTTGTTGCTGGGGAGCTAGGCCTTTTGATACATTTGTCATTACTAGGGATTAGGAAAAAGAATATAATTGGGCCAATACATAGGCCCCTTCCGCATCCCCCCGCAGGTCAACCATAGAGGGGATTTCTGATTCGAGCTGAAAGTGTGGTATCCAAAGAAATAGAGGTGCAGAACGAAGGCGATCCCTAGCCAGGGATGACCTTGTTTCTCCCCAACTAGATACCACCAGTGGCAAGGGGAGGAGGATGGCTGGGAAAGACTAATTGGACACACGAGGGTCACAGTTCTCCATTTTAAATTTGGCTACATTTGGTTATACATGATTGATGTTAAGTGTGCGGAGGCTTACGAGGTGGGAGGTGGATCTACTGGCAATAGGCGTAGTATGCCCAGGTAGGCGGGGTATGTTAGTTCCCTAAATTATTTTCCTAAATACCCGATGCAGGGTCCCCATGTTTTGTCTGACTGGGGTAGCTGGTTCTCCAAGACTGCTGTGAGCCTGTGGAGCCAGTCTGTGTGGTGTCTTATCAGTACTCCATCTGGTGAGGTGAGTTTGGTTGGCTGCACATAAGGCCAGTGTTATCGCCCGCCCTCTCGCCAACCCGAGAGGGTAAGTCAGGACGTTGGGGAGGCCCAAAATCACATAGCTTGGGAACCTAGGGAGGCTAGTGCTAAACATTTCATCCACACACAGCGTCCAATATGCCTTTTCAATCAGCTTTTATCCGGGGGCAATGCCATAAGAGATGCATTAAGGTTGCTAAGTCCCCATATACTCTTCCAATGTGCAGTGCGTTCAGGAGTGTGGTACCCGTTCAAGCAGTGTCCCCATGCCCGTGGAACTATGTGCCGTAGTGTTTGCTCGTTTCTCGATGTCCGACCATTCTTTTTATGCGAATTGAAGCTCAGATTCTTTCTCCCACCTTAGTTGATCGATGATTTTGTACAAGTCTGTGGTGAATTTAAAAAGGTGTCTATGTCAGATAAAAGTCTCATCAGAGTGTCTAATGATAATCCATTTTTTGAACAGCAATAGAGGTCTACATGAATGTGGCCGTAGCGTCGGTTGCATAATCCAGTGCCTAATTGTCATTTATCGGCAAAATACTGAGGAAGGTAAGTCATAGCCTTCCTGAATCTGATGAAAATCCATTATTCCATTATGATCAAAGAAATCGCCTAGCCTCTTACAATTTGCGTGTTGCCACACTATGTACGCTGTCCCTCTGGATGCTTGTGAATCTAGGTTTCCCATTATTGGAGTTAGTGGTGAGATCTGGGTACACAATTTCTTCGAGAGTTGCACTTTATCCCACGGGCCCATTGTAGCTCAAAGCACTGGGGAGATGTACACCCCCTGTGGGTGATGTGGCTAGGGGAGCCAAGGGATTTCCATATGTGGATCCCGCCGATTGCCTTGTCGATGAATCACCAATGTTTTTCAGTGATGGCTCTAGCCCGCTCTACAAGGTAGTAGAACTGCGCTGCCTGATAGTAGTGCATATGATGGGGAAGCCCCAGACTGCCACCCGTGGTGGACAAATATTGGGTTGGGCAATACAAGTTGTTTTATCTGCCAATATGTAATGCTCTATCATGTGTTGCAGTTTGTTAAGAACGTGAGGTGGGTGCAGCTGAGGTAGGCTTTGCATAATGTATAGTATCTTGGGCAGGTAAGTCATCTTGACTGCCGCTAGTCACCCTAGCTAGGACAACATATTTCTGTAGTTCTGTGGGTTTTTTTTTAGAGTAGACAGCTATAATTGCCGTCTGCTGTCTTATTGCGGGGTTAATATGAAGGCCTAAATAAACTACCCCCTGAGTGGCCCACTGGAAGACTAAAAGTCGCCCCATAGCGTCTTGTTCTACTAGTGAGACCGTAAGGTTAAGGAGTTGTGACTTTTGAGAATTAATCTTGAACCCGGATACCTTTCCCAAAGGCCTCCAGTTACTGTAATAGGGCCGGCAGGGAGAGGGAGGGATCTGACAGTGACACCATGACATCGTCCGCATATAATGCCAATTTAATTTCCCTGCCTCCCATCACAATGCTGGTGATTTCAGGGTTTGCCGTCACCCATCCTGTAAACGGTTCCATGTATAGTGCGAATAGGAGTGGTGATCACTGGCATCATGAAAATTGAAGGGGCCTCCCTGCAAGGTATGTGGATGGGCCCCCTCCGGGCTCAATCAGTAGCTCTCCGGCCAGAGTGCTCTGCTGAGGGGGCCCTCTGGAGCATGGGGGCGCCCGCACCGCGGGGGCTGCGGGGGCCTGTGTTACGCCCCTGACCCAAATACCTCAACGAGAGAGTATCCTTCCACGTACCCAACAGGAGCCTCCACTCCGCCGACCTCGCCCTTGTTGCAGTCCCCCGCGTCCGCAGAAACAGAACTGGTGGGAGAGCTTTCTCCTACAACGCAGCCAAAACCTGGAACGAGCTCCCTGTGAACAACAGACGCTCCACAACGCTGCACATGTTCAGGAAGGATCTCAAGACCTGGCTCTTCGACTGATCCAGAGCCACCCCCATCCCCCCCCCCTGCGCCTTGAAACCCTCATGGTTGAGTAGCGCGCTTTATAAACCCCTGATTGATTGAATTACACGCTGATGATACACAACTTCTAGTAGACGTAGGCACTGACGTACTCAAGGAATGCCCTCTCTCTGGCAAACACTGTATAAACCTTAATGTCCTCTGCCTGATCAGATTAGACAGAAATATGAATACTATTTAATGGCAAGTCACTTCTTCTAAATATCGTGCAGCCTCCTGCACTCAACCAACCTCCCCCCTACTCCAGAAGGCATGGTTACCAACTTTTGAGTCCTGTTTGATGCATAATTATCTTTAAACAGCCAAATGTAAATGACCTTCAATCAACTACCACTTATCTAAAATCGGTCTTCCCTTTTCCACCCGACACTGAAAACTACTGGTCCAAGCAGCTGCCCTAGCAAGACAATACTATTGCGCTTCAAAATACATAAACCTCCCAAACACATTGCAAAACTACTCTGTCCTTAAAACAGGCTATAATGATCATCTTTGAACTGACAAAAACAACTCTCCTTCTTCAGGTGGCCGCTAGCTTGGCTAAACATTGAGCACCAAATACAACTCTGGGTCCTCTGTCTTAAGTGGAACACCATTTCATGTCAAAAACCCCAAACAACTATTAGATCGCTTCAAGTTCTGGCAAACATTGACTTCGGTTCTCCTCCGAGCACAAACTGATCATCCCAAAATGGAGTATACCCAGATTTGGAGGCAAACCCCTAAAATTAGCTGGAAGAACACCCAGGAACTCAAGGTACTGAGCAAGTTCACTTCTTTCAAAAGCGCAGTAACCATCTGCTACCCTCAAGACAATAATTACTCATCAGTGCTACCTCCGAGAGCATAATAACTAACAAGACCTCCTATCCTCTCGTGCCCATGAGATCTCTACTGCATGCTGGCCTGCTTAAACCCGGCAAACACTCAATTAAACTGCAGACTGGTAAAATTTCTGAGGACGGGCGAACAAAAAAATGCTGCTAAAGATTGCTCTCAAAGCCCAACTGTGTGAAACAGCTATTGGAAGTGGATTAGGAGTATTCTCAAAAATATCTTGTGATCACCCCTGGAATCTGTCAGCATTTCCCAATCCACTTTCCTTCCCCATCTGCTCTCCCTACTTTTCTCCACGTCCTCCCCTCTGTTAAACAGGTCACTAGGATGATCTATCCGGGCTCTCCCTCCTTTAAACAGACTGCTACTCTAAGGCTTATATTCTTTGTTATTGTCAGTGTTCAACTTTCTAACACAGGAAACTGGCTTGTAATGTTTCTTGCATTCTTTACTGCTGTCAGTGTTTATCTTGCTATCATGAGAAACTGATCTGTCTGTCAAATCCTGTGGTGCAGCGAGATGCTGGAGACCTGGCATCTACAGAGCATTAAAAATGTACTAAATAAATACACATATTTTAGGGGTTGTAGGGTCTGTGGCAACCATGAACCTTTAGCATCACTCAGTACTGCATCTTCTCTATGGAAAATATGCTATTTTTGATTAAGGGTCACCGCAATGGTTCAGAGGAGAAAATGTCTCCCCTCTTAAAGGTTTTCTCAAGATAATTTCGGGACCATTCTTTTCCCCTATATTGAGCTGTTCAGGGGGGAATTCAGACATTTAAACGCAGAGTATCAGACAGTATTATGTGAGATGGTGTGCTATCTCCTGTGCAACTAGACCCGAACTTCGGGAGGGGGTGTGGTGGCTAACACTCCCAGCCGGGGCTGGCCCTAGCACTGGTCACACACGGTGCAGCAGTCTATTATGGCGCCCCCTCCCCCATTTCATCCTCTATGAATTCTCTCACTACCACTCACTAACAATGCACCTTATCTCTCTCTTTCTGTCCAACATTTCATTTTTATAGCGCTACTCATAGTTTACTCACACTCAGTTCTGTGATTTGCATAGTACATGTTCTTTGTAGCTGACACATTAGACACATTTGTAGCTCCACACAGAACTCCAACCGGTCCAAGATGGCGGAGTGAGGACGCGACCGTGCGGTAGCTAACCTGGCGGCTCCCTACCCCCTCTGATGTGAGCTACTACAAAGAGACTGAAAGAGAACGACTTACTAATTCTACTCACAGATTAAATGCTCTTTCGAAAAATACCTCTTCACTGAAGGAAACTCGAATGCTGAGAGAAGAAGGTGTTTGGCGAGGCTACCGATGCTTTGGCTCTCAGGCTTCCCACGGATTATCCGGCATGCGATCTGCAGTTTGATCGCTGGTTCGGGGTTTGGCTGGTCTGGACTTTTGCCTGCGGCTCGGTTTTGGGTTCTCCGGAGAATATCTCCAAAAATCCCTACACTACACACAACACAAAGAACATTGCAGCCGTCCCCCCTCCTCCTACTCCTTCCACGGCTGCAGTGCAAACGACCGCCTCGGCACTCGTGGCGGCAGCTTCCTCGGACCCTACGGTGCTCCGGGATCCACCGGGAGGAGAGACTACATCGAACAGCCCTGGAGTCAAGCCCTCGGCAGCCATGGGAGTGAAGGGGTCGGATCGCATAAATACCGGTAAGCCAATCTTGCGTCCCCCCCCCCACTCTGACGGCTCAAAGCGTTACTCTTTCTAAACACGCCAATAAAGCTGCTTCAAAATCGGGGGTCAAGCCAAGGGGTGAAATTTGTGGTGCATTGCTTCTGACAGATGAAGCTACTCTAAGTGCAGCAGCAGCTTCGGAAGGTATTGATGAATTTCCGTCTGGCAACAACGTATCTGCTATGACAAAGCTGCCCGTAAAGCAAATACTAGACACTAATATAACTTTAAACTTTGGGGCTTCGGCAACTGACCCAGGAAGAGCAGGTGAAATGTTAAACACAGAAACCCATCAGGCGGATCCTAACGCTGATGGGACAAACGCTGGGAACACAGGCTCTCCTAAACTATTATTGGATTCAGACCCGGGCGCAGCTATCACCGGAGCGGGTATTAATGTCGCTGGCTTTTCAAATACAGGTGTGAATGAAGGGCTGGCTACCGGTGACACAGTCTCTCCTGAACTATTATTGGACTCAGACCCGGACGCAGCTATCATCGAAGCGGCTACTAATATCACTGGCTTTTCAAATACAGGTGTGAATGAAGGGCTGGCTACCGGTGATATCTCTGTAGAAGTGATGGAGGGGAATGCTGATCTAGGTTCCTATGAGGATTATGAAGCAGAGACTGAGGAAGAGACGGATAACCCAACTGATAACCCTACGAAATCCCTGGCAGACAGAAGGCAAAAAATTAAAATCAAACCCAAGTTTAAAAGAGGAGGGAAAGTTGGATCTACCTTAAATCGATCCATTGCAGGCAATATTGCGACTGCTAAGAAGACCCTCATTGATAAAAGCCCTCTTAGAAAATGAATTGAGGCAAAATGGGCTTGTTAAAAATATGACACTAAGACTATCAGGGACAAGTCCTACAGACTTTGAGCCTACTTCAGGTACTCTATGCTGCCCTGCCCCCGAGATCAACTTATTAAGCGCTTTGTCAAATGTAGCTCCAAATATATCAGTAACTGCATTACTTGAATCAACTGAGCAAGCAGCTGCACTTAGGCTTGGACCTGGGGCTGAGATTACACTGTCTAGTGGTTTGACTATGGTTACCAATCTGAAAGCGCCACTAATTATTACAAATGCTGATAGAGTCCCAACCAGGCCTCACGGACCAGCACCAGAGGGGGAGGATAAACTGGGTACGAATTCTTCTCAACTAGACATTATTCTGCAAATATTAACTAGCCAACGTGCAGAAGCACAGGAGCACTATTTACAGCTTCTGGGAGACAATAACAAACTACAGACCTCCCTATCAGAACTGACCTCTAATCTTAGTGGGGTCTCGCAGGACATTGAGGAGCTACAGCATCGGGTGGTGGGCGTAGAGGAGGTGGCTACGCGTATGAACTCTGTAGTAAGCCAACACGATGCTCAGATGACACTACTTCAGTTAAAAGTTGAGGACTTGGAAAATCGGCAGCGTAGGTCTAACTTAAAACTCTTTGGGATACCGGAGGGATCCGAAGGTTCTGATCCAAGGGCTTTCTTGGTTAATTTACTACCCCAAGCTTTCCCAGACCTATCAGATTGGGATTGGGACTCCGAAATCCAAGGGGCACACCGTCTACATTTAGTTCAAAAGAACAAAGAGAGTAAATTCGCGCGACCATTTCTTATTTATTTTGGCAACTTTCTATTGCGACAGGCTATTTGGCAGAAAGCACGACCTAACACCCCTATAACCATAGGGAATCTCTCTTTGTTTACACGATCTGACCTTAGCAAATCCACCCTGGATAGATGGTGGGAAATGCGCAAATTGATTGACCCTATTAAATCCACTGGGGGGCAGATTTTTCTTCAGCAACCCGCCCGTCTTAAGGTCATTAAAAATGGTCGCACATATTTTTTTAGTGATACCCGAGAGGCTGAGTAGTTCCTATCTAGTATAAGTAAGAGCTAATCTCTAATTATGATAGCAAACTTGATAGAAATACCATTAGGCTCACATAACAATATGGGTAAATAAGACTCTAAAAAGTAGAAAGGAAACTTTTGGGGGGTAGAGGTCATCACTGCGGTTATTTTTTTCTTTACACCGCAGCCCTCAGTAACACGAAATGTTATGGGAGTTTTTTTTGTTTTTTTTCAGAAGGAGGGGGGGTGGTAGCACCAGGTACACTATCGTAGGTGCTGCCACCACAGCGGCAGCGGAAGCTCAAGGGGGGTCTCCTCCCGTCTGGGGTGGGAGATTGGGGGTGGAGGGAGGGGTTTCTTTGTTCTCCGCAGGGTGAGGGGTGTTGGGGGTGCTGGGAGTAAAAAATTGAAAAACTGTATTGTCAACCTGATGGGGAGCATGCTATCAAAGATAAAGTATTGAGTAAACGTTCACTTCTGTGTGGTTTTTGGACAGATGTTTTCCACTTGGCGAATTGGTTTTTGGACAGATGTTTTCCACTTGGCGAATTTCTTTTTTTTTTATGTAAAACTAAGGTGCTTGGCATGGAATGTTTCGGGGCTAAATAGAAAAATAAAAGACGTCTTGTATCAGAGGAGTTGAGACTACACAATAATCATCTAGTGTTACTATCAGAAACGCATATTGCTGGCAAGGATAAAAACTGCTGAACCAACTGGGTTATGATATTCTAACTTGTACCACCATTGGGGCCTCTATCAGAGGAGTAGCTATTCTTAAGGACAAACGACTAAGGGCAGAAACTTTGCAAACTAGTTACGATAAGGATGGCAGATGGGCTATTGCTCACATGCTTATTGATAACAAAAAATATGTCCTATGTGCGGTGTATGGCTCCAACCAAGATGAACTGAAGGTCTTTGATTACTTAAATATATAAACTGTTGGATTGGGAGGGGGAGCTAATTATAATGGGAGACTTCAACTGTATCTTAGATTACCAACAAGACACCACTAGGCCTGGAAGCTTCCAGCGGATGCGTAAAACTAGAATATCTATCTTAGACCTGTGTCTCATCTATAACATCAAAGATGTTTGGTGGTGTTTATATCCAAATATCCCCGGGTATACATACTACTCAGCACCTCATAAGTTATGTTCCCGGTTGGATATGGCTCTAGTTAATGATAATTTACTGAACTCTAGCTCAATGGTGGTATGTCCTCGAATCTCCTCGGACCGTAACCCTATAATGATGATATTTTCTACCTCACACACTCGTACCGGTCCCAGACCATTTTCTTTTCCCAGGTATCTAGTATCAGATTCAGCTTATATTGTTCAGTTAAAAATCCATCTTACTGACTTCATAGAACATAATCAGAATTCTACTATATGCAATATGGTCTGGGACGCCTGTAAAGCAAGCATACGGGGTTTTACTCAGGCTTATGTGCTCAGACAAAACGCTGAGCGACGTAAACTTGATGAAACCCTGATATCTGATATTGCCGCTCAGGAAGCACTGCTAGCGTCAGTACTACAAGCAGATCTGCCAACGGTAACGGAAATATGTACTAAACTAAGCCAATTAAAGTTTAAAACCAAGGCCAAACTTATTAAAAAAAATAGTGCCAATATACATAAATTTAAGATTGCGCAATACGAGGGAGGGGACAAAATCGGAAAACAATTGGCATATAAAGTTGCGGAGGACAGAGCCAACACTGTGATCACGAATATCCAAGGCTCTGATAACAAGCTTTATGACCAACCATGTGATATATTAGAACAGTTTGTTGATTTCTACAGGTCCTTATATACTCCGAAATCTACACCTAGTGCTGCCTCAATACAAAACTACTTAGAAGAGAACTCGATTAACTTCAGTAACTCTACAGAAATCGTTTTACTGTCTCAAGACATAGCCAAGCTATAACTCTGTCAGGCTATTACATCTCTGCCCACAGGGAAAGCCGCAGGGGAGGATACCATCCCTCTCGAGATCTACAAAATCTGCTTAGAGGAACTTGCACCCCTTCTACTGCAAGTTATACAAACTATTGGGCTAACTGGAATAGCTCCCTGCTCAAGGAATAGGGCCAAAATAATATTCTTCCTTAAAAAGGGAAAACGGAAGGAGGAGAGGGGGTCTTACAGACCCATCTCACTGATTAATTCTGCCGCCAAAATTTTTGCGAAAATTTTAGCAACAAGGCTGGCTCCTCTGATGCCCAAAATTGTGAACCCGCAGCAACATGGGTTTGTGACCGGGAGAGATACCACCACCCATGTTAATATGGCCATAACGGCTTTTGACGTGGCAGATACAGAATCCACCCCACTCGCTATGATTTTGCTGGATGCCAAGAAGGCTTTCGATCGAGTGGGGTGGGACTACCTCTGGCACTCTATGATAAAAATGGGGCACTTGTTAAAGGGGATACAGGCACTGTATGACAACCCCTCTGCCTGTATCAGTTACGGGGGGCTGACTTCGTCAGACTTTCTGATTTCTCGGGGCACCCGTCAAGGTTGCCCCTTGTCACCTTTATTATTTGCCCTCTCAATTGAGCTTTTTTACATGCACTTCAGGCACAATCACAAATTATACCCTTTAAGTCTAACACACAGGCACTGAAAATTACGGCATACGCCGACGATATTGCCATTTATTCATCTGATGTTACAGAGGCATTGAAAGGGATTACCATCGAGGCCTGTAAGTTCGGGACAGTATCTGGCTACAGGCTAAACATAAACAAGACACAAATTATAGCTAATTATGCACCTGCGATAGCGAACCCGGAGATCTGTAAAGTCGCTACATATCTAGGCGTAAAAATCACATCTAAAATACGGGAAATGAACGACATTAATTATAGTGAACTGATTAAATCTACTACTCTAATTTTGAAAAAATGGCATAGACTGCCCCTGAACTTAATCGGCAGAATCAATTTAATTAAAATGAAGGTACTACCAAAATTTTTATAACTATTCCGTTCCATTCCTTTAGCACTAAATAATTCTTTTTTTAAACGACTGGACGGAATATTCAGTAGCTTTATCTGGGGTTACAAAAAAGCCGCTGAAATTTCTCAAGAATGGAACTGACAAGGGTGCTCTCAATTTCCCTGATTTTAAGTTATATTTTTGGTCCTCGTTTATTAGGCGTCTTCGTTTCCTGCTTAACAGAGAAGATAATTTTTTTTTCATTTATTTATGCTAAAAGCTGACTCAAATTTGTTCTTATTTCGAGTAAACGACCCCAATTACTTTAAAAGGGTGAAATTTAAGACTGCAAGGGACATAGTGAGGATTTGGACAAATATATTAGCATTCTGTAAGACCACCATCTATCATCCGAAACTACAGTTATGGGGTAACCCGGGTTTTCCTGGAATCTTTAATGATGGTGCGGCCCTAAGATGGTCTATGCAGGGAGTTAATGTTTTGGGGGACTTATACGGCGCACAAGGTTTCCTAGATTTCCATACACTTAAAATCTTGTATGGCTTGCCGGAAACATTTAGGCTTGAATATATTCAAATTCACGACTTTTTGGTACAAAAAAAACAAATCTATGACATCTTAGACTGTGATATTTGGAAATGTTTATATGCAACCAAAAATAAATCTATCATAAGCGATGCTTATAGACATCTCTGTGCTTTTATATCTGATGACTGTTTAAAACTGGCAAGGAAATGAACAACGTGCATGCTATATTATACACCAGAAAAGATCTCGAAGTGGTGTCTCAATAGCAGCTATAGCGACCGCACTAAATGTCCTAAATGCTCAGCGTATGCAGCAGACTTGGAACACATGTTGTTCTCTTGTCCATCTCTGAGGGATTATTGGGGGGAAGTACATAAAGTTTTGGAAATCAAGAAGATTTATTTGCCTTCCATTACTGCGGTTACAGTTCTGCTTGATGTGCACCCTTCCCCCTTAATTTGCCCAGCTCTGGTGACGATCCTTTTATCCTGTGCTAAACTAACACTGGCCAGAGCCTGGTCTTGCCCTAAACCTCCTAATATCTCGGAATGGTGGTCTCTAGTAATTGAAATTCACTCTATGGAGTCAGCCCTGGCAAAACAAAGTGGAGCTCGTTCGCTAAAAAAATTTGAGAAAATATGGGGAAATTTTATTTGAAGTATGTACATCTATCGTAATAATGCTTACTTGGTTAAAGTATGGCTGCTTCATTTATTATCTCTCTCTGTTGTCTTTGCCAAGTTTGTTTAACATGAATTATTATTGTTTAATGTACTCCAAGTGGAAACTGAAAACTGAACACGAAAATGTAACTAGCTCTGTGCCGATAATAATCTAGATTTTCTTTCTTTCTGTACAACTTTGGTCTTTTCTTTTCTTTTTTTTTCTTTTTTTTCTTATATGTACTTTGCCATGTTTTTATAAAAAAAAAAAGAACTCCAAGCATAAAAAACAGCGCTCTAGTCTCCCTCTCCCTCCTCCAAGATGGCGCCCAGTGGCTCCAGCCAATCCCATAAAGGGATACATAGATACCAACTCGACCTGTTCTTTTTTTCTGCACTTCTCCAAGTGCTGTGTTCCCTGCTGGTCAGGTGAGTGGGACTGGGGTCTTGCTTCAGCAACCCCTTCTGTCTTTAGATATCTAGTTGGGGGAGAGTATTGGTTGTTCTTTTATTAATGTGTATGTTCATGGCGTTTTTATTTGATGTGTTTCAATTGTATTTTTTTTCTCCCCCTTCTGCCTCCGAGCCTCGTGTCCTGCTTAGCGGACTTTCGTGGCATTTGTTTGCGGCTGTATTTGTTTTTCTACCGTTGGGCGGTACGTCTTGAGTCCTGCTCTGCCGCTTCTTTATTTTTTTTATCTTTCCTTGCCAGCCGCGCGTCCTGCTGAACGGACGTTGCGCGGCCGGGTACGCTGACAATGGGGGCCGGAGGCTTCCGTTCGCTTTCCTTACCTACTGCCGGTTTGAGCTTTAGCCTGTGTTTGCTGCCTCTTCGTCTTGTGTCTACTGCGGTTGGGGCGCATTCAGGGCTCTGTTTGGCACGCAACGGTCTGAGACTGTTTTTGAGTGTGCGCGCGGCTCTTCCGGCTGATTTTATGGGGGGGGGGGTTTCACTTCGGATGAGGTGTGGTTTATTGGTTGCCTAGCAACCTTAGGTCCTTTTTCTGCCGGGTGTGTTGTCTCTTTCATTGCCTGTGTTTGTTCCACTCGTCCCTCGTGTGTGGCTGTGATGGAGCGCGATTCTCTGAATGTTCCTGCTCCTGGTTCTTTGGAAGGGGCTTCTGGTTCTGGGGTGGCGATTCCTTCTATGGAATTGTTGCAGCAGATGATTAATTCTGCTGTGGCTGCTGCATTACAGGGTCAGGTGCCTTTTCCTCCTGATAAAAGGGCGAAAGTTGATGATGCTGCTGCTGCTGATTCTGACGCTGAGGAGGACATTGATGTCCGGGGTCGCTTTGTGCAAGGTGCCGACCTGAAGGAGGTGCTGGGTCACATTCGTGAGAACTTGGTGTTTCCTGCCTCTGTGGTGCCTCTGGAAACTATCTGTTTTCGCAATATCAGCGTCCTGAGCCTGATACGTTGCCTTTACATTCTTCTGTTTTGAAAGTCTTGGATAATGAATGGAAGGATGATGACAAGGGTTCATTTCCGCGTTTTTTGAGTAAACGGTACCCGCTGCAGGATTTTGCTGTGAAGTACCCTTCCTCGGTGAAGGTGGATTCTTTGCTTGCCAGCATGTCTTCTCATGGGGCTGTTGTTTCGGAGGATTCTTCTCCTGCTGACCCGGTTGACCGTAAAGTGGATAGTGCGGTGAAGCGCACTTTTGCGGCTGCAAATTTTTCTATCCGAGCTGCTACCTATTCATCTTACGCGATCCAATCTTTGCTGAAGGATTTTCAATCTGTCGCTGAATTGTTGGATCAAGGGCAGGATATTTCTTCTACTCTGGCGTTGATGGAACAACAGGTGCACCTGCTATCTGATGTTTCCTTTGATTCGTTGGGGGCGGCGGCTTCAGCGGCTGGGTCGTCTGTGGCTGCGAGGCGTCATTTGTGGCTTCGCTCCTGGAAAGCGGATGCTGCACAGAATAATCTCCTGATGAAGATCCCTTTTTCGGGTGTTAAGTTGTTTGGTCCTCCTTTGGATGACATGGTGAAGAAGACGGCGACTACCGTAAGCTCCTTGCTCCTGAACGTACTGGTCGCTTCCGTGCCTTTGGTTCCCAGCGGGCTTTTAGTCATTCTCGGAAGTGCCGTGCTGGTCAGCCCTTTCGTGGAAGGGGGCGTGGCCGGGGTGCTCCTTCCTTTGATAAGTCCCGGTTCTCTGGTGCGTCTACCTCCTCCTCTCCCGCTTCCAAGTCATGACTGGATCGCTCCTGGTGTAGGTCCGGTTGGGGGTCGCCTCACTTGCTTCGTGGACTCTTGGCGAGAGACTGTGTCAGACCAATGGGTTCTTCAAGTGGTTTCAGAGGGTGTACGTCTTGGGTTTACCCAGACTCCCCCAGACTGTTTCAGATCCACGCCTTGTCCCGGAGACCCTCTAAGGCAGTTGGCGCTTTTGGAAGGCATCGAATCCCTGGTGTCCAAAAATGCGGTGATTCCTGTGCACAGTGATCAGTTGATGTTGGGTGTGTATTCCATCCTATTTCTGGTGTCCAAACGCACCGGGGACTTTCGGCCTGTGATGGAACTGAAGTGGGTCAATACTTTCATCCCTCACCAGTAGTTCAAAATGGTTTCGCTTCAGTTGATCCTTCCTCTGGTGTCTTGGGGCCATTTCCTGGCGTCCTTGGACTTGAGAGATGCTTATCTGCATGTGCCTGTTCATCCCGACTCTCAACGGTTTCTCTGGTTTTGCGTCCTGGGTCGTCATTTCCAGTTCCAGGTATTGCCTTTTGGACTCTGCTCTTCTCCCAGGATCTTTACTAAGGTTTTGGCTCCTCTTATTGGCCATTTGCATGGGGAGGGCATTAGTGTTTTTCCTTATCTGGACGACATTTTAATTTCTGCTTCTTCTCTTTCTAAGGCGGAGTTGCATGTCCAGAGAGTGTGCCATGTCCTGGAGCATCACGGGTTCCTCGTAAATGTGCCGAAGTCCTCCCTGGTTCCTGTGCAGGAATTGACTTTCATTGGGGCTCTGTTCAAGACTCAGTTGGGGATGGTGTTCCTGCCCCCTCCCCGGATTCTGTCCCTGATGTCTGCAGTTCGTGCCCTGTTGTTGGGGCCTTCTCATCCTGTGAGCCTATGGTTGAGGGTTCAGGGTCTGATGTCGGCATCCTTGTTGACGGTGCAGTGGGCTCGCCTCCACATGTACCCGGTGGTGTCCCACATTTTGTCGCATTGGGACCCCTGTTCCCTCGATATGACTGTTTTGATTCCTATGCCGGAGGATGTTCGGGTGGTCCTGGGTTGGTGGTTGGACGAGGGTCATCTGTCCAGGGGCCTCCCCTTTCTGGTTGTTCCCACCCAGGTGGTCACTACGGATGCCAGCCTGCTGGGGTGAGATGCTACTCTGGGGGATTCGACGACTCGGGGTGTTTGGCCTGTCGGTTTTGTCTTGTTCCTCCAACTACAAGGAGCTGAAGGCCGTCCTTCTGGGTCTGTTGGATTTCTCATATCTCCTTCAGGGTCACCATGTGCAAGTCCGGACGGACAATCAGGTGGTGATGTCTTATGTGAACCATCAAGGGGGTTGCAGGGTTCGTTCCCTCAGTTGCCTCGGCCGTCGGATTTGTTGTTGAGCGGAGGTGCACCTGGCGTCCCTGTCTGCCATTTACCTGCCGGGTCCGGCGAACACTGTGGCGGGTTGTCTGAGCCGGGTGTTCCCTTCCATGGGGTCTTTGTCCCTCACAAATTTGATGTGCAGGAGGTTGCGGAGGATGTTTGGCTCCCCAATTGTGGACCTCTTTGCTTCCCCGAGCGTTGCCAAGATCCCCTGCTTTTGCACGATTATGCCTTGCCGGGATGCCTGGAGGGTGGACGCTCTGTCGTTCCTTTGGCCGGAGGGTCTGTTATATGCCTTTCCCCCTGTTCCGCTGATTCTGGCGGTCTTGCTAAAAATCAAGAGGGAGGGATCCTTTGTGCTTCTGATTGCTCTGGGTTGGAAACTTCGCCCTTGGTTTCCCCTGCTGTTGGAGTTGGCTGTGTCTCCGGGGTGGACCTTGCCGTTCATGCCTTATCCTCTGTTGGGTCCTCTTCTTCCTCTGCCTGTGTTCCATTCCCTGGGTCTGCGGGCCTGGCTCTTGAGAGGGATTCTCTGATACGTGTGGGTTGTTCTGTGGCTGGGATCATTGAACAGTCCCGGAGGCCTTCTACGCTTAAATCCTACGCCAAGCATTGGGATTATATTGCTTCTTGGTGTGTTGGTCGTGAGCTGTCATTGGATTCTTTGGATCTGGATCGCATTCTGGATTTTCCGAATGATGGATTTGTGTTGGGCTTGGCCATTTCAACTCTTCGGGCTCAATGGGCAGCCATTCTGGTGTTCCATGTTCTTCCTTTGGCGATCTCACCATTGGTTACGCAACTTTTTAAGTCTTTCTTTCCAACGTCCCCGTCCTATCCTGTGTCCTCCTCCTTGGGACCTTCCGTTTGTATTGGGTTCCTTGCAGTTGGCTCCTTTCGAACCATTGGAGTCGGTGAACTTCAAGTTCTTGACACTCAAGGTTGTATTTCTTGTGGCTATTGCTTCTGCCAGGCGTGTTGGGGAGTTGGGGGCATTCCTGAGGTCTGCACCATTTTTGGTCATTCTGTCGGACTGTGTGGTCTTGCGCCCTCATCCTACATTTGTGCCTAAGGTGGACTCTTATTTTCACTGGTCTGCGGAGGTGGTTCTTCCGGTTCTTTGCCCTGATTCTTCCTCGGATGAGGATTGCCTTTTGCACCTCTTGGATGTTCGTCGTGCCTTATTGATTTATTTGTCACGCACTTCTTCCTTTTGTAAGGTGGACAACTTGTTTGTGAATTATGGTTTGTCGCGTCAGGGCCTGAAACCCTCGCTGTCCACGGTCAGTCGTTGGATCAAAGAGGCCATTCTGTTAGCTTATGCTTCTGTTTCTGAGGTCCCCTCCCTTCCTGTTCAGGGTCGTTCCACCCGGTCTGTTGCGGTGTCGTGGGCTGCTTTCAAAGGGGTATCCATGGAGGATGTTTGCAGGGCTGCTACGTGGTCTTCCCCTCATACATTCATGTCCCAACACCGCCTTCAGATTGGGGGTAGGGGTTCTGTTTCATTTGCCTCTTCTGTTCTATCTGCTGGGGTTCCTTGAGAGGTTGTCCTTTTTGGTTGTTATGCCTCTGAGTATTAAAATTGTGTTTTTCGCTGCACTGATGGTGTGGTCTGTTTTCCTTCCATGAAGCTGATTGCTTTGGTATCGGCTCATATGTATATACTGTGGCGAGGAAGACGGACGAGGAGGTAATGCCCCGGTTACTTACCGGTAATCTTCATTACTCAGAGTCCTTGTCTTCCTCGCCACAGTATAGTTTCGCTTCCCTCCCGGCCCTGGTGGTGGCTTCATGTCTGCGGCTTGGTTTTTCAGGTCAAGTTGGTATCTCTGTATCCCTTTATGGGATTGGCTGGAGCCACTGGGGGCCATCTTGGAGGAGGGAGAGGGAGACTAGAGCGCTGTTTTTTATGCTTGGAGTTCTGTGTGGAGCCGGAGGCTCATATGTATATACTGTGGCGAGGAAGACAAGGACTCGGAGTAATGAAGATTACCGGTAAGTAACCGGGGCATGTACTGTTTGCAGTAGTAGCCCTCTCTTTGAAGCTTCCAGTTGTGTGGGGTGTGTGCACCCACACCTCAGAAAGGGGGTCCTAGCCTGTAGCATACAGGGGAAACGGAAGACTCGAAGAATGATCTGTCCGACCATTCATTCAGGAACATACAAAAGCAAAGAAAGGTAGACACAAACATAGACTGACATCCACGGACAGCAAAGGCATACAAGCAAACACGGCTGAAATGGCAAACTCCACTTAGGGATGAAAGTCGGAGTTGTTGGGATCCACTGCTGCATGCTGTCATGTTTGCTTTTGTCCTCAAAAAATTCACTTATTTCTTGTTTTTAGTTGCAGCACACTTTCACTTTTAATAAGAGCGGCCTTCCCCATACCGCCCGGTTCCGCCCTCCAAACCTTGCTGGGCTCGGTCACTTCCTTGCAATCTGCCTGCTGAAGCTGCTCTGCCCCCACGCCCTCTGCCAAGTGCTGTTTACCTTTCCGTTTTTGTGGGAGGGGAGGTCCTGGTCTCCAGCTCACAGCTCTTACTTCGGGCCTCCCCCTGTCCCTTGTCTAAACAATGCGGGTGATGTCACAGGGGCATGTTAAGCTAGAGTAATGTGTAAATTGCAATTATTTGACTGTATTACATGTTCTTTATATTTTTTGTCTGATTGTCGTGTAACATTGGCAAGCAGCACACACACTCAAGGACACAAATTAATGCATAAATGACATCCTCAATGTGTGCCACAGCCCTTATTGGAAATACATTAAGCAGGCCGGTACATTTGGAAATAAGGGAACAACTCTCTGCAGGTCAGCAGAGATAAACAAGCGTTTGCAATGCAATAAGTGTTGCATTACTAAAACTTTGAGCTATTGGCGTTCCAATTAATGCAACGTAATTAGCTCAAACTTTCAGTAATGCGAGACCTATTGCATTGCAAATGCTTGTTTTTGATGTCGCAGACGGTACAAAAATAAGTAGTCACCTAAAGCCGTATTTTCAGCACTTATCTGTGCCTACTTCGAACAGCAAATGTATATAGAAAGCACTTTTAATTGTGATGTAGAGCTCCCTGAATGATCCATGACTGATAATTAAAGGAAACAAAGACAGAAAAGTCACATTACAAATGAATACACACTTTTTTATATATAAATCTAGTTAGTGTCAAGACGAGGTCTTTGCAGGAGGCCTGTGTATATGTTCCTGTGTCAAGCATGGGCACACTTATGATCTAATGCTGTTCCATTGTTTCTCATCGGACACATGCATTCCATTGAGAATATCCTTGGCTAGGAAGCCAGTGTCCGTTGATTTGGCCTGGCCGCCTCTGTATTCTTTCTTGATTCTAAAACTATCAAATTATGAGTCGAAGGAAGGAGTTCATTCTGCACTCACATTATAGGGAAGAGCTGTTTTGAAGAGGTCTTTCCATTTTCAAGGCGTTAGTCCTCCTGAAAAGTCAAGGTGCTATTTTCCATTTGGACGGGTTCGAGGCTCATTCATGAGTATTTCAGGAGCCAATGGTCTCTAACCACTGATTGGCTTTACCTTCTTTCACTATTAAAATGTAATTTTGTCAGTATCCCAGCTGCACGTATTTGGGAGCTCGAGCGCCTTGAAGTTTCTGTTTGGCACAGGCGCTCTTTTGTACTCTGAAGTTTTGTTTTCTTGTGAGCCACACAAGTTAACCACCTCGAGCCAAAAGACATTGCAGCTTTTACTATCACCTGGTACCGAGGCGCATATTTACTCACACGCAGAGTCCCACAGCGTGAAAATCTCCCATTGGTGCCGCGAAAGAGCCTCATTCTGCTGCTTCTTGTTGATTGGCCGAGCTCCTCTGTCTTCTTCCATATGGAACATCGCTGGATTTCACTGTTTGCAACTGACGATTTCAAAGTCGGACAACACTGCCACCTGCTGGATGTGTACAGAATTATTCAAAAAGTCCCTTCAAGGAGATTTACCGGTGTGTCAATAGCGACACTAATAAGGGAGCATAAATCAAGCATTGGCAAAACCAATAGGTCTCGGCTAGCCAAGCGCTATAGACGTTGTCAATGTGTTTGTGAACGATTAGAAGTTGTCCACAAAATAACAGTCAAGTCATAGACCTATCAGGGGTACAATTTCTTTCTGTTTCACACGGATTCTGGGTAGGAATAATATCCAAAGTCAATAATGCGCGTGCATTGCACTGAATTGTGGTTCATGTCTTTTTAGGTTTGGCACTGTCGACAGCTTTTATATTTTGAGCAATGAAAAGATATTGCAGGTTTTACTACACTGCTCCCACGTTCGTTGATTTCCATTCGAGAGCTGTTGTTTGACAACAGTAGGCTAATGGAGTTGTATTTAAGTACAAAACAATTATCTCTGTTCGATTTTGATGTTTATTTTAGATAGAAATTAACATTTCAAGACAAAACAAGATTAAAGGGGAGCAGTACAGACATAAAGTGCTCAGGTGAAAATCAGTCATTGGACAATAATATGATGCCATAGTGCACTACTGGACATATAGAACTGTTGTTTTGACAAAAGAGAGAAAATTGATTACAAAATGAATAATGAACTATTGAGAGGAAAATAAAACTACAATCAAAATATAGCGGTAAAACACACCAAGTAGAACAATTTGAAGACAATATAAGTTTGGACTTGGAAGCTGCTCTCCGTAGCCGTTATTTTGGGAACACTGCACTTCCAGCTGTGTGGCCTGTTACTTGCATCAGAATACCAACAGCGGTTAAAGTGGATTACAAAAAAGTATGGGAGCAGTGATGCTGCATGAAATGGGGCAGTGTAGTATGGCGCCGGATGGGCATATGGGATACAAGAGTGCAAGTGAGACATGGTGAAGGTACAAACCACAAGAAAAGGAATTACTAACCCCTAGAGCACCCAGTGGAGGGCACAAATACTAGAGCACCTATAAATCTTCAGGCAACAGAACTTTTACTGACCCAATATTGTGTGTTTGCATTTTAGGGTCGACACATCATGTCCTGAGGGTTTACAAGACATCAGTACACAGACAACAAGTTTTTGGGAAACAGAATTCAAGAGAACACAGGAGACCAGGAGAAGAAGGATACATTGTCCTGTGCTATTTGTTAGTGGGCTACATTCTTATATAGTACTTGCTACATTGCAATAATACCCCTTCTGATAGATACATCTGCCGTGTGGATTCCTCACCTTGTGAATATCCCCCTTGCGCCAGCAACGTACGGAAAATTCTTTGTAGCACGCCGGCGTGGACGACGTCATAGGAGCACGGCATTGCGCGCGACTCCGTCTGACGTCACCGACTCCTCATAAGGCCCACGTCGGCGTGATGACGTCAGTTCCCTTTTTTCCGCGTCGTCGACGCTAACGGTTTCTGGGATCTTCTGCGATACTTTGAGTATCTTGTTACTATTTGGTGTTACTGTATCTCTTTTGAGATTTTCTTCTTCTTCGAGGATGTCGTCGAGGAAGACGGCGTTCAAGCAGTGTGGTTCCTGTGCCCGAATGATGTCGATCACTGATCCGCATTCCGACTGTCTGTGGTGTCTTGGGTCTGACCATGATGTTAAGAACTGTCGTTCCTGCTTTAAGATGAACCCCAAGGCCTTGCGAGAGCGGGAGGCGAAGCTTCTTCTTGCGAAGGTGAAAGAAAGAGAAGCTGGAAGGTCTTCGAGGTCGGTTTCCAGGCGCTCGAAGTCGAGACAGATGTCGCGGTCGAAGTCGAGGTCAAGGTCAGCTTCGAGGTTGAGGTCCAGAGCGAGGTCGAGGTCCAGAGAGAGGTCGAGGTCTGGATCCAAGTCGGCTTCGGGCCATGCTTCGAGCTCCTCAAGGAAGAAGCATAAGAGGAGTAAGCATCGCTCTAAACATCACTCTGGCAAGGAGTCTTCGGATTCGAAGAAGAATTCTCGTAAGCATCATAAGGACTTCGTGTCTCCTTCACCGGCACAGTCTCATGTAGATTCTCCTGTTCAGGAGCAGGAACCGGATCTGGAGTCGCACCATTCTTCGGTGCATGAAGAAGAAGAGGTTCCTCGAGCTCCGACTCTGGATGTGGAGCCTGAAAATCAAGAGGGCCAGGGTGCACCTTTGCCGGATCAGCCTCCTTCGGAGCGGCCGTTGGGTTCGTACCCTCCCTTTCCAGGTCCAGGTTAGGATCCATCCCAGTTTTTAAATGCCATGTTTGGTGTTTATTCGAGGGCTATGTACCCCACTGGCGCACCAGTAGGTCCCATGGGTCCATTGTCTTTTAATTTAGGTGTGCCTCAGGCTTATGCCCCGGCCCCCTTTATGCTGTTTATGCCGACGCCTTGTGCTCCTTGGCTCGGTACCGCCCCGCAGAGGTCGTCGACTTCGCATGCGGCTTCCCCGGCTCCGGATCGATCTCGTGGTGATTCGGATCGTGGTGCTTCCCGTCTTCAAGCTCCTCGCTCGACTTCGGCTCCGGCGCCGTCGGAGTCTTTGCCGGATCCATCGACTTCGGTCCGCATGGAATGGTCGAGGCGCAGAGCTCAACGCCTCTTGGAGGAGAAGGAGTATATGGACTCCGAGGTTGAGGAAGAAGAGCTACAGGATCAGGGGGATTGTTTTGAGGACCTCCAAAGCGCTAGTGGCCTGGAACTTTCTCCTGAGTGGGGTTTGCCATCCGTTTCGGATACTCCATCCAAGGACGTTGCACCCTATCACGCCGTGATTAGGAAGGCTGCGGATTTGCTAGGCTTGACTTTGCCCACTGTTGAGTACAAGCCCAACATCCTCACGGAGGTTTTACATTCACCTTCTTCTATTATAGAGCCTACTCTTCCTTTCACTGACGCATTGACTGAGCCTATAAAGGAGGTTTGGAAGAGGCCTTTGACTGCTCCTGCGGTTTCCAGGTCGGTGGCAAGGCGTTACAGGGTGGCTCCTGATGACCCTGAATTTCTTTCCTCACATCCTGCTCCGGAGAGTCTGGGGGTGCAGGCCGCTTGTTCCAGCAGGGCTGCAGGTTCTTTCCCTCAGGTGCCGGCAGACAAGGACTCTAAAAATTTGGACCAGTCTGCTAAGAAGATTTTCTCCTCAGGTAGCATGGCTTTAAAATCCACTAATGCTACTTGCCTGTTGGGGAGATATGTTCATGCATTGATGGACTCTGTGAAACAACTCTCATCTAAGCTTCCAGAGGATGATAGGAAGAACTTTAATGAAGTGGTCTCCGATACACAGGCTGCAGCCCGGATGGTAATACAGAGTGGCATGGACACGGTGGACTCTGTTGCCAGGATTATGGGCTCTACTGTTGCTACCAGAAGGGCCGCATGGCTTAAATCTTCTGATTTTTCAACTGATGTTCAGTCTACCTTGTTGGACTTGCCATTTGATGGGACAGGCCTCTTTGGTAAGAAAGCTGACGTGGCCTTGGAGAGATTCAAGGACAGTCGAGCGACGGCGAGGTCTTTGGGCCTTCAGACAAGGGGTTCTGCAACTAGGAAGTATAGGGGATTTGGCAGATCCACTTTTCGTTCCTATAACCAAGGTCAGCAGCAGCAGCAGCAGCGACAGAATCCTCTGTATAAGACCTACAGAGGAAAGCAAAGAAATGAAATGAAAAAATTGCATTTGTATAGCGCATAACCGCCCTGGGGCCTCGCAGCGCTTGAGATAAAATGGTTTTAGCGCAGGCTCGGGGCAGATCAGAGAGATTTAGCAAACAAATGCGTTTTTAGGGCCTTTCTGAACGAGAAGAGGTTGCTGTTACCCCAGATGGCAAAGGGGAGGGCATTCCAGAGTCTGGTCGCCGAATGGGAAAAAGAGCGGCCACCCCAACGGGCTTTGTTAATTTTAGAGGAGGTGGCCAGCTGCAGGGTACCAGACCGAAGGGGGCGTGTTGGAACATAAGGCGTAACCAGAGGGTGCAGAATCGCTGGGCCTACACGGTGGAAGGATTTGTGCATGATGCACAGAGCTTTGAACTGCACTCTGGCAGCCATTGGGAGCCAATGAAGGTCCTTCAGAGCCTTCCTCGCCGACTGCCGACGGGACAGATTGAACAATAGGCGGGCCGCACTGTTTTGTGTGACCTGGAGCCTCTGAAGGACCGAAGCCGGTGCTCCCAGGTAGAGAGCGTTCCCGTAATCCAGGCGAGAGAGAATGAGGGCCTGGACCATGATCCTCCTCGCCTGGAAAGGGAGCAAAGGGAGCACCCGCCGGAGCATCCTCATTAGTCCGAAGCAAGTGGCAGCAGTCTTAGTAGCCTGGACAGAGAAATCAAGGGCAGTGTCAAGCCAGATCCCGAGGCTCTTTATCTGGGACTTGGGCGCAAGAGGAGCGCCAAGACATGGTGGCCAGACCGGTGCAAGAGCAGACGGGGAGGGATTTCCAAGGAGAATGATGTCTGTCTTCTCCCCGTTAAGCTTGAGACAGGAGGCTTGCATCCAACTGGCAACAGCCTCTAGACAGGGGCCTAAGGTGTTGGATGATCCATCTGCGTGGTCTAACGAGACCACCAGCTGCGTATCATCCGCGTAGGTGACTATACGCACACCAAAGGGATGGACTATCCTGTCCAGAGGTTCCATGTAGGCGTTAAAGAGGGTCGGGCTCAGGGAGGAGCCCTGAGGGACCCCACACCTGAGGGGATGTTTAGGAGAGACTGTCTCACCCTCAAAGACCCGGAAAAAGCGCTCACTCAAAAAGGAGGTGAGCCAGTCCAGAGCCGCGCCCGACACGCCCATGCCCGCCAGTCGGTATACTAGCGTGGCATGGTTCACCGTGTCGAACGCGGCACTAAGTTCTAACAGGATAATGGCCACCTTTCCTCCCCGATCCAAAGTCGTTCTTGCTTCCTCTGTGACCGCCAACATGGCAGTTTCTGTGCCATGTTGAGGGCGAAAACCTGTCTGGGAGGCACGCAACAGACAGTTGGACTCCAGATAGTCTGTTAAGATATTGTTGGTGTGCCTCTCCAGCAGTTTACTCAACCAGGGAAGCAACGAAATGGGGCGGTAGTTGGACAGGATGTTCTGGTCCAGGGAGGGTTTCTTGAGAAGCGCCCTCACCATGGCACACTTCCAAGCGAGTGGGACCGACCTGGACACAATGGAGGTGTTTAAAGCTTCCAGGATCACAGGACGAATAATGTCCAGTGCCTTGACAAGGATCCGGGGGGGTGCCGGGTCATTGGGGGAGCCAGAAGAAACTTTGGAGATTAATCTATCCAGGCTGGCGGCATCAAGAAGCGGAATTGTGTCCAGTTTGCAGGGAGCCGAGGAGTCAGCTGGCCTAGGAGGGATGGAGGGGGTATTGACTGTAGGATTACTAAAAGATGAATATATGGTCGAGATTTTCTTGGAAAAAAGGCAGCTAGCTCATTACAGCGGTCTTGTGCCCCTTCAACAGAAGGACGCTCAGCCGGAGCTGAAATGAGGGACTTAGCTATCCTAAAGATTTCTCTAGGCGCATTTTCTGCAGCACTAATTTTACCTTCATAGAAGGAGGTTTGCGCCATTTTAATCTGATTTATAGAGCCTCATTACGGACCTGTATTCGTCTTTCCTAGACTGAGAATGGTCCTTCCTCCACGCTCTCTCTAGTTTGCGGCAGTCAAGCTTTAATAACCTCAGAGCAGGAGTGTACCAGGGTGCAACTTTAGGTCTTCTGATGAGATTACAAGGGCGTTTGGGAAGAACTTGGTCTAAAGTGCTGGAGATCCAGTGATCAAAGTTGCTAGAAGCTGAGGCAGGGTTCAAGGCCTTTCTCGGGGGGTCTTGAGTAAGGGCCGTTGTCCAATCGATGAGGGGAAGTGAGGACCATTTCCTGCCCATGTACTTTATAGAGGCTTCAGGAGGGGGACAAGAGTTAGAAAGCCAGGTGAACGGTATAAAAAAATGATCGGTCCAAGGCAGAGGAACAGGGGGTCGTGGTCGTGGACGCCAGGCCTCCTCCTCCTCCACTTCCTCTAATAATCAGCCCCCTCCCTCTACAGCAAAGCAGCCCTAGATCCGCCATTCTGGATCATGTGGCTCCGGTGGGGGGTCGGCTTACTCATTTTCTACGGGATTGGGAATCGGTTACATCAGATCTTTGGGTTCTCAATCTCGTAGAATATGGGTATGCACTTCCTTTCCAGGAGTTCCCTCCCAATTACCCTCCTTGCCAGAGTTATTGTTCGGAGGACCACCTGCTTCGCCTGCAGGAAGAAGTCCTGGCTCTGTTCAGAAAAGGTGCGATAGAGGTGGTCCCGGAGCAGGAGAGGGGTTAGGGGTGCTACTCCCGGTACTTCCTGATCCCCAAGAAGGATGGCAGGTTACGTCCAATCTTGGACCTCAGGATTTTGAATCTCTACCTCAAACAGGAGAAGTTCAAAATGCTCACACTTGCGCAGGTTCTTCAAGCGCTGTTGGAAGAAGACTGGATGGTGTCAATCGACTTGCAGGATGCGTATTTTCACATCCCGATCCTGAAGTCGCACAGGAAGTATCTCCGTTTTACGGTGGGATCGCAACACTACCAGTTTGCGGTCCTTCCGTTTGGACTTACTACTGCGCCTCGAGTTTTCACCAAGGTGATGGCGGTGGTGGCTGCGCATCTCAGGAGGTCGGGGATTCCTGCGTTCCCCTATCTGGACGACTGGCTGATCAAAGCGGAGTCGCCCGAGAAGGTGCTCCATCACCTGCAAGAGACATCGCTGCTGTTGTACAGGTTGGGTTTTTCGATAAACGTACCCAAATCTCACCTGGTGCCCTCCCAGCGCAACCTGTTCATAGGTGCGGTACTGGACACTACTGTATGTCGTGCATTCCCTCCTCCTCAAAGGATTCGCGACATTCAGGAAATGATTCCTTTGTTCTACAATGGAGCGGAAGTTCCGGTCCTGAAGGTCCTTCGCCTGCTCGGTCTGATGGCTTCTTGCATTCTCCTGGTCAACCATGCACGCTGGCACATGAGGGCACTCCAGTGGTGCCTCCGCAGGCAGTGGTATCAGCACAACGGAGATCTCAGGGAGTCAGTGAAGATCTCCAGAGAAACTGCAGCGGATCTGTCTTGATGGGGCGTGGAAGGCAATCTGTCACAAGGAAAGCCTTTTCAGCTACCACCATCGGTGGCCACGGTGATAACGGATGCATCCACTATAGGGTGGGATGCTCATCTGGGGGATCTGGAGGTCAAGGGTCTTTGGTCTCCAGAGGAAAGGTTGCTTCACATCAACCTTCTAGAGTTGCGGGCGATACGTTTGGCGCTCAAGGCCTTCCTCCCTTCCCTTCGCGGTCAGTCGATCCAAGTCCTGACGGACAACACGACTGTGATGTGGTACATCAACAAGCAGGGAGGAGTGGGGTTGCAGTGTCTCTGCAGAGAGGCTCTGCGTCTCTGGTCCTGGGTTCAGGATCATCAGATTTGTCTGATGGCAAATCATCTGGCCGGAGTTCTGAACGTTCGTGCAGACGTTCTCAGTCGGCAGTTCTCTGCCGACCACGAGTGGAAGCTTCACCCGGAGGTTGTTCTCGACATCTTTTAGATGTGGGGGACTCCTCGGGTGGACCTGTTTGCCACTTGCGAGAATGCTCACTGCCCGTCATTCTGTAGTCTCCAGTATCCGATGCAAGGAGCGTTGGGGGACGCGTTTCAGTTGAGCTGGGGAGGTCAGCTCCTTTACGCGTTTCCCCCCATACCCTTGATTCCTCTGGTTCTGAGGAAGATTCGCCAAGACCGGGCCCAAGTCATATTGGTCGCCCCGGATTGGCCAAGAAGGGTGTGGTACTCGGACCTTCTCCACCTCTCCTCTCACCCGCCGCTCCATCTCCCTCTCAGGGTAGACCTCCTCTCTCAGATGGAGGGGCAGGTTCTACACCCCCACCTCCAGACATTACACCTTCATGCCTGGAGATTGAGCGGGGCAACCTGAATTCCTTTTCTCTCCCTTACGATGTGGTGGATGTCATTCTTTCTGCCAGGGGCAACTCCACCAAGTCCATCTACTCGTATAGGTGGTCTAAGTTTGTCTCTTGGTGCAGGGAGAGGGATGTTGACCCATTGAAGGCTCATTTGTCTGACATTTTGTTGTTTGCTCTTTCTCTGGCACGGCAAGGTTTTGCTGTTGCCAAGGTCAAAGGATATCTTTCGGCTTTATCTGCATTTCTCTGTTTGCCGGATCAGCCCTCTCTTTTTAAGTCTCCTGTAGTATTAAGATTTTTGAAGGGACTTACTAATAAGTTCCCTCCTTCTCCATTTATTGTTCCTCATTGGGACTTGAATCTTGTGTTAACCTATCTGATGGGTTCTCCGTTTGAACCCTTGCACAAGTGTCCTATGAGGCTTCTTTCTTTTAAAACGGTCTTCTTGGTTGCAATTACCTCGGCAAGGAGGGTAAGTGAGCTTCAGGCTCTTAGTTCCAAGCCCCCGTTCTTGTCCATTCATGCTGAAAGAATGGTTCTAAGGACCAGGGCTGCTTTTCTGCCTAAGGTGGTTACTCCCTTCCATCTAGGACAATCCATTACCCTTCCTACCTTTTATCCTCCCCCACACCCTTCTAAGGAGGAGGAGAGGCTTCATCGCTTGGACCCGAAGAGAGCGGTTAGTTTCTATCTTGATAGGACTAAAGACTATCGTATTGACGATCAGCTCTTCGTGGGTTTTGCTGGCTGCAAGAAGGGCAGAGCGGTGCACAAGCGCACACTTTCCAGGTGGATTATCCTCTGCATCAAGATTTGCTACTCTCTGGCGGGTAAGGACCCTCCTGAGGGTATTAGAGCTCATTCAACTAGAGCGAAGTCTGCAACTTCTGCATTGTCTAGAGGTCTTCCTGTTGAGGACATTTGCAGGGCCGCGACATGGGCCTCCCTCCACACTTTTGCGAAGCACTACTGCTTGGATGCTGAGGTGAGGAGGGACGGCCATTTCGCGCGCTCTGTTCTCCAAGATTTCCTGGTGTAGCAGGGTGGACACCTTCCTCCGGGAGTGGGGACTGCTGTGGGACTCTATTCACAAGGTGAGGAATCCACACGGCAGATGTATCTATCAGAAGAACAAGTTACTTACCTTCGGTAATGCTTTTTCTGGTACATACAGTATCTGCCTGTGGATTCCACACTGATCCACCCTCCTCCCCGTTGTCCACTCTGCTATACCTGGGTTTATGTGCAAATGTATTTATGAATTTGTATTTCTGATATTTTATGCTTTTGCACTTTTAGTGTTTTTTGGATTGCGTGTACTTTGTACATTGTATATATGTGTATATTTGTTGGTCCGTCCGGGTGCCTCAAAGGCACGGAAAAAAGGGCGGAACTGACGTCATCACGCCGACGTGGGCCTTATGAGGAGTCGGCGACGTTAGACGGAGTCGCGCGCAATGCCGTGCTCCTATGACGTTGTCCACGCCGGCGTGCTACAAAGAATTTTCCGAACGTTGCTGGCGCATGGGGGATATTCACAAGGTGAGGAATCCACAGGCAGATACTGTATCTACCAGAAAAAGCGTTACCGAAGGTAAGTAACTTGTTCTACTTGACCAGAGTAACGTCTGTGTGCGTCCTTCTGATTAGTGGGCCAAAAGACCGCAGTGGTGTTGTCATATGGCTGTTAGGGTCATTGTCGACATTGCTAAGTTAGCATGAGCTCTGCTGCCATGATGCTGCCTTTGCACACGTTACTACATGACTTTATTTTGCAAGACTCTGTGGTTTTCTCACAAGAACCGTCTGCTTTCTGCGTTCTCTGTTCCTGGAGTTTAGTCTGAACACAGTGTGCAAGGTCGATAAAGAATGCCCCTTGTTATTCTGTTCTGGTCAGTCCCTAGCACCTAGACAAAACATACTAGCACAGCTGCTGCTGGAAACCGATGCTTTGATATTATGGGAATGCATGTTGTTCTAACAGACACTTGGAGAGGGACCTTTCCAGGGAGAAGAGCTATGCTGTTTCTATGATGTAGAAACAGGCGCTAAGGTATAGGGTCTGCTGACAAAGCCCGGAGATCTTCCTTTATATAATAAAACTTCTTACCAAGGGGAGGGTGGTTAGGCCTTATAGTCCTTTATCCACTGTTTGTATACAATGACATCCCCCTTTATAATATATGGACTTGCTACAATGCTAACTGTCTTATGTTTATGCATTTTTCTAATGGTAGTGGCTCGTATACTGCATTATAGAGCACTATAGTTAAAATAAACATTTTGAACTATAACAGTTACTCTGTCAACTTTTATTATGGACAGGCATGAGTGAGTGAGCTAAAGGGTATGTCTTGCGACTGCGATTCCTGAGAGTCAGGAGTGTTGTGTTCTAGGTTGTCTAATCATTTGTAGTCGGTCCTTGAGTTTTGGGTACTGAGGCGGTAGGAAGGCTTAGCCCCTATACACCGAGGTCCTGTTTTCCTGTGCATAGTTCTGTGTATGTGCAGAATCCCTGCAACATAGAGCCGCCAACATTTGGTCTGGTCTGCGAGTCTCATGAGTAGTGCTTGTGCTTGTCCACGATCCCCTCACTTCTGTTTCCGGAGACCATTGTGATGGTGAAGCCTCCAATATTGAGATATTATAGGTTTTGCAAGCTTGAATTTTAAAAGGTCTTTTTCTTTCTTTTATCCATTATTGTGCTGCCGCATGTAGGTTGTTAATCTCTTCTGTTGATTATGGCGATTGCCATAGTGGGTCCTAACCGCGCACCAGTTACCACTCATTTTACTCAACATGGAGTCCCTAATGCCGGTGCTGATCTAATCTTTGTTGTTGAAGAGGATGCTGCACATCGCTTCGAGGTATTTTACTCTTGGGTCACCTTTCCAGCAGTGGCTGGAAATGATAATTTCTTTCACAAATATACTGCCACCGCCCTTCTGCAGGATTATCTGCCTTATCGATCTCTTGAAGTTCCGTTAACAGCTTGGCAACACACCACATGGTTTAATGGCCACACCCTATAACAGCGGTCCGTTTAGTCCCTTATTGATTGACAGGGCCATGTGGCCCGTTTTGGCTGGGTATACCCTGCATCCAAATTATCCTAATATTCCTGTCGCCGAGCTACAAGTATTACATAATTCATTAATATGTGTACATAAAGCTGTTATACAGTTCATATCACGCAACATACAGGTGGGACCACCCGGAGTTGATGCACAACCACCGGGACCCGGTGGAATTATCAGTCCTGTCATGATTAATTCAGTGATGTGCAAACGTCTGCAGAATAAGGATGAACTTCCTTGTTGGCTTGCTGAGAAATTTGGGCAACTCGAAGCTGTTTTTCCTAATACCACACCAGTGGAGAAATACAGGATTCTGACCATGAGCTTACCTAAAGGCCTTGTTCCCGAGTTAGCTGATTGTAATGCTTGGGGTAGGGTGTTTGCGGCTGTATATTCAATGTGTTTTGGCACCACCTCAATGATCATACTCCCCTGCGTGATTAAACATGTTCAAGATAAGCATGGGGCCGAAGCGGCCCTGGAGTTGGGAATAAGATTGGTGGGAGTGTTTGACATTGTTTGCGATATGATGCTTGCTAATGTGAAGGGTAAAGCAGTAAGCTTACAAGTGGCGCAATGCTTGTAGGTTGTTGCTGACGCAGACAAACAGCGCAAATTACTGAAGATTATTGTTAAAGCTTATAAAACATCAGGTGCAATAGTCTGGGAATTAAGCCTTTTACTAAAGCTCAAAATCAGCTAAGAGCCCAGACAGATAAGGATGGGTTCCCGGTCTTTCCTAAAAAGAACTAGAAAATAAAAAACGGGGCAGCAACAACAGAAGCAAGGTTCGCCGACACCTGATTCTTCTGAGTGTACTTATGATTTGCGCGACCGCGTGAAAATTAAGACCCCTGATAGGTTCCAAGTCCCTGATCAGGGATCCCCTCGTTCTTTACAGGACACATCGGACTTTCAAGTTGGTGGTGGGGAGCGCCAGGATCGTGGCAAAAGTGCGACCACTCAACAGGGACGGGCTCAACCATGACAGTTTGACGTGAAAGCCAAACAAGACGGACTGCCTTGTTTTCAAACCCCCTATCAAAAGACAAAAGTTTCCGCTTTAACAGCGAAGTATTCCTAGACTAGACATGGGCAGTGACTCTGCTCGACTTCGTGGCGGAGGTTACCATAGTGCGGGAGGCACTGCATACCTGTCTGGAGGTGAGAGCAACTGATTTATTTATTACAGTAGAAACAGCAGATACTCGAGTTGCCCCTCGATAGACTCTATGAAATTGTCTTACAAATTGAGGGTGATATACAGCCTACAATTACAGCGGTTTTCCGGGAAAATATCACTTTCCTCGTATGACATCTTGTTGGCGGAGGCAGATTGGCCTCCACCATTTGTTTTGGCTGCTTCTAGAGGGGAGGACGTGATACTTCTCAGTTTTTTGTGTTACATCCCTGAAGAAGCTAAACAGGCTTACTCATCGGAGTGGGCATTGACCCTTGCTCCGGCGGTGTACCGTAATCAGGTGGGCCGGAATAGAGATTTGGCAGCACATGAGATTACATTACTGTCTATGCCGCAGCCACAACCACAATATCCTATCAGATGTGAGGCTAAAGCTCCCGTTTGTGACATTCTGACTCAATTGGAATATCAAGGTGTAATTGAATCCTGTGTATCACCGATAAATAATCCTCTTTTTCCGGTATCGAAGCTGGACGGTTCATATCACATTGTATTAGATTATCAAAATATGAATAGTCATTGTTGTATGTTTGCGGTACAGAACACTCACAGCTCTGCGCTAGTGAACAGCATTGTTCGTAAAAAATACAAAACAACACTTGATATATCCAATGGTTTCTACAGTCACAACGTGGCTCCTGAGACCCGTGACAGGACAGCATTTACCGCCATCGGAAATCTAAAAAAGGTTTACACGTTTGCCTATGGGGTATAAGAATTGCCCCGGGGCTTTTGCTGCATGTGCTGTGTCTCTGTTACACAGCATAGACCCAGATTCGTTCTCGTATGTAGATGATATTTATCTAACGGACGACGAACTGATACCGCATCTTGTCGACCGAATTATTCTGTTGTTTGCCGACTACGGATACAAATTAAATTTTGCTAATCACACATCACTTGTTTGGCGGTGCTCTTCTTGGGCTACAAGCTTAATAATGAAGGTAGGTGGTTAGCCCCCCACTTTCTGGAGGAATGTGCACAATTGCAACCAGCTTCAGTCTTTGCTGGGATTTTTAAATTTCGGGAGGACATCCATCCCAGATTATGCCCAGCGTATGAAACCGCTCTAAGCGTTGATAAAACATACATTTTCTTCTGCCTGCTGGCTTCTGGAACAGACTTTTATTCTACAGTCTTTGAAGTCAGATCTGCTAACGACTAACTACTTGTTGGCGCATGATAATTCAATTAACCTGGTCATACGTATTGTACTGGGAACGGTGGGTTTCACTTACTTGACGTTCAATGAAAGTGAAACAGTACCTATAGCATACAAGTCACATTTGTACACAGCAGCCGAAATGCGATTTTGAAGGTTAAAAAGATTTTGACTGCAGTCCAAATGGCGATTCTGAAGTAACGCTCGCTGGCGCAGGGGAAACGCATTTTTATGGTTTCGCTTATACCTGCTTTAGAAGCAGTGACTAAAGCAAGTGTAGCGAACGCTAAAGCTTGACATCCCTGTTGGATACAATGGCCTACTTTGACATCAGCTGATGACACCTGTATCTTTGATCCTGCTCTTCAGACACAGGGGTTTTTACAGTATGAACATGTTCATCCTCCTCCATTGTTGTTGCTTCCTTTGGATCAGTACAAATGTATCATTTATACCAACGGCTCGGCTCAACAGGCCATCGGGTCCAAACATGCTTATTCAGCAGCTCGCGCTATTGTGGCTGGTTCAATGGTAAATGGTGAATTTAAGTCTTCCATTGTGCATACACAGGCACTTAGGGACTATACGACGCAATTGGCGGAGCTCCGTGCTCTTGTTCTAGCTCTCAAGTTTGCAGATTCTACTGGGACTACTCTCATTGTGTGCGATTCTTACTATTGTGTCCAGTCTTTTAATGACAACTTATTCTTTTGGTCTCAGAATGATTATCTGCATTCTAAAGGCATCGCAATAAGGCATAAACCACATTGGTTTCAAGTGGCAGAGCTTAAGGAATGTCTGCCACTCTCACATGTTATACACACTCTTGGCCATCAGCGTGTGGGAACACATGCTTTTGGTAATTCTTTGGCTGACGAGGTGGCCAAATCTGCAGTAGCCACATGTTCCGGTGCAGCAGTTACAAGGTCCTTGACTTAGATAGATAATGAAATTCTGGTGGCTATAGCTACTACATAAGATGGAACTGCTTACACGCAGGGCTTACCTTCAAAGTATTCTTATCATTTATCTCCCGAACAAATTCCTTAGGATGAAGGACGGTACAACGCGTGCTTTTACATCGCGTACCGTTACGACGCAGGTTTTACAACGCAAGTCATTACAATGACTTGCGTTGGAGGCGCTGGATAGTGAATAGTTTAATTTACTATTCCAACTCCAGTCCCCGTGGATAGTAGGGAAGTTGTTGGATAGTAAATTAAACTTTTCCCTATCCTAGAGCGCCCTCCAGCAAAAGTCGTTGTAAAACCTGCGTGGTAATGGTACCGCGTTGTAAAAGTTTCGTGGTAAAGGATGTTCCCCAATTCCTTATGCTACAATTTCGTCAGTTGGGGATCGGCTGATTCCCAACATGGACCGCAGACTTCCTTTGATCATAGCTGCACCTGAAGGCATGGCTTCCGCACATGTTGGAGTGTCTGCGACTGTCTCTATTTTACAGCAATGTTATTGGTGGCGTGGTTTACATAAACAAACCAGTAATTATGTACTTTCTTGTGACATTTGTCAACAAATCAAACCGTTTACGATTTCACGACCACCTCAAACAAAGCTATATATATATTCAATCAGCCGTTTGCTGCGTATATCTTGATCATTGAGGTCCATTGACTTCTGATACTGCATATAAATATATTTTTGTTGCAGTTTATTTGTGCACTCGTTTCCTATGGGTTTAGTCACAACGGAGCTCGAAATGTCATTAGAGATTTGCGTGTCTTTTTCAGGATGTTTGCCTGTGGCACCTTCCATTCGGACCAAGGTCCAGAGTGCGCCTCATAGGCATACAAGGATGCAATGAATTCTTTTGAGGTGCTGTTGCAGTTTTCGTCTCCATACAGGCCAGAGGGCAATTCAATAGTGGAGCAACTGAACCGTGACTTAAAGCAATCTTTGACAGCTAGAGTTTTGGGTACAGGCAGGAACTGACTGGCCCATTTGTATGGGGTTCAACGTGCACTTAATAATCTCCCAAGAAGATCTCTGGGTGGGTGGACCCCATACGAAATGCTCTTTGGCAATAAAATGTTTGTGCCTGACCTTGATGGTCTAGACGTTGTGGTGGCTGCCACAACCTTTGACGTAGATAACTATGGGGCATATTATCAAGCCTGTGCGCTAAAATTAT
Source organism: Lissotriton vulgaris (assembly GCF_964263255.1). Lineage (NCBI taxonomy): Eukaryota > Metazoa > Chordata > Amphibia > Caudata > Salamandridae > Lissotriton > Lissotriton vulgaris. Next base: position 1,500,042,723 of record NC_141696.1, read on the forward strand.
CGCCGCTTTATCGGCCGAAAACGGCCGATAAAGCGGCGATAATGGGCTTGATAATATGCTCTATGGAATTCCAATCGAAGCACATGTTAGATGTGAAGAGCGCACTCTACAAAGGTTTGATTGATTGTTTGATTGACATACATTCTTATGATTGGGATGTACAAGCAGTACAATAATTGTTTACTGATTTAAAGTTTTATCCTGCTTTTGATGCTGAAGATTTGTATTTAAATTCTGCCAATTATGCTGATTGATTCTGTTATCAACATTATGGGCATCATTTATTGCACAAAACAAATACATTAAGACGTGTTTTTAATTACACACAGTGGGAACATTGTCCAACTCCCTTACAGGGGAGTTCAAAAACACTTAGAAATAAGTTCACTTATTTCACGGATTACAACACGTCCAATCCGAAGTCCTATTTCTTTAAATTTAAATTGATGTCTCAATCTAAATTTATTCTGACACACTAAATAATTATATTCAATTTTATTTAGAACTGAATTGGCTTTACAGGGTTATGAGCACTGGAATTATACCATTGATTTGAAATCGATTTGGGGCACTAAAGTTTGACAGGTCTACGGAACGAATACTTTGCATTGTGCATGTCTAATTCCGACTCAAATATTATTTCTAAATTACACAGTGCACCAAACTACTTGTTTTGGTTTGACTACTGCTAAAAATTTAACATTCCGTTGTTATCGGGTTATGATAATTGGTGCAACTACAGCAATCATACAATCGATATACTACAAGCTCGGTTACGAAATGACAGTTTAAATATCTCTGATGTTGACCCCTCAGGATGGTTGTTATGGCAAATCAATTCTAATGCTTGTCAACTGCATTTTTATAATGCAACAACCGGCTTTACGCATACTAGACCTGATCCCCGTTACCCCATTCACATTCAGTCACCACATATTCAGTGGGGAAGTTGTGTCAACAGTGGGTGGAACACTCGACTGTGTCATCAGTGAAACAACATCTGTCTCTTATCGAGCGACATCAATTTGGCTGATTTTATCTTGAGTCCTAAAACTCCCAGATCAAAAAGATTCACCTATGAAGCTTACAATAAATTATGAAAACTTTCGCAGATGGAAGCAGCATTCCGTCTTCGCCAAATTGACAAAGCTAATTTGGAGAAAGTCCTTGCAGTAGTCAACAATAGCATAAATACATTGTCTTCCCGTATTTATACTTTAGATAATATTGTTTCATCTATTATTGGTCAAAGAGATGTATCCGTTTTATATCATGGTCAAAATTAAAATTAATTGCGATCTGTGATACAGTACCATGGGATTATTTGATCGTTTCTGCTTTATTTTTACCCTTTAATTTAACTGATAAACAGAGATTCATGTCCATGAAAGGCGCTATATACAAGCTGTTACACACTGAACAATTGGAGCATTTGCCGTTTTCCGTGGCGGAGACTTATTCACCTGTATGGTTAATTCATGGCGTTACCTCTATGCAGAATGCATCCGTGGCCAGGGCTTCTGGATCCAGCCTCCAACTTAACAACAGGGGAAGATGAGTGTTGAGGCGATAGGCAAACAGGTCGATCCGACACTGGCCCCAAGCACATGATAGAGAGGGAACATGCGAGGGTGAAGCCTCCAATCGCTGAAGTCCCGAAGATGACGCGAGTTCCAATCCGATTATTGCGACCAGGAAGATACTCGGCAATAACTGTGATCTGCCGTTGAAGACTAACGTGCCAAAAATCCTTGGCGATTTCCGCCAGGATCCTGGATTTTGTCCTGCCCAACTTGTTGACATAACGAACCGCTGATACATTGTCCATGTTGAGAAGTATGCAACAATTGATCTGGCGTGGAGTTAAACAACGGATTGCGAAGGACCCCGCTAGTAGTTCCAGGTAATTGCTATGGAGAGACAATTCCTCCTGAGACCAGCGACCTCCTATCGTTAATGGCCCGCAACGAGCACCCCAGCCCCACTGTTAGGTCTTCTAGGACGGGATTGCAGACTGCACCACAAGTACCATAATGCCTTACACGGGGAGGAGTAGTGTGTTGGCCCATACTGCCCTGAGACAGGTCACCTGACCAAGAAGGGAGGAACATACCCACCCAGCGCAGTGATGGCGGCGCTTGGCTTTCCTTTCTGTTCCTGCACGCTTGTTGGATTTCCCGCTGTGTCAAGCTCCCCCTTTGGAGATTCCTGCCTTCCCCCTCGGATGCTGAAGAGCCCGCTCACCCCCCCCGTTTGTTCTGATTCTTCGGTGGACATTGAGTGCACTGTTCGTGGGTGCTTCGTGATTGCCTGCAGATGCGCCCTGTGACTATCGGATACAGTTACGGGTCTCTGCAATTGGATCCGCTCAGCTATTCAGAGTCAATCAATCAATCAATCAAGCATTTATATAGCGCACTACTCACCCAGAGGGTCTCAAGTTGAGGCGGCTGTTGAGGTATCCTGGTCCTTGGTTGTGTAGGGCTTTGTGAGCGTGGGTGAGGAGACGGAAGGTGATTCTCTTGTTGACCGGGAGCCAGTGCAGGTCTCTCAGGTGTTCGGAGATGTGGCTGCGACGGGGGATGTCCAGGATGAGTCGTGCTGAGGCGTTCTGGATCCGCTGAAGTCTCTTCTGGAGTTTGGCGGTGGTTCCTGCGTAGAGGGAGTTGCCGTAGTCCAGGCGGCTGGTGACAGTGACGATGGGAGTCGGGTGTTATTCACTGCACTGTTACGTCTTGCAAAATCTCCTGTGACTTTGCGGTGTGTCCCTGTGACGGTAATGGGTTGACGCCTTCCTGTTTGTGTTTCTTTTCTGTGGTTTGAAGTCTGGCAACTTTATAGACTCTTACGAACCTGTTTTCCCGAACAGTGTGTGAGGGACGCTATTCCCTCTCTGCTCGCTGTCATCTGCATTACTCGTACAGTGCGTGTGAGACGCTACTCCCTCTCTGTTCATAGCCAGTCGCCTGTTCAGAGGATTTTCGGAATACTGGAACAAATAATTCTATTTACAGACATTTCCAGCACTCGTGGTCTTCAGGATTGGCCACATTTGTTCGGTTGATTTATTATTCGTTTTTGTCCTCTACCACCGGATCTTGAGTGGTGATATTTCATTTCATTTCGGAATTACTGGAACCTGTTTTTTTGTTTTGAGACCAAGTCGCCAATATTGTGTCACCGCTGCTGAAGTCCTGATACTTTTATGTTACGGGTAAGTGTGGGATATCACACACACCTTGTCATTTCTAGGGGGTTAAGATGTGGGTTCTCACCCTCTGGACTCTGGGGGGCCCGCAGCCACTTGGAGAGTGGGCCATTTCTAGGGGGTTAAGATGTGGGGTACATGACAGAGTAACTTTGTGCTGTTCTCTCTTTTTTGTTTCCACTTCAGCTATAGCCGCCCCCTCCTGTTTGAACATTCCTCCAGCGGATAGTCCTCTGACTTGGTCTCTTCTTTTTCTGGGGTTACCTGTTCACCCTGCATAGTCCTTAGGACACAGTGGTGGCGGTACTCCTAGGGAAGGTTGAGGCAGCAGCTTCGCTCCTGAGGTATTGGACTTCTGTCTGGATACATCCTGAACCTGACAGAAAGCCAAGCCCACGATATATACGCCTCCTGAGCGAAGCATTAGAATGGATGACTTAATGCAGGGAGAATCAGCTGATAGCACCATGAGAGAGCTAGCAGCCGCAGTTGTAAATCTTCAAACAGAATTGAAACTTATAAAAGTGGAGAATCAACGACTAGTGTTAGAAAATGCAGTATTTTAAAACACAGCGAGATATCACTAGTAAACCACCAGATGCTACACCTAAATTTAAACGTAGTTATATACAACCTGCACATTTTCAGGTCCCTCCAGTAAACACTACATCCACGGTCCCCGAGGGGGTGTCCTCTCCTGTTAACAATACTGTCACAGTGGTTACACCTCCACAAACCCCTTTAGCTATGCCATTTACAGTTTTTATGTAGAGCCGCTTCTTTCCCGGATGCTGCTGCTAAAGTTGCATTTATTATCTCTTATTTAAGTGGGAATGCTGCCTTATGGGCTGTAACATTGGTTGAAAAAGATGACCCTATCTTGTATAATCTTGCGTTATTCAAGGAAAAGTTGAGAAGTCTGTTCGCCAGGCATTCATATATGCAGGCCAGTGACAACGAGTTACTAAACCTGAAGCAAGGATCAAAAGACTTATTTCATATATCACAACCTTTAATAGGTTAGTGACCGAAACCCAATGGCCTGAGGAAAAAAGAATATCCCTGTTCTATAGAGGCCTCAAGGATGAGTTAAAAGATATACTCTCCCAAATAGTTGATCCAACTGAAGACTGTTCTGCCTTCATTGAATTAGTGATAAAGCTAGACCACCGTTTAGCTGAGCGAAAAGGTGAAAAAACTAAGGGAGAATATACCCGCATCTTTCTGAATCGTAGTGAGAAGAAAGAGCCCAAAGATACCTCAGAACCTATGCAAATAGGAAGCATTAGAGGACCGCTGTCTTCTGAAGAAAAGGAGAAGCGGAGGAAACGGAACCTCTGTTTATATTGCGGAAAAAGAGGTCATTTTGCAAGAGAGTGCACTGCAAAATCAAAGACGAGTGCCAGAGACAATACTGTCAAAGGCGGTCGAGTTGCTACGTCGGAAAACTGATTGACTTGGAGAGAAAATAGGTCGCTCCTCCAAGTCCTGTTTTTCTAAAGACCTCCCAACATGTAGGTCATACATGGACCTCGATCCCAAAACCCTTTTCTATAAACGTGATCTTTGTACTACCTTCGCAAAAAAGACATACTATGGCGATATTACTAGATTCCGAAGCTACAGGAAATTTCCTAGATATAGCAGTAGCAAAATGTTTGGGGTTGGAATTCATACCCCAAAAAAATCCAGAGAAGGTCAGAGCTGTGGACGGAACTGAACTATCCTCTGGATTATTAACTTTTCACACATCAGACATCATCCTTTTGTGTGATAACGATCACTCAGAAACTGTCTCTTTTGATCTTATTGACACTCCAACATTTGCAGCCATACTAGGGGTTCCTTGGATTCAGTTACATAACCCCCTTATTGATTGGGTAGCTAGAACAGTCACTCTAAGATCTTCATATTGCCTCACACATTGTTACCAGGACATGAGTCATTGGCACACTCCTGTATATTGTGCACTTTCCACAATCAATGGTGCATCCCTCCCTGAAGTGTATCAATCATATGCACAAGTGTTCGATGAAGTAAAAGCGACGGTTTTGCCCCTCACAGATCCTATGATTGTAGGATAGATTTAGTTCCAGGGGCAGACCTACCTGTCAGCCGGGTATATGCCCTCACAGAACCTGAGACGAACTATCTTTATGAATACCTCCAAGACATGCTGAAAAAAGGTTTCATACGCCATTCAACCTCCCCAGTTTCTTCCCCTCTCTTTTTTATTCCGAAAAGAGAAGGGGGCCTAAAAGCCTGCCTAGATTATCGCTCCCTAAACAAGGTGACAATTAAAAATAAGTACCCTCTTCCGCTCATCTCAAACTTGTTGGATCAGGTGCGTAAAGCCACTGTGTTCACGAAACTCGATCTTAGAGGGGCCTACCACCTGATACGCATAAAGGAAGGAGATGAGTGGAAGACGGCTTTTCGTACCAAGTTTGGGCTGTATGAATATTGTGTTATGCCTTTTGGCTTGTGCAATGCGCCTGCAGCGTTTCAGTTTTTTATCAATGAAATCCTAAGGGACTATTTGGATGTGTTTGTGATCGTCTATATTGATGATATTCTTATATACTCACAGAACATGGATGAACATGTGAAACATGTACAGATGATACTAAAAAGACTGCATGAGAATCATCTGTTTGCCAAATTGGACAAGAGTATTTTCCATACACAGAAAGTGGCATTCCTAGGATTTATCATTTCTCCTGAGGGAATACACATGGACTCAGCTAAAGTCTCTGCCATAGTGGATTGGTCCAGTCCCACCTCGGTCAAAGAGGTACAATCCTTCCTAGGGTTCTCAAATTTCTATAGAAGGTTCATTAGTCATTTTTCAGACCTCATCAAGCCCATCACAAGACTTCTAAAGAAGGGTGTTGTATTCAAATGGGATACCGAAGCAGAGAAGGCTTTTCAGGCCTTAAAACACCAATTTATCACTGCACCCATAGTCAAACATGCGGACAAAACTCAACCTTATTTTGTGGAATCTGATGCTTCCCAATATGCGTTTGGAGCGGTTTTATCCCAGCGACACCCAGACACAGGCGTCTTACACCCTGTGGCCTATTTCTCCAAAACTCTATCCCAAGCAGAACAGAATTATACCAAAGGGGAAAGAGAATTGGAAGCCATTAAATTGGCATTCCAAGAGTGGCGTCATTACTTGTTGAGTTCCCCTCATCTTATCACAATCTACTCTGATCATCGCAATCTGCAGTACATCCGCACAGCCAAGGCCCTAACTCCTCGACAGATGAGATGGGTTTCATTTTTGGGGGAATATGACTTCCAGATACACTTCAGGCCTGGAGTAAAACAGGGCAAGGCTGATGCTCTATCACGTTTGGACAAAGAACATAAGTGGTCGATCGACTACCCTGTTCCCATTATTCCAGATGATCGAAGAGTGGCCGTTGGGAAAAAGGGTATCGATTCCCACAACTTCATGACACATCTTGAACAAGTATACTCCTCCACCGATCAGGCAGAATGGGTAAAAAACCCTTCTAACACCATTGCAGATAATCTCTTCTTTCATAAAGGGAAATTATTTCTTCCTACTAAAGAAGAGCAAAACTTGATCATTCAATGGTGTCATGCCCTTCCTCTTGCAGGACATCCAGGTGAAGAGAAGACAAGATTGATATGTCAGAGGTGGTTTTGGTGGAAGGGAATGACAAAGGACATTGCCGCTTATGTATCTGCTTGTCCCACATGTGCTCGACAAAAATCATTACATTGTGCCCCTGCGGGACTTCTACAACCCCTACCAGTGCCCAATAGTCCTTGGTCTTCTATTAGCATGGACTTTATCACTGATCTCCCCTTGATACGAGGATTCACTACTGTATTGGTATTGGTGGATTTATTGTCCAAAATGGCACATTTCATACCTTTGAAGAAAATTCCCACAGCCCTGGAACTTACTGAAGTCTTCATACGGAACATAGTTAGGTTACATGGGTTGTTTTCCATGATCATATCAGACAGGGGACCTCAATTCATCTCCAAATTTTGGCAAACATTGTGTCTAGCCCTCCACATAGACCATCAACTATCATCATCCTATCATCCCCAAACAGATGGGCAAACAGAGAGAACCATCCAAACCCTGGAACAATATTTGAGATGTCTGATTACTACCATTACTGGTGATTGGGTTCAAGCCTTACCATTAGCGGAGTTCGCTTATAACAATTCCACGCACTCTGCATCCAAAACCTCCCCTTTTTATTTCACCACAGGATATCATCCTAGGTTTCTTCCCTTAGACCTCCCCCCTTCATTGTCACACACCCCAGTAGTAGTAGACCATCACAAACATCTATTAAAGATTTGGGAACCAGCTACAGAAAACTTAATCGAAGCCAAAGAAAACATGAAACTACAAGCTAACAAACATCGTCGGGCTGCCCCTGAGTACGCTATAGGGGATCTGGTTTGGTTAGCTTCCAAAAACCACAGATTAGAAGGGCCACGCAAACTTCAACCCGGGTATTTAGGTCCTTTTCCTGTGTCTAAAGTTATAAATCCTGTAGCCTTGAGACTGGAGCTCCCTCCAGAAATGCAGATTCATCCTGTATTCCATACCTCCTTGTTGAAACCTTATCTGCCTCCTTCCTGTCCAGAACCCCCCCCCCCACCTCCCCTCAATGTGAATAATGAATTGGAATATGAAGAAAGACGAGTGATAGATTCCAGAAGGGTGAGAGGCAGACTCCAGTATCTAATAGATTGGGTACCCCCTAGAAGATAGAACTTGGGAACCTGCTGAACATGTACCTGCTCCCTTATTGGTTAGAAGATTTCACGCCCTACATCTGACAAAACCATGACCCATAAGGAGGCCTTTAGGGGGGAGAACTGTTAGGTCTTCTAGGAGGGGATCGCAGACTGCACCACAAGTACCATAATGCCTTACACGGGGAGGAGTGGTGTGTTGTCCCATACTGCCCTGAGACAGGTCACCTGACCAAGAAGGGAGGAACATAACCACCCAGTGCAGTGATGGCGGCGCTTGGCTTTCCTTTCTGTTCCTGCACGCTTGTTGGATTTCCCGTCGTGTCAAGCTCCCCCTTTGGATATTCCTGCCTTCCCCCTCGGATGCCGAAGAGCCCGCTCACCCCCCCCCCCGTTTGTTCTGATTCTTCGGTGGACTTTCAGTCACTGTTCGTGGGTGCTTCGTGATTGCCTACAGAAGCGCCCTGTGATTATCGGATACAGTTACGGGTCTCTGCAATTGGATCCGCTCAGCTAGTCAGAGTCTGGTGTTATTCACTGCACTGTTACGTCTTGCAAAATCTCCTATGACTTTGCGGTATGTCTCCGTGACGGTAATGGGTTGACGCGTTCCTGTTTGTGTTTCTTTTCTGTGGTTTGAAGTCTGGCAACTTTATTGACTCTTACAAGCCTGTTTTCCCGAACAGGGTGTGAGAGACGCTATTCCCTCTCTGCTCGCTGTCATCTGCATTACTCGTACAGTGCGTGTGAGACGCTACTTCCTCTCTGTTCATAGCCAGACGCCTGTTCGGAGGATTTTCGGAATACTGGAACAAATAATTCTATTTACAGACATTTCCAGCACTCGTGGTCTTAAGGATTGGCCACATTTGTTCGGTTGATTTAATATTCGTTTTGGTCCTCTACCACCGGATCTTGAGTGGTGATATTTCTTTTTATTTCGGAATTACTGGAACCTGTTTTTTTGTTTTGAGACCAAGTCGCCAATATTGTGTCACCACTGCTGAAGCCCTGATACTTTTATGTTACGGGTAAGTGTGGGACATCACACACACCTTGTCATTTCTAGGGGGTTAAGATGTGGGTTCTCACCCTCTGGACTCTGGGGGGCCCGCAGCCACTTGGAGAGTGGGCCAACGGGATTCAGGTGGCCGCAGATGGATTGAAGTATTTGGGGGTGTACCTTACGGAGGATGCGTCCGTGGCCCTGGAGCGCAATTTTAACCCCGGTGTGGGAGCGCACACGGGAAGACCTCAAGGCAAGGGCCAGAATGCCGCTTTCCATTCAGGGTAGGTCTGCCATCTTTAAGATGGTGGCGCTCCCGCGCTTATTATATCAATTGCAGAATCATCCGGCGTTGGTCCCACAAGACTGGTTTCGGCGCCTAAACGCGGCATTGAGTGGCTTCCTGTGGGAGGGTGGCGCAGAGCGGGTTGCTTTGCGGACATGCTTTCGCTCCACTTATACAAGAGGGCTGGCCACATCAGACGTCCTGTCATATTATCAAGCATCCCACCTCCTGGTACTGAACGACTGGTGGTACGCGGACAGGGAAGACCCCGCATATGCGGTGGAGCGAGCCCTGATGGGCTCTGCCTCCGTACACACGCTGCTGTACTCGGCTTCTCTTCGGAGATCCCTACCATCCGTTACGCAGGTGGTCTTTCAGGTTTGGGGACAGGCTCTGCGTAGGGTGGGCTGGTGGAATGTCCTAATGTTAGAAACCCCATAATGGCAGAATGGTAGATTGCCTCAACTTGCAGCTCTAGTGGGTTTCCGGAGTTGGGACGCGATAGGCATCTCTACACTAGGTGATGTCATGGCTGGGGGTGTGCTCAAGTCGTTTGACACTCTGCGGGAGGAATTTGAGATGCCACGTACCCAATTTTATAAATACCTCCAATTCCGGCATGCTCTGACCCCGTACCTTCAGGGAGTGGAAGATATACCGGAATTAAGCCCCATCGAGGCCAAGGTCTTTATGGGAGAACTACCAGAAAAAACGGTATCCCGCATCTACCCGACATTAGTACGCCACAGCTCCACAGACCTTGCACAACTCAGGATCAAGTGGGAGCAGGATGTATGGGAGCTTGACGAGGAGGATTGGGTGGAGGCACTGGAGGGACCCAGGGGAGCGGCCATTTCTATGCGCTTGCGACTAATACAATTCAGGTACCTACATCGCACGTACTACACTAGACAGCGCCTGTGGAGGGCGGGTTTGATAGCATCTCCAAATTGCCTTAGGTGCGGTTCGGAAGTGGGTACACTGCTGCATACAGTAAGGGATTGCGGGGTCCTAGGGCGGTTCTGGGATAGAGTATTCCATTGCTTGAATGAGGTCCTGGCTTGGGAACTTCAGAAAGATCCAAAGCTGGCCCTTCTTCACGTGTTGGCTGGAGTGGTGGGCAACCGATATAAGCGTCATCTACTACTATTGGGACTAACCCTGGCCAAAAGAGACATTGCGAGATCTTGGAAGGCGCCCCGAGCCCCGTCACTCATAGCTTGGCAGAATGGGATGGACTTCTGTATGGGCCTGGAACAGCCAATTTTTGTAGCAAGGGGTTGCCCGCTCAAGCATTATAGAATATGGAAGCGGTGGGCGGACTATCGGGGCCTGGACTTGGAACCACCTCCAGAGGAAGATGTTGTACAGCTCGCTTAACAGCCCGACAGCCTAGGTTATGGGCGGACAATGTGGCACATGTGGCAAGGGTACCATGTTCCAAGCACAGCACGGGCGGAGTAGGCAGCGGCGCGCGCGGGGGGGAGTGGGGTTTGGGGAGTGGGTTTTTTTTTGGCAACCTTTGCATTTCTTTGTTTGCTTTAACTGTTTGATTGCCTATGAAAATGCTTGCATGTCGCTGTACTTGATAATTTGCTTCTAGAGACTGTCACTGGTTGTCAGAGCGTTACTTGATATTTGCCCACCATGCAACCAATAAAATCTGTTTAAAAAAAAATATATATACTTTTCTCAATATGAGTGACTTTAGGTAATTACTTTGCAGAAAGGCAACAAACTTTGTAAGCACAATAGTTACAGTGGTTGCAATAGGCAACACAATTCTTAACACAATTTAACATTGAGTTCAATGGTTTTTCAATATAAATGCCGTTGATTACTTCAAGAATTACTCTTCTAACCACAGGACTGGATCCTGGATTCAGTCCCGGGACCTATGCTGTAAACAGTTAAGTAAAAGCGTTTTGATTACAGTTGTGATTTTTAAAGAATATAAATGTATTTTCAAAGTTGACACTTAGAAACTTTTCAGTGAAAAACTAGCAATGTTATCCTATGGAAGAAAATTCAAGTCACAGGTAAAGTAGGTTCTCGTTACTTTTGTAATCCAGTACTGGACTCCTAGGTTCAGCACTGGGGTCTCTACCCAAGACAGGTAAGTAATTATGTTTTAGTAGTAATCCTATCCAGGATTGGGTCTGGGTTTTGTGAGCCCCCCTGAACCTAATTCTGTACTCCTCAGTAGTGAGTCCAAAGCCCTCAATCAGAGTTTTCCTCTTGAGGTCATAGGACCCTGATTCTGGCCCAGAGAGAGTCAGAAGCCTGTCTCTGCAGTTACCAGAGAACAGTTCCCACATGAGTGCCCCCCAAAGAGGTTTTTTTACTCTCCTTATTTCACAAGCCCTCTCAAAGGCTGTGAACCACTTGGTGATGTCATCACCTTCCTTAAATTTAGGGACAATCCCTTTGGGGATTTTAGGATCAGAATTCTCTTCTCTATCCTTATTGGTATTATTGCTGCCACAATTGATGGGTGCTAAACCCATCCCTTTTTCTAGAGCCAGGAGTCTGGACTCCTGGTCTAATCTCTTGGCCAATTTGGCTAACAAGCTGGCCTCTTCACTGGGACTAGTCCCAATGTTCTCCCTCGGCCCTGGCCCACCGGTGTAGGTCCTAGGGTCCCAGAGTCTGATTCTTGGAGTTAAAGTTACAGGGACCCTCCTCTCCCTAGAGTTGATTGAATGGGGGAATATCCTCCCCCTCTGACACCTCTCCTTCTTCTGACTGGTCATCACCCTGTTCAGAGGGGTGGCCTTTAGCATACTCAGCCAGGAGCTCCTGGAGCCCTACTTTGGTTGGATGCAGGCCCATTGGTATCTTTTTTAGTTTGCATAAGGACCTTACTTCCTTGAAATTCAAGTGTACGTTAGGTGTGAAGTCGAGCTCCTCCACCAGGTCCTGTGCCATATTACCTTCACTAATAGTTGGGGGCTGTTGAGACATTCTAACCTGACAGTTCTAACCCTCTCCCCTTGTTTATAGTGACTTTTTATTTTTCTAAAATTCTAAAGGGGTTTAAGCAAGGCCCTGACAAGACTTTTAGTATTTTGAAAAAAACAATTTCAGAATTCTAAAGGCAATTTATGAGTTCTGTTGTGTGATCAGATGGTAAACAAATAGTCCAACAAATGCAAGTTTGTATCCCACCGCTGATCCACCAATGTAAGAAAGTGGCTCTATATATACTGGACCAAAGTAAAGGTCAGTGTGTATAGAGTCCCCAGTCTCCAGAGGTATGGCAGAGGTTAAAGTTAGATATAACCTTACTCTCCAAAGTGGTAGCTTGGTCGAGCAGTAAGGCAATATCAGAAGGTCGTGCAAAGCATTTGTTGTACACACTCAGTCAGAAAAAGGTTTCACACACTCAAGAACTGAACTCTAGGCCAATTATTTTATATCAAAAGATAAAGTTGTTTTATATTGGAACCAAAAGGTATCAAAATATACTTTTCTCAATATGAGCTACTTTAAGTAGTTACTTTGCAGAAAGGCAATAAACTTTGTAAGCACAATAGTTACAGTGGTTGCAATAGGTAACACAATTCTAAACACAATTTAACATGGAGTTCAATGGGTTTTTCTATATAAATGCAGTTGATTACTTTAAGGATTACTTTTCTAACCACAGGACAGGATCCTGGATTCAGTCCTGGGACCTATGCTGTAAACAGTTAAGTAAAAGCGTTTTGGTTACAGTTGTGATTTTAAAAAAATATAAATGTATTTTCAAAGTTGACACTTTTCAGTGAAAAACTAGCAATGTTATCCTATGGAAGGAAATTCAAGTCACAGGTAAAGTAGGTTCTCGTTACTTTTGTAATCCAGTACTGGACTCCTAGGTTCAGTACTGGGGTCTCTACCTAAGACAGGTAAGTAATTACGTTTTAGAAGTTGGTACGTTTTTTAAGGAATATTTGTAGTTTGCAAACATAGACACTTAAAAGAAATTTCACAGAAAAACAGTCTATGGTTTCCTATGGAAGAAAAATCAGGTTACTGGGAAGTACAGTTATATTTACTTTTGTGGTTCAGTACTGGGCTGAAAGGTACAGTACTGGCTTCTCTCCTGATCACAGGTGAGTAATTTGAAATTCGTTATTTGGCTGATTTTAGATGAATATTTTAAAGTTTCAAATCTTCACACAAAGATTTTTTAAGTCAAACCAGTCAATGTTATCCTATGGAAGGAAAGTGAGTTATCGGTTTCCAGGTGAGCCAGGGGCGGAAAGGTACAGTAGTTACACCCTAAGCGGCACAGGGGCAGCCAGGTGCAGAGAGAGTAGGCCCAAAGCAATTCAATGGAGGGTAGGGGGCCTTGTTTGGTGGCTGCAAGCGGGCCACGTGGCTGTTGGAGCTGAGCTCCTGGTCACTTACTCAGGGTAAGTGGGGAAGTAGAGTAGGGTAGTAGCTGCACTTCCAGAGGCAATCGGGTGGCTGGGTGCAGGGTGCTTTTGAGCCGTCGGGCGCTCAATGTTATCAAATGGGAACATTTAAAAGGGAACAAAGGCTGCAGACTCGGGGACGGAGATTCTTCAGGTGCCACCACCACTTCGAAAGGTAAGTTGGGTTCTTGGTGAAGAGGTAGGTACCCCATAGGAAGGCACAGGGAGCCGTAGGGCACCGGGTGCAGGGGTGTCTTTTGGTGTCGGGAAATTTTACCCTCAGCGGGTCGCGGTTGGAGGGGTCCCTGGTTCTGAGGCTGCAAGCGTCGTCTGGTTCTGAGGCTGCAAGCGTCGTCTGGTTCATCGAGAAGGGTCTTTGGGCACTGGACTTCGGGTCCCAGTCGCCGGGGGGACGTCCTCGTGGTTTTGGATCACTCAGGCACGGGCTGGGCTCGGTGGGTGAAGAGTGGGCTGGATTCGCGGTTCCTGGCTGGCACCAGGGGTGTTGCTGTTAGAGCAGAGCCTCTGCTCATGGGAGTCCCAGTCTTGTAGAGGGTCAAGGCAGGCAGGTCCTCTGGGTTTCGGCTGAAAGGGATTTTTAGAGCTTCAGATATGTGGGGCGCTCTACCTCGAGTCTACGTTATGTTCCGTAGGGAAAAGGTGTCTTAGGCGTGGTGCGTGAAGAGCGAACGGGAAAGCCCTAAACCGTTCTCACGAAAATCTAAAAGACTTTCACAAATTATAGGAAGCAATGCTCTCGCAACCACTTAACAGTGTAAAACAAGCAATTAAATCATAATCAGTAATAACAAGTAGGTAGCGAACAAAAGCAGATCTTTGTGTTTCTATTCCTTTTCAAAAGATGTTTATTGGATCCACATTCAGCCGACACGTGTTTCGTCGTGTTCAAAAGTGGAGTCAACACGACTCTTCAGGGCTGGTGGGGAGACCCAAACATCTGTGGGTCGATGCGAAAAGTAAATAATGCTGGTACACGAATCCTGTGTATGCATTGCTGAGTGTTCAATAAAGTTAATTGAAGAAAACCCTTACTCCGGGTTTGGAGCAAAAGTAGGTCTTCTTAGATAAATTTTCAAGCCCAGTTTGGCTCGTCAGTACCAAAATCAGACTAGACACGTGTATGTGTCTAACTGTACCGGGAGGGGATCCAAAATAAAAAGTTTGACCTGGTTTGTAGTTCGATCCCTCTGTGGATTTTCGAACTGTGGATCCAATAGACATCTTTTGAAAAGGAATAGAAACACAAAGATCTGCTTTTGTTCGCTACCTACTTGTTATTACTGTTTATGATTTAATTGCTTGTTTTACACTGTTAAGTGGTTGCGAGAGCATTGCTTCCTAGGTCCTCTGGGTTTTCCAAGGTTGCTGTCTGCAGGAGTCGCCGGGATTTAGCAGGAGCGGGTTCCAGGATCGACAGGCCGGTAGGGCTGGGGCCAAGTCAGTTGGTGTCGTCCTGTTGTTAGCAGCTGCACGGCGGGTCTTCTTCTTCTTGATCTTCTTTCTTGGTTTCTTATCGGGATCTAAGGAAGGAAGGGTCAGGGTACTAAATATAGGGGCATGACCGGTAGGGCAAGGGCAGGGACCAATAGGTCCCTGTCCTGGGGTGGGTACACACCCTAGTCTGCTCCTTTCCTATGGGAGGGTGCAGGAGCCCAGCTGTGATTGGGCAGGGCTCCCCATCTTCAAGATGGCCGGAGTCCTGGGTCGTGCTTCACCTCGCCTCTCCACATGAGGGGTGGGGTTGGCACAGGCTGGCACCCCCCCTTCCTGACGTAGGGTTTCCCGCCAGTCTTCCCGCCAAAGTGGGGGTCAGAACTGGTGGGGGCCAGTTGCTGAGTACAGCAAGTGGTCTGGAGAAGCTCACAAGGGTGGCATGCCTTTAAGGCTTCCCCCTTCCCATCCTGGGGGAGGAGACCCAGCACCTTGCCCAGGATGTGCATTGTTGCAGGCCCAGGAGAGCGGGGGGCTCGCCACCCAGGGGTCCAGCAACATGTCTGCTGTGTGGCAGCCTCTCAGACCAGACATGAATTGTAGGTTAGGTTTCAGGGGGCATGCCCTCTGGTGCATTTGACATTAAATCCCACACTGGCATCAGTGCAAGTTTAATGTGCTGAGAAGTTTGATATCAAACTTGTCAGTCTTCAGTGTAGCCATTATGGTGCTGTGGAGTTCGTAATGACAACCTCCCAGCACCATATACTCTTAATGGCATCACTGCACTTACAGTGTCCAGGAATGGCCCTGGGTACTGTAGGGGCACAGGGCTCATGCACCCGTGCCCGCACCACTGGCATAGGACACCCAGCTAGAGGGATGACTGATGTATTCCAGGGCAGTGGGTTTGTGGGCATGGCACACAGGGATGTGTGCCATGTCGACTCTGTGTTTAGTTCTGTACTTAGACACTCAGCCTGCAAAGGCAGTGTGTGGGTGTCAGGGTACAGGGCCCTTAAGGGTGGCACAATAAGTGCTACAGCCCTTAGGGGTCTTCTCTGGTCACCATGCCCTGGATACCTAGGGTACCATTTACTATGGGCTGACAGGTGGCCAGAGATGCCACTTGGGTTTTGGTTTCAACACAGTTTTAGGGATGGAACACATGTCCTGGGTATCTGGTTGGTAGGAACCCAGGGCACACTCAGTCAAAGCACATCAGCAATTCAGCAAAAAGTGGGGGCATACCAATGCAAGAAAGATGGCACTTTCTCACAGTGAAATACACATTCAGTGTCACTCCTATGTGTTAGATTAATCATACGAGCAATAGTACAATTAATACAAATAAAAACAGTGCATGCTCGCGATGTTTGTGAGCATGCTTGCGGCGTGGGCAGGTCATGGGTCATGCTGCATTGATTGCCCATTGCCGCAGTGGAAAAGCGACGTGTCTTCGCTAAGTAAACTTGCATGCTTGAGGCCCTAATCGGTGAGCATGCATATGAGCTGGAGTCGTTTGAGCCCCAACTAGAGTAGAGGTGATACATAACTCCACACAACCAAAGGAGAGATATGTTCTTTTCTACGTCTCATGGGATATTATCTCAGATTTGTACCCGGATTCTCTGAAATTGCAAGTCCACTCACAGATCTTTTGTCTCAGAAGAACTCAAGGAAGCAGATTGTGTGGACAGAAGCCCAGGAAACCATGTTCAGGCCCCTAAAATGCACATTGTGCCAAGTCCTGTTACTCTGATTCCCCGATTTCAATAAAGCATTTGTGTTGCAAACTGACACTTTAGGTCGAGGTCTTAGGACTGTTCTGACACAGCCTCATCACAAGGGAGAATTGTGGCCTCTATTGTATCTAAGTTGCAAGCTGTTTCCCAGAGAGGTTATACGACATCAAATGGGACATGGAGGCGTTACAATACTATTTGCTGTGCAGACCATTCTTTTGACTGATCATGCTCCTCTGACTTGGCTCGTGCAACATAAGGACACAAATGAGAAAGTGCTGCGATATTTTGTTGTCCATGTTCTGGGGAAGCTGCTGACCACCGCGGATTACCTGTCCAGATTTCCTGTCACTGAATTGCCTGGTCTTCCATTCCTAATGGGGAGGCAATGTAGTATGGCGCCTAATGTGCGGACATCTTCCAACATGACCACTGCTGACGTTCCAGGAGGTACAGCCAACCCCGCACCAGTCATGCAGGTACAATCACCCGCGACAGCGGGCAATATAAAGGAAGGACTAGCCATTTACTTGGGAGTCAGATGGAGGAAGGAGAATGTGACTCGGAGGACGACGTTTGCGGGATGATGGAGGAGGAAACAAACCATAAGCTGGCAGAGGGACGCTGCGCCGAAGGGGACTGGGAGACACAGGAAGAGCAGCCTGACAACGTAGTCCGAGCGAGAAGAGGAGACCGCTCTAGGTGCACTGCTTACGGTTCCAGCGAGCCCCAAGGAGGCGTGAACACCACAACCCAGGAGGGCTGTGGTCCCAGGCAAGTCAAATCACTGTGGGTGGGTGTGTTACAGAGGTGGTGGACCGGGGTGCAAGGGCGCAGGTGAGACGTGGTGAAGGTACGAACCACAGGGAAAGGAATCACTAATCCCTAGAGCACTCGGTGGAGGGCACAAACACTAGAGCACCTATAAATCTTCAGGCAACAGAACTTTTAAGGACCCCGTGATGTGTGTTTTCGTTTGAGGGTTTACACACCGTGCCCTGAGGGTTTACAAGATGCCAATACACAGACGACCGGTCTTTGGGAAACAGAATTCAAGAGAGCACGGGAGACCAGGAGAAGAAGGAAGCATTGAGCTGAGCTATTTTTTTGTGGGCTGAATTCTTATATAGTACTGGTAATATTGTAATAAAACCCCAACTTGACCAGAGTAACGTCTATGCACATCCTTCTGATTAGTGGGCTGGAAAACCACAGGTGGGGTCTAAGGTGTGGCTAAAAAAATCAAAATATTCTGTAAGTGTTTTTGGTGTTTCACCATCAGGTAGCTACATGTAAAATAATGCGAAGCTTAAATGAAAAATACATTTTAAAAAGTTATTACTTTGGGAAATGCACTATTGTATATTATAAAACTTCTGTTAGTTAGTGCCCTTTAATGTCTGTGTGTAACCAGAGAGCCACAGAATTAAATCTTGGTTGGTCAAGTGGAGAATAGTGACTTGTATTTTTAGTGCTACGAGGTCACAACCTGTAACAGAAAGCACTGTTAACATGTAAGTCATTATTTTAAACTTGAATTACACACAGCATAGGATAGACTGCTACAAAATGTGCATAAAGGTTTAACCACATCCGCGCTAGTGGAATTCTCCTTCTATGCTGGGATTTACTAAATTCAATGCTTTCATGACGAGCTGGGCTCGTCATCAGTGTGCGAGGAGGCTACACCATGACGAGCCCAGCTCGTCATGAGCCTGGAAGGGGTTAAGCTCAAATGCTGCTTCAAAAATATACATTTTAGTAATACACAGACTTCACATAATGCAATTTGTTTACATAACTGTGCCTTCAACCCCTCAGGGGTTAGTAGGTGCTATATAAATGCAATTATTAAAAAGTACACACTTCACAGCTCATTTGTTAACTCTTTGCACTACTACTCAAAAAGAATAAATCAGTGTCATCACAAAGCTTCAAGTGATTCAATCAATTAAAAAAACAGTACCGACTCCCAAGCATCCCTTGCTTCTACATATTACCCGTAACATTTGCAGATGAATTTATTTGCATCTCTTTCAGGCATGCAGGCACCCTGGCAGGAAGGCTTGTTTAGCTGTATTCCGGCTTTCGCTTCACAGCACAGGAAACTCCCTGAATGACACTTTAGCTGAAGCATTGAAACTATCAGAATTAACCGCCCAAAATGGTTGTCTTTTTATAAATAGAAGGGGAATGGTTTTTCATAAATCAAAAAAGTGCCAATGAATAAATAAATATTAAGAAGCATCCTTGCATTTGTCACAGATTGACAAAGAAAGCATCCTTGCATTTGTCACAGATTGACAAAGAAAGCGGAGGTTAGCTTGTTTCTCGTTTTAGGTCATAAATCATTACAGAATTATGTATCGTGGCCTCAGTTCTTGAGCAAACAGCCTTCCTCTCCCCGATCATCCAGCGAAGAGAGCTTATCAGCAACATCTCATCAACACAGCTGCCCTCTGCTCTGCACATCCGTTAGACCAAGCCATATGCAAATCAGTCTTGACGCTGTTCCTCATGGGAACAGTCCAGCCCACACTGACGAGCCAGGTCTTACCTTGACTGGAAATAAGCATTTTGGGACCGGTTTCGGGGTAACACCCCTCATCAGACAGGCTAGCTTGTCTCCAGTGGCAAAGTATGAAAGGGGCCCATGTCTGTCTGGGCACACCATGCCAACTTAGGGTGAACAAAGCAAACACAAGAAGCTGCATATTTGTATTTAATAGATTGGCACACTTAGGAAGCTGCATATTTATATTCTATAGATTGGCACAGTAAAGGAGCTCTTATTTGTGGTCTGCAGCGATTGGCACACTTGTGCTGGTTTTGATATGACTATTGATTTTAATTTGACTTTTACAGTAATTTAACAATTATCATAACTAGACGAATAGCACTTACTCATGATTGGGCTAATATTTACATTTCACTGCGATTAGCATGCTTGGTGATCATCATTAACCCGTTCGCTGTGGGTGCCGGCAAACGGCCGTCGCAAGCCCTACCTTGGTAGTGCTGCGCACGTCCGTGGGCCGTCACCTGTTTATTAGAACGTTCCGCACTGGCGCGGTACGTTCGCAGCAGTTAAGGCGTTAACTGTCATGTAATAATTATTGCACCTATATCATCAGCAATTAGCACGCGTGGTAAGCATCAATCATTACTTCCCTGTTGCTTATCTTTATTTTCACAGTTATTAGCACGCCCTTGAATATTGTATTATTTTAATGATTTAACTCTTTGTCAACATGCAATATGTAAATAAGTCTATCGCCCTTTCACAAGAACTGGGAGATTCTCCACTCAAGTGGAGGTTTTGGTTTCGTTCTGTTAACAGATATCTTGGGGCTACTGATGGTCATAAATTCAGAGCAGACAGAAAAAGAAATTTAGGTCCATATTTACTAACCTTTCATGCAACACAGTGCAGCAAGGCAACTTGGTGCGCTACGTTGCATGAAAGGGAGAGTAGAAATGCGCCCTATCTATTAAGATATGGCACACTTGTACTCTCTCATAACTCTGGCACACTTCAGGCAGCCTAGTGCCAACGCAGGCACCCTGGCACCAGGTTGCCTGCTTTACAAGGAGAATTATGTTTTTACAGGAAAGGAAACTTTCCTGCACAGAAACAATCTGTCGAGGAATTTCTCTCCTTCTATGTGTGCTGTAGATTGCAGCATACATGGAAAAAGTGATATAACGAGGAGAAAAAAAGATTGTTCTCCTCATTATGCCATCCTCTGTGAGGCGTAGCGATTTCACACAATCCTAGGTTTGCAAACCTTTGTAAATCTGGGATTATGTGAAATCCATGGTTGGATGCAGGGGAACGCCCATGTTCCAACTATGGAACGCCTCCCAGAATTAAATGTAACACAAGCCATTGCACTGCATTTATACAAAGCCACGCAAGGCGGTGCAAATCACCCCTTGCGTGGCTTTGTAAATATTTACTACCATTTTGCATCTGGGATGTGCCACAGAAGTGGTAAATGTTAGTAAATCTGACCCTTATGGTTTTATTACATAGGGGTTTAAAGTCAAAATATGTTTTACCAGCTACCTGATTATTGGCCCGCAGAGAATGAGGGCATAGAGTAATACCAGGTAGCCGTGAAACAGCTTGAAATGTAAGTTGAAATTAATGTTCATCGCCAAAAATCTTTTACATAGCATACAGGGTTCATCTGAATTGGTAGTCTCATATTACAAATTTTTAAGTTTTAGCTTTTTAAAAAGGTGCAAGAAAAACTGTTAGTATACAGGAATCCTACATTGGAAGAGGCAGTCAATATAGTCAAAACTATTGAGCTCTCACTTGATCATGCTAGACAACTTGATGCTACTTATTCCACAATACCAGTGCCTGTGGCTGATAAGCCTTTTAGTTCTGGTCAAGGTTCCAATTACAGTAGAGCTAGAAAAAGCACAGCCCACATCCACTACCTCCAATATCAGACTGAATGTGATTTATAATCTACCGGGTCATAGTTTCTTCATCGAGGAATATATGGATCTCTTCACCTCTCAACTGATCAGCTCAGACAACACGATCTTCCTTGGAGACTTCAACATACACTGGGGAATTCAGGGTAACAGCCTGGTGGACAACTTTACAGTCTTTTTCAAAGGCAATGATCTCCAACAATACTGCCTTAAACCCACACAGCACAAAGGCGCCATATTTGACCTGATAATCTCCGATTCCCCCAATCTATAGTCATATGGCCCAATGCCAGTTGATTGGTCTGACCACTTGCAGATCCCATTCTCTCTGGCTTTTATACCAAAACTTCTGGGCAATCCAAGAAAGATAAAATATGGTTCAGAGACACATCCAACCTTGACACAGAAGCCATGGCCATCATGGCCCTTCCTACTCTAATCTTAATTACATCCAACCTTGATATTAATGAAGTCCCCGACAAATACAATTCCTGCATGGAATCACTTATCGACAAATTTGTACCCCTGAAGTGCAAATTATCGAGATCAAAACCCTCCAATCCCTGGTTCTCTAAAAAAACTTTACGGAGAAAGAATGCTTACCAGAAAGTGTGAGAAAGAACCCTCTCACCGAGTAGAAATAAGCTTCGCTTTTTTGCAAAAATACAAAGAACGAATCCTTAGAGCCAAATCCTCTGACTTCAGAGCATTCGTGAATTCTGCAAAGAACAGACTAAAGCGCCCAAACTACTAACCCCTCCACCACTCGAGCCATCAGTGGCCTACTGCAACAACTTTGTGGATTTCTTTGTCAGAGACATCTAAATCTTGCTACACACCAATGAACCTCCAGAAACTGAGAATCTATCCTGTAGGGCGTTTTATTTGTGGTCCTCTTTCTCCCCCCTTTCCGAACTAGACCTACAGCGAACAATCTCCAAAGTGAAACCCCCTAACCACCTTCAGGACGCCATTCCAGGGTCTATCAGCAAATCTCTTGCCACACACCTACTTCTCCTATGAACTAACATGGCCAACTCCTCTCTTCAACAGGGTCTATTTGTAGAGTGATGACTAAAAGTGGGTAAAGTCTCTCCTCTCTTGAAAAAACAATATCTTGACCCAAACAACTACCGCCCAATCTCCACACTTCCATTTTTAGGCAGGCGTTGAAAGTTGCGATGCTTCCCACCTCACCTCACACATCAGAACAAACAACCTGCTAGACTCTCTACAATCAGTTTCCGCTAGGGCCACAGTACAGAAACTGCATTACCCACAGAGCGCTGCATTCCTCTTCACCCTCCTAAGTGAGAAACTGAAAATTCTATTACAGGACCGGAGGCTTCGTATTATGCTTCTCTTTCATTTAATGCTACACACAGCAGCCAATGAAATCATTTTATAACAAAATAAAACTACATTTCGAATGATGCAAAACACACATCACTTCCTGTAACAGTCCATAAGATCTAGGCAATACCGGATATTCTCCTCTTTCTTTGCTGCTCACGCAGACAGTTGAGTGCCTTTTGATTACTTATAATGATTTATGACGGCTGTATATGTCATGTTAATTGGCACATTTACGCATGCTTATTCCTTGTGTTTATAATGATTTCACCCTTTGTTTGCATTGCTATGCTTGGTTTCAGGCTTTGGTAATTGCCTTTTAGACGTCTCTGCCTGCTGCGCCACCCCGCTGTTATCGGGGGTGTACGCGAGAATTGCCGGCAGCTGTTGGCTCCAGGGTGCGATTTGTGCGAACTTGCGCTGAGCTCCTCAGACGCGTCTCCCTCTTTTGACGAGAGGAGCGCGTCTTCGGCATTAGGCGGCCGGAGCGGATTTCCCGCGCGGCGGGAGCGGATTGCAGCGGTTGCTGCTGGGGGCATGTTTGCAAGTTTTTTGGGCATTATATTCACCGGTACCGGCCCGCCGACGGCGGGGGTCTGATTTAATGATAATTGCAGCGCGGAGGCCCCCCTCATCGGCCGGAAGCACTAGGAGCTTTCCCTTTTGTTTTTTTCTGTAGGTTTCGACGTGCATAGCCCAATTGGGCTTATTTTTGGTAGGATTGGGCTACGCACGTCGCTAATGCCCGTTTATTTACTAGGTTTCTTCCCATTTCTCTCGGATTCTCCCATGAGCTGACTCCTCACGCTTGGCAAGCTGTAAAAAATTGCTGGGCCTGGAGGGAGCACACCTCCTGTGTATTATTATTGCTCATTACTCCACTTTGACGCCCTTTTGGCTGCAAGAACCTGATTACAGCCTTTGGCTGAGGAGCTAGGTACCTGGTGATTGTATTGTGCTTTGAGTTAGCTCCCCCTTTTCTCTTCTCAGATATGTTACCTTTATCAGTAAACCCATGTACAAATTTGGTGATACCATGGAGGATTGGGTTACCTATGAAGAGGATGAGACCTATGAAGAGGAAGTGGCTGCCCCTTCCATTGAAGATAATATTGTTGAGGCCCTGGACGCCTCGGTCCAGGACTCTTGTCAATAAGGTCCAAGAAAAGGCAGTTCCGGGAACTGTTCAACAAGCCTTGGCAACTGCGCTAAAGCCTATCACTAAGCATTGGAGAAATTCGCCAAGCGCCATGGGTTTACTTCCCATACGAAGCCTAAGAAGGACGGTGCGCCTTCTGGTTCGCAATCGGATTCTTGGCCGCATTCCTTGACCTCACTGCCTGCCCCGGACCCCAGTAAGTCAAAGGCTCCAGACACGGACACTGACACTGACACTACGACCACTGACTCCCCGGATGCGTCTCCCCCCACAAAGAAAGCTAAGAAATCTAAGAATATAGAACCCTCTCCACCTACAGCCACTCCTTTTACCTTCAATCTGGCAGACATGGTTCATCCCAAGTCTTCCGATTGGCTACCTGCACCGGAGGTGGCTGTCTACATCCATGACAACCTCCGAAAGAGCTTTGATAAAGACGTCCGAAATAGACTCAGGTCTGAGTGCCATGGGCCGGATATTGCTGATAAATTGCCGAGACCCCTGACATTGACTCTAGCATGTTGACCTTTCTCAAAAAATTTACGAAGGACCCTACGAAGGGCATCGACCGTGCATGGAGGATATGCCAGGATAAACTCCTGGATGTTGTGGGGCCCCTGGCC
This sequence comes from Lissotriton vulgaris, assembly GCF_964263255.1. NCBI lineage: Eukaryota > Metazoa > Chordata > Amphibia > Caudata > Salamandridae > Lissotriton > Lissotriton vulgaris. The sequence goes on from NC_141696.1 coordinate 1,500,067,168, forward strand.
AAAATTTTGGAGATGGCTTTGGAGGCACAAGAATCAGGGGCAGCAATGGACCCTCATGTTCTGGCTGGTTGGACCCTGAGGGCGATATGCCTTTTGGGCAACACTAACTGTACTATTTCGACTGAGCGCTGTAAGTCCCTCCTCATGAGGATGGACTACAACCTCACCGAGCTTGCAGCAGCAGAACCAGACCCCCTGGCAGACGGCAATTTATTCGGCGAGTGCTTTGTGAAGGATGTGGCGAAGTACGTAGGTACCTTCACGACCCTCAATAAAGCCCAGTCAGGCGTAAAGCGAGCCCTTCAGGCTGGTGTTTTTAACAGGGCTGGACGAGGCCGGGGACGCTCGTTTGGCGGCCAAAAAGTTTCAAGGCCCCCAGAGTGGTGACTTTGGCCATGGTAGAGGCGATTGGGATTCCACCCGAGGGGGAACGTTCTACCCTACCAGGCAGCGCTTCAATATTCAATAAGCGGCGGTTCAACAGGGGAGCCTACTGTAGTGGCTTCCAGGCCACAGAATCATCAGGTGAGTGCTCCAGATATTTTCCGACTTCCTCTGGGGGGGTCGTATTCGTTATTTCTTTCAGAATTGGGTTCAATTGTCTCAAGATGCTTGGATTTTAGAAACTGTTCAGGGTTTTCATCTAGATTTTTTTCAGGTCTCCGTTCAAGACAGGTTCCGCAGGCACCATTGCTACGCTGCAAAATTTCGGATTTGTGGTCAACCAGACCAAATCCGTCCTCTGCCCGACCCAAATGATAGATTTTCTTGGCTTTGTGATAGATTCTCAAGCGGCTCAGCAGAGTCTTCCCAGGTCCAAATTGCGTGACATACAGAAAGAATTGCTTGCCCTATTGTCCAAGCAGACTGTCTCGCTGAGAGGTATTGGATGGGGGGCCTACTGGCGTCATCCATTCAAGCGATCTTCCCGGGTCCGCTTCATTATTGAGCCCTTCAGAGATTGAAGATTTAGCATCTGCAGAAGGTTTTCTCGTACACGGACCTGGTTCCTCTGTCCTCAGAGGTCCGTCAGGAGCTTCAGTGGTGGCTAGACCACGTAGAGGCATGGAACGGGCGAGCCATCTTCGGCTCCATTCCAGAGGTAGTCATCGAGTCGGACGCCAGCCGTTGGGGCTGGGGTGCGCGTTGCGGAAATATTTCCATCTGAGGACGATGATCCCTAAAGGAATTGGAACTCCATATAAACTGCTTAGAGCTTCTCGCCGGCTCATTCGCGATCAAGACTCTGTCACCCAAGAACATGTCATGTTGCATCCTTCTGAGGATGGACAACATTTCGGCAGTACGCTACATCAACAAACTGGGAGGTACAAGATCTTCCATGTTAGTAGAGATAGCGAAGGACTTCTGGCACTATTGCCTGAGTCAACCGATATGTCATAGCCGAATATATTCCAGGTCAGTCAAATGTGGTGGCGGACTGGAACTCACGTCACCTCAGGGATTACAGCGATTGGCAACTCCAACCGCTTTTAGTTCAATGGTTACAGGAGATTTGGGGGTCTTGCCAGATCGACCTTTTTGCTTCCAGGTTGAATCGGCAGATGTCTTGGTTCTTCAGTTGGAGATTGGATCCGTTGGCTCTGGCGACGGTTGCTTTCACGCAGGACTGGTCTCAGTCCCTGAATCTTGCGTTTCCCCATTCATATTGATTCCTCGAGTGTACTCACGGATAGTGCGTCAGAGGGCGGAGGTGATCTTAGTGACTCCCCTCTGGAAATCACAACCTTGGTTTCCGAGTCTCCTGGAGGTCAGTTGCGACCTTCCCAGGAAGATCCCGGAACCACCGATGATACTCCAGGGCCCTCAGGGAGAGATGCATCTGATGGTAGAATCGGGACATCTGTCTCTGATGGCCTGGAGACTTTCCGGAAATGTTGGCAAATGCCAGAATTTTCGGAATAGGCTGCAGCCTTTATCGAACAAGCCTGGGCCCCTTCCAACAGGAAGAGATACGCTTCAGCCTGGAAAGGCTGGGTTCGTTGGTGCGTGGAGCAACACGTGGATCCCGTGGGAGCAGGATTACCCTGCATTGGGAACTTCCTTTCCATGAAAGCTTCAGAAGGTTTAGCATATCGTTCGGTTAACAATTTCCGCTCCACGATTTCGGCAGGTCATTCTCAGATTGAGGGTAAGCCTGTGGGGACGCATCCGCTTGTGTGCAAACTTCTGAAAGGAATCAGGGTGGCGAATCCGCCCAAACCCAAATATACTTCTCTATGGGATGTCTCTCTAGTTCTTTCACTGTTCAATAGCTGGCCTCAAAATGATTTGTTATCCAGGAAACAACTTTCGGACAAATTGGCTATGTTGTTATGTCTTGCAGCATGTCGACGGTCATCGGATGTCAAAGCCTTGGACATTACAGGTAGAGTGTTTACTCCAGAGGGAGTCTCTTTCAACATTAATGCCAGGACTAAGACGATGTCTAGAAGTGTTTATTATCATGCTTTTCCTAGCAATGCAAAACTCTGTGTGGTGCAATGTATTAAAGTCTACGAGGAGTGTACAAGGTCTTTTCGACTGATAGATGTTACGCAGTTATTGATTGCTTTACAGAAACCATTCAAACCTGTTCCTGTGGCTACTATAGCCAGATGGTTGAAATGTGTCTGCAAGAGGCAGCTATTAATACCCAGGTGTGTGGTGCCATGGCCTCTAAGAGTTTTATGTTGGGATGTACTGTTCAGGACATTATGCATTCAGCGGATTGGTCCTCAGAATCAACATTTAAACAGTTTTATTATAAACCGGTGGGTGATATTTCCTCTGTGGTGTTTCAGGACCGTTAAACTTGCATAATACGAAGCCTCTGGTCCTGTAATAGAATAAAAAATTAGCTAGCTATTGCGCAAAGAATTTTCAATTCTATTAAGGACACGGCGAGGATTATCCCACCCGGTTGTATTACATGCATTGTAATATCTTGCCCTCCCATGATTATAGTCTGTGTTTGCAGATTTTACTGATTCAGAAAAGGGGGTGGTGATGAACAGAGTGTCTGAATTAAGCAGACCACTCTTACCCAGTCCAAAGATCAGGGCTTGATCCATCACCGTTTTTCAGCTCACTGCACCATCCCAGCTCAGAACTTGGCTATATGCAAATTAGTCTGACCCTGGCCCAGTGCATCATGGGAACAGGGCAGACCAAACTACCAAGCCAATTCTTATACTGGGAAGGAAACAAGCTACCGGGGACCGGTTTCTGGCATTTCAGCCGTCTTCGGCCCGGCTTGCTTGAATCCTGATGGTGCAATGAGCTAGGGACTCACATCTGAGTATACCCTTCCACGCTTATGGTGGAGAAAAATGATTCAGAAAAGGGGGTGGTGATGAACAGAGTGTCTGAATTAAGCAGACCACTCTTACCCAGTCCAAAGATCAGGGCTTGATCCATCACCATTTTTCAGCTCACTGCACCATCCCAGCTCAGAACTTGGCTATATGCAAATTAGTCTGACCCTGGCCCAGTGCATCATGGGAACAGGGCAGACCAAACTACCAAGCCAATTCTTATACTGGGAAGGAAACAAGCTACCGGGGACCGGTTTCTGGCATTTCAGCCGTCTTCGGCCCGGCTTGCTTGAATCCTGATGGTGCAATGAGCTAGGGACTCACATCTGAGTATACCCTTCCACGCTTATGGTGGACAAAAATGATTCAGAAAAGGGGGTGGTGGTGAACAGAGTGTCTGAATTAAGCAGACCACTCTTACCCAGTCCAAAGATCAGGGCTTGATCCATCACCGTTTTTCAGCTCACTGCACCATCCCAGCTCAGAACTTGGCTATATGCAAATTAGTTTGGCCACTATAGGTGTGGCAGGGTATACTCAGACATGAGTCCCTTTCTCACTGCACCATCAGGATTCAAGCAAGCCGGGCCGAAGACGGCTGAAATGCCAGAAACCGGTCCCCGGTAGCTTGTCTCCTTTCTGGTGAAGAATTGGCTTGGTAGTTTAGTCTGCCCTGTTCCCATGATGCACTGGGCCAGGGACAGACTGATTTGCATATAGCCAGGTTCTGAGCTGGGATGGTGCAGTGAGATAAATAACGGTGATGGATCAAGCCCTGATCTTTGGACTGGGTAAGAGTGGTCTGCTTAATTCAGACACTCTGTTCATCACCACCCCCTTTTCTGCAGATTTTACTGGCATTTTTTTCTCATTCTTCCAGGTTCTGAGAAGAAAATGAACGGAGTATGTTTCCAGTTGAAGAGAATTTTTCCAGTTGGCTGTTCTTCCACGTTGGAGGAGGTTTATATTGGACTACAGTTATTTATGGACTTATGTTCGAACAAAGAAAGAGGAGGATATCCGGTATTGCCTAGATCTTATGGACTGTTACAGGAAGTGATGTGTGTTTTGCATCATGAAAAATGTAATTTTATTTTGTTAGAAAAATATTTCATTGGCTGCTGTGTCTAGCATTAAATGAAAGAGAATCATAATCCTCGCCTCCATGCCCTTAATAGAATTGAAAATTCTTGGTGCGATAGCTAGCTAATTTTTTATCCCTGGAGCAAATAAGGGTTACAGAAATACCCAACCCCTGCTACTAGAACCCACACCCCTCCCCCTCAGTCGAGACCAGTACATGAGCCAGTCATTCTCCAGTAGTGGCATGCAAATCTGAAACTCCTTACCTCTCTCCTGTCATCTAAGAACTTGCATAGCCACCTTCAAAAAGGACCTCAAGCTCCTTCTATTTGACGTTTTTATTGTAACTAACTTGCTGTACCCTTACATCGTGCAACTGTTGTTAAGTACGCTGATGCCTTCAGGACATGTCTGCGCTATATAAAATTGCAAAAATTAAATAAAAATGGATGTATAGTAGCCCAATTCAAAAAATATACTTTAAGGTAGGTCATGAAAAACTGCAATTATCGTTGGTATGCAGGGCCGGTGCTAGGCATGGGCAGCATGGGCGGCCGCCCAGGGCCGCCCTGGTCTGGTCGCAGGAGGGGGGGCCTCGCACCTTGACTTCGGTGTTTCGAGGCCCAGGGGGCCCCCTAAGAGTTTAAAGGTTTTCTTTTTTTACCCAATTCCCCCTGCTGGCCCCTCTCGCAGGGCCTAATCGCTGCAGCTGCATGATGATGGCAGCGATTTGATAGGTACTTAAATTGCCCTTATGTGTGAAGTGCGCCCTGCCATGTATGAATGAAAAGCAGGATATCCTGCAGGGAGCACAACAAGGGATAGAATGAGGTCCTATCACGTGACAACTGCTCACCTAGGATGAGGGAACACTGGGAAAGGAAGCATAGAGGTGAGAAAAAGGGGGTGGGGGGGCAGATAGGTGTGAGTATGACAGTGAGACAAGGGGTGCAGGCAGAGGAGCAGAAACGGCTTTAACAAGAGCCAGCAATAAATTAGAACGGACATTGAAACGGGCCCCATATATTTTCCTATATTCATGTACTAACTTGACCTGCAAAGAAACTGGTCTAGTGTCTGCACAATGAGGTATGGCACGTTTGCAGGGTCGGACTGACCTATAGGGCAATCAAGTCAGACTGTGCCCAATCTGTCAGGTCAGAATATAGGTTTTTTTTTTAGGATGTTTATAGGTCTGCTTTATCGTCATATGAGCCGTTTTTTACCTGTTGATTTTTGTGATATTTTAAAACAAACATTGCTTCCAGCAAACCCAACTATATGCAGTCTTCCATACCTTACACAATCGTATACAGCATGTCTTTACAAATTAAAAACTGATATAATTTGCAAATACAGAAATTTTTCTAGCTGCCTAATTCACTAATGGGGGCCACTTTTATTTCGGTGCTGGGGCCTATTTCCTGTCTCAGTCTGACAATGTATGTTAGGGTAATGCATGGTAGCAAATTATTTCCTGTTTGTAGTTCACATGCTTCACTTAATTTTGCATTCCTTACAAATCTTAGGTATTTCCAAGATGTGTGTTTCTGTAATTCGTTTCACAGCATATAACTCTTGTATGGTGCACACTTTGTATTGAGTCGCATCCAGGTGTTTATAACAGGCTACAATTGAGACCTTTGTATTTGAGGCCGAAGGCAGTATAACTTTCTCACTGTGCCTACCTGGGGATCAAAAAGGTGTTCAGATTGCATGATCATCCAATACATGGCCTCTCTGCAGAGAGCACCGAGCAACAGTACAGTATTTAAATTGCAGGTGTGATTCTGTGCAAATGTGTGTGAAGGAGGCACTCTTTGGTCAAAACAGTGACAAGATAAAAGTAAAATAATTTGTTGTTGTTACTCATTTACCCAAAACAGCTAACAACCATTGACAAAATCAATACTCCTGGCTGTTTTTAGGTGTAGGTCAGTTGTTTTGTCATATTTCTGTTTTCAATCACGGAAAGCCCAGAGAGGAAACAAAGTACTGGTCAGATTGAACTCTTTGTGGAATCACAGAAATGTAGATTACCTGTTTAAGCTACACCCTTAATTATGTAGACCACGCCCCTTTTAGAGACCCACTCATTTTTTTCAGCCAGCTTAAAGGCCTGGGCTGGCAGAAAGGGAGACAGGGAAGAGGAGAGATGGATGTAATGGGCAGAATCAGCGCCAGACCCCTGTCCCCCGCAAATCGTACCCCTCCTGCATATCGTATGCCGCCGCCACCCTCTTAGCCCTTAACCCCGGACGCACACCACAATGTTACGAGGCTGCCCCAGGACGTACCCACGGTCCATTCGCCTGCCACTCCTGCAAGTACGCCTGCATCAAACCCCACACCAAACCCACTTCCTCCAAACACAGCTCCGACTCTAACCACCTGAAGTGCATCCTGCTGAACACCCGCTCGATTCACAGACACGCCACTGAACTCTGGGACCTACTCGACACTGCGTCACCTGACATCACCTTCCTTACAGAAACCTGGATGAACGCATCATCAGCACCCGGCATCGCCATAGCCATCCCGGACGCTTACAAGATTATCCGAAAAGACCGCACCACTCAAACAGGAGGAGGCATCGCCATCGTCCATAAGAACACCATCAAATTCACGACCAGCTCCGACGATATCCTTGCAACTGCCGAACACCTCCACTTCCAGATCCACACCGACCCCAGGACCACACTTAGAGGCACCCTCATCTACAGGCCTCCAGGAACCCGTAAACAATTCAGCGATGACATCACTGACTTCATCAGCTCACATGCCCTCGCCTCCGAGAACTACATTCTACTAGGAGACCTCAACTTCTCCTGGAAAACAAAAACGACAGCAACACCACCACCCTTCTGGACAACCTGGCCAATCTCGGACTCAAACAACTGGTTGACTCCCCCACCCATGTAGCCGGACATACACTCAACCCTATTTCCACCTCCTGCAAACACATTTCCTTCGATCACACCACAGCTCTCCATTGGACGGACCACAGTTGTGTTCACTTCAGCTACAAAACCACCTCGACCCACAACCACCCACAACCTATTCCTCGAAGAAACTGGAACAAAATCACCACCGACCAACTCCTCACATCACTCAACCAAAACCCTCCCACCCTCTCATTGGACCCAAACCAAGCTGCCACCAAACTCAAGCAATGGATCACTCACAGCGCTGACAAATTAGCACCCCTGAAAAACCACCAGATCAAATCAGGTAACAAAAAGGCTCCCTGGTTCAATGATGACCTTAAGAAATCCAAGAAGCTATGCCGCACCCTAGAGAAAACATGGAGAAAAAACCCAACCACCGACAACATGACCACCTTCAAGGCAGCCATCCGCAAACACCACCAGCTGATTCGATCCACCAAGAAATCAGCATTCAAGGATCGACTCGACAACAACGACCATAAAAAGAATTCACCAACCCCACCGCAGCCTCAAACGACATTGCTCCCTCCCAAAACCTCTGCGACTCGTTATCCTCCTTCTTCTACAACAAAATTGCCGACATTCACAACAGCTTCGAGAACATTCCCCACGAACAATCCTCCCCACCCCCCTCAGAACCTTCACCGCCATCCAACAACCTCAGCGCCTGGAACACAATCACCACTGAAGACACCATCCGCCTAATGAACTCAATCCACTCTGGATCGCCAACCGACCCCTGTCCCCACCACATCTTCAACAAAGCAGACTCCATCATCGCACCCCATCTCCACGATGTCATCAACTGCTCATTCAACTCTGCTACCTTCCCAGAAAGCTGGAAACACGCCGAAGTCAGCGCCCTCCTGAAGAAACCCACAGCAGACCCCTCTGAACTTAAAAACTATCGCCCCATATCCCTCCTCCCATTCCTTGCCAAAGTCATTGAGAAAGCCGTCAACAGCCAGCTCGCTGCCTTCCTTGAATCCAACAACTCCCTCGATCCCTCTCAGTCAGGATTTCGAGCCAAACACAGCACCAAAACCGCCCTCATTGCAGCGACAGACGACATCCGAACACTACTGGACAACGGAGAAACAGTGGCCCTCATTCTACTCGACCTATCCGCCGCTTTCGACACTGTCTGTCACAGCACCCTTATACAACGCCTCAGCAACATCGGCATACAAGGAAAAGCCTTGGACTGGATCATCTCGTTCCTCGCTGGGAGAACTCAAAGAGTCCGACTTCCCCCATTCAATTCAGAGGACACTGAAGTCATCTGCGGCGTACCACAAGGATCATCACTCAGTCCCACCCTCTTCAACGTTTACATGAGCCCACTCGCATCCATCGCGCGCCAACACAACCTTAACATCATCTCCTACGCTGACGACACCCAGTTAATCCTTTCCCTCACCAAAGACCCTAACACCGCCAAAACCAACCTTCACGAAGGCATGAAAGAAGTAGCCGAATGGATGAAACACAGCTGCCTAAAACTTAACTCAGACAAAACGGAGGTGCTCATCCTAGGATCCTCCCCCTCTGCATGGGACGACTCATGGTGGCCTTCGGCTCTGAGCACAGCACCCACACCCACAGACCACGCACGTAATCTTGGCTTCATCCTAGACTCCTCACCCTCGATGTCCAGACAAGTCAACGCAGTCTCATCCTCCTGCTTCAAAGTACTTCGTATGCTCAAAAAAATCTTCTGTTGAATCCCCCCTCGAGACAAGAAAGATTGTCACCCACGCACTGGTCACGAGTCGGCTGGACTACGGAAACACTCTATACGCCGGAATCACAGCCAAATTACAGAAAAAACTCCAACGCATCCAAAACGCATCAGCGAGACTCATTTTGGACATCCCTCGCCATGATCACATTACCGGACACCGGAAAGACCTCCACTGGCTTCCCGTCAACAAGAGAATAACGTTCCGTTTCCTCACCTACGCACACAAGGCCCTTTACAAACTAGGACCCGAATGCCTCAACACTCGACTGTCCTTCTACACACTCTCCCGCCAACTACGATCCTCCAATCAAGCCCTCGCCGCAGTCCCGCGTATCCGAAGATCCACCATGGGAGGTAGATCCTTCTCCTACTTGGCGGCCAAGACCTGGAAATCACTCCCCACTCCCCTCCGCCTTACACAAAACCACATCTCCTTCAGAAAAGAACTCAAAACCTGGCTATTCGACAAAAAATGATCCCCCCCTCCCCAAGCGCCTTGAGACCCTCTGGGTGAGTAGTGCGCTGTATAAATCCCTGAACTTGAACTTGGTAGAGAGATTAAGAGCAGAGGTGAGGGGCATTACATTCAAAAGACAAGGATGTAAGAGGGGTAGAATCCAGGCAAAATGGTAGGAGGCTGGGTAACTGGTGAACGTTGAAATGCAGAGGTTACTAATGAAGCATTTAATAATTTGCTGTTTTCCAGGCATGCCTCACACTTCCTAGTGGTTTGGGGGTTTCACCCTCAACAAGAATACTTTGAAAAATGCCAGAAGATAGTATTTTTGGCCCATTTTCCATAAAAAGTAGTCCACAGGTCATGTGTGACCCATTCTTACCAGTTTGCACCACTTTCTTGTGCCTCATTTGCATGTAAGAACTGCACTCATGTATTTTCCCTTCTGTAATCCCCACTTTCCCATATGCTCCATTTTACCCTTTCAATCAACACACTTTCCTGTCTGCACCATTCATCCCCATTAATCACCTCTCTTTATAGTGTAATGTTCTCTAGTGCTCAACATTTTGCTCTCTAAGCTCCTTCCTCTTTCGAACACCATTATAATTCCATGTGTACTTTGCCTGTGTTGTCTCCTCTCTTCCTAGTGGACAAAACAGGTGCTAAATCAGGTGAAAATTTTTTTTACAACTATTTGGGCCATAATTGCAATGGTCAGCAGGTCACAAGTTTGAATTGGCTATTAATAAAACATATTTACAGAGCAGCAAATGTGTTAAAGTAAACGATTTCTAAAAGAGTTAGTGTTCTATTCACTTTGCTTTGCAATTGAAGCATTTCCACCTCTTGAAATGTGTTCCTACTCAATGGTAGACATTGCCTGTCTAAAATATTTCAATCAAATTAATATATGTCTGCTTTATACCAAGGACTCTCAATGTTTTCACAAAAAATATGCTTCTGTTCAAACTCGGAAATAGGAAATACTGCAACACAGGAGATACATGAGAGAATAGTGTCAACAAACCATGTTGATCCATTGTCCAATGTACAATTACGGTTACTACTTAGGGAATCCATCTTTATTTACACATGCAATAAGGCTGTTACTGGACACTCAAAAAGTCAGCATGCTGTGACAGTCTTCTCAGGTAGGTGATACTGTATGATCATAGGTGATTCCCAGCTCAAAGATTTTTCACAGTGTGATCATAGGCTAAGAAAACTGACCCAATGTGTGACCACCTGCACAGCATGCTAAGGCGTTAGTGTGGAAATACAACATGGATTGTGGGGAGCAAAACGGACAGGAGAAACAACGAGCAGTGGAAGTTTTAAGTAGCATTTCCTACTGATTCAGATGATTTGTGGCTGACCCTTGAGGTTTTTATGACAGAACCCCGTCAGCATTTACCACACATACCTTTACAGTCAGTATCTCAACAGCGACATTACCATGCATCCCTTTACCAAGCAAGTCACTATAATGACTTGCCTTAGGGGGTTGCTAGAGTTTGGAATAGTATAAATTACTGTTCCAACTGTAGTCCAACAACACATCCCCTAAAGCAAGTTGTTTTAATAACTTGTGTGGTTAAGGAATGCACGGTAATGTCGCAGGGTAGTGACTGCGGTGTAAAGACACATCGTGGTATTGACTGTGGGGTAAAGGATCTTTACCACGAGTTAGCAAAGCCAAAGTATTACTACACATTAGTGCCACATTTGACACAGTTTTCCAGCCAGTGCTTATAAATCAACTAGTACAACTTAGAGGGAGGAGCCAAGATGGCGACCGGAGCGGACGTGTGAGCTCCCGGCTCCGCCGGTCCTTTAGCCCCGCAGTACTATCCTGCTTGATATCCTGCTCAATTCAACCCCTGTTCGGCTGGAGACAGCGCGCTGACATCGCCCATGTTCCTCCGGAGTCTCAGCTCGTCCGGAAGGCGGAGATAGCCTGGTACCCGTCCCGACGCCCTGTCCCCTGCGTACATCGCCACTGGATGCCGGACCTCGACGGAGCAAAGACGATCGGCCCGCCCGCAGGATGCCCACAGCCTGTGAGGAGCTGCCCCTTTTCTGATCGCGGACCGCTGCGCACTGGTTGCTGTTGAGTGTTGTGTACCGCGACCACCTCGCGCTCGGTGAGTGTACCGCACTGTATGGCCGGCTCCTCTGCTACGAGCTGGGTGAGGGCTGCTTAGACTGCATCACGGGACTTGCTCGGACTCTGTGGTTCGCCCGCCCGCCCTGCCTGCCTGTTCTGGCCAGGGGGGTCCCCTCGCTGGCGACGTGGGACTATGGCTGGCTATAATGGGAGACGATGCAACTGGTGATCTCTGTTTGACCCCCCCAAGTCTACGATATCGGCTTGTGGGCGATATGGCTGTACCCGCTGAATCTCGGAGTAAAGAAGATCGCCCTCCCTCGCTCCGTGCCGGCGGCACCATGGCTGGGCCGGGGACTGACTTGACTACACCTACTTGTGTCCCGGGCACAGAGGGACCGCAGCCTACCCTGTCCTATGTTGATATCCTGTCTGCCCTCAGTGAATTGAGATTGGTGCTGTCTCAGGACTCCCACAGGCTGTGTGAGAAACTCGATGGCATATCCCTCAACTCGGAGCGGACTCGAAGAGACTATTCCCAGCAACAATTTCACACTTCCCTGCTGGTGCCTGGGATTGCAACAGTGTTACCAAGTGTTTCTAGCGGTGGTGAGACCTGGGACGACTGGACTGGCGCCTGCGGACTACGGCTTACAAACTTTGCCTGTGATACATTGTTTGCACAATCGGGGACTGTTTCTTTGTTTCCACCACCGTCATCGGCAATGGGACTGCTAGCTGAGCGATTTTTGGCCCCCTTGAAGACTCTCTCGTCAAAGCCTGCGCTTTTTCCCCTGTTGTATTTGTGCTATAAGGGAAACTTGGAGACTCTTTTGTTTGGGATCAATGCATTGATGGGTATTTGGTGCCGTCCATTTTGTAACCGTGAGTCTCCCCCTTCTTCTTTGCTCCCATCTGGTCTCTTTGTTGTGGAGGGGGTTGGCACTCGGCGAGGGGTGTGTCCTGAGGGATATCCGAGATCGGGCCAGGGTTAGGCGGTTTCTTTGTTCTATTGCTTTCTCCCTCCTCCTACGGTTGTAGCTTCTTACGGGGGGGTGGATACACGGGGTCCCCCAAGATCGGGCCAGGGCTAGGTGACTTCTTTATTGTTATGTACGCGTCGACGGGCTGGGACTAGGATGGGACTACTTTTGTCTGATTTATTCGCATGTTTGGAAATGTCTTTCCCCACCTCCAGTTCTGATTGCCACCACTGTCGTGCTGATGATAATTGTGGTTGGGACGCTTACGGGGCCGGTGGGGACCGGGAGTATGTTAAATTTGCCTCCTCCCACCTCTTCTGAGAGTTGGAGAGTGGGATGGTCTTTTCTCACTCTCTTTATTCTCTTTCCCACTTGGGGGTTCTCTTGGGGCGACAGGCATGCCTATTGGGGGGGGGCCGTGGCCTTCCGCTGGTATGCAGGGTGGGGGGATGGGATGTGTTGTATGTTTTCTCTTTGTTTCTATGGCCCTCTTTCTTTTTCTTCTTTCTTCTGTTTCTTTTTCTTCTATACCTCTTTGCTTCCTTTGGGGTTGGGGTTCAGTGTTATCAAGGGGTTTATTGCATCGTAACATTATGTGACATAGCGGTCGGCGCTCGCTCTTTGAGGACGGTGACAATGCTTTCTGATACATGCCTTCCTCTATTAAGCCTCCTTCCGGGTGCTCCTTGAATGATGATAGCTATTCTGGTCAGTTATTAGCTTCTATTACCTTTGTAGTTTTAGAAATTGTACTCCACAAAATCATAAAATTAAACCTTTTTCTATCCTTATGCTATGGTTCTAGGCTCCATACGATATTATGTGCTCAGAGATTGTTTTAAAGGCGTTCTGTCCTATTGGGTTCATTATATCCTTCTCCTATATGTCATAGCAGCCGGCCCTGAGGGGTTGTAGGCAGACGCTGTGTACTGTGCTTTTTATAAATAAAGGTTTTTTAAAAAAATGGGTATTTGGTGCCGTCCATTTTGTAACCGTGAGTCTCCCCCTTCTTCTTTGCTCCCATCTGGTCTCTTTGTTGTGGAGGGGGTTGGCACTCGGCGAGGGGTGTGTCCTGAGGGATATCCGAGATCGGGCCAGGGTTAGGCGGTTTCTTTGTTCTATTGCTTTCTCCCTCCTCCTACGGTTGTAGCTTCTTACGGGGGGGTGGATACACGGGGTCCCCCAAGATCGGGCCAGGGCTAGGTGACTTCTTTATTGTTATGTACGCGTCGACGGGCTGGGACTAGGATGGGACTGCTTTTGTCTGATTTATTCGCATGTTTGGAAATGTCTTTCCCCACCTCCAGTTCTGATTGCCACCACTGTCGTGCTGATGATAATTGTGGTTGGGGCGCTTACGGGGCCGGTGGGGACCGGGAGTATGTTAAATTTGCCTCCTCCCACCTCTTCTGAGAGTTGGAGAGTGGGATGGTCTTTTCTCACTCTCTTTATTCTCTTTCCCACTTGGGGGTTCTCTTGGGGCGACAGGCATGCCTATTGGGGGGGGGGGGGGGGGGGGGCGTGGCCTTCCGCTGGTATGCAGGGTGGGGGGATGGGATGTGTTGTATGTTTTCTCTTTGTTTCTATGGCCCTCTTTCTTTTTCTTCTTTCTTCTGTTTCTTTTTCTTCTATACCTCTTTGCTTCCTTTGGGGTTGGGGTTCAGTGTTATCAAGGGGTTTATTGCATCGTAACATTATGTGACATAGCGGTCGGCGCTCGCTCTTTGAGGACGGTGACAATGCTTTCTGATACATGCCTTCCTCTATTAAGCCTCCTTCCGGGTGCTCCTTGAATGATGATAGCTATTCTGGTCAGTTATTAGCTTCTATTACCTTTGTAGTTTTAGAAATTGTACTCCACAAAATCATAAAATTAAACCTTTTTCTATCCTTATGCTATGGTTCTAGGCTCCATACGATATTATGTGCTCAGAGATTGTTTTAAAGGCGTTCTGTCCTATTGGGTTCATTATATCCTTCTCCTATATGTCATAGCAGCCGGCCCTGAGGGGTTGTAGGCAGACGCTGTGTACTGTGCTTTTTATAAATAAAGGTTTTTAAAAAAAAAAAAAAAAAAAAAAACTAGTACAACTTAGAAATTAAGGTATTCCCCTGGTGTGGCTAACCGCTATCCTATTTGGGCAATCTGAAGAAAGCCACTCATCACTTGTTTCTGTTTTGTACTAAACCTCAGACTTGTGGAATTTATTGGGCCTCCGCTGTTTAATCTTTATCATTCCTAATTAGCCTTATTCATTCAGTCCTTTGGTTTCTTGTTGATGTCTTGCGCATATTGGTACCCAAACATGAATTTCCCTCAGTGGCAATCTGCCCAAGAATATGTTTGGTCTTGCAGGAGGCAGATCCTTCTCCTTTTTAAATATGCAAGACTGGAACTCTCTCCCTCTTGAACTATGGTGTAACTCCAATCTTTTGCAAAAACAATAAAACTGTCCTTTCTCCACATTAGTAAAGTCTGCAACTCTCCTTTGGAGCTCTCTTAGTGCCAGGATCCCCGGTTAGCATATCAAATTCATTTATCCCATTCAATAGAACAATAACAAATTTTAAATCATTTAATGTATTCCTATTTAATACAGATGTAAAATATAGGTACGCATTTTCTAAGTATTATTAATTTGTAACCATTATACTCACATCCAAACTCAGTAAGTAGCTTCTTGCAAAAAGGCTTCAACAATGCCATATAAACTGTGATCTCTAAATAAACTGCACATTTTATAAAACGCAGCAGCTCATCTCTCTTAATGAGAATTCCAAAGTTCAAATCTTTCTCACATGTATTGTTGGAGCTACACTAGTTTCCCATTATAAAGGAAGTATTCCTTCATCACGGCACTGTATATTGCTCATAACATAGGTCCTGAGTACCTTGGAGAAAATTCATATGGTACACACCTAGGTGAGCTCTTCGATCAACCCCCTCGGGAACAGTGGAAACACCTAAAATAAACAAAGAGTCCTGGAGTGGTAAAAGCTTTTTCTCATTCCTTGCAAACTCTGAAACAAAATGTATTTGCATTTCAAAGCCCAGTCCAATTCTGTTTTACAAAAAAAACTTACTGGCTTTTTTCAACTACGTTGCCCAATTAGCTTTATTTACGGTTACAGCTGCAGATGGCAGGGCACATTGGCATGCTCTATAAACAATATCCATATCAATATAAATAATGGCCAATTGAAATGACTTCCTATGATGTCACTACCTGTTAAGTTAAATCGTGTGCAAATGATAGGGGCCTCGCATTTTCCTATTCTGCCCAGGGCCCCATGAACCCTAGGACCGGCCCTGTGCTACGGACCCAACGCTCTCACGAATCATCCAGATTCTTCCCACGACCCAAAAACAGTCGCTGCACGAGATAACGCGCGGTAAACGTCAAAGGGAGGGAGCGAAAGGCTGTCCAATCAGCCGCTCGGTGTGAGAGACGGTTGTAACGCTGCTGCGCCGACGAAAGCCAAGCGCGGCCATCTTGAACTGAACCTACTTCTGAGCCAATTCAACGAGTATTTTCGAAATAGTGGCGTACACTTCGTTTTTAGATAAGTAAACAGCATCTTAAGCTTAGTTGTTTGCATTACATCCTTTCACAAAGTAAATATTTAGGACGATTTGTTTTTGTTCATGTTTCTAAATGTACATAAAGCTAATAATAAAGGAGCGCTCTAGGTAAATCTATAAAGTGCACTATAACTATCAGATTAGTCGTTTTGCGGTGACCTGATTTTAAGGTTTTCCCTTTTCAATGTGACAGCTGAGCTACGGGACCTGGGCGGCATCACGCAGTCTGTCTTCCGTGTCTAGGGCCTCAGACCGCGCCCCGGGTTGGGAGTGGCCAGACCTGCCCGAGGGGTGGCTCCGAGTGCCGGGGGCACCCGGCCTGGGACTCCCGTAGAGCTCCGGGTGCAGCGGCAGGGCATGGGGTGGGAGTCTGACAGCAGCGATGGGCGGTGGCTGCTCTGATCCCACCCACCGGAGGAGGGCGGCTCTGCCTCCGCGGAGGAGGGAGCAGCACTCGCACTGGCGGCGGCTGTGGCCACCAGTCGGCAGCAGAGGGGCCGCCCAGCTCAGGTAAGAGCCATTTCACTCCGAGGCGTTTTCAAGTGACATTTCTGCCAGCCTGATCCCGGGGCTGCCGGAAGAAACGCCAGGTAGGCTTCCCTGTCTCCTCTTCCCTGCACTTCTTCCCCTCCATGCAATTCTTTCGTTTTGTTGTCAGAGTTTCGCGTTTCTGTTGCGGCTGCTCGTTGAACTTGTAATGTTCTGCCCCCCTTGGTCGAAAATCCAGTTTATTCAGTGCTTCTCTGTTAGAGAACGAGAACTTTTCTAGTCCCCCTTATGTGTGTGGTGTGCTATCCTAAAACTTGGACCTCTCAAGTTCCACTGGTGTGTTTTGAATTGGGCTCATCATTAATTAAAAAACCCTGTTTGTTTCGACAGCATACTGAGGACCCCATATACACAGCAAGAAAGACTTCGAGGGAAGAGTTTGTCTAATTTGTGATGTTGTACAGCATTCACATAGCAAAGTTTGCAGCATTTTGCACCGAATGGAGCGTGTGAAAGAGGCTGTTGAAAGTTAACGGGTGTTCTGTCACTGAAAGGAGATAAGGAAGGACAGTTGTCAGGTGCAGACTTAGGTAAATACAAATACATTTTAGACAAGCATGAGAAGTCGGACGCGAACAAACTCTTAACTAGTAGTACAGCAGATAAAGAGAGAAACGACTAGGTGAACCTACTCTCGCAGATAGATGAAAATGCCTAATTTAACCGCTGCCCACATTGAAATACTGGTCGGCAACCTTTTTTGTATCAAGCCCTCGCCCCTTTATACAATTATGTGACATCATATTTTGTCACAACTGTTTTGCGAAACGGTAAATATCGCCAGCAAGCGGAAACATTACAGTGGGACTTGATGACATCTCACCTACGAATTGTAGACAAGATTAATATCCGTTAGTGCGTCTCAGTGGACACGAATCGAATTAGGCATTGTAAAAACATTGCCAGTCGCATTAAAAGTTGAAGTGAAAAGAGATGGAGGCATCTGGAAAGGCTGGCCCGTGACACACATTCCTAGCTGTTTGTGTTTCTTGCGACAAATAGGCTATATGTAATTGAAAACAAATTGTAAGCGGAAATCCAAACGTCTGGTGGACATACTCTCTGGGTCATCCATCCTAGGATCTCACAATTTGTTCAAGTGCGTCAGTTGGGATTTGAGCCCAGGTCCCCCATCTCAACATTTGCATTTCATCCACTCGTCAGTATCTACTAGTCCTCCTCGTTTTACACAAAATAGTAGCATTTCTTGCTTAGTTTTTTGAAAACTGGAATTAGTGCAATAAAATCGACTTAATTAATATGATACTATATCAGAAAGTTGTCGAGACAAATGGAGTATGCTTTAGTATTTAAAGGGACAAACAAAAGCACATAGAAATGAATATTTTATCATTATATAGCAATCGAGGAAAGCACAACACTTGTTTTTTTAATACAAAGTTAAGTGTGAGGCAGAGCACTCTATGGTAGTCGAGTTAACAAACGTACTTCAGAAAGAACCACACCTTAATCTACAAAATTAAATAAACCTGATAATCCATAGGGGTGGAGGTCCCATGACTCTTGCTCTCATGGTCCAAGTGTTAAATGGGACAGCCTTCCCAAAGGCAAGTTCAGTCTTTAGTCACTTTTTCAAAACTGCATTAGGGATGGGAGATAGTGTTTTAGATAATGGCTCGGTTCTGAAGTGATGCTCATGGATGCCCTTCCCATCCTGTTTCCTTAGTTGTCCCATTGGTCTGGGTGATATTGTTTCGTTATGGATTCCACCTTTCTGTGGTTGGGACTAAATCAAGGACACTGGAGCCAACCCGTTGATGTCCCATCCCAGCTAACTGAATACATTCGTGCTGGTTGCATCAAGGACACGAACTTGGTGCATAAGGACCATCCAGGCCTCCTGGCTGATCAAACACATGAACTTCAAGAGAGTGGCAGTGAGAGCAAAAAAGAAAAGAACCATCATGCCAGAATGGAATCCCTTTCTGTCATGGTATGTTGGCACTGAAGTATTTTTACGGCAAATGGACCAGCAGACTAGATCCAGGGGAAGCTGAGTGCCCCTAGTGCAACTTCCGAGATTAGGCATGCATGTCCTGTAGAACGGCCATCAATCTGCATTTAGCGTCAGACAACTTGTCGGTCTGCCCCTCCTGGATCATCCTGAACCATGCAGGATTACAGACTGACGGCGCAAACCCTAGTTTCGAAATCCCATGATAATTCAACTGCAGGTTCTGCTGCTTAAACTGTGTGCTTACTCAAGTTCAGAAAGCACAGCATTCTGCTACAATCCATGCAGTGGGCTTTGTAAGCATTGTTCCTCCCCCCAGTGGCTCATTGTGAAATGAACTAGGGTCTTAGAAGTCAGTCTCAACTCTTTCACAACACCAAACGCATAAAGGAGAACCACTGAAAGCATCTTTGAGTACAGACATTTCTGTACCACCTCTGCGGCTGCCACCTGGTCTTTTTTTTTTTTTTTTACCGACATCATAAGTATTTTAATGCCCCGGCTGGTATGAGAAAAAGCAAAATCACAATCCACCAGAGCCGGTATTTGTAGCCCTTCTTTGTATATACTTCAGACAGCAATTGTAAATAAAAAGCACTTCAAAATGTGTTCTAGAGCTGGGTTAACGATCCATCACAAATAAAGTGAAGAAAGGCAGAAAAGCTATGTTACAAAAGAATGCATACGATTTTGCTTTCAGCCCTATTTAGTATCACATCAGGGCCTTTGAAGATTGTTAAAACCACAACAAATGACCGATATTTTTCTTTTGGAGAGGTGGCAACCCTAATCACATCTGTCACCCTATAAAATGGCTGGGAATCCTATGATACATACGTTCCGTGGTCTCAGAAAATCTTTAGGTACTCCACTTCCAGCAGGATGATGCAGTTTATCAGGTCCTCTTTGAGTCAGTCGTATGCACTGGTTTCCCCCACTACTTGGATTTGTTCACCTGCAGCCTTGGCTGCTGGGCTCTAATCTACTGTCCATTTATGACGACGCCTCAACAGTACTAGTAGTAGCCTGCACGTCCTTTAGAGCTACCATGACAAGGCACTTTTCTGTCTGTCAAGCTGGTGCCAGTAGGCTCACTACCTTCACACAACTCCTAGTACAAGGTTTGAGGGAAAAAAGTTACCCTTTTCATGTCTGATTGTCTTATCATATTTCCCCTTAGTTGTTATCGCTCTGTACCAGGGGTCCGGTAGGAAAGGTACAGCATTCTACCAGTTCATAGCACATGGAAAGCTGCACCAGCAAGTACAAAAATAGATCAAATCCAGGCTAGATTTGATCTATTCTGATCATTGAAGAAACACAATAATGAACATATTTTGAGAATATATTGGATTTCCACTACTGGCTGGTGCACCTTTCCATGTGCTATAATCTTTAATCTGCTGAACAGTGGCATGGAACAGCGGCAGGTGCTTGATAAGTAGTGCACAGGACATTAATACATAACGTGTAAACTATGATTTCGGGTTCGTCTTTCTAGTCCATTCTACTAGTTCAGGCCTAAATGTTTTAATGGAAAGTTGAGGACTGAATGAATACACGCGGTTGGTGTATATTGCGTGATCTGTCAAGAAACAAAGTAATTTGCAGTGTTTACATATGCGTTATTATAGCAAACAGATAAGTATGGAAT
Source organism: Lissotriton vulgaris (assembly GCF_964263255.1). Lineage (NCBI taxonomy): Eukaryota > Metazoa > Chordata > Amphibia > Caudata > Salamandridae > Lissotriton > Lissotriton vulgaris. The sequence goes on from NC_141696.1 coordinate 1,500,087,571, forward strand.
GGACATACACAGAGCACTTTACCAACATGTCATCATTCCAAAGAGGGCCTTGTTCAGTGGGTATAGAGAATGCCGTATTCCCTCCCAAAAAAGTGATTTCTCTAGGGAGAAATTGGTGATTTATTACTCATTGACAGGAGTCTTCCCTTTGCTTAAATCAGAGTTGTTTAGCAAAGGGTCTAAACATTAAATAGACACGAGGCCCCAATCCATGTCTCATTCTGTGTCTAACAGTTCGTCCCTCTGGTCTTCTTTGTGTTCCAGGCAGAGTGCAATCTGCCTGTATCTCTGTTCTGTGGGGCTGTATTCGTGCCTACATTGTTATTGCCTGTGTGTGCCAGTCTCGGAGTATTGAGTTTTGGACTTGCATACTTGGTTGTCCTAGCTCTCCTTGGCATCTTTAGAACAGACAACAATTACTAAGATAAGGTCCTGATTCATACACAATTTGACCCCTGATCACTTGTATTACCTTCCCTCTCTACTTCCCCCTTTCCTTACCTGTGGCCTATTTTCCTCCCACTTCCACTGTTGCACTCAATTGGCCAAAGTCTGCTTATGACCACTACACCGCTGTGGAGAAACATCATTCCATTCACAAGGATTCTACCTCATTTCATCTCTCTAGTTATGCCCTTTTCTTTCTCCTGTCACATCTAGCAATTTAAGATTGCTTTGCTACAGTGTAAAGCTCTATACTGGATATACATCATAGCACGTCTTTGTGTGTATGGTTGACTACATCTCAGGCGATTCATATGTATGAGTTCTTGTAGTCTGCTTGCCTGGATGTCAATGTGCATGTTGCTCTGCCTGTGTATTGGATTGCATGCATCACCTACATTAGTGCATGTGTCTGTCTTCAGGCATGGTAATCTATGTCGCCAATACCTTTTTTTATAAGTGTGCTCACCTTGTGCATTTTCCCTGATTGGCCTAGCACCGTCACTTTTTGATACTGAATACCTATTTTGTCCATGAGCCCTGTGACCATAGTTATTCTCAGCCTCTCTCTACATGACTCCAACTTGAGCTCTGTGAGTACAGGTGGCTCCCAAGGGGAAACAAAATCTGGTTCAGAAGCTTCGTCATCGCCCATGGAGCACCCAGGGATATGGTCAGCTTTCCGTTCAGTCTTGCTTCTCTAGTTATAGGATACAGCACTGAACCTGTTGGAAGCAAGTAGTGATCCTGACAATTGGGATTGATGTACTTGACGTGAAGGACCCATGTCAGCCGTTGGTTAGTTGTGATGTTCTCCAGTTGTAGTCGCCACAGAAGTGCGCATACATGCAATTAGATAGTACAACTGACTGTCCAAGTATGAAAATTAATCTTTACAAAATGTGTGAATATAAGATGTAGATGAGTATTCCAAAGTCCTGTGCTGGTTAATGGGCACAAGCCGTAAGTGTTCCGAGATAATGATTGCCTCTTTTTTTTTTTTTTTTTGATCTGATAATCCCTAGAGGTTGTACAATTTGGTACAGAGAGAATCAAAACCAATTAACCGATGTGATGGTAAGCTCAACTTCACCCCAGTCTAAAATGGTTATCGTTGGTATGGTCATGAATGCTGACATCATTGGGTTTGCACAGACTGCTGCTCTATTCGTGTAGCAGCTTCAGGAATTATAGAGTGATGGGTATGCCTGCCAGTTCAATTCACTTTTACTATGGAGCTTCAACACTGAACTGCAGCTTTCTCTTGTTGTTTCACCATACTCCTCATGTCCTCCATCAGCGTCTACCTTCCAACACTCTGCCTTTCATGTTTTTTTTATTAATTCTCTCCCTCCCAACTTCCTTTCCTTGGCTACCCGCCTCCTTAGGGTTTCCTCTGATTTCCATCCCCTTTTTATGGTTCTCGCTTGACAGCTAAACTATCGCAATTCAGTTATGTGAGCATTACGTGAGGGGAGCTTTGACCCCCACCCACATGTTGGGAGCCAAGAGTACATGTTTTGATTAGATAGAAGTTGTGTGCTTCTACCAAAGAAGTGCTTGCCCTCCACGCTTCTGTAACCGTTTTGTTTATTTATCCAGCTAACCAAGTTTGAACTTTCAAGGACACTCGGGCTTTTTGAAGTGTTTTTACTTCACATTCCTTCTTTCTCTAAGTGTGGTAGCCCATCGCTACTCCGCCTGTCTGACTGAACGACCACTCCTCCTCCATGTATCTGGCTGACTGACCATCCTCTTTGTGTCTGGCCCTTCGGCTGCCCTCCTTGTTTGGCTGGCTGCCCTGAGGCCGATATCCTTCTTACTTTTTGGTTGCCCTCCTCCTTGTCTGCCTGCTCCCTGGTCCCGGTCTCCTAGTGCTTGTACTCTTCGCTTGTTGTGCCTCCTTTCTGTGCTCCCAGTGCTTGACTCCTTCTTCTGGTCTGGCTTGACGGAACAACTGTCGCCAGACAATTATGTGAGAACCACCAGAAGAGGAGCTTTGGCTTCGTCCATACTTTGGGACCGGGATATTATGTTTTGATTGGTCAGAAGTCGTGTGCTTCCACAATTAAAGTGTTTGCCCTCAACGCTGCTGTGATCATTTTGTTTATTTATCTAGCTGCCTGATCTTGAACTTTAACCCCTCCCCTGCTGATGACGGAACCGCTCCGTCATCAGCTACAGTTGGGCTGTGCTGATGACGGAGCGGTTCCGTCATGGCCCAGCCGCCGCGCCTGAGCGGCGCTGATTTCGCGCCTGCGTTGGCGTTCTAATGAGCGGGGCGGGTCATGACGGAACCGCTCCGTCACCAGCATAGCTCAACCGCGGCTGGTGACGGAGCGGCTCCGTCACCAGCATGCGGCCGCCCCGCCCCTTTAGCGCTGCGGCGGAATAGCCGCCGCAGCGAAGGGGTTAAGGGGCACAGACATCATTATATTGTTTTTAAAGTGTCATCGGTAACTAGATAGTTCATGGTGCTCTTCTCTGGCAGCAGCACAGATAGGAGTAGGCAATCTTAAATGTACATGGGTTTTTTGATGGCTTGACAGTGCATTCATAAGATTTCCCTGTTGCCATTGCCAATGTTAGTTTTCTCGTTTTTGTCACCTGCACCGCTGTTTCCTCGTTCTTTGTCCCCTTTTTGCTTGCGCTGTCTCTCCCCAGGGTAGGGTCAGTTTCTGACGATGAAGGTATCTCTCATGTGTACTTGATCCTGTAGTGATACCTTGCTAATGAGGACGCTTCCCTTTGTGCCCTCCCGGAGGAGACGCTGCGGTAAACAAACCTCCGCCTCTAACCTCATTGTTATGTGCTGGGCGGATGTGTTTCCACCTCAGGCATGTCTCTAGGTGCCTGCCTAGCAGTGTCCTGTGCATTTATAACTGGGCTTCCATGATGCGCTGATACTTGTCTTGTGAAAGGCTTTGATATTCCTCTTTTACAATAAAATGGCTTTTTTGATAGAAAAGGCTGCTTGCTCTCTATACGTGGCGTGAAGGGTGTGCCTTACATGCTCCTACCCACCCTCTCTCCTGGACTTGATAGGCCTGGCTGCTTCGAGGCAGTTCCACTCCTGCCAATGGGTATCTAAACCCTGCCTGCTCCCTTTGATATGAAGTATCTGCCTGCTGCTCCGAGGCAGTTTCATATGTGCCTCTGTATGTGCAGACCATGCCTGCTCCTGGACCATCCCACACCCACCTTAGTCTGTGGAGGTCTTACCTGCCCCAAGGCTGTCCATCTTTGCAACTGGGTATAAATTGCCTGCATGCTCGGGGGCCTACTATACCTCCGCTAAGGATGAAGGGCCTGTCCTGGTTGCTCCAAATCCCGTCCACACCAGTCCGTGTAAGGCTTGAATTCTGAGGCTGTCCTCACCGGGTTCTAGTTATGATGGGCCTGTCTGCTACAAGACCCTACCACACCCTCTATTAGGTATGAAGGGCCTACCTGCTCCAAGACCCTTCAAAACTGTCCTTGGGTATGAAGGGACTGTCTGCTCTGAGTCCCTCCAAACCTGCCCGTAGGTATGACTGACTTACCAGGTTCGAGACCTCCCAAATCTGCCCCTCGGTATGAAGGGGCTTATGAAGGTGTACAGACTGCTTTTTCTTCTGGTCTGATATGAGAGAAAGTTTGGAGTTATCACACTTCACCACACAGTACAACTGATGTCTTCATTCAAATTGTTACGTAACATACAATCCAGGTGCAAATTGTATCCCATATGGGTGGAAGAGTTTTCTCAGGACACTATAGTAAAAGCTAATTCTGGGGACATGCGGAACAAAGTGTCTAAAACAGGAAGCAGTTGCCAAATATGTTGATGATAAAACAAAATAATTCCAAGTAGGTTGAGTACTTAGTTGGAGACTGGCTTCTCATTAAATAAGGTGAAGAAAGGAGAGTCGAAATATTCACTACCCATTAAGGTGGTCAAAATATCCATAGGTGTTATTTTTTTGGAAGGGAGATGGTGGTGGAGCAGGAGAAGTCTTGTAAAGGTCACTCAGTACCAAGTTAAAAAAAATGATGGCTGTCAAAAACAAAGGTATTCTTACTGAGAGTGGTGTTTGAAGTTCCTGATGGGATGTTCCTCGGAAGGAAAGTGCTCCTCACTGTGCTCTTAGTGCCTTCTCTGATATTGGAGGTGCTCGTTCTTCCAATGAAGTACCTGTTGGATCTGACGGCTATTCTCATATGACTCAATGATGTAAGTGTTCTTTCTAGTTACAGTTTGAGAAGTTTAAATACTCCTAAAGAGTCAAGGCCTTCAATTGAAAGGGCTGCCTTTAGAGATGTTCGAAATGTTTTAATTTCCTTTAAAATTCAAAGATTATTATTTGATGGGATACTGTATCCTTTTTCTTCTTTGTACATTCCCTTGTTTCCGCAAGAGACACCGAATGTATTAGTTCACATGTATGCCATTGGCTCCGCTTCTGCTGTCCTGCTCAGACCAGTTCTCATTTGCGCAGTAGCACTGAGGGTCCCGGACGAGCGCTCGTAGGCTCTTCACTCGGAACCTGTATTCCATAATAAAACCACTCGTTATTCTACCTACATGCATCTGTGGCAGTCATTTTCTTCAACTTAACAGACTGCCTTCTCAGAGGCTCTCCAAACCTGCCTTAGGTATGAAGGACCTGCCTGCTCCAAAGCCCTCCAAACCTGCCCCTAGGTATGAAAGACCACATGCTCCGAGGTCCTCCAACCATGTACCTGGGTATGAAGGGCCAGCCTGCTCCGAGACCATCCAAACCTTCCGCTACATATGAAGGGCCTATCTGTTCTGGAGCCCTCTAATCCTGCCTCTAGGTATGAAGGGCCTGCCTGCTCCAAGACCCTCGAAACCTGCCGCTACATATGAAGAGCCTGCCTGCTCTGAAGCCCTCCAAACCTGTCCCTAGGTATGGAGGGCCTGCCTGCTCTGAGGTCCTCCTACCCTGTCCCTAGGTATGGAGGGCCTGCCTGCTCTGAGGTCCTTCAACTCTGTCCCTAGGTATGGAGGGCCTGCCTGCTCTGAGGTCCTCCAATCCTGCCCCTACGTATGAAAGGTCTTCCTGCTCGGAGACCCTCCACACCTGCTGCTACGTATGAAGGGCTTGCCTGCTCTGAGGTCCTCCAACCCTGCCCCTAGGTATGAAAGGTCTTCCTGCTCTGAGACCCTCCACACCTGCCGCTACGTATGAAGGGCTTGCCTGCTCTGAGGTCCTCCAATCCTGCCCCTAGGTATGAAAGGTGTTCCTGCTCTGAGACCCTCCACACCTGCCGCTACGTATGAAGGGCAAGCCTCCTCTGGAGCCCTCCATTCCAGTTTCTAGGTATGAAGGGCCTGCCTGCTCTGAAGCCCTCCAAACCTGCCCCTAGGTATGAAGTGCCTGCCTGCTCCGAACTCCTCCAAACCTGTTCTGTCCCTAGGTATGGAGGGCCTGCCTGCTCCGAGGTCTTCCAACCCTGTCCCTAGGTATGGAGGGCATGCCTGCTCTGAGACCCCCTACACTTGCCTCAACGTATGAAGTGCCTGCCTGCTCCGAGGTCCTCCAACCCTGTCCCTAGGTATGAAAGGTCTTCCTGCTCGGAGACCCTCCACACCTGCCGCTACGTATGAAGGGCAAGCCTCCTCTGGAGCCCTCCATTCCGGTTTCTAGGTATGAAGGGCCTGCCTGCTCTGAAGCCCTCCAAACCTGTCCCTAGGTGTGGAGGGCCTGCCTGCTCCGAGGTCCTCCAACCCTGTCCATAGGTATGGAGGGCCTGCCTGCTCCGAGGTCTTCCAACCCTGTCCATAGGCATGGAGGGCATGCCTGCTCTGAGGTCCTTCAACTCTGTCCCTAGGTATGGAGGGCCTGCCTGCTCTGAGACCCCCTACAGCTGCCGCAACGTATGAAGGGCTTGTTTGCTCCGAGGTCCTCCAACCCTGTCCCTCGGTATGAAAGGTCTTCCTGCTCCGAGCTCCTCCAACCCTGTCCCTCGGTATGAAAGGTCTTCCTGCTCCGAGCTCCTCCAGACCTGTCCCTAGGTATGAAGGACCTGCCTGCTCCGAGGTCCTCCAGACCTGTCCCTAGGCGGGGCTTTAGTGGGCCGGGTATCGCCGCTGCTGAGCACCGGCAGTTTTTTAAAGGGCGCCTCGAAACTGGTCTCTATCGGGCTCTGTTTTGTGCCCTGGCACAGGTGGTCCGTTTTTTTTTCTGGACTGTAGTGAAAGCAGGCACATCGATGTGCGCCTGCTCACACTGTTCACTTCTCACTAGGGGAGAAGTTACGGCATGACGTCATGCCAGGTGAGCTTCATAGGGGAAGGGAAATCCTTTAAATAGAGTAATTTTCTTTCTGGAGTTCCTTCTCTTTTTGAAATTCAGGAGCAGCAACACTGTCGTCGTGTCACCAAGGCTTTAAGTGGAAGCTTTTTTCAATTTTATATACTAGCTATAGTTGCTGCTTATTTATCTTATGCAACTAACTATTGACAAAGCCAATAGTCCTAACTTGTTGTAGGTATGATGTTACTTGTCGTATCGTATAACTGGACGCAATGACAAAAACAGCAAAATTCAAGTCCGGTAAGCAGTAAGCACAGATTTTTAGCTTATGTGTTTTTCAGCCTCGTCCTTAATTACATTGGCCACGCCCCATCGAGAGCCCCCCAGTTTTTTCATCCCACTTAAAGCCCTGTCCCTAGGTATGAAAGAGACGAGACGCTTACACGTCTACCCCACCCGAGATGCGAAGGGCTTGCCTGCTCCGAGACGCTTACACGTCTACCCCACCCGAGATGCGAAGGGCCTGCCTGCTCCGAGACGCTTACACGTCTACCCCACCCGAGATGCGAAGGGCCTGCCTGCTCCGAGACGCTTACACGTCTACCCCACCCGAGATGCGAATGGCTTGCTTGCTCCGAGGTTCTTCCAAACCCGCTCCTGGTTGAGGTTTCTCAGGTCCGTCCCTGATTGACTCCGTCAAAGGTGCAACTTGTCTCCGAGCTCCAATATCTTCACGGGTTGAAAGTAGATGTGAGAGAACGGGGGCTGGCAGGGTTTACATGACAGCTCGTTAATAATAATTAGAATGGCGTTAAACTAAGTCGCTGGAGCCAAGGTAGAGAGGGACGTTGCTGTGCACAGGGCCTTAATGCTGAGAGCTCCTCGGGATGGGCGCCCTGGGCCTAACCCCAGCTCGCCCATGCCAAAAGCCGGCCCTGGTCCTGTGTTTCTTTTCTCAAGAGTTGCATTTCTCAATGTAGCATTACCAAGACTCTGCTGATCGGAGAGGGGCTCTGGTGTTAAAACTTCCAACAGGCGGTATCTCTGCTACCAGTCAATTATTTAAAATAAGCTTGTTTTGTTGTAATTGTATACATAAGTTACTTTTACGGGTGTGGGGGCTGCAGTGGACGAGGTATGCCGTGGAAGCGCCTCTGCTTCGTAAGGGGGTGATCCCACTGGACAGGGGGTGTCCCCCAAAGGAGGGCGCACATTCAGAGGGAAGGACTCTCCTTCGACCAAACTGCACAACCACAAAAAACCACCTCTCTGGGTGTGTTTTAGCAGCATTGGGTAATACGGACCAGTGCTGTCAAGTACGTGAAGCGTGCAGGTTTTCTGATTGTGTTCTGCCTCTCGAGTGTTTGTGGTTGTGCGGCTTTAAATTGTCGCCTCCTATGCTGAAAGTTTGCACCTGTCAACTCCTAACTAATGACGCCGAAGGGCACCCGCTGCTGATTTAGCAGGAACAGTGTATATTTATGCTTACAGCCATGGAATTTCATTCTTCCAGCAGCTACGTTTGTACAAATGATGCCCCATGCCCACCCCTTTGCCGCTCCTTCTCATTACCCGCCTCTCGGTGCCTGCTTCCGCAGTTAACTCTGGCTAGGTAACAGGCGGTGCATCTGAAGACCCAAGTGACCGCATGTGTGACCCTGGGCTTACGACTTCAGCTCCCCCTGCCTCTGTTGAGTAGGAAACTAAACACGGAGTGTGTTTGCACCCTGTATTGAAACAAACGCCTCCCTTGACATAATACATGTTGGTTAGCACTAAACACGCACTGATTACTTCAGGGGTCTCCAATGTAGGGCCCCAAAACTGTATCCATGCCGGATTTTTAGGATTGTCACAGGCAGGGGCGCAACTAGACCCGAACTTCAGTGGGGGGCCCAACACTCCCAGCCGGCCCTAGCACTGGTCACACACGGTGTAACAGTCTTTTTTGGCACCCCTCATTTCCTCCTTCTCCATGAATTCCCTCTCTACCACTCTCCAACAATGCACCTCATCTCTCCATTGAGCCTTCCCGACAAACATTGAATTTTTTGATAGCGCTACTCATAGTTTACTCACACTCTGTTTGTGATCCGCATGGTACACGTTCTTTGTAGCTGGCACATTAGCCCTCTGCGCTGTGTGGGTGGCAGAGTATGTGAGTGCACGGTGAGTGATGCAACTGTGAGAGTAGAGTAAGAGGAGTGACTGCAGGGTGAGTGAGGCGACCACATGAATTTGGGTGCGGATGTAAGTGCAAAGTGGGACGATTAAATGCATAGTTAGTTAGTGATGGGCTTGTGTGAGTGAGATTGCAGATTGAGCAGTTGGGTACAGGTGAGTGAAGTGTTACATGAGTGCAGGGTGAGTTACAGGGTGAAGAGCACCAGTGCATTGTGAGTGCAGGGTGATCACTGTAAGTGTAGGGTGAGTGGGTAAATGGTGAGTGCATGGGGATCAGTGTGAGTGCATTCTGATCGCTGTGGGTGCAGGGTGAGCGTGAAAGTGAAGGGCAAGAATGAGGAGTGAGTTGTCTGAATGTATGGTGCATTACCAGACACTTGAAGTAACTCAGCATGTTAATGACGGTGGCGTAGGATTTCAGTTGTAAGTTAAACTATTGCTATTATGGCATTAATCGGGGATCGAGGGTGGAGGAAATAACATGCTGATCCTGCTACAAACTTACAGTCTTATGATTAGGGTTGCCAGCTCATTATTTTTATGTCCCAGATAGTACAAAAGTAGACAGTCGCCTAAAGCCATATTTTCCAGACATATCTGTGCATACTTTGAACAGCACATATAAATAGAAAGCACTTGTAATTGTGTTCTAGGGCTGCCTGTATGATCCCAGACTGATCTATAAAGGGAACAAAGACCGAAAAGTCACATTACAAATGAATACATACTTTTTTATTTATAACTCTATTTAGTGTTAAGATAAGGTCTTTGCAGGCTCTTTAAACACATGGCTGGCATTTTTCTTTTGGCAACCCTGCTTTATATTCTTTTTCATGAAATGCATTCTCATATTAGAGCAGTAAATGTAAAATACAAATGTAAGGAATAGGCAGAGTGAGGGCCCAAGGGGTACTGGAACCAGAAACAAAAACTAAGCCTCTGTAACCAGTTTACAAAGGTATGGAAATATGCAAATGGTCTTTAAAGACCCGTGAAAACTCGGACGTGCTGGAGATAAGACTTCAGACACTGCCAAGCCGACAAACGACATCTGACGGAAGGGGGAAAGGGGGTGAAGTACTTTCAGCCCTATGGGCTTTGTGCGTCTTGTCACAGGAGATAAATTTACATGCAGTGCATCCAAGTGGAACTCATTTGCATAGCAGTTATGCTGAACATGTGGCATGGACACGCATTACATAAGCCAAGGGTTCCAAGTTCCTCATCTCACCTCTTGTTCTCCTTCACCCCTGTGATGAACCCATAGCCACCTCTATCATTTTCATTCTTTTGTGTGTTTCTCCAGGCAGTGTCCCTTGGCAGCCACACCTGTCCTTAACTGAACCAAGCCGGCTTTTGCAGTAGTGCGGAGAGGTATAATGAGCACCAAGAAGTCAAGACTTGGCAAGGCGACGGACTTCGATGACTCCCTGTGCTGCTGCGAATACATAGACCGAGATGGTGAGAAGAACCATATGGTGGCCTGCTTCTGCGACTGCGAAGACCTTGACAATACCTGCGACAGGTGAGCCTGCGAGCGAGCCACTGCTGGGTCGAGCATTGCTGAACTGTGCAGCTCACATTGGGTATTACTAAGCTGTTCAGCTGGCATTGGGTACTATTGAGCGGCACGGCTAGCATTTGGCTCTATTGAGCGGCACGGCTAGCATTTGGCTCTATTGAGCGGCACGGCTAGCATTTGGCTCTATTGAGCGGCACGGCTAGCATTTGGCTCTATTGAGCGGCACGGCTAGCATTTGGCTCTATTGAGCGGCACGGCTAGCATTTGGCTCTATTGAGCGGCACGGCTAGCATTTGGCTCTATTGAGCGGCACGGCTAGCATTTGGCTCTATTGAGCGGCACGGCTAGCATTGGGTACTATTGAGCGGCACAGCTAGCATTGGGTACTATTGAGCGGCACGGCTAGCATTGGGTACTATTGAGTGGCATGGCTAGCTTTGGGTACTATTGAGTGGCATGGCTAGCTTTGGGTACTACTGAGTTGTGTAGCTAGCATTTGGTTTTAGTGAGCTGTGCAGCTTGCATTTGGTACTGCTCGGCAGTGCGGCTTGCATTGGGTACTGCTGAACTGCGCTGCTTGCATTGGGTACTACTGAGCTACGTGCCCAGTATATGGTACTACTAAGCTGTGCAGCTATCATTGAGCACTACTGAGGTGTGGGGCTAGCATTGGGTACTACTGAGCTGCGTGGCTAGCACTGGGTACTACTGAGCTGCTGTAACGACCGGATTCTCAGGACAGGCAGCTCACCAACCGTGGCTAACCCAGTCGTCACGTAACGACACTCTTCTCAGGCCACTATTTACAAGACATCTAGAATACTCACCTGAGAAAGTGAAAAGAAGCTATTTACATGCCGGTATAATCAAACATGCCACTAACACCTAATGGATTCCATATCTTATCCTATGCTCACCTCATTTTATATTCTTTAACGTCTCCCGACGATATCTTCTATATTTATAGTCCCGTTAGACTGTCTCTTTAACGTCACCCGACGATCTCTTTAACGTCACCCGACGATCTACACTGATGGGGATAACTAATGGGGATACACCTTCAAGAGTTATTTCCCAAATTAAGTTCACACTCTCCCCCAATCATCAGTTACCTTTGTAGAAGGGCATATCCCATCCTTCTGTATGTCAGCACCTGGTTAAAAGGAAAGGTTAATCTCATTCATGAAAACAACATTAAAAGATATTGGTCAATAACTCTTTATTCTACAATCAGACATGACAAAATGAGCAAAAGACAAATTAATTAAGTTAGTCGCTACCTATAACCTCAAAGGGGAATAAAGATGAATGGTTAAATGTATTCTACACTAAGCTCAGAACGCCTCGCCTTAGACGTGTGTCTTTCCATCTCAGCAGTGGATCTGATCCCTCTCTCTCGTTCTCTTCTATACGCTTGGGACTCTGCTCTCCCTCTATGGCTCACGAATACACGTCTGCACCGCTACGCCTCATCTACGCTGCCATGGTTCCAGGATACTCGAACCCTCTTCTCGACTTAGTCTCTGCCACTCCTGTATGATGTCACTACAGGACTTTCCATCACTCTCCTTCTTCACTTCAGAATTTCAATTAGCTGATGGTATCCATCTCTATGCACCATCCCTCGGACCAACTTCTTCGGTCTTCTCCTAACGTTGCTCTCTCTCCCTTCTCTACTGGTTCCTTGATAATATAGAGCTCACTTTCTCTATGGAATATTCCGGCATTAGGCCGACTCCCACCGAATTCCTGTACCAGTCCCAGACTCCCTTCGCCCTCCGCAGTGGCCACCTGCGTATTGCGTCTAGAGCCGGGGAGACAAACACATTACTTAGATAAGGGCCAGTCTTGACCGGTTCCTCTCTAGCGAACAACAGGATGAGTTCTAAACATTACCTTTACCCTGCAAGCGCCTTGGACAGTCGATGCAGAAATACAAAATGGCTTCTCTCTAGCTTTCGGGCCTGTAGGCCCGAGAAAACGGTAAAAGGCACTAAACCCTGTCAAAGCACATAGTTAAGCCCTACAAATGAACGCAAATATAACTACGACTGAAATAGTAGTAAATTATAATAAGACCAATACAAGGATTCCCTTTTCATGTATTCTTCAGTAAAGAGACTGGAGTCTCTGAGGGATCCAAATAAAAGACAGTGAGTGAACACCGGGATATTTCCGAGGTTGTATAGGGGTTAACAAATTTACAATTATACAAGGTGAATCTATTTCAAATGTTTATATCAGACATCAAGTAGAACCAATGAGAGTGTGGAGACAAAAGGATTTTTTTCAGGTATATCTCTGAAATTTATTGTCTATTTGTACAGGTATCATAAGTTAAAAACATCATATTTATTCATAAAAAACATTTCATGATCTAAAAACAGTGTTCACTTAAACAAAGAAAAATATGTTGATGCGGCGTTTCGGTGATATAGGTCGTCACCTTCTTCAGGACAATTTTTCATTTAAAAACACTCTAAATTTAAAAACAAAAACATAAAGTACTTGTTATATATAATTATAATGAAATTTCTTCATAGCTGTTTTCACAGAGATAAACATTTCTAAAGTTAACCAAATTATAGTCTCCACATTCTACTCGTGATCCTCCATTTTTGACAGAAAAACATTCTAAAACAGTTTTTATTATTCAAAACTTTGCGCACGTTGGTTATCTACATTTAGTGATGTTACATTTATCTTATAGTAATACAGGCCTACACCATATTTGTTAATCCACAACCTCATTGTGTTAACCCTTGTCTCTGGGGTCCCCAGGAGAATCGTTTAGATAACTGACTTGATTTCACATCAAGTGCCTTTCGAGCATCTTCGGTTAAGCAAATGAGAAATCCTGCTCAACCGTGGATCAATTTAAGCTCTTATGGTTGATCTACCATTCCAAACGGACAGTTAATGTTGTGTCAGGTATTTTACAGTACATACCTAGTTGGACTGCTGGCTAGTCGCTTTGGTCAATGGGCGATTTCCAGCTCTTATAGTTTGTGCATTATTTCTAAAAGGTGAAAACGGGCTGGTCAGATAAAGATTTCTATACTGTTGTATTATTATTCTGCCTGGTTAATTTTGGTTACCTTGTTGTGGGAGTAGGGACGACCGTGACACCAAGTAGTGGGGTTAAAGACGGTTTTATTTTTGTTGCTCTAGCAGGTTTAGACATCAACGTCTTTCTATTTCGAAGTGTCAGTCTCTCTCTGGCGAACACGCTGGGGTCCGTGGCGGTGGTCTTCTCCTTCCTTTAGTTGGGTGTAGAACGGTTGTTCTCACAGGTGCCTCCTAGATAGGGTCTTCTCTCCGCTGCCTCCGGCTCAGGTGCATGCAAGAGACCAACAGAAAGGGAGCCGTTAGTGTCCAGTCCTCAATGGGGTTGCACCAGGGGGTCCGGGGTAAGTGAGGGTAACCCAGTGAGTCGTGCCTTCGGATATATACAGTGCTTGGTGTACAAGTGAGGTGGGGGCAAAAAGGTAGGAACTGGGAAGGGAGTAGGAGAGTGGATGGGAAGGGAGAACAACACAGGGTAGGAACGAACAGGGACTATCTACACTATTCACACGCTATTGCTTCGCCTCCCCAACCAGGCTGCCCAACGCCGCCAAACCTGTGACAGCCACACTCCTCCCTCGGGAGCGTGGCACGGCGGTCCGCAGGGTCGTTGGCCTCCTGGCTTCCCTCCGCCTTCCGTCTCTCCGTCTCCTCCGTGATGTTCCTCCGGGCTGACTCTCTCCGCGCTCTCTCCGGTTTTGCCTCCGTCCCGCTTGCTTCCGCCTGTCTCTCCTCCTCCGGGGTGCTCGCACACCCAACGAACATCACTTCCCTGCTTTTCTCCAATCCGGTCGCTCTGACGTCCTTCGGGGGAGTGTCCTCCTCTTCAGTGGAGAACGCCCAGTTAAAGGAGCCGCTGTTGTTGTCGTCGTCGTCATCCGGCTCGCGTCGTCCTTCGTTCCACCGTTCGGACTGTAAAGAAGGAGTCGGTGGATGGTCAGCAGGGTGAGGGTTCCACCAGTCACGCGAGGTAGGCGCCCCCACCTCGTTACACTTGTGTTTATGAAGGTTATTCTTGGTAGAAGGATTTTTTCTTCTTCTATTACAGGCCCTTCTGGTGATTCATCAATTATCACTGTTTAAGAATGGGATCACTTGGTTACATACATCTCATGTTAAGACCAGGATCATAATTGTACACTTTGAATATCTTAGTTTCTGATTGAGTTGACGCATCATTCTACAGACTATCTCTTCTTCATCTTTAAGTTCAGGGATAGTTCTTTCTTCAAAAATTTTTTTTTTTAGTAAATTATAGTAACCACCAGTCTGAAAATAGACTAAAATTACTGTCGCTACAGCTGCGTGGCTAGCACTGGGTACTACTGAGCTGCGTGGCTAGCACTGGGTACTACTGAGCTTCGTGGCTAGCACTGGGTACTACTGAGCTGTGTTGCTAGCATAGTGTACTACTGAACTGGGCAGCTAGCACTGGGTACTACAGAGTTGCATGGCTAGTATTGGTTTCTGCTGAACCTGCCCTGTTAGTGTTGTTTGTTCTTGAACTTCACGGCTAGCTTTGGGTACTGCTGAGCAGCCCAGTTAGCATTGTGCAAAAAGAATAATTGATGGACAGAATGCCGAACAATGTCATACGTTCACCCCAGTACAGAGATCTAGGTCTAAATCCATTGTTTTTTGCTCACCATGCCATTCCAGTTTGGACCCAGCCATATGCAAATCAGTCTTGACCCTGCGCTCAATGGGAACAGTCCAGCCCGAACTGCCAGGCCAGGTCCTCCCTGAACTGGAAACAAGCATCCTAGGACCGGTTTCGGGCTTTCAGCCCTCATCAGCCAGGATAGCTTGACTCCAGTGGCATGGAGAGCATGGGACCCACGTCTGGGCAAACCCGTCCCACTCAGGGTGACAAATACGAAAAGAACAATTGATGGACAGAATGCAGAACAATGTCATACATTCACCCCAGTACAGAGATCTGGGCCTAAATCTATAGTTTTTTTTTGCTCATCATGCCATTTGTTTGCACAGCCCTTTTCACCCTAAGTGGGATGGGTATGCCCAGATGTGGGTCCCTTGCTCACTGTGCCACTGGATTCAAGCTAGCCTAGCTGATGTAGGGTAATACCCAGAAACCGGTCCCAGGATGCTTGTTTCCGGTCCAGGGAGGACATGGCTTGGCAGTTCGGTCTGGACTGTTACCATGAGGCACAGGGTCAAAACTGATTTGCATATGGTTGGGTCTAAACTGGGTGGCACGGTGAGCAAAAGAACCAATGGATTTAACCTGTATCTTTTGACTGGGGGTCAATGTATGATTTATTCAGCATTCCGTCCATTTGTTTGCGTAGCACTTTTTACCCTAATTAGTATGTTTTTGCCCAGACGTGGGTCCCTTGCTCACTGTGCCACTGGATTCAAGCTAGCCTGGTTGATGAAGGGTAATACCCAGAAACCGGTCCCAGGATCCTTGTTTCCCGTCCAGGGAGGACCTAGCTTGGCAGTTCAGTCTGAACTGTTCCCACGAGGCACAGGGTCAAGATTGATTTACATATGGCTGGGTCTAAGCTAGGGTGGCACGGTGAGCAAAAGAACGATTGATTTAACCCAGATCTCTTGACTGGGGGTGAATGTATGGTTTATTCAGCATTCAGTCTATCATTTGTTTGCATAGCAGTTAGCATTGTGTGCTCTTCACCTGCGTGGCTAGCACTGGCTTCTACTGACCTCAGCTAATGTTGTGTAATACTGGCCTGCCCGACTAGTATTGGATACTGCAGACCCATGTGCCCAGCACAGGGTATTGAAGACCGCTTGGGTTGCAATGGGTACTACTGACCTGCTTGGCAAGCGATAGTTACTACTGACCTTTGTGGCTAGCACTGGTTTCTGCTGGCCTGCTCAGCTAGTGTTGTGTACTACTGACCTGCATAGTTGGCACTGGGTACTGCATAACTGGCACTGGGTACTGCTGACCCATGTGACTGGCTCTGGGTACTGCTGACCCATGTGACTGGCTCTGGGTACTGCTGACCCATGTGACTGGCTCTGGGTACTGCTGACCCATGTGACTGGCTCTGGGTACTGCAGACCCATGTGACTGGCTCTGGGTACTGCAGACCCATGTGACTGGCTCTGGGTACTGCAGACCCATGTGACTGGCTCTGGGTACTGCTGACCCATGTGACTGGCTCTGGGTACTGCAGACCCATGTGACTGGCACTGGGTACTGCAGACCCATGTGACTGGCACTGGGTACTGCAGACCCATGTGACTACTGACCTGCACATCTATTATTGGGTACTACTGACCTGCATAGCTAGCATCTGGTACTGCAGTTGTATGTGACTACTGACCTGCACGGCTAGCGTTGGGTACTACAGACCTGCGTGGCTTGCGATATGTACTGCTGACCTGCCCGGCTAGCATTGGGTACTACAAACCCTTGTCACGCATTGGGTGCTGAAGACCGCTTGACTTGCGATGGGTATTGCTGACTTGCACAGCTAGTATTGGGTACTGCTGGACCATGTGGCTAGCGATTGGTACTAGTGACCTATGTGGCTTACATTGGATCATACTGATCTGAGTGGCTAGCATGGTTTACTACTGACCTGCAAGGCTAGTACAGAGTACTAATGACCTGCTTGGCTGGCGTTTGTTACAACTGACCCGCGTGGCTTGTGTTGGAAACTATTTACCTGTGTTGCTAGCGTTGGATACTACTGCTCATCATTCCTAATCCTGGATACTATTGACCTGTGTGGCTAGTATTGGGTACTACTGACCTACGTGGCTGGTGTTTGTTACTACTGACCTGCAAGGCTAGTATGGAGTTCTACTGACCTGCTTGGCTAGTTTTAGGTACCACTGACCTGCATGTCTGGTGTTGGGCACTACTGCCCTGTGTTGATGGCGTTGGATACTTCTGATCCTCATGCCTAGTCTTGGGTACAACTGACCTGTGTGGCTGGTTTTGGTTACAACGACCTGATTGGATAGCGTTGGGTACTACTGACTTGCATTGCTGATGTTGGGCACTACTGCCCTGTGTCGATGGCGTTTGATACTGTTGATCCCCATGCCTAGAGTTGGGTACTTCTGGATGGTGGTTCGTACTTTTACTCTGCCTTCTGTGAAGAACCTCCTAAAGTTACTTCTGAGCCTCACCTGAAAATTCCCATCTCTTCTGCTTCCTCTGGTCTAGTCACCCTTCTTGGTACTCCTCCTAGCACACACTGTCATTAGCAATCACATGGTGGTTAGTGCTGGGTACTATTGATCCGTGTGGCATGCACTGAGTAGTAAGGACCCTCCTGCCTAGCATTTGGTACTACCTTTCGGGTTGGCACCAGAGCCCATTAACCTGTGTGTGGGCTTCTGGGGCCAAACTTTGAGCAATAACTGAACCTCAGTAAGTTTAGAGCTGCCAGTTCTTCATTGGGCAGTACCACTGGTCTGTGTGCCCTCTGCAGAGGCTGTGGCTCTGCTTGTATGGCAAACACCTGGGGGTGCTTATCTGTGACAATAAAGATAACCCGGTGTCTCGAGTAGGCTCATTTCTTGAATGCTGCAGTGTTGTAACTGCTACCACATTACTGTTGTTGATACCTGCGGAGGACACACACCATCACCGCTACCACGCTACTGTTATTGATACCTGCGGAGGACACACATCACCGCTACCACGCTACTGTTATTAATACCTGCGGAGGACACACATCACCGCTACCACACTCCTGTTATTAATACCTGCGGAGGACACACATCACCGCTACCACACTCCTGTTATTAATACCTGCGGAGGACACGCACCCTCACCGGACACGTACCATCACCACAACCACACAACTGTTATTGATACCTGTGGAGGACACACACCATCACCGCTACTACACTACTGTTATTGACACCTGTGGGGTATCGCACTGTAGCGGGCTGTGGAGGAAAGAGCAAGAGGCGAGTTTTCGTGACACCTGGCTTTATTTGTGACAAAAGAAAGTCTGTACACGTTTTTCTCCAAGGGGGTCTCCAGGGAGATCGGCTTCTTTCTGGTCGTCTCTTCGGCCTGGTACTGCCTTCTTCCTTCTTGATACGTCTGGGGCTTCTACCGGAATGAGACTCTTCTGGCTCCGTGATGGTGGTAGGTGAGCCGTGAGGAAGAAAAGGAATAAAGGACAGATATCAGTCCTAAGTCCGACGTCCAGACTGGTGCACTGGATAGGGAGTGAGGGAACACCACGTATGATTATATACAGCCTCTTGAGAGGGACAGGGGGTGTGCTGGAAGGGGTTACCGGGGAATACAGCAGGGTATGAGGTCACGGGACTGACCTACCCCTTCTCCCCACCCAGCCCGCTATACGGCTCCGTACCTCTGTGAGCCACACACCTCCTGGCGTGCAGCTGGGCGGCTCGTGTTGCTGATGGCCTCCTGGCTCCCGTGCCGCCAACGGGTCTCTTCTCCTCTCCGCCGTAGATGTTAATCCGGTTCCTCCTCTCACGTCTGCTTCTCCCACTTCTATCTCAGATTCCTCGCTCAACTCCACGCCACACTCGACTCCAACTCCTCCGGAGAACAAACACCCCTATGTGCCGCCAGCTGCCGTAATTTACGCCGGTGCAGGCTCCTCCCACTCGCCAAGAGTGTGCCAATTAAAGAGACCGCTGTCGTCTTTCTCCTGGTCTCGGGAGCGGCATGTTCCATTGAATACCTCCAATCGTTAGGCTGCGGAAACCAGAGTGGGGGGTCACATAATGAATCCCCACATGGGGGGGAAGAGTTCTGGGCCGCTGGGGTGACTGCCTCTCTGCGCTACACGCAGCATCACCGGACACACACTATAACCACAACTACACTATTGTTGTTATTGATATCTACGGAGGACGCACACCATCACCGCTACCACACTTCTGTTATTGATACCTACGGAGGACCCACACCATCACCGCAACCACACCCGTGTTTTTAGGTCTTGCGACCTGCGTTGCACTGCGGAGCAGTGAACGCGCAGGTCGCAAGACCTCTACTAGGTGAAAAATGGGGAAATCAAGCTGACCTGGAATTTCACACGCTTATGCGTTTCCTTTTCAGCTACCCCATTGGCCTTAGCGTGTGTCTTTTAATGAAAGACTGCCCGCTATTGGCCAAAGCCGGGCGCATAACTCCGCCCATGGCCTATTGGTGTCTATTACGCGCTTGGTGCGCGTAATAGACAACAATAGGCCATCACATGGTTTCAGTTATCGTGCTTAGACATGGGCGCGATAATTTAATGCACGTCTCCTGTGGCGCGCGCGCACCACTCAGCGGGATTGTTCATTTTCAGATCCATTTCTCAGGGAAGCAACGGCTGACGTCTTGTTTTATTGAGCGGCTCCTCAGTGCTTAGCAGTTAAAATGGGGTTAGTTCGGTAACAGTACACGTGACCGTGTGTGTGTATATATATACCAAGGCAGGCCACTATATATATCCATATGCAAACACCCACAACTTTGAAAGCCACTTGCAGCGTGTTCAACTTCTTTATTTGCCTTTTTCAGAATGAAGAGGCAGATTTACAGTTTTATGTTGAGGACTGCCGTGTTTGTATTCTGCAAAACGCAAATAAAGAAGTTGGATACGCTGCGAGTGGCTTTCCAAGTTGTGGGTGTTAGCGCATGGATATATATAGTGGCCTGCCTTGGTCATGGAAAGTCCCCCCCGCTATCTCTGCTCGTGTGTAGCACCAATGAAAGTAAGTGGTGTCAACGGAGCAGCATGTTTCTATTTGTGTCCAAACAGAAGGCAGAACACTCACCTGGCTTGTCTCCGGCGAATCTACTACAGGCAGATAACCAGTGAGGAATGTAAACGAAGGCATCTACGAAAGGTTTTAATTTTTGACTGCTATTACCACAAGGCACCGAAGACCACGCCCATGGCAGCAAGATTCAAAATCACGCAGCGAATGCAGCGTCATCCTTGCCTTCCACAGCTCCCATCCTGTCCGCCAGTGAACAAGGGACATGCATTCAGAAACGCGTTTGGCATGAAGAGGCAGATTGACAGTTGTATCGCGAGGACTGCCGTGTTTGTATTCTGCAAAACGCAAATAAAGAAGTTGAACACGCTAAGAGTGGCTTTCCAAGTTGTGGGTGTTTGTGTCTGTCTCTCTCTCTCTCTGATATCCCCCACCTTAACTGTAGTCCCTCACTTCTTCCAAGTGACTAAGAATACTGCACAGAAATGCCTCTAGCCCTTCAAGTGGAAGGAGAGGTCCAACTGATACTTCAATAAAAGTCACAAAGAAATGGCTGTCTGCTGGTCAAGCTTGTTCTGCATCCTGCATGCTGCATGCTTCAGTTGCCTGGTATGTGGCACCCTGCAGGGAAGCTGCCCTGATCGGAAACACCCCCCCCCCCCCTCCCAAAGAGAAAGAAACTGGTTATTAGTGAGGAAGGTGTCAAGGATGCACTAAGAGAAAGAAACTGGTTATTAGTGAGGAAGGTGTCAAGGATGCACTAACTCCTGACGTTTGTGTGCAGGCAGCAGATTTTTCAGAGACACATTCTTCGACACTGTTTGATTTCCTGCCAAAACTGCAACTCTCACTCAGTCTCCTACATTCAATGTCACTCTCCTATTCCTATTCCTACTACTACACTCTCTCTCGTGCACTCTTACTCTCTTCAACCAGCACTCTTGTACATACTGCTACACTCACTCTGACGCTTGTGCTCACTCTAACACAACTGTCTGTGACACTCTCCTTTACTCACTGGCAATGATGAGACCACTTTGGCACGCAGCTACCGCCTTCCGTCATTCCCTTCCGACTGCGCTTCCTTCACACTGGCGCCTTGCACCAGCATCTCCTAAGGAACACCCGAGCCCAGCGCTAGCTTTCCTACCCTCACCACACCGCCCTTGCATCCAGCATTGCGAAACCTCTGAAGAGCGGACAGCTCGGGTACATTTGACGCGCGACTCCATGTCCGTGTTCGAACACTGGCCTTACTGCGCCATCCTTGGTCAGCTCTGATGGACCCCAATGTTGGACCTGGGAAAGTATGTGTTACTAGCTATGTCTGTGTGCTATGTGTCTGCATGGGAAACCATTTGGTTTAGTATGAAGGCCCTCACACACCAACCTAGTTGGTGGCATGCTTCATCATCGGGCCCCACCGAGGCACCGAGTGCGCCTCAGGTGTGCTGAGACGCTAGATTACTGCGGAGCGAGTTTTTTGGAAGGTGAGTGTGCTGTGCAGGTGTGTTGCGTGAGATTTTAAAATTCTGTCCTTTGGATCCCTAACGGTTACTTTATTGGTGGGCCCCAGGCAGAGGTTAAAAACAAAGACTTGGGACGTGTAGGGGTTGACTTATTGTCTCCCACGTTCAGTGTGGTTGACTAGTTTCAGCCAGGCCTTTTTATTAATCTGGCTTTCTTCAGGACCTATGTGTGGGGTTGTTTCAGGGATCTATGTGATTATCAGTGCCCTGTATGTGAAGTACACGCTAAGGTGCTGATATATGTAAGAGGTATTTCCTCTGTTTGTACCTGTAAAGTAAAAAAGGACAAACAAGAGACACAAAGTTAAAAAATGCAAAATTGTCAACCACACACATGGGTGGGGTAGCGCCTGGTGCCTAGACGTGTGAGCGAATAAGGCGGGGGTGTAGGCGCTTGTGACGGAACGTGGCAATTGCCGGTTTGGTATATGTGCTACAGGTGCTAGTACCTAGATGCGTAAAATAAATGTGCACATTATCTACAAGTAGGATGCTTACTCCGGTCTACAGAGGACAAAACTCCCTGGACTTCCGCCGGAGGGGCGGGACTTATTAGCAGTTTGGAAGTGGAGAAAAAAGGAAATGTCTAAAAAAGAGGGGAGGTCACACGCTGCTAGCAGTAGTGCTGCATGCTCCGTTATGGCCAAAGCGGGGACCGGCCTCCTTACTTACTTGGCTGTGTCTCCAGGCCCAATGGAACACCTGTGATCCGGTCGCAAGGTCCGAAGAAACTGAGTGCTTGGAGAAGGAGGCTTTAAATACCCTCTCTTGATCACAGGTGTAGCTTGTTTAGGATAGGCGTGGGCTGTGTGAGTAGCGTGCTCCCAGTGCTATTGTCAGTGGGCGTGTCTCTCTAGCCAGCATCTGTCAGATAGACAGAGAAAGAGAAGAGAGAAAGAGAAGAAAGATGCATGCGCTCGTGCCCTAGATGGTTGTCGTGGCAGTAGTGAAGAATAAATCTCTGTAATGGTTTACATAATAAAGAATTTTATGCAATAAAGGATTTTTATGCAATAAAGGAATGTTCTGCCTTGTGTGTTAGTAAAGAATAAGGGATAACAAAATAAAGAAATAAAATAAAAAGTGTATGACTGGGCAGAGGTGCTGACTCGAACCCCTAGTCAGTGCATTGGGCGGTGCAGCACTCAAGTGAGCTATGCTCTGGTATTCGGTAAAGGGGCAAATCACTGGTTACTGGTAGTGTTTAGGCTTCGCATGGAATAGAGGCATGTATGTTTGGCACAGTCCTTGCTGGATTTGTAGCGGTGGCTGGAGGGGACAAGGAATACTTTCTTTAAGCTATTCCGAGGCAAGATGATTATTTCTTTAGGCTGTTCCAAGGAATGTTGTCATTTAGTCCCCGGATATGGGTTGCCAGTCTATAGATCCAGCGCTGTTCTTTGGTGAGTAGGTTTTTTTCTCATAGTCAGTGGGGTGGAGCGGAATTTGTTAAATTACTGTCCACTGCACATCGTTCGGGGTGTGACCTGTAGTGAGAAAGTGTTCCATGAGTCTGCTGTTGGACTTTTTGCACCCGATTGTGCTTCTGTGTTCTGTGATCCGCGTGCGCACTTTTCTCGTTGTCATCCCTATGTATCTGAGTTTGCACGGGCACTCAATGAGGTATATTAGATTTGTGGAATTGCAATTGGTATGCTTCAGTTGATGCCATGTCCTTCCTGTTTCCAGGTCTAGGGTCTTGCTGTGCTGTCAGATGGCAGATGCTGTACTCTAGGCAGGCCCCACGCAGTGTGTAGTGTGGTGCTTACTGTGCATTCATTGGTTCTTGGTCGTGTCGACATCAGTTGGTCCCTCAGGCTGTTGGATTTTTTGTAGGTGAATAGTGGTTGTGACCATTCATGACTGCCTCTGTTTAGGATCCTCACGTTTTTAGGTCTCGGCTAAGCGCGCGGAATCGCGTTCTCACCAGAGACCTTTTGTCGGCGTGTCTGCTTTCCAGGAGACAATCCTGGCCGCGCGCATCTCCTTGGAGGCGATTTGAAACTGGCACGCGCACAAGTTCGAGCGCTCAATTGACTTTGTTGCAAGTTTCTTGTTTTTTTTTTATCATTGCATACTTTTCTACTTACCGCACGACTTCGCCCCTTTCTAAAGACGTTTTCCGCCCCACACCCTACACCACTGCAAGGGACCCAGGGGAACGTTTCCCGTCTGCTGACACTATTACAGTGAACGCGCGCTTGTAATTGTAGCTATCGTCGTTAAGATAAAAATAAACTGAACACGTAAACCGCATATGTTGATCTGCTAAAGGTTCAAGGTGCATTCTAGTAAAACAATTTGAACGTTTCAGTCTAATCAAAAGGAAGAAAAACCTCGCGGAGACAATCGGTGTAAACAAAGACGAGCGAGTATAAAGCACAACTCAGTTTCACTTTCATTTTCATTGAATTTTTCTGATGAAGCCCATGAAGCACCAGATCAAAGATCGACAGCGGTACCATGAATATTGAACTAGTTGGACTCACCATTAAGGTAGTAAAATACAGCAGACACATTCTTTCTTCATCGTGTCGATTCCAAGGCGGAACCTTGTTCCGTTTAGGGAGAGACTAGGCGAAGGGAGGAGTTTGTGGAACGTACTTTCATTTTCTATCTTCGTAAAACCAGTGGGATTAGCACCAGAATGCATGAAGAGTATTTTGAGTCACGGAGAGGTTAAACGTGTTTTGCCCCGCCTGTACTTCCTCGATTGAAGTCTGCAGCGCTGTACCTTACCTTACAGCATATTCTATGGAGCGGAATAGCTGATGCAGCCTAAGGTTTTTACTTTGCATACTGGGGGATTTGTAGTATGGTTTAATCGATTGCAAAAGTATTGGGGGATACAAGTCCGAAAATTCAAAGAAAACATTTGCAGACTATCAAGGCTTGCTGGTGTTTCTTCAACCTTCCACTTGGTTTCGTTTGTATTTTCCTGCTTCTTTTTACATGCAGGGCTTTTTCATTTGTTAGTTTTCGTAGTTTTTTGTTCCTCCTATGTCCACCTTTCAAGTACACTATTGGCAAATGAGGCCCGCGACCCCACACATTTTACTACCTGTTGAAAGAGACTTTTTAAAAAATAATTTTCTATAATGCTTATTTCTTACAGTTTTCTTTTATATAGCGCAAACTCGACCGGAAGGTATTGGAGTGCACCTGTTACACAAGGGCCCCTTCGCACCTGTTAGGTTTACAAAATGACCCCTTCATTTTTGGTAGGCACAGGAGACATTAAGTGATTTGCTCAATCACCGGATGACCGGAAGACTCCCTCTCCGGTTCCAAACTCGGCAGCTCTGGCCGTTATGCCACATCACCACCCAGTGAGTCGCTAAAGTGCAAAAAACATTTTGGGAACTGACCCCCAAGTGCAAGGAGGAAGGGAGCAGGGGCAGAAACATAGCTAAAAGAAACAAAATATTTAGTTTTTTGTTGATCTTTAACGTCCCGGTGAAAACATTTAAAGGACTACACTCCCATCTTAAATAAAAAATAAATGTAAGTTAAACAAAGGTAGAAATTCACTCTTCTTATGTACACTCCGTTAATTAATGATATCACTGCAGTTGTCTGTGTGTGTAACTAAAGAGTCCCAGAATTTAATTTTTGTTGGCACAGTCCTGCATAGTAACATGTCCATGGAGTGCCAGGAGTTCTCAGCCTGCGATAAAACGTTCTATAAATAGCAAACTTGCCAACTAACACGGCACCAGTGTGTCACACAATATCCCCTCCCATCACACGGCCACTTGACTTGGTAAGAAGCTGATGTTACACAGTGGCAGGGAAGACAAACTATCCAATTCTCAATTTGTAAAAAAGCAAGTGCCAGCCCCCTCGGCCGGCCGCTGCAGCTTGCATCACCCATTGCCCGTGCCAGCGCTGCCCATGACAGAACCAACGCAGCTACTAACCATCACACTCCTACAAGTTGACAATTCACACTATTCCAGGGCCCCATAGCTATAAGAATGACTTGGGCGTCATTAGTACATTTTAATGTGTATTGCACTAATAAACAAACTGATGTTTATAAATAAAACAAATATAGCCTCCGTGTGGCAGACTGTCATAAGTGCTAACAATTAAGTGCTGGTGCCGAGCAACAGAAACCACTGTCTCAAATTAAACACTGTATACATCCCATGCACTAAGTGAGTTTCTAATTTGTGTTTTTGAGGCTCTGATCAGTCAGTCTGTTCGCGGGCATGAAAACTCCCAAGAACGTTGGTGGCAGCCTTAGCAAGTTTTTTTCATTTTTTTTAAGGTAGGGTGGTTTGTAGGAGGAAGCGGCAGAAGTGCCTCCTAGGCAGCTCCCTCCACACATGGTGAGATTTTTAGGTCGAGGCTACCGTTGCACTGCGAAGCAGTGGGCGGAGCCGAGATTTTATGACTTCTACGGTGGGGCTTTAACCCGCCTCTCTCTTCCATTGGCTAGCTTCGTAAATGGACGCTAGCCATTGGAAGAGATGTGTGTCACTCGGGGCTGGAGCAGATTTGTGGGCGTTTCTTGCTTTTTTGTAGGTGGCTCTATGTGTGGGTGGCTCTGTGTGTGTGTGTGTGTGTAGGTGGCTCTGTGTGTGTGGGGGTGGCTCTACATGAATGACTGTGTGGGTGGCTCTGTGTGTGGGTGCAAATCCAATAGGTCTCGCATTTGCGAGCGATTAAGCTATTGGCTTTGTAAATGACAATGCCATTTATTTATGTTATGAAAAAAAACATAAATAAAAATAATGTCATGAGCAATGCCAATAGCTCTAATTTTAACAATGCAGAGACCATTGCAATGTAAATGCTTGTTCTTTATAATGTTGGCCACTTGGTTTGAGATGCGGTTGTAAGTTGTGACCCAGGTAAGCGGCGGGCTGGCCTCAGTGTGTTCATACACTTCTAGGAGGGCGTCCCGGTTTTGATTTTTAGCACGTTTCTTTGTCTTGGCGATTATTCTCTTTTGGGTAACCACGTAGCTGTAATTTTTGGGCCAGGTCGGCTGCCTGCTTGTTATAGTCCTCTTTGCTGCTGCAGTTGTGCCTCATGTGCAGAAATTTCCAGAAGGGCAAATTTTCCCTGAGGTTGTGCGGGTGGAAGCTTCCAAATTGGAGTAACGAGTTCCTTGCCGTTGGTTTGTAATACGTGGTGGTGGTTAACTTGCCGCCTTTTGAGTTGATCATTAGATCAAGGAAAGGTAATTGGTTACTGCTGCTTGTGCTCGTGAAACGCATAAATGGGTCCTGTGTGTTCAGCCAGGTTAGGAAATGGTGTAGCGACCCCTCTGTGCCAGTCCATACCATGAGGATGTAGTCGATGTACCGACGCCAGAAAACCATTGAGTCTTTGAATGGGTTGTTTGGTGACAGGATGTGTTTGAGTTCCAGGTGGTAGACACAGTCCTGCCACCCTGGGGGCAAAAATGCTACCCTTCGAGGTACCGTTTGTAGATAGTATGTACCTTCAAATTCGAAATAGTTCTCCTTAAGTGCGAGTTTGGCGCAATCCAGGACAAACTCCCTGGGTGTTGAATGTTCCCATTGCGATCTTGTCAGCATTTCCTCTAGCACTTTGAGGGTGGCGTCCTTTGGGTAAGCTTGTATATGAGCTTTCGATGTCTAGCCCCACCAGTAGTTATGGAGTTTGATCCAACCACACATCAGAGATGAGGGCTAGGAGGTGTTTAGTATCCTTAATATATGTGGATGCTGCCTGTATGAGTGGATTAAGGAAAAAGTCACAGAACCTGGAGAGGGGCTCCAAGAGTGAATCAATGCCAGACACAATTGGTCAGCCCGGGGTGGTCTGCCTTCTTTATGAATTTTTGGGACCGTATAAAAATACGGAACTTTAGGGTTTGTTTTACAGAGGAAGGCTGCTTCTTGTTTTGAGAGATGGCTGTGGTCCGTTGCTATTGTCACCAGATTGGTAATGGCGACCTGAAGGTTGGTAGTTGGGTCCCCATTGATACGTTTGTAGTTACGTGTGTCATCAAGTAGTCTTTGGCACTCTGCTCTGTATGCCTGTTTGTCCTGGATCACTATATCTCCGCCTTCATCCGCGGGTTTGATGATGATATCGTGGCCGTCTCTGAGGGTTCGTATTGCTTCTCTTTCTTTCCTTGAGAGGTTGTTGAACGTTTCAGGTGGGTCAATTTTCTCTACTTCATTGTAGATTGCCTGTTCAAACGTCAGGATTTTGACCAGAATGCTTGATGGGGATGGTGTGAACGTTGATTTTATTCGTAGGCCAGTCTCATTGGTGTCTCCTGTGTCATAGATGTCCTGTTGTTTCTCAAAGAAGGCTTTGTGTTTTAATTTATGAAAAAATTCAGCCAGTTCCGTGTGGAGCTGGAATTTGTCCACCCGCTTCGTAGGTACAAATGAAAGGCCTTTGTTTAAGACTCTTTCCTCAGTTGCTAACCGGTTGGAAGAGGATAGGTTAAAGACCAGCGATGGCGCGTCATGTTAGGTGGTCACCGGTTCCCGCTGGTCCCGGGTTGCGTCTCCTTCGTTTTGCGCCTGGTGTTGGCGCTGACTGGCTTGTCTTCCTCTGCCCAGTGTACCTGTGGTGCATTCCTCTTGCGGCCTATTGATAGTCTGCCCTGTCCTAAAAAAGGCGGTCTGTATGCTTGTCCAAAGAAATTTTGGGGAACTTGGTGGTACATAGGTGGCCAGCCAAAATATGGGTTCTGCTGAGGGAGGTTGAAAGGTGGGGGACCATAGGTTTGGTTTGTCTGTTGTTGTGTGCCCCATGGTTGTTGCCAACGTTGTGCCCGGCCTTTGTTTCTCTGTTGTCTTGACGAGGGGAACATCCTTTACAACGCAACTTTTACCACGCAGTGCCTTTACGACGCAACTTTTACAACGCAACGCATTGCGCTGGGGGGCGCTCTAGGATAGGGAATAGGTTTAATGTACTATCCAACACCTTCCCTATTATCCACGGGGACTGGAGTTGGAATAGTAAATTAATCTATTCACTATCCAGCCCCAAAGCACTATGCGTTGCAAAGGCATGCGTTGTAAAAACCGCGTTGTAAAGGCATGCGTGGTAAAAGCATGCGTTGTAACGTCATACATCCTCTTGACGAGCCTGAACTGGAGTCACTTGACATGGAGGTGTTATCCCTGAGGAATCAGATGAACTGCTCTGTCTTGTTGGTGCAACGTAATCCTCTTCTGAATTGGGATACGTTTTTGCGTAGCTGAACTTTTTCAGGTCTTTGTCGAATTTGGCTATTTTTGCCTGTGTCAAGTATTCTTTGTATTCAGCAAGTTCCTGGTTGGAATAGTGGTTTTAAAATATGTTTCGGTATGTCGATAATCATAGCATCCGAGAGGCGTTTGGCAGTTTTAATTATAAGCACCAGCCAATCCCTTGTGCAGTGCCATGCTATCTGCGCCCAGTCCTTCCTGAATGTGACCTCATCCAGAAAGATATGGGCGCGTTGGTAACTAGTAAGCTGTGTTGGTTCGTAAGTACTGGGCCAAGATCACCTCATGTAGATTGGTGTGGATTCTGTTACGTTTCTTCTCCGTGAGTGCGTCCCAGTCGGTGGTCTGGGCTATGGTCTGAGAGATGTTGAATGTCCAGTGAGAAGGGGGGGGGGGTCAGCAAGGAGTTCACTGATCTCACTCTCAGAAAAAGTAAGGCCAGGATTCTCGGCCATGTTAGGATCTCTCAC
Organism: Lissotriton vulgaris; assembly: GCF_964263255.1. Classification (NCBI taxonomy): domain Eukaryota; kingdom Metazoa; phylum Chordata; class Amphibia; order Caudata; family Salamandridae; genus Lissotriton; species Lissotriton vulgaris. The sequence continues at coordinate 1,500,116,962 of NC_141696.1, forward strand.
AGCTGTGTGCTACCGAGGAGTTCTGTTAATCAAATCTCAGATCTTCCACCCATTACTCTCACTTCCGAAAGACGTTAAAAACCTTTCTCTTTCTTCAAGCTTTTCCACTATAAACCACTCTTTCTCTCCCGACCTTCCTGTTCTCTGAGGTTCAGTACACCATAGCACCATGAAACCGCCAGGTGAACGTGCGCTTTATAAATATTTTAAACTCAAACTCAAACTCAAGGAGAGAGAGAGGAACTAGAGTAGCTAGTTCGTTTCCCTGGGATATAGTGGTTAATCAAAGAGAACTAGCTATGTCTGTGTGCTATGTGTCTGCATGGGAAACCATTTGGTTTAGTATGAAGGCCCTCACCCACCAACCTAGTTGGTGGAGTGCATCATCATCGGGCCCCACCCAAAGCACCGAGTGCGCCTCAGGTGTACTGCGACGCCAGATTACTGTGGAGTGGGTTTTTTGTACGCCAACGACATCCTGCCCTCACAAGAACTGTGCGACTCTCTAGCAATCTTCTTCCACCACAAGATCGCTGACATCCACGACCGCTTCAACATCACAACCGCCCGACTACGCCAGACTCCACTTCCCCTGCGAACAGCGCCATCCGCCTGACCTCCTGGTCCAACGACGACGAGACACGCAAGGTCATGAACTCGATCCACTCAGGATCTCCGTCAGACCCGTGCCCACACCAAGTATTCAACAAAGCAGACGTAGCCATCGCACCCCAACTACGGAAAGTCATCAACATCTCCTTCGAAACAGCGACATTCCTGGAAAGCTGGAAGCACGCCTAAATCAACGCCTTCCTCAAGAAGCCCAAGGCGGACCCCAAGGACCTCAAGAACTTCCGGCCCTGCTCCCGTTCCCGGAAAAGGTCATCGCGAAAATCATCAGCGGGCAATTGGCCCGCCACCTGGAAGACAACATCATCTTGGACCCGTCCCAGTCCAGATTCAGACGAAACCACAGCACCGAGACAGCCCTCATCGCCGCCACAGATGACATCAGACACCAGCTAGACAACGGCGAAACATCAGCTCTCATCCTCCTCGAACCTGTCGGCCGCCTTTGACACGGTCTGCCATCGCACACTAAAGACATGCCTCCTAGAAGCCGGAATCCAAGAGAAGTCCCTTGACTGGACCACTTCCTTCCTCTCTGGCAGAACCCAGAGCGTCTGCCTCCCACTCTCCGATCCAAAGCCACCGACCTCATCTGCTGCGTCCCCCAGGGCTCCTCCCTTAGCCCGACGCTGTTCAACATCTACATGACCCCCTCACACAAGTGGCCCGCCAGCACGACCTCAACACCATCTCCTACGCCGACGACACCCAGCTCATCCTCTCCCTCACCAAGGACCCACACACCGCCAAAACCAACCTCCACGAGGGAATGAAGGTTGTCGCCGACTGGATGAGTAGCAACCGTCTGAAGCTGAACTCGGACAAGACGGAGGTACTCATCCTCGGACCCACCCTCTCAGCCTGGGACGACTCCTGGTGGCCAACCACACTGGGAACAGCACCAACACCCACTGACCATGCACGCAACCTAGGATTCATCCTCAACTCCTCCCTCTCCATGGCTACGCAGGTCAACGCCGTCTCCTCCTCCTGCTACAACACCCTCCTCCTGCTCCGGAGGATCTACAAGTGGATCCCGACCGAAACCAGAAGAACTGTGACACAGGCCCTCGTCAGCAGCAGACTGGACTACGGCAACACACTAAGCAGGAATCCCAGCCAAACACCTACAACGACATCCAAAACTACTCCCCCCCCCGACTAATGGTCAATGTCTTCCCGCCGCAGCCACATCACACCGCACCTGAGAGACCTTAACTGGCTCCCCGTCGACAAGAGGATCACCTTCACGCTACTCACCCACGCACACAAAGCACTCCACAACGCCGGACCAGCCTACCTTAACAGCAGACTCTGCTTCTACACCCCCACGTGCCAGCTTCGCTCCGCCAGCCTTGCCCTCGCCGCTGCCCCCCGCATCCAACGAACGACCTCCGACGGCAGATCCTTCTCCTACCTCGCCGCCAAGACCTGGAACACCCTCCAAACCCACATACAGCAGACCCAAGACCTACTCGCCTTCAGAAGACTCTTCAAGACCTCGCTCTTCGAGCAGTAGCAGCACCCCCTCCCCTCAGCGCATTGAGACCCTCACGGGTAAGTAGCGCGCTCTACACGTACTCTGATTGGACGAAGAGTGTGCTGTGCAGGTGTGTTGTGTGAGATTTTAAAATTCTGTCCTTGGGGTCCCTAACGGTTACATTTATTGGCGGGCCCCAGGCAGAGACTAAAAACAAAGGCTTGGGACGTGTAGGGGTTGACTTATGTAAATGTAAATGTGTTGTATTTGTATAGCGCGAACAGTCACCCGTAAGTATCCCGGCGCTTGTACTCCTACCACAAGGGAACCCCTCCTGGCTTTTCCTTGTGAGGTGTCCACTCCTGGGCATCCCATGGTGAAACCAGGCATCCCTTGTGTATCGGGGGCCGTTGTGGAGACTAAGCAAGCTATTGCCCAGAGTTGCAGCGTGGGGCCCATGCTTAGATTCAGCACTGAGGCGAGAATATCCAGTCAGAGGAATTTAAGCCCGATCCCGCCGAGGCGGGAATCGAACCCTGGTCCCTGGCCAGCACTCTGCATCAAGGTCTGCCGCTCTAACCATTGAGCCACACTTCTCCACTGATGGTCTCCTACGTCCAGTGTGGTCGACTAGTTTCAGCCAGGCCTTTTTATTAAACTGGCTTTCTTCAGGACCTATGTGTGGGGGTGTTACAGGGATCTATGCGATTATCAGTGCCCTGTATGTGAACCACACGCTAAGGTGCTGATATATGTAAGAGGTATTTCTTCTCAGTTTGTACCTGTAAAGGAAAAAAGGACAAACAAGAGACACAAAGTAAAAAACGCAACATTGTCAACCACGCACATGGGTGGGTTAGGGCCTGGTGCCTAGACGTGAGAAAATATGGCGGGGGTGTAGGCGCTTGTGACGGAACGTGGCAATTGCCGGTTTGGTATATACGCTACAGGTGCTAGTATCTAGATGTATAAAATAAATGTGCAATGTATCTACAAGTAGGATGCTTACTCCTGTCTACAGAGGACAAAACTCCCTGGACTTCCGCCGGAGGGTCGGGACTTATTAGCACTCTGGAAGTGGAGAAAAAGGAGAAAAAAGTTAATGTCTAAAAAGGAGGGGAGGTCACACGCTGCTAGCAGTAAAGTGCTGCACGCTCAGTTATGGCCAAAGGCAGAATGACTGACGGCTCCTTACTTACTTGGCTGCGTCTCCAGGCCCAATGGAACACCTGTGATCCGGTCGCAAGGTCAGAAGGAACTGAGTGCTTGGAGAAGGAGGCTTTAAATACCCCCTCTTGATCACAGGTGTAGCTCGTTGAGGATGGGCGTGGTCTGTGTGAGTAGCGTGCTCCCAGTGCTACTCTCAGTGGGTGTGTCTCTCTCTCTAGCCAGCATCTGTGGGATAGACCGAGAAGAAAGATGCATGCGCTGGACATGGAAGTCCAGTCCTGAGTCTTCGGGTTCCGGCGGGAGCGTCGACTAAGCAGACCTTCAAGTTACTGGTAGTGCCTGTTTGCACAGGGTGGTCACTCCTTGACCACAAGGGAGATGTCTTCCGTCTTCTAGTCAGAATAGAATGTCAAGGTCCAAGAGTTCTGTATTAAAGTTTCATTCCAGGATAATCTAAAGTCCAGGGGATACAGCTCCTATACTTATACTAAGAAAAGGGGCCGGATTACCTGCTAGGTCCCTCCTATGGGTGGACCTGGGAAGGGGGTGGTTACCCCCCTTTCCCGTTGTCCAGTTTAGCGGGGCTGGAGTTCCCCAGCAACTGATTTGAACCGGGCTATGCATGGAGCACCTTGTGTGCCCCAGGCAGTGTCTGGAAAAGCATCTTTCAATGCAGCCCCCCCTGCCCCAATACACTAAAGCCTGTCTGGGGTGGTGCCAGCACCTCCCCTGACAGGAAACCTATTGTCCAGGCCTCCCCTGCCAGAGTTCGTCCAGCAGCAGGAGGTCAGACTCGTGCCTGTGGCAGCAGCATCCATTTTGTGATGCTGACGCTCTGATTTACTTTAACCGGGGTTAGCAGTAACTACATGTCTTCTCCCTCTAGAAGGGTGGAATGCTACCCCCGCCACCCGAACTGGTGGAGGGGGGGTAGTATTCCAAAGTGTTTGACACCTCACTACATGTTTTGATAAAGCCAAGCCAAACCAAAGTTAGCATTAACCGCGAGGATTATAATGCACTTGAGTATATGGTATGGCTATATCATAGAACAGCTATAAGGAGATGGTTCCGAAAGCTGCAGAGGGGCTCAGCTCATGCTCGGGCACCCTCTCACATAAAACCAAGCACACTGCCTCCAGGATTGTCGAGGCCTACCATAGGAGTGACTTTTAGGTGCATATGTGTCTATATATAAGTTAGATATAGATATACTATTTCTAAGTAAGGGGTGATTACACCACCTTACCCAAGCTGAGTGATCAGTTTGGAGGGCCAGCCAGGGGTGGCATAATACATGCTGCAGCCCCTGGTAGGCCTTGAATGCACCTATGCCCTGGGTACCTATGGTACACTATACAGGGGCTCACAAAGGTGACCCAGTAACCAATCTGGTATTTACCTAAAGTACATGGTATCAATTTAGAGAGAGAACAGCTGGGCTGTGGGTCTGATTAGCAGGCCCACAGCCACACTAAAGTCGAAAAACCAGAGAATCACAGCAAAAAGTGGGGGTGACCATAGGGAGCAGAGTCAAGTCAAGTCAAATAATTTATATAGCGAATTATATACCCAGAGGGTCTCAAGGCGCTTGAAGAAGGGTGGGGAATTACTTGTCGAATATCCAAGTTTTAAGTTGCTTTCTGAATGCTAGGTGGTTCTGAGTGAGGCGAAGGTGAATGCGAAGTGAGTTCCAGGTTTTATCTGCTAGGTAGGAGAAGGGAAACTAACTAGCTACTCTAGTTCCGATCCCTCTCCTTGATTAACAGAACAAAAGTATGTGTTACGTCATTACCAACCCTGTTTTAAGTCTTAATGACCACAAAGGTATGTTTTCACTAAGAGGGCCAATTTACGGCAGTTTCTTCCAGATGTGCGGAGAATGCATACATCTGTTGGGATGCATGACTTATTCAAACAAGATTTTCCTCAGATCAATGAGGCATAACTTTTCCGCTGATCATTTTGGTACTTTACCATTGTCATTCTGGCTTAATGTTTGAATCCCTTTCGGGATGTGCCTGTCATCTTTTGTCGTTCCTTTAACGTTTTTGTTATTTTGTATACTGAAAAATGTTACTGTGAGGGAGTGAAGCATTTGTGACTGTTTGACTCTTGTCAGGAAGATACGCTCTGAAGCTGTCTGCAAAGTCTCTGCATTATGTGAGATACATTACTTGTCTGTTATGGTAATAGCCATGACGGGAGCAAAGTATTTTATCGTCCGGTCCCAGAAGCTGTCAGCTGCTGATCCCGTAGACCTGTTTGATTAGTTGGTAGTCCGAATTTATATGGTGAATGTGGCAAGAGGCCATTAGGCTGAAATCTTAAGGATCCGGATAAGTATTAGTACAGCGAACGATGCAAGTGAAAGAGGTCCTTCAAGAATGGATGTTATGGTAGATTCTCAACTACAAGATAAAAACAAGCATTTGCAATGCAATAGGTCTCACATTATTAAAGTTTGAGCTATTGGCATTGCTAATATGAATGCCACACCAATAGCTCAAACATTTAGTAATGCAAAACCTATTGCATTGCAAATGCTTGTTGATACCTGCGGAGGACACACACCAACACCGCTACCACACTACTGTTGTTGATACCTGCGGAGGACACACCCCATCACCGTACACACACCATCACCACAACCACACCACTGTTATTGATACCTGCGGAAGACCCACACCGGCACCGCAACCAGACCACTTTTATTGATACCTGTGAAGGACACACACCATTACTTCAACCAGACCACTGTCCTTGATACCTGCGGAGGACACACCTCATCACCGCTACCCTACTACTGTTATTGATACCTGTGGATGACACGCACCCTTACCGGAAACGCATCATCACTGCAACCACACTACTGTTATTGATACCTGCGGAGGACACACCCCATCACCGTACACACACCATCACCGCTACCACACTACTGTTATTGGTACCTGTGAAGGACACACACCATTACCGCAACCAGACCACTGTCCTTGATACCTGCGGAGGACACACCTCATCACCGCTACCCTACTACTGTTATTGATACCTGTGCAGGACCCACACCAGCACCGCTACCACACCACTGTTATTATTTTATTTCACTTCAGAGACAGTGCGCTCGGTTAACCATACCGTAACAGTGATGGAATTTAGAGAGCACACCCCTTAACGTGGCTCTGCTGAGGATGATGTATGAAGTCCGCAAAGGACACACGCAGGTAACCCCTCTGTGCCTTCACACCTGGCATTTTTATCTCTCGGTGAAAATCTTCATGCCATCTTTATAATAATGTCTGCAGTCTCTGTGCATTGGTATCCGAGGTCTGTCATGGTGGACGTCTGCGGACACGGCATAGATTGTAGATCCAGATCTGTAACCCTGCATAAGCAGCAGTGCTCGAAGTGCATACAAAAAGTATGGGACCTGGGATCCTGAGTGCAATGGAGGTGGGGGTCAGTGAGCTTGGGGCCGCTCAAAATAACTCAATATTCTGTAACTATTTTGCTAATCTTTCACCTGCATTTAAGTCACGAGAGTCATGTGAGTCACGTACCGCCGCCACCACCGAGAGTCTTTAACGGGCGCTTCAGACTCCGCGCTGCCGCTCCAGGGGACTACAACACCCGGCAGGCCTCGCGGCGGCGCGTGTGAGGTGACGACACACGCGCCAGAGAGCGCCACCAGGCCACATAAAAGCAGAAGGATCCCGGCAGAACGGGGGAGAGTCGCGTACCGCCGCCACCGCCGAGAGTCTTTAACGGGCGCTTTAAACTACAGACGTTCCAGCCGCCACCGCCAAGAGTCACGAGGGCATCAGACTCCGCGCCGCCGCTCCGGGGGACTACAACACCCGGCAGGCCTCGCGGCGGCGCGTGTGAGGTGACGACACACGCGCCAGAGAGCGCCACTAGGCCACATAAAAGCAGAAGGATCCCGGCAGAGCGGGGGAGAGTCACGTACCGCCGAGAGTCTCGCCGAGAGTCTTTAACGGGCGCTTTAAACTACAGACGTTCCAGCCGCCACCGCCAAGAGTCACGAGGGCATCAGACTCCGCGCCGCCGCTCCGGGGGACTACAACACCCGGCAGGCCTCGCGGCGGCACGTGTGAGGTGACGACACACGCGCCAGAGAGCGCCAGAGAGCGCCACCAGGCCACATAAAAGCAGAAGGATCCCCGCGTCGCGGGACGCCTGGGGCTAAGCCCGGGCAAAGGGCAGGCCCTCTGTGGCCCTCAGGGGACCAAAGGAGACGGGACGGGCCACCCCCCTAACGGCGCACTACCCCCAGGAGCAAGGTGACTGTGTTTTCCTTCTCATATTGTTTAAATAACTGTATCAATAACCAATATTTTCATTGTGCCACATTGACTTTACGGATTATTCTGCCAAAATGACTAAAGTAAGAAAGACTCCTGTGGCCACAAGATCATCCACTAGAAATAAGACATTGCCATCCACACCTTTGCCTACACTAACTGCCATTGACCTAATGTTACAAAAAACCATGGGTGTAGTTGCAGATGCTATCCAAAACACAGAGAGGCGTCTTTCATTAACCCCGGACTTGTGTTTTCCTAATTTATCACAGCACACTACTGCTAATACCACCGCAATCAATAATACCATGGACTCCTCATTCAACCAGGAGGAATCCCTCCTAATGCAGTCTTTTACAGGGTTGCCAAGTGGTCAAAAAAGCTGTAAGAAAACCGTACTATTGTCTTCTCCTATAATCGTAAACAGTTTAGAACAAAGCCCTTTGCTTGTTTCCAATTTGGGGGGCATTACTTGTTCCCCTCAACCCGGAATATCCACACCAAACTCGCAAGGGGGTACTTGTGTTGAAAGCTCACCAAATATAAATGTAATAACTGTTGACAAAATACTATCCCCCAACAAGAGAAAGCGTCAACAAAAGAAACACGTAAAAACTAAATCAATAGTAAGGAAAACTTATAGACCATTAGGCCTTCACAAGTCATCGGCTAAGGATGTTTGGTTAAATTTTAGGTTGGCTATAGCACCTAATGCTATACAAAACCCTACCTCTACACTTGCCACCAACAATGCTAGTACACAAAATGACATACAGGCAGAACATACTAAGACATACTCAGTGCAAACGTGCCAGACTGAAAAAGTTAGTGTAGCGGATAATATAACTTCAACTGTCCTGGAAGACTTGATCAAATCTTTACTGCAACCTTTGTGTGATCAAATCACTTGCATAGAGCAAACCTTTGCGAAATTTGAAAAACAACAAAGAAAGGACACTTCAAGTATTCTAAAGATCCTTTCTGCGCCAAAACCAAAGGAAAGCTCCATATGACTTAAGAGTAATCTTAAACAATAGAAGATTCTGAAGACACAAACTAATATTATTACCCCAAGTAGCAGTTCTGTTTTGACACCTTCTCTATCTGTAAATACATCAGTGCAAAACACTTTAACATCACCGACACAAGCTAATAACACAGATATAGCACAGACCTTGCCTACCTCATCTGAGAGTCATATTCCTGACACTGATGAGAGTGAATGGGCCGCGGAAGGTATATCCTCTGAGCCTTGCGGTGGTCAAACTGAGCCACAAAGGCCAACAACTACACAAAACGGTACTCTTGACACACGCCCTAATCAAATACCTACAACAATAAAACCAAAAAAAGCTACCCACATTCACCTCCCACCTGACTCATCGGCACACCATAGTAATGATTGGGGTACCACAACTTGAGACAGGTAAAACAGAAAGCTATGGAGAACTGAAAAATAAAGTAAGCCATTGGCTAACTGTCCACAGACCGATTCCCCCATACATCAGTGGTAAAATAACAAATGTTAGAAGAGTGGAATGGGTGGGAAATAGATTTAAGTCAACATAGAGCGATTGTGTTGTAGTTAACTTTAAGGATGGCGGCACGGCAAAGCTTATAACTGATTGGAAGGACAGCTCTATTAGCAGCCTGATCCGCACCATGGATCTGAGTTATTTTTACCCCCGAATAACCATTCCCTAACATCAGTGCACTCCTATTCCACCGCTGAGCGTGTAAGAGCCCCAGATAACTTTAATCAATATCACAGTGGGAAAACACCTAGAAATCAAGGCCACTATATTGCAGGAGAACAACGGCAGCAAAGGAGGAATGCATCCTGGGAACCCAGAGAGGTTAGATACGAAGGTACCTATCCAGAGAATTGGGAGGTTGCTCAGGGGACGTATTATCAAGAACAGCCCCAATTTATAGACCCAAAAACCTATTATAATGTACCTATCACTAATAGGTTTGACGCCTTTTATAATCAGAGCGATCTGGAGGGGGTTGACTGACTTCAGGCTGGCCCATCTACATTAACGTCAGATGATTTTACAGAACCTAATCACGCACAAGGAGAGGCATACAACCAAGCCATAGTAGCCCCCCCTCTGATGACAAAGCTAGACAACCCCAGTAAGCCAGTGTCAACCATAGACCATCTATCCAACAACAACAAATCTCCTGTCTTGCTTGAGGCCCGTAATCCCCCCTTGGCCAACACAGAACTAGACCTGTCCAGCACTGTGAACATGGGGGCTATACACACAGAACTAACCAACCCGTTGACAGCTTCAATTATCAGAGAACCTGTCATAGAAACAGCACCTGGTGATTGCAGCATGAGCCTAGTCTCTTGGAACATAGCCGGCTTGGCCGATAAATTACGTGACACCGTCTGGTTATCATCGGTTAAAAAATACACAATTATATGCCTTCAAGAGACATGGATGGAGGATAAAAATGCCCACATTGAGGGTTTTCAAAGCTTTGTCATACCAGCAGTTGCATCAACTAGGGTAAGAGCAAAGGGGGGCTTGGCCATCTTTATTAATTTAGGTCTGTGTTGTAAAATAAGCAACTGTTACAATGCCAATCGGATCATTCAGATGCTTGAACTAAAGAGTGGCAAAAGTGTTTTGACCCTGATTAATTTTTACAACGCTAATAATGGTAATGGTGATTGTAATATTGTGTCCTTAACAGAGATGTTGAGAAAAACTGCATGTACCGTGTCACGGAAGATGTTGATTGTAGGTGATTTTAATGTACACCCATGTGGCAATCCAGGCTCCACCCCAATGGGTTCTTTGGGATGTAACAATGTAGAAGGTTTCCATTTCGCCCATACTAGGGGAGGCAAGAACTTAAACGATCTGGTGAACGAAAATTATCTAATTGTAGCCATGTCCATGGTTCCTGAAACAAAGGTCTATGATGTTTCAACCTTCAAAGGACTTGGTCAGGGATCCTTTATAGACCATATATTAGTTTCTACAGATCTTGCAATTTGGGTCTCGAATTTCACCATTCTCATGAGTGTTCACAGTGATCATAATCCCCTAACTATCAAACTGGGTTGGACTTTATTTAAACAACGAATGCCCCGCGAAGATCGGGGAACGATGAGCTGTATAAATGGCAGACGTCGTATAAAATGGACAATGGTAAACCAAGCTATCTTATACACTAAAATAAATAAGGCATGTGAGGAGGAACTGTTAACTTGTACATCTTCCTGCTCACCCCCTGAGAACATCTTGTCTGGGTTCGAGGCGATAGTATCAACAATTGGCTCTATGCTAACGGCACCAACCAAAGGACAAAGCAAAAATAACTCTAAATGGTTTGATCATAACTGCTCTAAGGCAAGTAGAGATTTGAAAAACGCGTTAAAAATCAAACCCAGAGATTATGACCAAATTAAAAATCTTCGCTTGATCTATAAGAAGGCATTAGCCGTTATGAAAAAAGAAATCAAGGCCAACACCATAGAGTCTCTCCTTGACCCTTCAGTGCTGGGGAATAGCAGTAAGTTCTGGCAAATTATCAACAAACCTCTGTTTGATAACCCTAATGATACAGCCCTTGGTACTAACATCTCGGAGGAGGAGTGGGTGACCCACTTTAGTACAATTTTTAAGAGTAATGAGCAACGGGCAGAAAATGTCTTTTTAACTCCATCTGTGAATTCTCTGTGCTTTTCAGTTAATGAGGTTGAAAGGGGTATCCAGGGACTAACTAGTAATAAGGCCCCGGGCCCGGATGGTTTACCACCGGACCTTTTTAAGTCCAGTATTTCCTTCTGGGCACCCGTCCTCACTGCGGTAGTGAACGCAGCAGCGATCTCGGGGTGCCCAAAAGCGTGGGGGATATCGACCATAGTCCCTGTTTTTAAAAAGGGCGACCGTAGTAGCCCACTATGTTACAGGCCGATATCTTTAATCAATTCTGTAGCTAAAGTGGTAGGTGGAATAATTCTAAACAGGCTATCTACATGGGCAAAAGAAAATAATATTTTATCACCCATACAATACGGATTCAGACCCGGTCATTCGACAATTACACAATGTCTGAACCTGTATTTGATCTTAAGTAAATATACCCTGGCCAAACAAGGAACTGTCTATATGGCATTTATGGACTTATCGTCCGCTTTTGACTGCGTGGACAGAGGCATACTATGGGCTACCTTGATAAAAATGGGCTTAGAGAGGAATCTTGTCAACTTTTTGGCTGATCTGCATTCGGATACAAGAGCCAACGTTTGTTACACTCAAGATCTAAAAGTAACGGGTGAATTTAGAATAAATCGGGGTGTACGACAGGGGTGTATCTTGGCTCCATTCCTCTTCAATGAGTACATCAACGAATTGGAGGAATATCTACTAAAGACTGAAGCCGACTACCCCTTGTGGAGCGCAAAGGGGTTCCTGTGCTGCTTTATGCAGATGATGCTGTACTCATTTCTAGAACAGCAAATGGCCTTCAGAAACTACTAAATTCCTTCTTTAAGTTCATGGAGTCCCGTGGCCTAAGCATTAATAATTCTAAGTCCTACGTCATGAAAACAGGACAGGGTTCACGGAAAACTAATTCTTCCTGCATAAATGGGGAAAAAATCCCTACCACCAACACCTTTTCATACCTTGGAGTCCTTTTAGATCATAAATTATCCTGGGGTCCCGCAGTCATCAAAAAGAAGGGTGAGGCAACACTTGTCAATGCGGCCATTCTTGGCTTTGCGAAAAAAATTGGAAATTGCCCAACGGCCGCCCTGCTCAAACTATATCAGGCAAAAAGTGTTGCTGTCGCCTGCTATGGAAGTGAGCTCTGGGGCTACTGTAAGATAAGGGACCTATAGGTCACAGAAAATAATGTTCTGAAGAAGATACTGAGGCTACCAAGGGGTATTGGGAATTTTTCGGTACATGAGGAGTTGGGTGTTCCCTATTTAAGTGACAGAATAGCAGTGAACCCGGTACTGTGCTGGTTGAACTGCTGGCTCAACAATTTTTTTTTTTTTTTAATTTGATTTTGGGTTTTGTAGAGCGCACAGCTACCCTTGGGTATCCCGGCGCTAGTGAACCAATCCTGTAGGGTGGGAAGTCATGGGGGGAGTGCTCAGGGGAAGAGTAGGGTCTTCAGTCTTTTCCTAAATCTGAGGTGGTTTTGTTCTTGCCTCAGGGAGAGTGGAAGGGCATTCCATAGTCTGAGGGCATTGTACGAAAACAGGCGACCACCTGTTCTGGCCTTCCTGATTCTGGGGACTTTTGCCAGGGAGAGGGAGTTAGATCTAAGTTGTCTGCTTGATTGTTGATGAGACACAAGCGGCCTGAGGATGGGAGGGCCTTCATTGTGCATTATTCTATGGGCAATGCACAGGGTCTTGAAGTTGACCCGTTCCTTAACTGGCAGCCAGTGCAGACTTCTAAGGGCTGGCTTAGCCGAGTTCCTCGCTGCGGTTCCTGTGAGTATTCTTGCCGCCGCATTTTGTGCACATTGAAGTCTGTGGACTACAGAGACTGGGGCCCCCAGATATAGGACATTGCCATAGTCCAATCTGGAGTTCACCAGCCCCTGCATCAGGAGCTTCCTGGATTGAAGGGGTAGAAGATGGAGGATCTTTCGTGCCATCTTCATAAGGCCGAAGCAGGTTCCCGCAGTTTTCCTCGCTTGTGTTTTAAAACTGAGATCCTGGTCCAACCATATCCCTAGGCTTTTTACTTCGGATTTTGGGGATGGTGGACATCCCATGCAAGATGGCCAGGGAAGGGGTATGGGGATTTTATTTGGGTTTCCCAGGAGGAGTATTTCTGATTTTTCCCCATTCAGTTTTAACCGGGACTCGCACATCCACTGGTGCACCTTTTCCAGACAACTGAATAGATTGGAGAGGGCGTTGTCTGATTGGTTGTGGGAAACGACGAGCTGAGTGTCATCGGCGTACATTATTGATTTAATCCCAAAAGGTTTAACAACATCCTCGAGGGGTGCCATGTACACGTTAAAAAGTGTGGGGCTCAGGGAGGATCCCTGGGGCACCCCACACTTGAGTGCCTGGGCCTTGGAGAAGGAATATCCATTTGTCACTTGAAAAGACCTGTCTTCAAGGAAGGATGAGATCCAAGCTAATGCGGAATCCGCTACTCCTATCAGTCCAAGACGGTGAACAAGGGTTGCGTGGTCCACCGTGTCGAAGGCGGCACTCAGGTCGAGGAGGCTCACTGCCACTGATCCTCCTGCGTCCAGTATGCCCCTAGCTTCTTCGACCACGGCTAACAGTGCGGTATCCGTCCCTTGTCCTGGTCTGAAACCTGTCTGGGTTTGGCGGAGGAGATGATTGGTCCCTAGGAACTCAGAAAGGTGTTGATTTGCTACTCTCTCTGCGATTTTGCTGATAGCCGCTAACAGTGAGATCGGTCTGAAGTTTGATGGGTCTGTGGGGTCAAGATGCGTTTTTTTTATGAGAGCCTTCACAGTGGCTTTTTTCCAGTTTGCTGGGACTGTGCCATTTTCGAAGGAGGCGTTGATCAGATTGGTGAAAGGAGGGGCTACGGTGGAAGCAACTTGCTTCAGTTTACTGATCGGGGCTGGATCTGATGGGGCGCCGCTTTTGACTTTATGCTGGACGTTGAGAAATGTTTCGGTGGTGATTTGGGGGAAGGAGAGCAACCTCGGGGTGTCTTGGGAAGCAGGGTGATAAGGGCCTCTTAGTGCGATTGGCGCCGCCGGGAGGGAGTTAAGGATTTTTTCGATTTTTTTCGAAAAAAATTCGGCCATCTGGTTGCATTTTGCGCCATCCAGGTCTGGTGGTGGTGGGGGTTCCTGTATTTTGGAGAGAAGTTTAACTATTCGATAGGTCTCTTTTGCGGAGTTGGTAGCGGATGCTATTTGATCCTCAAAGTAGGAGGCCTGTGCCGTTTTTAGTGCATTTTTGTAGAGCCTAATGTGGGCTTTGTATCTGCTTCTGTCTTCTGTGTTCCAGTGCTTTCTCCATTGGCGTTCAAGCCTTTTGCCTTTCCGTCTTAATTCACGTAGTTCATCAGTGAACCACGGTAGTTTAGAGGATTTCCTATTGGGAGGTAGGGCTTTGAGTGGCAGGACTGTATTGAGAGAGTCACTAATCCATTTATGCAATTGAATTTCGGCTTTGGAGGGGTCGGGGTCGACTGTGGGTAGAGTGGAGGACAGAGAGCGTTCCCATAGGATTGTGTCTAGTTTTTTCCATGGACGTGACGGGGCCCGGGGGCAAGGAGTATCCGAGATCTTCCCTGGAAGTTGGAATTTGAAAGGAACCAAGAAGTGGTCAGACCAGGGAAGAGGGAGAGGAGTTTGAACAGAGAGTTTGGAAAGGTTAGAGAAGATGGGGTCCAATAGGTGTCCTTTCATGTGGGTGGGATCATTGCTGAGTAGTTGTAGATTAAGGGAATTAAGATCAGTTTTTAAGTCTGTGGCAAGTTTATTGCCTTGATCATCAAAGTGGAGATTTAAGTCCCCGAGGATTGTGAAGTTTGGAGTCATGAAAGCCAGGGAGGAAATGGCATCCATGAGTGAGTTTATGAAACACCCTACCTGTCCTGGCGGACGGTAGATTAACACCCCAGTTAGTGTGGTAGATGGTGGCAGGTGTAAGGAAAAAAGGACGTTTTCGCTATCCAGAATGGGGCTGTCTTTGAACTGACATGCGAGGTTGTCACGATAGATAATCGCGATGCCCCCTCCCGTGCCCGTCGGTCTGTTGAGGGTTTTAATGAGGTACCCAGGAGGTAGTGCTTGGATAATGTCCGGGTCGGAGCTCTCAGACAGCCAAGTTTCTGTTAAGAACAGGACGTCCAAGTCCGACTCTGTTAATAGTAAGTTAATTTCAGTATGGTGCTTAGGGAGTGACCTGCAGTTCAGCAGGGCCATCTCAAGGCAGGCAGGTTCGGAATGGGAGAAGGACGTAGCCCTGTAGGCGCAGTTTGGGCATCTAAGAAACTCCTGTTCCGGGGTAATAGGTCCGTTACATCTAGTGTTTAACGGTTCTCTGAGTTGGTACAGAGTTTCTTGTGAGTATTTGAATCGAGGCGGTTTAGGACCTGCCAGGGGTGTGGGCTCTAGGCTCGGTCTGGCGCGGACGGGCGCAGACGGGCTTGCCTTAGGCATGCCTTCGGCGCGCAGACGGCGCTCCCGCTGCGCTTACGTGGATATACAAAGATATACCTCTCACTCAAGCTTTATTAAAAGAAGCCCTAACACTTGATGGTAGGTTTAAAGTTCCGTGGTTGAAGTATATAAAGGACTGTCTGTCGGCAATTGGCCGGTCTGATCTGTTTTTTGCTCCCAACTTGATCACGAAACCCGATGTTATCTTTGCAAAAAATGCTATGTTAACACTCAGATGTTCTGAAAGGAAAGAGGTTGAGCTACAGAAGGACAGTGTTAGGAAACACCTACTTCTCAAAACCTGTCCACAAATGGAACCTTATTTGTCATGGCACATGACTGGCTATGAACGCTTTCTCTTAACAAGGTTCCGCTTTGACCTATTCCATCTCTTACTGGCGGTTCCAAGTGGGGCTCATCGGGGCGAGGTGTTGCCAGCTTGCGGCTGCGACGGGAAGTCTCCGCAAGATCTGGCACACTTTTTATTCATTTGCCCTTACTACACTTTACCACGGAAATTATATCTTAAACCGTGCCTCAAAAAACTGAACTTTGCACAGATTAAACCTGCACTTTATTATCTCCAACTGCTGAATTGTGATTGCACTTTATTTGTCTGTAACTTTCTAAAATCAGCTATCACCTTCAGGAAAAGTATGGATGGATAACTATGCTGCTAATGCCTTGGGCACTTTTATAATGAAATTATTTATGTATTTATTGTATTTTAAATAATGCTCATGCTGCCCGCTGCTTTTTTTCTCTTATATTGTTTATTGGATCCCTTACTTGTCAAATGAATTATCCGGATTGTTTTTAACTGTTTGTTGATGAAATGTACTTTTATGATTGTAATGTCTACAATCGAATAAAGTTATTTGAATTGAATTGAATTGAACCTGCATTTAACTACATATAAAATAATGCCCACTTTAAATGAAAAATGAATGCAAGTTAAACTAGTCAATGGGAAGCGCACTGATTTACGTTATGAAATCCCATTTCTGATTAATGTGATTACTGCAGAGGTCTGTGTGTGTAGCCAGACGGACACAGTATAGAATCCTGGTTGGTGCAGTAGGGAATAGTTTATAGTGAGTACTACGATGTTCAGACTGTGACTATGTGAGTCATTATTATTTGTATTACTTGCAATACATATAGTGTAAGATAGGATGCCTAAAGCTATGCAAAAAGGTTTAGGTTTGAGATTAAAAAGTGCTCTTAATTTAATAAGCAGGCTGTACATATTGCATTTTTATAACTGTTCATTAAAAGCACATTTTATAGAACTTCACTGATAACACCCTTACAATCCCTCTCAAAGCTTCTCTTCATCTTGGTCATCCCGTAGCTTCAAGTGACGTTCAAATTTAAAGGTACACTGGCTTCCATGCAGCCGTTACATTTTCGAATTAACTAATTGTACACATTTACATTTCTATCTGGCAAGAAGGCTTGAGTTTAGCTGTCTATCCCGCTCTCAGCTTTGCAACGCTGGACACTTATCCCTTTTATTTCAGGCGAAGCATCTCCACTCTCGGATTACCCGTCATGTTTTAATAAAAAGTAGGGGTACTGTTTTTGGTAGTTTAAAAAAGTAAAGTAGGTCGTGCCCCAAAAGCCGCCCCCTTCGACCTCTGATTACCAGTAATGACTAGTGTGAACCCAGATGTGGCCACGCCCCCTCACCAGCAGAGGCTCCCACTGGTTCTTGTGCCTGTTATTAGTAATCGGATCTGAATACTTGAGCTTTCCCTGTTCTTGCTGGTTGCACACCTTGAATTGTGGCACTATATCCCTGGGTGTGAAAGATCAGTGCCCGTTCTACAGCTGAATCTTTTTTTTAGCAACGGCTCCTACCATATAGAACCATTGCACACTTAACCAACTGCTTCTCACAAATATCTAGGAAGTAACTAAAGATGTGCGCAATGATTTGTCTTCATCACATGATTGTTTTGTCATTTGTTTTAGTTGCTTGTGGTCCATTCCTTTGCAGGCATTGTGTAGCCTGAGTGCAGTACCGACCATAATCCGCTTCCCAATGCAAGTGTCGTTTGTTGGCACTGAGTAAATGAGCTCTTGAGGTTATAAAAGTAATCCGGAGGCTGCGGAAGGAACCATTGGTGAATATGGGGGGAGGGGAGGGGGGCAGAGAGGAGAGGAGGGAGAGAGCGAGCTGGGTCGTCCGCTCACCTGGAGCCAGTGCAGGTTTTGCTGCCCAAAAGAGTGGGGGTCTCTCTTCTTTGCGAGGCTTTGTGGCTTTTGTCAGTTTCTATGGGAGGGATTGCTTAAGGCAGAGGGTGACGCATATCGACCTGCAGAAGTACATCGCACACATTTGTGACTGGGTTAGACTAAATCTGTAACCATGGCAGTGCAAGTCTTTTAAGGCGACCTGAAAACATGTGTGGGTGGCCAAACTTCGAGGTGGCACTTGGAAGAAGCCTCACTCTTCCACGTGAGTAAATGCGTACCTTCTTTGCCAACCGTGCCCTGCTCAAAAGAGGGCATGCCAGCCCCTCTTCCGTGTTGCAACACGCCCCTTTCTGTTGGAGGCCTTGTTGCCATATGGTCTGTTCCATGCATCCAGGAGGAGGGCTTCAAGGAGCGCAATAATGGCAGGAGGCACCACAATACCACACATTTTAAGGTTAGTTTCTCCTCGCTGGAGTATGAAGGTGACTTATTTGAGTGTTTCACATCAGTGACCCAAGAATTAAAACTGAATGCACGTGAGCACTGCATACTTTCTGCACGGCAGTACCAAGAGCTGTGTTCCCACTTGTAAGTCTTAATGGTGCTTCGCCTGCACAGGGTGGGGGTACATTTTGGTAATAGTAATTCCTGTTATTTACAGCACTTTGAAACGGCACAGGTACCGTCCAAAACAACAAATGTGATGATGTGGGATTCATAGTGTTGCTGCCCTGGGACAGCTACACAGTATGGCTGTAAGGGAAACCATGCACCGAAGAACGAGTTAGGCTGGAGTACACAAGGTGCTTTATTTCCCGTCTTTAAGACCTATGGCTGCACATTTGACAGCTGGGAAAATCCAAGAAATGCTTAGCGCCCAGCCATATGCAAGGAGGCAGGCAGTTTCAACCCGAATGAAGCTTGTCCGAGAATTGCTTAACGCCCAGCCATATGCAAGGAGGCAAAAAACCACAGTTGATGGACAGAATACAGAACAGTGTCATACATTCACCCCAGTACAAAGATCTGGGCCTACATCCATCGTTTTTTTGCTCACCATGCCATTGCAGTTAGAACCCAGCAATATGCAAATCAGTCTTTACCCTGTGCCCCATGGGAATAGTCCAGCCGAACTGCCAAGCCAGGCCCTCCCTGGACTGGAAACGAGCATCCTAGGACTGGTTTTGGATGCTTAATTCCGGTCCAGGGAAGACATGGCTTGACAGTTCGGGCTGGACTGTTCCCATGAGGCACAGGGTCAAAACTGATTTGCATATAGCCATGTCTGAACTGGGGTGGCGTGGTGAGCAAACTAACAATGGATTAAACCCAGATCTGTGACTGGGAGTGAATGTTTTGGCAATGTGCAACATTCCGTCCATCACCTTGTGTGTTTTGCTGTTCGCCCTATGTGGGAGGGGTATGCCCAGACGTGGGTCCCGTGCTCACTACGCCACTGGAGTCAAGCTATCCTAGCTGATGACGGCTGTTAGCCAGAAACCGGTCCTAGGATGCTTGATTCCGGTCCAGGGAAGACACGGCTTGGCAGTTAGGGCTGGACTGTTCCCATGAGGCACAGGGTCAAGACTGATTTACATATAGCCATGTCTGAACTGGCGTGGCGAGGTGAGCAAACTATCGATGGATTAAACCCAGATCTATGACTGGGGGTGAATGTTTTGCCAATGTGCAACATTCAGTCCATCATCTTGTGTGTTTTGATATGGAAGGAGGCAGGCAGTTACAACCTGAAGGAAGCTTGCCCGAGAAGTGCTTAGCGCTCACCCATATGCAAGGAGGCAGGCAGTTAAAAACAGAAGGAAGCTTGCCCGAGAATGGCCTAGCACCCAGCCATATGCAAGGAGGCATGCAGTTACAAACAGAAGGAAGCTTGCCCGAGAATTGCCTAGCACCCAGCCATATGAAAGGAGGCAGGCAGCTACAAACAGAAGGAAGCTTGCCCGAGAATCGCTTAGCGCCCAGCCGTATGCAAGGAGGCAGGCAGTTACTAACAGAAGGAAGCTTGATGTGGGACATAAGGAATTGATGAAGTGGGCTATGGTCTCGAAGGTGTTTGGAGGCGAAGGACGAGACCGAAATGAGTGGTTGCTCCCACATGAATGATACAGTGGTGTTTGTGAGGCTAGAATTGCGTTATTTACATGCCCACAGCACTTACTGGCAGCTGCCTCGCAACAATGCTGGTTTGGAACATGTCTTTATACCTGTAAACTATGAGACTATATTATGACTCGTACATGACTGCTCATGCTAGGTAGGGAGAGGAATACGAAAGGGTCTATGCTTAATCTGGGCACTTCCTTGAACCGACCTGCTGGAAGAACCTGCCTGATGCCTTGAGCCCATTCAAAGAAGACTCCATGATGGCACTTTATAACCGTTAATGGCGCCTCGTAGGGTGAGTTCATTACATTTTGATTATATCCAAGAAATGACATAACTCATCCTAAAAGGGACATGAGCATGCCAGCACAGGTTTAAGGCTGAGGGACACCCACCTTAATCCGTATTGGGAGCATTCTTCTTATCAACCAGGCCAGCAGAAGGCTATTTATCTGAATTACGTCAAGGTGCCGGCGTAAAGGGTATGTGTGGAGTTGTATAAATACTCACCATTGATTATACAACCAAGGCTTCCCTTGCAGAGGCGGCTTTTCAGGACTCTTTGACTTTTGTTCCAGATATTTGCAGTGTGACGAGAATAAGACTCTAATTGAATGAAAAATGCATTTGCTTCCATTAGTTCCTAGGGCACCTCTTCTCTTTTCAGACCACACAAAAAGAAAAGATGTGAGCGGTCTGAGCATTATGTTAGCAGACCATAATTCACTAAGTCCTTGAGGGCATTATTCCAAACACAATACCTATTTAAATGGATTCTGGAGCCATCCCTTCTCCGTTTCACAGAATCTGATTTGATTAAGATGTTAGTGCCTTGGTGTGCTTGGCAGTATCAATTGTACCTTTAGACGCCCCCGGAATGATACTTGTGCCCACGTGTCCAGGGCTTTTACAACATTCCAGCATGTCCTTTATTAAACCATGGCCAGCTCCAACTCTGCTCATCGTTTGTCCATTGTGAACTCTCTCAGTGGTAACACAGCACATCCCAGAAAAATCAGGTCTCTCATCCTTCCCTGCTTGGTGTCCACTGTATGTTGAGAGGTGCTACCCAAACAAATGACGGATGGAATGCTAAACCAATCAAAGATTTATTCCCAGTCAAGAGATCTAGGTGCAATCCATGGTTCTCTTGCTCACCATGTCACCCCAGTTTAGACCCCGCCATATGCAAATCAGTCTTGACCCTGCTCCTCATGGGAACAGAGAGAAGGATGCTTGTTTCCGGTTCATGGAAGACCTGGCTTGGCAGTTCGGGCTGAGACACAGGGTCAAGACTGATTTGCATGTTGCTGTGTCAGAACTGAGGTGGTGAAGTCAGCTAAAGTACGATGATGGATTCAACCCAGATCTGTGACCGTGGGTGAGTGTCTGAAAAGTTTCAGCGCTTCATCCATCTCCTTGTGGTTGGTATGTTGAGAGGTGGAATTCAGCTGTGTCTGGTAAGAATGTTGTCATCCTCCCCGCTTGGGATCCACTCTGTGCTGTATGTTGAGGTCACATTCAGCTGTCTGGTAAAACTGCTGCCCCAGATCCCCTCCCCCCCCTGATCCACTGTATGCTGTATGTTGAGAGGTGGCATTCAGCTGTGTCTAGTTAGAATGCTGAGCCCCCCGCCCCCTTTGATCCACTGTGTGCTGTATGTTGAGAGGTGGCATTCAGCTGTGTCTGGTGAGATTGCTGTCCTCCCCTGCTTGGATCCACTGTGTGCTGTATGTTGATAGGTGGCATTCAGCTGTGTTTGGTAGATAACGTTGTCCTCCCCTGCTTGGGATCCACTGATAATTTGGAATTGAGGGATGGAACAGGGAGCGTTAAGTCGTTTACTCTCCTGTGTGAATTGTGCACTTTCAAGGTTGCACATTTACGTTAGGAGCGTCCTGCGAACTGCAGGTGAATTGCCACAAGCGGTCATCGGCTGCAGCTGTAAGAAGGCGCAAGAGAGAGTGCCTCAAATGCTGCCCTCTGTGATCTCCGTGGGTGCTGCCCTCTGATCTCCGTGGGTGCTGCCCTCTGTGATCTCATTGGGTGCTGCCCTCTGTGATCTCATTGGGTGCTGCCCTCTGTGATCTCATTGGGTGCTGCCCTCTGTGATCTCATTGGGTGCTGCCCTCTGTGATCTCCTTTGGTGCTGCCCTCTGGGATTTCCTTTGGTGCTGCCCTCTGGGATTTCCTTTGGTGCTGCCCTCTGGGATTTCCTTTGGTGCTGCCCTCTGGGATCTCCTTTGGTGCTGCCCTCTGTGATCTCATTGGGTGCTGCCCTCCGATCTCATTGGGTGCTGCCCTCTGATCTCATTGGGTGCTGCCCTCTGATATCTCATTGGGTGCTGCCCTCTGATATCTCATTGGGTGCTGCCCTCTGTGATCTCATTGGGTGCTGCCCTCTGTGATCTCATTGGGTGCTGCCCTCTGTGATCTCATTGGGTGCTGCCCTCTGTGATCTCATTGAGTGCTGCCCTCTGTGATCTCATTGGGTGCTTCTCATTGGGTGCTTCTCATTGAGTGCCGCCCTCTGTGATCTCATTGGGTGCCGCCCTCTGTGATCTCATTGGGTGCCGCCCTCTGTGATCTCATTGGGTGCCGCCCTCTGTGATCTCATTGGGTGCCGCCCTCTGTGATCTCATTGGGTGCCGCCCTCTGATATCTCATTGGGTGCCGCCCTCTGTGATCTCATTGGGTGCCGCCCTCTGTGATCTCATTGGGTGCCGCCCTCTGTGATCTCATTGGGTGCCGCCCTCTGTGATCTCATTGGGTGCCGCCCTCTGTGATCTCATTGGGTGCTGCCCTCTGTGATCTCATTGGGTGCTGCCCTCTGTGATCTCATTGGGTGCTGCCCTCTGTGATCTCATTGGGTGCTGCCCTCTGTGATCTCATTGAGTGCTGCCCTCTGTGATCTCATTGGGTGCTTCTCATTGGGTGCTTCTCATTGAGTGCCGCCCTCTGTGATCTCATTGGGTGCCGCCCTCTGTGATCTCATTGGGTGCCGCCCTCTGTGATCTCATTGGGTGCCGCCCTCTGTGATCTCATTGGGTGCCGCCCTCTGTGATCTCATTGGGTGCCGCCCTCTGTGATCTCATTGGGTGCCGCCCTCTGTGATCTCATTGGGTGCCGCCCTCTGTGATCTCATTGGGTGCCGCCCTCTGTGATCTCATTGGGTGCCGCCCTCTGTGATCTCATTGGGTGCCGCCCTCTGTGATCTCATTGGGTGCCGCCCTCTGTGATCTCATTGGGTGCCGCCCTCTGTGATCTCATTGGGTGCCGCCCTCTGTGATCTCATTGGGTGCCGCCCTCTGCGATCTCAGTGGGCGCTGCCCTCTGCGATCTCCTTTGGCGCTGCCCTCTGCGATCTCCTTTGGCGCTGCCCTCTGTGATCTCCGTGGGTGCTGCCCTCTGTGATCTGTGTGGGTGCTGCCCTCTGTAATCTCCTTGTACGCCTTTCTGAGCTCCATGTAGCAGAGATTATAAAATACACATCACAACTGGGCAGCTGCTGAGCTGGCAAGAATAATCATCGCTCTGTAAAAATAACTTCGGGTTTTCCTCTCTGGGGAACAATTTTCTTCATCCTAATGAGCATGAGGAATTAAGGACTCTCTTCAAAGAGGGGTCTCTCCAGGGACTGCGTTAGGCGGAATCTCGGAGTCTGCACAGTGTTTCGAGAGAGACACTATACGTTGCCCCCTTCCTTGTACTCTGCTGTGGGGGGGGCGAGCTTGTGAACAGGCTGATAAAGCAGCCAGGTTTAGTCACACACTCCCTGATGTAATGGGCCGGCTGCGGAATTGTCCTTTGAACAAAGAATCCGGATATTTCAAAAAGGCCAGTATGGTTGGTGCATTCTGAAATGAAGGAGATGAAAATTTCGGTTCTCTAAAGTGTTTAGATGCGTCAAGAGGATCGGAGTGTTTTCTGCTCATGAAAGTGCCACTGTGTGTAGGGTAGGCACTTACAACTAGAGCCGGATGTATTTCATTTTAATTATAGATGTTTTTGCTTTCTACTCTGATCTTCTAATTTTTTCCCCACATATCATACTCTCCCATGTGCCTATAGGCGAGTCAAGATAGCTTTATTTGAGTTTGGCATAGCAAATCATAAAGTACATAAAGAGCATTTAGTTCAGTATAGTAATCAAAAAACAGTTCAAATAACGAAATACAATTCCATACACTAGAGTGAAAGACTCTTGCTAAAAACCACGATACATAAAAGCAAACGGTAAAATCACCTAAAAGCTGCAGATACAGTAAGGTCAGCTTTGCCGGTTTAAAATCCAGAGGCAAAAAAAGGGGAGGAATATATTTGTGTTTCAAGCTAGTCCATTTGGGAGAAATGAGTGATAGCAAAGTGTTTAGTACAGAAGCCATATCACATGAGCATATTCGAGAGTCTGATGACTTATGCCACCCCACTTTTAATTGTGGGAACAGATTCAAATGTAAATACTAAAGTGTACGGAAAACCAGCATATCATATCAAGCAGCAAATACAAATCTATCTTACTTGAGGATTTCACCATGGCATGATGTATACACAAACCTATATGCAGTGAGCTTTGGGCCCTTTTTTAGGTCTCTGCCTGCGTAGGCTGCGCTTGCGCAGTCTCGCTGGCGAGATCTTATGTTTTTCAGAGTGGGGCTTGAACCTGCCCCTCTTCTCCATTGGCTGGCTTCCTAAATGGGAGGCCAGCCATTGGAGAAGAGGGGCGTCTGTCCAATACAGCCCTGTCTTTTCGGGATTGAGGGGTGTGTTTTTTAGGTTCTTTCTCTCCTATTCCCATTGGCTGGAATGTTGGGAAGAGCATCTTGTCGTTGGCCAAATGTCCGCCAAGGCCGTAGGAGACGCCTGCCTGCTGTGCGAGCCCCCCCCATCAGCTCCCTGGCCTGGGAGTGGGACACGCTGTGCAAGTTGCCCAGGTTTTCCATTGTAAGTTCCATGGCGCAGAGGTGGCTGGCTCTTCTCCTCTACTTCCGAGGGTATTTCGGATTCAGAGCGGGGCATCGGTTCCTGCGCCGGGCACTCAATCCAGTATGTTTTGACGAGGTTCCGCCGTGCCCGGGGCTCTGGTCCTGGATGTCGCCCTGCCGCTGGCGTCTCCGCTGGCTCTCTCCCGGTCTGTGCGCCTCCAGTAGCGGGGCTCAGCTCAGTGCCGGCACGGCGGGGCTGCTGCTGGACGGCTGCACATTGCATGAATCCCAGCCCCACAGCCAGCCTGCGCCTCACAAGGAGCTGCGCCGGACGTCAGCAGCTTGCACCCATGCACCTTCCCTCACTCCGTCCCTCTCACGCTCCTGCCTCCCATTTCCCCTCTTTCGCTCTGTCTCTCTCCCTGTCGCCACTGTTGCCCACTGCCTCCCTCCCTCGGCTACCTGTCCCTTCACTTTAATCGCGTCCCGTTGTTGTGTTTCCCTGCCTTTCCCAGCGCCTTCCAACCCCAAACGGGCGCCTATCTCCACTCGCACAGCTCCTTTAATCCCAGCTCCGTTTGCAAGCATCCAGTTGAGATTGGCCATCTTTCTCCTGTTTCCCCTTTTTACTCTTCCTTTTGCCGCTCTTGCTTATTTTCGTGCCACTGCAGCCTATATCATTTCACCTTCCGTCCAACGGGTGCAAGTATCTGCGAGAGGAGATCCACCGGGACGTGCTAGTGACTGGGGAATATGAGGCGAGCGAACAGCCCGGGGTTAAGACCCACTTGAAGGTAAGAACCGATGGGCTGGAGTGTTCTAGGTTCACGCAGAATTAGTTAATCAGACTCCGGAATGTGTATCCCAAATTGAGTGACCAGTTGTGGCCGACTGAACGCAACTGAGCCCATGGTATAATTCTTCAAGAGGCCGAGACAGCCTCAACTCACATACCTGATTATTGTCTAATGCTTTTCTATCCTCAGTCAGGGCTAACAGCTGGAGGGTTGAAGGATTGAAATCAACAAGGGAAGAAGATATAGGTTTCTTAACTTCAACCTTATGATAACACCGGACTTTCTGTCCTTGCAAAGTTGACGTTCTTTGCATAAATAACCATTCCAAGAATATGTAAGTCTTCCAAGTGTTGCCTCTGTTCCCTGGTTGTGATAGTTTTTTCTTGCCTCTGTTCCCTGGTTGTGCCCGTTTTTTTCTTGTTCTTGCATGTATCCCTCAAAGGACTCCTTTACCCAAGCATCACCTTACTTTAAAGATCGGGCTGAGGTCACTAACTAGCTGCTGTTTACCCAGCTCAGTTGAAGTGGTTGTGGCGTAATGCACTCATGGTATACGTAGACCATGATCCAGGCTCAAGCAGTCTCTTAGAACCCTTCTATTAAACACCAGTTCACTTTTAAGGCATACTGAAAACCATAAAAGTAAGGAGCAAACTCCAACTTGATCTGCGATAAAGCCAGCACCAAGTTCGTCGTTCACAATCTCTGCAGGTACACCCTGGGGGAACCTCTATATCCTAAAAAAATATTTTTCAGCTACCTGTATTGGCAAGCATGGATCATAATCCTAGATCTCTGCCGAAAATGACACAGTTGGTACACATTTTGCTTTATAAAGGTGTTAAATTGACTTAATGTGGCTATGTTCTAGACGCCTAGAAAAGGCGTCCATACTGCGGGCTACTCTGTTAAACATTTGATCATGTGATCTCAACAAGGGGTTCCAATTCATTTTGCTGTCCAGCAAAATCCCCAAATAACAAGATGTCCCACTTTACCAATATGGTGATCTTTGATAACATACGTTTTGGTTTCGGCATGTTTCGGGCCCAGTGTCGTCCTGTAGGATTTGGTGTAATTAACTTTCAGTGCCTGGTTATCCACAAAGTAAAAAATCAATCCATTAAAAGCTGCGAACCATAAGCTGAATGATCTATAAGAACATTGTCGTCTGTGTACAGTAATTCTGGGATCGCTCTATCTCCTAACTTTGGGACATCTATGCAGTGAGTTCATGAAAACCGCTCCAATTGATTATTATAAAGTATAAAAAGCAGGGAAGTACGTATAAAGCCTTGCTGGACTTTCCCTCCCTAAATTAAAGTGCGTAGAGCAATCACCATTTGACCAAATCTAACTTTAGCTGCTAGTCCCAAGAGCAAATCATACAGAAAAGCCACAAGAGCCTCATCCACCCCCATGTCCCTCAGCACAGCCCACAATTTCGACCTGTCCACTGTTGAATGCTGGGCTGAGGTTCACGAAGGCCAAATGAACTCTCTTCCTCCTTGCTACTGTGTAAATGGATTCAAAATGGGATTCCCAATTCTGAGCCTTGATGGGGCAGGACGAGAAAATGCAAGGATTACTCTTTCTCAATTTGTAATGATAGCAGACCTGTCCCCGGAAGTTTAAGGTGCCTACATTCAAGAATTAGAAAGAAGAGGCCACTGGTCAACTAAGGGGAAGGTTCTTCATATAAATATAATAGAACTCGATGCAGTTCACCAAAGCCTACAACCTTTTGTAATAAGGCTGGAGCATTTAGTGTTGCTAGCCAGAATGGACAGTTCATCTGTAATGCTTTATATAAACAAGCAGGATGGCACAAAATCCCACACACTTTTGGAAAAAGCACAACTCCATTGGGATTGGGTAAACAAATTATGGAGCTAATGGCAGAACATCTCTCAGGTGTTTTATATACAAATGCACAGATGCCTTCAGCAGAAAAAAAGCGTATCTCACAAATAGGAAAAACTCATGATCGATCAACCATAATTTTCAAGTAATGGGATTACCCAACATGAGACCTTTTCCCAACATGTTAGAAGAATAATTGTTAGTACCTCTCCAGCAGACAGTGAGATCATTAGCCAGAAGGTGCACAGCGAAAGCTCCCTCAATCTTCTGGCCACCTGGCATCTGATGACCCTTCGATTTTCTCTATCCCAGTTTCGTGGAGCATCCTAGAACTGTTTCAAATGTTCTGATGTTTTAGCCTTTTTCTGGGATTTTGTTGAAACTGACTGAGGCTGTTGGGCCTCACAACCTTATGCATCTCACTGGTTACATATGCTCATTTGCATATGCAGGTTCTGCAGTGGGTCCTGAAGTCCCAGTAGGCACAATATCAAGCACATCACTTCAACATGATCCAGATCTCGGAGGGTGCTGCAAAAGAACTTTAGTGTTGGCTGACAAATCGCGACTGGGCCAGTGGCAGACTCACCTCCTTTCCTCATTCAGAGTTGACTTTAGTAACAGATGCATCACTCATGGGTTGGGGCGTTCAGCTGGGAGAGGAGGGCCAGCTCCACATTAACTTGCTAGAGCTGAGGGTGATCTGAGTGTCTTTAAAAGCCTTCTTTCCTTCAATCGAAGGATAGTTCAGGTGTTCACAGACGACCCCACTGCCATGTGGTACTTCAACAAACTTGTACACCAGGGCATTTTCTTGGTGGTTCAACACCTCGGACTCTCTAAAGACCAGAGCAGAGAAACTCTGTTGTCAATACCTAGAGGATGGTGTTGTAAGGTCTCTGAGGTTGGGGAGAACTTGGTTAGATCTGTTGGCTACTGCGAAAACGCGCAATGTCAGCAGTTCTTCGCACTGAACTTCTAAGTCTGCTCTTGTTCAGAGACTTTTTGTCTTGAGTGGAGCTCAAGCCTCCTTGTATGCCTTTCTGCCAGTACCACTCTTGTCCAGAGTACTCAAGAAGAACAGGAACTACCGGACTCCATTCATTCTTGTGGCCCTGGATTTTGGGCACTGAGACTTTAGTATTGGAGCGTAAGCAATGCTCCTTCGACCAACCTGCCCCTTAGGGAGGATCTTCTGTCACTGAAGTAGGGCCGGGTCCTGCTCTTGAACCTGTGCACCATTTGCCTTTGTGTGGAGACTGAGAATCCGCAGTTGACGGCCCATAAACTTCCTCCCGAAGACTGTAATATTTTTCTGGCAGCTAGGTGTCACTCCACCAAGACTGTATATGCCTGCCTTTGGGAAAAGTTTGCAACATGCTATTGATCCAAGAACATGACCCTCATTCTGGACCCTTATCCCAAGATTTACTGTTTGTTCTTTCTCTGGCCGAGCAGGGCTCAGCTCTGGGGTCTGTTAAAGGTTACTTGTCAGCCATATCTGCTTTCTTACTGTTGCTGGACCAACCTTCTTTGTTAGTCACCTGTTGTGACATTATTTCTTAAGGGACTCCAACATCAATTTCCCCAAGGCTGTTCATCATGCCCTAATGGGGCCTCAATCTGATCTTAGCCTTTCTCATGTGCCCACCCTTTAAGCCCCTTTGGTTATCTATACTACTATTATAAAGGAAGAACTTTGGGGCTTCAAGGCGGGTAAACTCGGGAACCACAGCGCCAATCCACACACCCGATACATCGTTGTAATCCTCAGGGTGTGCAGATGGACATAGGCTATATAAATTAAAAATAAATACGTTATTTAAAAAATATAAGTAAAAAAAAAAGAGTAGTCCCTTCAAAGTAGCGCCGGAGCGGCGTACATGAGCGCGAGGAGCGGCGGAGATCAGCGCGGGGAGGAGCGGCGGAGATCAGCGCGGGGATGAGCGGAGGAGCAGCGGACATGAGCGGGGGACAGGCGGTGAGGATCGGCGGGCAGGCAGTGAGGAGCGGTGGCGGGGAGGAGCGGTGAGCGGCGGATGAGGTAGGGCGCAAAGTAAGCAGTGAGCAAAGCAAACGTGAGGAAGGAGCGGTGGCGGAGAGGAGCGGCAAACGAGCCACAGGTACCAAACGGAAAAAGAAACGTGTGCAGGTTACAAAAGCGTACAAAGTGGAGCGGTCAGCTTAAAGCTAAAATGGCAATCGGGAGAAGGTACCAAACTGGGCATTACAGGAGGAAAACAAGCATTTGCATTGCAATAGGTCTCGCATTAGGAAAGTTTGAGCTATTGGTATTGTAAATGACACATTTTGTATTTATGTGTTGGTTTTGAAAATAGCTAAATTAATAGCTTTGTCATTTATAATGCCAATAGTTTTCGCAAATGTGACACCTATAGCATTTGTAATGCAATATGTGTTGTATTTACATGACTTAGATGTATTGATATTACAAATAACAATGGCTTTTATTTTTGTTAAATAATGAATACTTAAATAAAAGTTCTTGTAATTTATAATGTCAATAGCTTTAACTTTTGTAAATAACTTTTGTGAAGATTACGTTTAGTGTATTTTATTGTGACGAAAATCCAGGAAGAGAAGTGAAATATTAACATCTTTTTGTTACATTTGTAATAAAGCTTGAAACATTGAGAGAACTTATTTGAACCAGTTGTTGTAGAATGGTTGCACAGATTGATGCATTTGATTGATTGACATAGAAGTGTTTACTATTATAACATAGCAACAAGGAGCAAGACATGTGCTTTCCCCCTTGTGATGGGTCTGTCCCAACTTAGGACTTCTTTTTTTCTCTTTTGTCTTATTTATGACATATGGGGCAATCTCTGGACCCTATCTTTGGAACAGTGCCCACATTTTTGTTGTAATATAACTTTTGGGAGCATGGACACTGGACCATTAACTGGCTCCTTTGTCCCCCCCCTTCTTCCTCCCTTTTTGATGGAGAATGTTTGCATTCCCATATTTGGGGTCAGTCAAACTTGTGGGCAGCCAGGTATGTCTTACTAGCAAAAGTTGATGAATGGCTACAAGCTTGCAAGTTTGTTGTTATATGTAAATCCCTTGCAGGCGGTTTCATAGGAGAAAAACATTCACAGATATTCTCATGTCATGGGCAGGAGTAAGTATGTTTCCAGAGTGGCAATAGTCAGGGTGCCCTCATCACATTCTGCAGGAGGGCGCCATCATGCTTACGCCACTGTTTCAGGGCAGGGACTAAGTGCCTCGATGCACCGAGGCTAGGCATGCAGTTTTGATTGCCTGCAGCCCCATGACCCGTGCATGACTTTACGATGAAACCCCTGGGTTGTGTGCTCTCTCGGGGAGGGTCCCTGTGCGGGCATCTGCACCGTGGGCGGCAACGTTGTCACCTTTTGGCACACTCCGTATGCAAATACCTGCTCCCCGGGAGTCTCTTCACACCACAGCTCTAACTGGCAAGGGAGGCGTGGCGAGGGAAGGGGCCGCATGTCCTTTCCCAGGCGTCTACTTGAACGCAAGGGTGTGAAACCATCTGCGCGCACAGAAATGCATGCAGCAGATGCCTCTGTCGAACAATATTGTGTGGATTTTTTATTTTCGAGACGGCATGGCTTCGCCTTGCTCTGCCCTCTCAGGTTTGTGGAAATCACTGACCTCAAAGTTTCTAGAGTCCAGAAGCAGGGAGTGGGGGCGCTAGTGCTGAGGGCACGGGAAAGAGGTCCGTAGGAAGGAAAATAATGGACCAATCAAAAAACAAAATACAACTAACTGGCAACTGGCTGGTAGATGTCCCTTTGTTGTAGACAAAAGTGGTATCAGGAACACTGACCTTCGGGTGGCACATGTTAAAATCACCCAAGAGGAGGGTGGCCATGCATTTTACTACACAGCGAGAAATTCCACCACTGGTCGATACATGATTCCTATGAAAACACTACAGTACATGAGCAAAAGTCTGACATACTCTCCATGGAGGCCTAGTAGAAAGGCTCACTAACACTATAGTTGTATTTTTATTGAACACAAGGTAACTTACTCATTAACAGGCACACTGGAAATATGCGGCAAGAGAGGGTCACATTATGTGGCAGGGTTGAGTCAAATATGTCGTAAGAAAAGGCAAATTATGTGGCACAATGCAGCTCTTTTCGTGATGGTGTTACTTAATTAGTTTGTCATTGTTGAACAAGGTAACTCTCTATGGGCATTGCTTGTACATTATTATTAATGGTTTAACACCCAAATATAGCCAGAAGCCTCCGAAAGGTGACCCGTCCTACTTTGCAAAGGGCCTTCAACTGCAGCAACACGTGTAGCTGCATTTCAGTAACATTTGAGCAGTTTGAAGAGAAAAAATGTTTTTCCCGTTACAATCTGCAGATTACGCAGAAGACAACGGAGTATGTGGCAAAAGCAGTAAAATAATAATTATGCAAAAATTGCAGCAGCTAAAACAATTGCATAATTGCAGCGGCCCTGCTTATTAGGCAGGAGAATGACTGGTAATAATTTGCAGTATTGACATCCATGTTCTGCAGTGGGAACCGCTAGCTAAATCAAACTAACAAAACACAGGGGATCAAAACTTGTCTATACAGTTCTATTAGACTAATATTATCACCTCATGAAATACATTTTCCTCCCACTTGTGGGCCTTGTTTCTGACCATGTATTTTCGGACAGGGACAGTTAACGTCCTGTTTCTAAGTGCAAAAAAATCCAAGAAAGTTTCAAAAGAGCAACCTGTGCCCGACAGGCACTTAAAACTTGAAAGTCCACCAGGAAGTACACCGAGGAGCAGACCCCTACAGCGCTGCAAGTATCTAAAATGAAAGCCCGAATGGGAATTTTGTGTCTGAGGTGTATGTTTATCTGGAGTGCACCACCAAACCGGTTACACTGTAATCAAAATTCCTCCCTGCATCCATGCCAAAGGCAGTCTGCAGAAAACGCGGTAGTTCTGCCTCAGAGAGGTGAGGATGAGGTAGACGGACTGAATCCGTGAGCCCAGGTGAGCGCGTTCAAAGATCCAAGGATGTGGAGGTCTAATAACTAATAGCCGGTAATGTACAGCCTGCGGCGCGGAGGCTGCGAAAGAAGGACTGTGAGCATCAAGCACCAGAGAAGTCTTGAGTGGACGGAGTTGAATAGGTGTGGAGGAAGGCATGCGCTTCAAATACGTCCATTCCTGCTGAAGGTACATCAATCCTTATACTCCTGTACAGAGATCCCGTAAGCATATGACATGAACCTGCTCGGACTCGTTGTTTTAGTTTTGGGACGCTTGCTTAACTAGAAAAGAAAGCGTACTATGAATCTAATGTAACTGGTCCTCACATACAGCTCCAATAACTTCCAGTCATTTTCGCGCTACATCAACCTGCGAAAAAAACAAGGCATACCAGCAGACACGAATGGCATGCATTAATATTGTAGAGTCAAGAGGGCGGTCAGCGCTATAACAATGTGCAGTGTTATCAGTGTTTAAACTCACTTTCATTGTATACTCGTGTCAATATTAGGATGTGATTTCGGACTACAATTCTTCAGAAAGAAAAAAAAGCGGCCGGGAAAGGATCTTATCAAAAATACCTAAAATAGCACAATGTTCACATAATGTTTGAAGCTTTTTTCCTACAGTCTTGCATCCTCAAATTGCATGCCATCACAAAAGAAATCCTCTGCATTCCCAAAATCTGGCATGAAAAACCGTCCTTTACTCAAAAGGTTTTATTGTTGTCACGTCTTTTTTTTTCTTCAAAAAAGGACTACCTCCCTGCTTAAACAAGGCACGGCCTGCAGCCGTGAATAAGTGACGGCGGGGGCGGGGCAGCTGAAGCCTTTGATGTGGCAAATGCTGCTGGCAGGGGGAAGCCTGTGGGGAAATGCGAGGCGCGGCCGTGAATAAGTGACGGTGGGGGTGCGGGGCAGCTGAAGCCTTTGATGTGGCAAATGCTGCTGGCAGGGGGAAGCCTGTGGGGAAATGCACGAAGGAGCTTGTGGTCACGTGATTTCACGTGAACTGTTGAGAATCCTAATCATAAAAAGTCAGCTTTGTGGATGGATGGCAAAAGGTCTCTCTTCAAGACCTAAAAACGTGTTCAGGTTACAAAAGCGTACAAAGTGGAGCGGTCAGCTTACAGCTAAAATGACAATCGGGAGAAGGTACCAAACGGGGCTTTACAGGAGGAAAAAGTTACGTGGGCAGCTTACAAAAATAACAAAGTAAACTTAGAGGCATAATACTGCACAACGTTGGGGCGGGCGGGGACCCTGAGCCATGATTGCTCCCGAACACCGTCGCGACGGCTGCTAGTTAAGTATAAAACAAGAATTTGCAATGCAATCGGTCTCGCATTTGGGACTTTATATGTATTTAGCTATGCAGCACATTAGCCAGGATCCCGAAACATCTGCTATTCTTTAACATGGAAGGAAAGTAAGCATCAAAGTGTGAGACATGCCAGGTATGGGAACACATGGAGAGAAATATTGCCTTTCAGCTGGAAATGGGATCATCCAAAGCTTGGTTTTAAATATAAAATCAGGGCCTTCGGTGGTCATATCACTGAAAATACAAGATTTGCCTTTTCACATTTGCGTGTGCACTGATTACACCAAATTCAAGAAATTATTAAAGACTCACCTATTTAAATCTTACTCTCTGGTCTGGCTCCTGTGTCTATCTTTAGGCACCACTGGGGTGATTCGTGTGCGATATTGAATTAAAATAACATACCATAAATTATTCTTAATTTAGAAAATTGGAGTGGGATTTGTATTGTGTAGTGTTTTCGACTTTTTAGCTGTGACCTGTTTGAAAGTGCCACAACTAGGGCTGCAGGCCTACTACAGGCCCTAGGCACAGGCAGTGCGAATTCATTAGGGACCTATAAGTAAATAGAATATAAGACATGGGTATAAGACAATTTTATCATGTTACTTAATCACTGGTTAGCAGATGTAAAGTGTACAGAGTCATAAGGCCAACAAAACGAATACAGCAAAAATAGGAGGAAGGCAAAAAGTCTGGGGATGACCGAGCAGAAAATGCCAAGTCCAACAAGTACCATGTGTGATGATGTCTTGATAATTTTAGATGATGTAATATGTTCTTATTAGGCTGGCTTATCGCCCCCGCTTAATCTACCAGTTTTAGCACTTGACTATTCTCGCTTCTTAGACCTTTTGTTCTCAAAGACCTCTGTTTTTCTAGTTTGGATATATCAATATCTGTGCTGAACTACATGATACCCTGCAAACGACGGACCTTTTTCAGGCCTGTGTATCTTTAGACCAGCATCATCTGG
Source organism: Lissotriton vulgaris (assembly GCF_964263255.1). Classification (NCBI taxonomy): domain Eukaryota; kingdom Metazoa; phylum Chordata; class Amphibia; order Caudata; family Salamandridae; genus Lissotriton; species Lissotriton vulgaris. The sequence goes on from NC_141696.1 coordinate 1,500,151,939, forward strand.
TCCCTTCTTCTACACACTAGTCGATGTTGCTACACTATGCTTTGTATGGCATTGATCTGAACTACAGTATTGTTGCTACATATTACCATGCATAGCTTGCGCTCAGATACTTATGTACTTTTTCCAAGTTGCTCATGTGTTTTTAAGAGCTTAATCTGAACCTGTTCTAAACTTTTGTTTTGATGGTGCATGTAATGGAATTTTCTAGCTCCAAAAGACAACGGTAGGGGCTTCACAAATATTGTCAGTCGGTCACCAACCTAACTCCTGACTTGAAGTCTATAAAAGCAAGTTTATAGTAAACTCAAAGTGAATTTCTACAAGTGAGATAAAAAATAATACCACACGATTTAAAATAAGTAGACAAAATTAAGTGTCAATAATTCAATATACTAAATAATCTAGGTATCAGTAATAGATTATGCGTCTGTACCCCTTTTATAAAAATATGTTGCCTAATTTTGAGGACACATGGGAGATCTTACCTGTACAGATAGCTTAAAGTCATCTTTCACCGTTAGAAACTAATAGTTCCCGTTGCATATATGCAACTGGAATTTTATTTTACACCACCATCACTCATTCTGGGTAAACACAGTGGAACAAGTATGCTACGAAATCTGTCCTGGGCCTCTGTGGCGCCCACCCCGCACACTCGTTCTGCACAAGGACACAGGTATGCAACTTGGAAGAAACTGAGTCCTTGCTAGTGATAAGCACACCGCCTCCTAGAACGCTGAAGAAGTGGAACAGATCGAATTCTTATAGTCCGCTTAAAGTGCAGTACTCAGCAATGTGCTTTTTATAATCCGTAAATGTGTATTGTGACAAAACAGTATTTTGGAGCGCAGAAGCCTTGACGCAGCTGATTCAGATCTGCTGACGGAGGCCGGAAGAGTGAGCACAGCTCTGCGCGCGAGGCCTGGCAAGTGCGTTCTCTGCAGTGATCCCGGCTCGCGCCGCTCGCAGCTGACCAACAGTCCCAATGCCGCCATTTCCCCAGACCTCATCAGGCAGCGTTGGCAGAGGACGGCGCACCAGCTGGGCGGCGGCAGCACCTGCAGGAGTCCGTCATGTCACATTTGGAAGTTGTGCCTGCTGCGTGATTGGTGGCACGAGTCTCAATGGCAGCTGGAGGCGCTGATGAGAAGCACCAGGCTAGGAGCAGATATCTGCCGTTTCAGCAGAGCTCGCCTCATGTTTTACTGTTTGAACAATCAGCTTGACAAAGCGAAGGCAGGAAATATGCGTCACAGCAAAGGTGGCGTGTTGTATCTGGTTCGAATCCAGCCTCGGCCCAGGAGGGCAGATCCACACCAGACTTTCATCCAAATAGAACTCATGATTGTTGCCCTGAACATCTGGCATAAATTTGGCCCGTCTGTATAAATCATCTGCCTACTGTGCTAGCTTCATAATTTATAGAAGGTTGACTGTTCCTGTGTGTCATAGCTAGGCAGTTTGAATGTGAGGACACATGTGGTCCACATTTGAAACCAGCATTGGCCGTGCGACATCGCGGAAGTCAGGCAGCCTTTGCTGGGACGTGGGCGGGGCCTCCAAAAGAAACCGGATGGAACCGCCGGGAGAACGTCGTCCGGAACTCTGCAGCCTGAATGCCTGGCCCCATCAGAGGGACTGGGCGAAGACTGCATGGCACCAGAGGCAACACTGGGCTCCCGAGTGGTGAGGAGTGCCAAGAGATGGGCAAGGACCGAGCCGGTAAGTGAGAGCTTGCAGGCTGTGTGAACACAAGTTGCGTGCACTTGCTGGGGGGGGGGGGGGGGGAGTGCGCGCGCGTGTGTGTGTGTGTGTGTGCGCGCGCACCTGTGTGCGTGTACGTGTGTGCGTGCGCGCGCTTGTGTGCATGTGTTATCCACTTGCTGAGAATGTGGGACAGGAGATGTGCACGGCGCAGGGCTGTACGTGCGCGTCCACGGGGTGAAATCGCTGAGGGCTTGCGCGTACCCATCCCCTGTCCAACATTCCCGGCAAGTGAACAACATAAGGTTTTTTCGCTGGGAGCAGCGCTTCGCGCTTCTAACACCAGCGAGACCTAAACAGCTTTTCTGGTGGCCATAACATTGAGTGTCAGCCAAATCCAAGCACTCCCTGTACACACCCCCTCATGACATTCTACCTAGACAAACTGGTTCTGATAACTAAGGCCGCCTTCCTTCCGAAGGTGTTAACTCCCTTCCATGTAGACACAAAATATCACATTGCCTACTTTCTTTGCTTCACCTCATCCTTCTGAAGAAGAGGAGAGACTTCAGAATCCAAAAAGAGAGAGCGTTGTTGTTCTACTAGAGACTTCCTGATGGACAATCAGCTACTCATTGGAAATGTTGGGGCACAGGGAGATCACACCATGCACAAACAGATCATCTCCCGATGGATTGTGCTCTGCATGAAAATCTGCTGCACTTTGGCCAAGAAGCTACCCCCTTATGGCTTGTGTAGTCATTCCACCCGAGTCAAGGCTGCAACCACAGTGTTAGCTTGCGGAGTCCCGGTCCTGGACATCTGTCAGGCAGCAACTTATGTGTCTTTGCACTACTGCCTGGATGGTCCTGCAGGGCTTTTTGGTCTAATCTGTTCACAGACCCGCACCCAGGGAGGTAAAGTTTGGGTATCTATTCTAAGGTGAGGAATCTGCGGTTAGAAGTCCCTTCAGTAACCCCTTGTCTATTAGAGATTAGGGGTGGGCGGAAGTGTTCTGCCAGCGGGCAGAAAATGTGCATGTTACGTTGCTCGCGCTGCAATTTAGCACCAGTAGCGTGAGCAACGCTCGAGAAGCAGCCCTCTGACCGCGACTGCCCACTGTAGAAAATAGCACTAGGGGGTGCCATATCTCGCTTGCATTTCTGGAGCCTCGCAGGAAAAAAATTCCATTGCACGGCAATTGGTGGAATTTGGCCAGAACTCTTGTTACAAGAGTAACAAGGAGTCTCCAAATTCCTCCAGTTCTGCAGGTGGAATGTTCATAATAGAGACTCTATCTAGCCGCAGGTTCCTTACCAATCCTCCCCGCTGTGCGTACAGACTTCCCCACAGGGTCACTTTTTTTTAGATTGGTGGTGATGCACACCAGTCAATCAGTATTCTTTATGGCTCTGCGCCTCTGGCATGGAATGGCAGTGAAAAGAAACTGTGAGCTAGCTGGGGTGACGTCTGTTTTGGCACTGCGCACGTCACTGCAGACACAAACCGAAGATCACCACCTTCTGGCATGCATGGGTACTGCTCAAAAATTTCCAGATCCAGTCTGACACCTAGAGCTAATTCTAGGGTAAGGAATGTGCGTCTAGATAGTCTCTGCCAGATATGTTGTTACTGAAGGCAAGTAACATGTTAATTAATATCCACTGAGAGCTATTTCCAGGTTCCTGTGCAGTTCCAGGGTGTCCTCTCTAACTTCCACCGTAATCATTAACCACATGCGTGCGGCGGTTATTTTTGTGCTGTGCAGCTTTTTTCAAAAAGCTGCGTTACATGACGAGCTGAACTCGTCATGAGCATGCGAGCGGCACAACTCATGACGAGCTCAGCTCGTCATGAGCACGGAAGGGGCTAAGGAGTTCCTAACGGGTCTGTTTAGGGCGATACTGCCTGTACAACCCCAAGGTCTCCAATGCCCATTGCATCAATTTCTTGGTCAATTAACAAAACCACCTTTCGAACTGATTCCGAAAGTCAACATCAAATTGGTCTCATCGAAAACTAGACGGTTAGTCTTCCGCCATATGTCAGTAAAATACAAGCATTTCCAATTAAACTGCCTTTCTTAGGTTTCCGTAAAGACTCTGTGCTTTCACTCCCTAACCTTAAATTCCTCCCTAGAGTGTCTAAAAATGTTCACCTAAACTAGGTGTACTCAGAGCATTTTCCCAAAATTCAGCAACAACCTTTGAATGACAGTTAAATTTCTCGGGTGACTGCGTATGCTTGAAATTCTACACCATTGTACCAAGTTATTCCAGCTCTCTAACCAGAACCTTGTGACTTTGGCCATCCTCAAAACAATGCATAACATTATATAGCCATCCGCTACAATTGGCTATATCAGTTCACTCAACTAGTAGAGCCGCAGCAGCGCTAGAAGCTAGGGATCCTCCTTTGGTCATCTGTAGGACTACAGTATAAAGCAGCTGACACCCATAACCAAACACCACTGCATGGGTGCAGAGCCTTCCAAAGTTTGAGCTGTCGGAGGGGTCATCTTGCTTCATCTTTTTCACTGAGGAAAGACTTTTCTCACATGTATTTTAGGTTAGTATATGTGCATACACTATTGAAATCTTTAAGATGGTTTGGAGTTCAGTGCATTGTCACCTCATTTGCTGAAGTTTATGGTTTAAATCTTTTTATTAATTTTAGCACAGATAAAAGGACAAAGACCCTCAGCCCCTCAATGTGCAGAGAGACAACAATGTCGCGTTGCATCGTTACCATAGGTAATAAGCATGGAGCGGGTCTTTCGAACAAACCGGGACAGTAACAAACAAACTAAACCCCGTCCCACCCGCTGCCCTAATCCCGTCCCCGCCCCCCACCCCTCGTCCACCATAACCCAAACTGACCCCAGGAAAGAAAGGGAGACGGGAGAGAGTGTGTGTAAAGAGCAGCCAGGTACTCAATGGCCCTTCTTGCCGAATGTCTTGGAAGTGCAGCTCGGTATCTTCGTGTCAGGTAGGCGAAGCAGGCGCAGGTATCGGGGACATGTTAACTCCCTGAATTCAGACACCAGAAGCGTCAGGAAGGGCCACCACAGCTCGGGAAATTCTGACCCCCTACCAGCCAATGTAAGCGTGAGTTTCTCCATACCCAGTACTAGCCAGAGTCTCTGAAGTCAACCAGTGTGCATGGGAAGTTGGGTGGAGCGCCAATGTACTAGAATAATCGGTATTGCTGATCCCAGAGCAATCGCAATTTGTCGACCTCTCCTAGATTTGAGTGGGTATATCAATGCGTTAGGGAGACCTAAGAGAATATAGGAGGGGAATCTTGGGAACTGTGTCTCAAAGTGTAGGTCAGTGTCATCAATCACTTGGGTCCAGTATAAGTGTATGCAGGTGCAGATCCACAACACATGTTCCATCGTACACACCTCCACTCATCCCCTCCAGCAGAGATCACTCTGTCGAAGGTCAAAGTGATGTAAACGTTCTGGTGTTTATTACCAATAAGTAACTATCTTGGTCAGAGTTTCTGTGCGGCTCGTATGGTAAGCAGAGTGTCTTGCCCTGTGGTATATATGCCCCCATTCCTCATGGCTCAGTGTTCTGCCCAAGTCCCGCTCCCAGCGAGTCCGGCCTGCATTGTACGTGTAAGTGGTGTTGGCTAGAAGCATTCTATAAAGGTCAGATAACTACATCTTTTTGTCTGAAGTGCGTGTCTCTAACCATTTCTCGTAGGGGGTCAACAGACGCTGGCCTGTGGTTTTACTTGTGGGTGTAGTGCCCAGTGTCGGATCTGTAAATATGGTAAACGTTCAGTTTCGGGGATATCATAATGTTCTTTGAGTTGTGAAAAAGTGAGGACGCCGGCCAAATCAAAGAGATGACCTAAGGACCTGCATGGGGAAGGGCGCCATGCTTGGAAGGCCCGCGTGTCCATACCAGGTTGAAAGCTTGGATTGTCAAAGAGTGGCGTGAGAGGAGATGTTAAGGTGGTCAACTGTGCGGACACACTGGTCCGGTCCCACGAATCCATAAGAGTACCCGTGATCAACGAGGCATACAGATTAGGAGGGAAACAGGGCAAACGAAGAAAGGGGATACCTTGCAGTGGTCAACCTGTGACTGCCTGATCCTGAAATAGCTAATGTTTCTCCGACTCCAACCGTTGCCACTTCACTATATAGCGGAGCAGGGCAGCATGATAGTATAACTGAATATCTGATACCCCTGCTCCCCCCTTCCCTGGCGGGAGCACTGCGACTTGGTGTTGGAAGCGGGATTTGCGGCAGTGCCAAATAAAGCGTGATAGGTCTGCCTGGGTTCGTTGGATCCAGCCAGACGGGGGTCGGAGAGGAGGAGTCTGGAAAATATATAATATTTGGGGGAGGCTAGTCATTTTGGTAGCCACAATCCTGCATAACCAAGATAACGTGCAATGTTTCCACCTACTCAATTCTGAGGGTATGCGAGTGCCAAGTGTAGAGTAATTGATGTCAGCGGTGGCCTGGATGGTGGGAGCCAGTTGGATACCTAAGTAGGGTATCGCGGTAGTTGCCCATTGTACCGGGTGCTCCTCCTGGAGGAAGGAAAGGGTGTGTGGGGAAAGGGAAATGTCTAAGGCCAAGGATTTATCCATGTTAATTTTAAACCCTGATCCACTTGCGAAACTATCCAATTCAATGAACAGGGCGCGCAGGGCTGTGATAGGTTCTGATAAGGAAAGCAGAATGTCATCTGCATACAGGCTAATGGTGTGGACATCCCGACCGATTTTAATCCCAGTTATGAGGGGGTGCTTTCGAACTCGTAATGCTAGAGGCTCCATGTAGAGCGCAAAGAGGAGGGGCGACAGAGGGCATCCCTGCCGTGTGCCTCTGCCAATCGGAAAACGAGAGGACGTATGCCCATTAACTCGGACCGTAGCCATAGGGAGGCAGTAGCAGTTGAAAACTCGAGTTCGGAACTTCTCGCCAAAGCCAGCAGCCATGAGTACCATCTCAAGATAGAGCCAGTGCACTATATCGAAGGCCTTCTCTGCATCAATGGCTAAGAACATGTATTCGCCCTGGGTGCGGGATGCCTTCTCTAGCAAGTGTAGGATTAGTTTGGTGTTATCACTAGTCTGTCATGTGGCACAAAGCAAGCTTAGTCGGGCTCTATGAGTTGGGCCATATATGGTGCCAGGCGAGTGGCCAGGATGCTAGTCTATAATTTAATATCAACATTCAATAGGGAGTTGGGTCTATATGCGCTACATTCTGTCTTGGCCTTCCCCGGTTTAGGTATTTCCAGCACTGCTGCTTCTAGCATCTCTCCCGGGACAGCACCCGCGTGGTCGAAGGTGTTAAAAAGGTCCATTAAGACGGGAGCCAGCAGGCTGCAAAATGACTTGTAGAAGGCGGCCGTATATCCGTCAGTGACTTGCCCAGTCAGTGACTTGCCCAGTTTAAGGCGAGAGATTGCAGAGATGACTTACTCTTTTTGTATATGCCCATCCAGATGATCTGCCTGGGGTTTGTTCAGGGCGGGTAGTTGGGCCTGTGCTATATACTCGGCGCTGTGCTGGGAATCAAGAGAATCCCCAGAATAGAGGCCTGCATAAAAATCTCTGAACACTTTGGCTATTGCCGCATCCTCAGAAACTAGACTGCCCCCGGGAGTGCGGATGGCTTGCACCCCCTGCCGTTGTCGGGCTTCACGCAACTTATTGGCCAGGAGGCTACCACATTTGTCCCCTGCTGTGTAATAGGAGTGCCAAAGTCTCAATGCAGCGTACTCAGCCCTGTCCTGATCCAATGCCGAAAGCTGCTTCCGTTCTATACATAGCTTCCGCCAGTTGCGGGAAGCCCCGGTTCTTTGGTGCAGCTTTTCAAGTTCCGAGACTCTCTGGGTAAGTTCTGCTCTCTTAGGGCTTCTCTCTTTGTTCTGGGCACAGGAAATAGCGAAGAATTCCCCCCTGAGGACCGCTTTCAGGGCTGTCCATTGAGTCGCTAGAGAGGTATCCGTGTTAGCATTGAGGGCAAGGAAGCTAGTGATAGCCTCCTTAACTTGATCGACTACCGTGGGGAGATGCAGTAGAGTATCTCACAGTCTCCAATGTCAAAGGGGTCGAGAGGAGCGAGGCAACCGGAAGGTGGCCATAACCGGTGAGTGGTCAGAGATTGAAGCCGTCAGAATTTCAACATCCGCTGCATAGGCTCGAAGCGAGGTAGTGCTAAGAAAATGGTCAAGGCAGGCGTAGGACTTGTGAGCCCCTGAATAAAAAGTGTAGCTGCGGGTGCGGTGGTGAAAGTGTCGCCAAAGGTCAGTGAGGCCTAATTTGCGGAGATGCGCCTGTTCTCCGCAAGGTAGTACTCCTACCTGCGTTGTCCTCTGGCATGAGCGGTCTAATCGTTGTCGAAAACAATGTTAAGGTCGCCCCCCCCGCCAACAACAAATGGCGGTCTGAGGCTGCAACTGCCAGCTGGAGTGCAGCACGAAGAAACTTGGCTTGTCCCTCATTTGGAGCGTAAATAGACCTGACAACAAACGTCACCTCACCCAGTTGGAACTGGTACGTTAGCAGGCGACCCCGGATCTCGGCTTCTTTCTGTATAAGTCTGCCCAAGAAGGAGCGGGAAACCAGGATGGCTAGGCCTGCAGATTTCCAGGTGCAAGAAGAAAATAGCTGCATGGGGAAGTACCTAGATCGCAGCCTGTGGTGGTCTTTCGATAAAAGAGGAGTTTCCTGGAGAAGGCAGACGTCAGCCCCGGATTGTTCCAGGTAATTCAGGACTGACCTGCATTTAATAGTTATTTAGACCTCTGACATTAAAGGTGAGGACCTTGAAGGAGTCATGTGACCTCAGAAGTGGATGAAAAAATAGTGTCGCTATTGGTGCAGCCGGGCTCTACGCATTCCTGGATGGAGGAGATCGGGTCAGCAGAACGTGAGGGAAGCATGCCATGGGGGAAGGTGGACGAGGGAACCCCAATTTAAAAAACCCCATGAAAAATTGGAAGCAAAGCTGGAGTCCCAACAGGGGACAAAATATCAGTCCACCTAAAAAAATCAAGTCTTGACAATAGTGTCCGCCTTCCCGTAATGACCGGGAGGTCGTTACTTCGGGCACATGGTGTGACCAAGGAGAGCAACCGAGCTCGCTCCCCCTTGCAAAGGGAGTCGTCCTGCAGGAGAAGTAGGTGCCAAGGTCTCAGTCAGCAGTAGAGCTCTGGCCTGCCAGCGAATCTGCAGCAGAAGGGAGTGCATCTTGTTGGCCCTGTACAAGGTCTTGTTTCCGGAATTGCCGCCGTGGTTTGGGTCGCTGCCACCCAGAGGGGGGAGTCTCTGGCACAACACTCCGCTGTTCATCTTCGTTGCTGGGCACCGCCAGGCCCAGCAGCTGACAAGCATCAACAAGAGAGCACAGTTGGTGCAGTTTACCGTTGAATTGAAAGATAAGGCGGAACGGGTGGCCCCATGAATATGTGATGTTCTGTTGCCTGAGGTGCTCCGTCACAGGATGGAATTGACGCCACCGCTGCAGGGTGATCAGAGCCAGATCTTGATACAGGATCGGAGAGTGACTCTGGTAGGTGATAGGGTGAAGGGGCCTAGCCTTTGAGAGAATTGCTTCTTTAGTTTTAAGTCCTGTAAACAAACAAGGATATCAGCTGGCGGGGCGTTGGGCACCCCGGGCGGACCAACTCTGTGTGCCCTGTCCAGGACAATAGGGACATCAAGAGGTGGCGCCAGGATGTGGCGGAAGAGACCCTCCGTGAAGGCAAACAGATATTTGGTGTCATCTGTGGATTTCACCCCTCGGATTTTGATATTGTGGCGGCGTGATCTGTTCGCTAGGTCCTCTAGGTGCAGTTGAGTATCGAGGTGTTGATCCTGCAGGCGGAGCATCTCTTGCTGGAGCGTGTGGACATATGATGTCACTTTGTCACTCTTTACTTCTAAAGTCGCGACCCGCTCTCCCACGCCGTGTACATCTCTGTGGAGCTCGCATTTCGACGTGAGATCAGTCTTCACCGTCTGTATGTCCGTCCTGAGGGTGTTAAAGAGTGATTCCAGGAACACTTTAGTGATGAATTCGCCTCCGGCTTTGGGCTGTACCTGTGAGGACGCCTTTTGTGAGGGCACTGTTTTCAGGTCCGGGTTGGATTGTGCTCTTCAAAAGATGTCCTTCAGAGATTTCTGTTTCCTTGTCCTAGCTGAGGTCATAGTCGGGAGGACTTCAGTGAGGGACTACTACATAGTTGCACTGCCGTCCCACCCCCCCGTCCCCCCTATCTTCGGCTCCAATCTCCGTGTCTGTGTGGATGGTCGGGTAGGATGCCAATCACGAGGTTCAAGCCAAAGTCCCTAAGCTGCCAGCACCGTCCCAGGTCGCCGGAGGTACGACCAAGCTGATGGGGTCTCTTGTCGCCTTCCGACCCACGCTGCCAGGAGAGTTGCGGATGGGGAACAGGCTCCAGAGCTTAGGCTAGGGTGTCCCTGGGAAATCCGTTCCGTCCCTGCTCTTGTATGCCGTTGTGTCGCGCTTCAACACCTCAGTATCATTCCAGGCCTCCTCCTGCCGTCCCTCCGCGCCACTCACGTCACTGAACCAGTCAACTGGCCCCCGGGTCTACCACCAGTCTGGAGCACCTTAATGAATCCCGACCAAGAGGTGTAGAAATGGTACGGTCCCAGGTGGCGTGCTGCGTGAGATATGCTTCAAACCAACAAACTGTGCCCTCTCACTCAATCACTTCAGATTGGGAACCAAATGAACATAGACGTTAAATTTGGTCCGGTATATCTATTTATACCTTTTCTTTAAATGATTATTTCAAAAACAATTTTGTTTGGCAGAAAGAGAGTACAACATACAAAATTATTGACAATTAACACTAACCTAAATTAACACAATGATACTTACAAACTGTGTGAAAAGAAAATTTCAAGTGTTACATCCCACAAATAATACAGTGCTGAACCATAAACATTACAATGCGACAATTTTATCTAAAATACAGACAAATGATCAATAACAAATCAAAATATGTGAAGAGAGCCAATTCAATACAAGAGCAAAAAGCGTGAGGCAGATATATTTTTTTGATACACATTCAATGTATATAATTAGCTCTTGCTGGGTTGCCGACGCGTTTCAAGTTTGGGCATGGTGTTTCCAAACTATCATCAGGGCTCTTGTTATTCTTCTGTTGGAATGTAAAAAACAAACCGTTTTAATACTACCAAATGGCCTCTTCTGAAAAAGAAGAACCGTTTGAATGGAATTAAAAGTACCTGAGTATTGGTATGTGGCTGGCCTGTGTAAGTTTCTACAAATGGACCAAATCCTCTATTCAGGACACAACCAGGGTAACTTCAATGACAGCACCAACCTGAGAAACAAGAGGTGCTGTCTTTATTTGACATGTGGTCTCTTGGGTATGTAATAACACCCTGCATATTATTTACAAAACAGGGATAAATTGAAAGATTCATACCTTTAGTGGACCGATTTTGTGGCCAAAAAGGGTCTGGGGGGCGGAGGGTTATCTTTTCTTAGAATCCTGTATGGGAAATATGTACCCATTTGTCATGAGGGGAATACTTCCGTGATTACATGAAAGTTTCTTTTTAAAAAAACATTTTTACCGAGTTGTCATACCTGTCACGCTCTTCTGCTGGAAGGCGGCTGAGACTTCTACCCTGTGCCTGTAAGAGCAATAGACTAAATGAATATGGGCTTTTTTATAAACTGCACTCAGCGTTATGGCACACTTCAAGGTTTTCGGTGCGCCGGAATTGCATGTACCTTTAATTACTGCTGCTGGCGGCACCCCTCGCCCCCAATCCACGGCCCCAGCCGGGGCTGTCGGGAATCACAGTGACTTGGTTCCGCTCGGCGCTTTGCAGTCACGTACCGTTGTGATCTGAAAAGATGCGCGGATGGTTAGTCTACGGAAGGCACACCAGATGTAGATCGGATGGTTAGTCTACGGAAGGCACACCAGATGTAGATCTACATCTGGTGTGCCTTCCGTAGACTAACCATCCGCGCGTCTTTTCAGATCACGACGGTACATGACTGCAAAGCGCCGAGCGGAACCAAGTCACTGTGATTCCCGACCTCCCCGGCTGGGGCCGTGGATTGGGGGCGAGGGGTGCCGCCAGCAGCAGTAATTAAAGGTACATGCAATTCCGGCGCACCGAAAACCTTGAAGTGTGCCATAACGCTGAGTGCAGTTTATAAAAAAGCCCATATTCATTTAGTCTATTGCTCTTACAGGCACAGGGTAGAAGTCTCTGCCGCCTTCCAGCAGAAGAGCGTGACAGGTATGACAACTCGATAAAAATGTTTTTTTAAAAAGAAACTTTCATGTAATCACGGAAGTATTCCCCTCATGACAAATGGGTACATATTTCCCATACAGGATTCTAAGAAAAGATAACCCTCCGCCCCCCAGACCCTTTTTGGCCACAAAATCGCTCCACTAAAGGTATGAATCTTTCAATTTATCCCTGTTTTGTAAATAATATGCAGGGTGTTATTACATACCCAAGAGACCACATGTCAAATAAAGACAACACCTCTTGTTTCTCAGGTTGGTGCTGTCATTGAAGTTACCCTGGTTGTGTCCTGAATAGAGGATTTGGTCCATTTGTAGAAACTTACACAGGCCAGCCACATACCAATACTCAGGTACTTTTAATTCCATTCAAACGGTTCTTCTTTTTCAGAAGAGGCCATTTGGTAGTATTAAAACGGTTTGTTTTTTACATTCCAACAGAAGAATAACAAGAGCCCTGATGATAGTTTGGAAACACCATGCCCAAACTTGAAACGCGTCGGCAACCCAGCAAGAGCTAATTATATACATTGAATGTGTATCAAAAAAATATATCTGCCTCGCGCTTTTTGCTCTTGTATTGAATTGGCTCTCTTCACATATTTTGATTTGTTATTGATCATTTGTCTGTATTTTAGATAAAATTGTCGCATTGTAATGTTTATGGTTCAGCACTGTATTATTTGTGGGATGTAACACTTGAAATTTTCTTTTCACACAGTTTGTAAGTGTCATTGTGTTAATTTAGGTTAGTGTTAATTGTCAATAATTTTGTATGTTGTACTCTCTTTCTGCCAAACAAAATTGTTTTTGAAATAATCATTTAAAGAAAAGGTATAAATGAATATACCAGACCAAATTTAACGTCTATGTTCATTTGGTCCCCAATCTGAAGTGATTGAGTGAGAGGGCACAGTTTGTTGGTTTGAATTATATAGGGTCCAGCCCTCCCTCAGCCCCGCCAAGGACCTATCTCCCTTTGTGTGCTGCGTGAGATATGCTGGCGCTGCCATGTGGGCCCCTAGTTACGACTCCAGAAACTAAAGAGGGCCCGCCGTGTATTGCTCGCTGTGGATCCGCCGTCTGGTGCAGTGTGGGCTGACACCACACCCTCCCTTTGGACCACCACCAGCTTCTGACCGCCTACGGGGGTCTAGGGCTGGGAATCGCCTTGGGCCTTGCAGTGCATTAGTAAATGGCCGCCACAGGTAACTGGGCCCTCCCCCAGTGGGGCCGTGGGTGTTTCTTGCAGGCTGTACTCACTGCGATCGCACAGGCCGTGCGCCGTCCACACCTCGCCAACAGAGGGAGGCAGCTCCCAAGTCGAGGTCCAGAAGGTGCCCCCTAGCAGAGTGAGGCCGCACAGTGCCGATCGGCCTCCCTTCACTCCAGGTCCCGGCTCTGTACGCGGCCTAGTCCTCGCACAACGGGTGAGGCTCCGGCAGATTCGGGCTAATGCTGTGTCCAGTGCTTAATTTGTAAAATATGAAGTGCAGGTGCTCAAATGTTTGTCGGAGGCCACACCTACTTGTCTTTGGCTCCACCCACTTCTTCCACTCGCTCCACCCACTTACTATATTAGCTCCACCCACAGCGTCAACTGGCACTGCTGAAAGTCAGATGTAATATATACCTGATCTGAATTTCTGCAAGTGAGCCTTCCTCATAGTAAGGTTTTTATAGGCGGTTCCCCTGCCCTGTGAACATTTTGAAAATTAAATTAGCTAAAATCACGAATGCATTGAAAAGGGACAATTTCAATGCTGTATGTGCTGATTTGGGGAAAGGACAATACTGGGGAAGGGTATGCCCATTTTGAACAGAGTCTATAGTATAAAGGTACACTTTTTACATAGCTATTGTTAGGGTTCTCTCCAATAAGAATTGATTTCTACCTAAATGAAACGTTTTGCAAGATTAGGATAATGAAAGATAGGGCAAAAAAAACATATAGGTCTAATATATAACTTGCTGTTTGCATGCAGCTCTTTGATGGCAGTTAATAGCTTGTTGTTCTATGATAGTATTTTACCTTACAAACTGCAAGTAACAAAAGGATCTCTCTGACAGAAGCAGTAACATACTAACCTACTTTACATTATATGCACTTTTTGATCTGCATGGTAAACGTTCTTTGCATCAGGTAGATTAACCATCTGTACTACCTTACAAGCAGTCACAACTTCCCTGGACAAAACTCCTGTCTCTCTCCAGGAAGACGATTAATCATCAGACTTATCTTGACATTTTAATTTATGCCTAAATATTACTGGAGGCCAGGAAGGAACCCGGCAGCAGCATGTGCT